>NC_087521.1:16199094-16823190 GCF_963921805.1 Phalacrocorax carbo
TGGTATCAGTACGTTTCCCTGGGATCTCAGACTAAAATAATTTATTCACATTAATCATAAATTAAGCCAAGCTGGGTGAGGTGAGTGTAAGGTAAGTCATGGACTATCCTTGTACATTGTTTTGCAGATGGAGAGTGAAAGACACAGGAACACAGGCCAAGACTTTCAAATGAGGACATTATACTTTAATGGTTCAGTTTTGGGTGCTCATCTTCAGAGAATTCAGTACAAGATTTCAGGACTACTGATCATGCCCAACTACAGCAGAAGTGAAGGATATTTTCTCCAGAAATACAGTGGCCATTTTATCAACTAAAATTGGTGCATCTGAAATTGGAGCCCACCTTTGACAATCAGCTTCACAGGCTTTTATCTTAAAGAGAGACTGCCAAGACTGTGTGTAATCAGAATCTCTGAAAAAAAACCCCTCTTACTTAGTGACAGAACTGTTTTCTCTAGCACCACTGAAGATAAATATGTGAACAGTAACAAATAATTTCACAGTGAACGGGACTAAGATCTCCTGGATTTCCACCCCTTGTGACTTCATTGAAGTATCTCTCACTCACTCCCAAAACAGGAAATCCCTTTCAAGACTCTCTAGGAAATTGAATCTGCATCCAGATTTGCCAAATTCAGTCTTTCAATAATTCTACATTAAGCTGCCAAAGTACCAACATATGTGGTAAGTCTCCACTGAAATAAGAGGTTTTAATCTTGTTCACAGACCCGGGGAAAATATTGCCTGTGGTTATGTTACTCCATAGTGGCAGGTAATTTAGAATAAAACCAGATTAGTTTACTATGGAAGATACTCTTCAGGAAAGAACAAAAGCTACCTCTTGGGAGTGTATATCAGCACTAATTTCAAGAGCTGGATGTAGGCTGCCCAACTGGAGGGGTCTTAGCATTGAGGCTTGAGGATGAACGATGAAGAGTAAACCCAGAACCCCACTTTCTCTGCAGTGGAGTTAACAGGCAAAAGCCAGTTTTATTTTCTCTCTTTTGGAAGCAAAATCATATTGAAAATTTCTCCTAGATATGCAGCTGGCAAGCCAGAAGATTCTTTTTTGGTTGGTTCTACATTAAATATTTTTTTAATAATTATGACAAAAGAAGGAGTTACAAAATTGTCACTGTGAATTGAGATTTTTTTCCCAAAAGCATGACAATTTTCATATAAAATCATCTTCAATTTCAAGCCAGTTCCATTAAGAATCACCTTTGAGTTGCAGAGTCTTATGACTGATGGAAGATACAGAGTTTCTCTTTCTAAAGAGCTGATGGTAACATTTATATCTCCTAATTACTGTCTCTCTAATTCATATTCCACTTTATTCTGTTACACAAAGCCTCTCCTTGCAACAGGGTACAGAATATAGGTTCAGATTTCTGGTACCTCAAAGGGAGAGGGCAAATGGGATTCAGATTCAGCTTGTTGTGGAAGATATTGACTGAAATAAATTTTCAAACCCTCCACTAATTCAGAAGTGTTGTGAGGGAGAAGAATCTTCATGAGAAAACGTTTTTGAGGTAATGAGAAACACAAGAAGAAACAGAGTTCCTTGTTTCCCATGTCCTGGGTTCGGCTGGGATAATTTTCTTCCTAGTGGCTGATATAGTGCTGTCTTTTGGATTTAGTATGACAATAATGTTGAGAACACACTTAGTTGTTGCTAAGTAGCGCTTACACTAGTCAAGGACTTTTTCAGCTTCCCATGCTCTGCCGGGGGCACAAGGAGCTGGGAGGGGACAGGGCTGGGACAACTAACCAAAGGAAGCTGGGGGAAAAAGAGGGAAGGGGGGGATGTTTGGAGTGATGGTGTTTGTCTTCCCAAGCAAACATTATGCGTGATGGAGCCCTGCTTTCCTGGAGATGGCTGAACACCTGCCTGCTGATGGGAAGGAGTGAACTAATTCCTTGTCTTGCTTTGCTTGTGTGTGTGGCTTTTGCTTTCCCTACTAAACTGTCTTTATCTCAACCCATGAGTTTTCTCACTTTTACTCTTGTGATTCTCTCCCCCATCCCATTGGGGGGGAGTGAACAAGCTTCTTCTTCTTTTTGATTACTTAGGCTGTGAAATCAAAACACAGTTAGGATTCAATTCCTAGGGATTAAAGTAAATTCTGCTTATGCCTTGCCTCCATTCCATGGTTAAGAGGACAATGGGACACTATTTTTCACCTGTAGCCTACATCTCTGTTTAGATCATCTCTCATGGGGCTGTGTGATGGTCAGTACTTGATGACCACTTGCATATTTTGCAATCTTCTAGAAGTAAATATTAAATACTTGATGATTTCAGATTTAAAGATGACACAAATAATTTAGTGATGATACCAAAGAGAAGAGGGCAGTCATGAGAAGTGGTCTGAATTACCTGGGAAATAGGGCCCACTCATGAGAGAGATAAAAGTTCAAATAAGATAAGTCAGAGCTTTGTGTCTAGAAAATTGAATGCATGCAGGGGTTACAGAATCAGGCACTATTCCCAGTAAAAGAGTGACACATGAAAAGACATAGGGCTTAATGTTGAAAAGCAATGTGACATGAGACTCCCAGAACACTCCTGTGGGGGAAAAAACCCAAGCAGCAAAAATGCTCAGTCCTTGGAAATGTAAGAAGGAGTAACAAGTAGGATTAGGGAGGGATATACTCTGCACACAGTGTAGTGAGAGTGAATACCAGAATAGTGAGTCCAGCCAAAGTGTCTGCATTTTAAGAGAATCTTGAAAAAATAATTGAAGTGCTAGAGAAAAACATTATAGCAAGAGACTTAAGAGCTCAGTCTCTTTAGTTTTTCCTAAAGGAGTGACTTGATCCCAGTGTGTAAGTACCTTCCTAAGAAGAAAATGCTTGGTGGTAAAAGGTTCTTTAATACAGTGGATGAAAACATAATGAGAGTCAGAAAGTATAAACTGAAGCCAGAAAAAAAAATCAAATCAAATTAGATATAAAGCAAAAAATTTAACCAGTAGGAAAAAATAACCAAGGACAGTGGTGGGTTCTTTGTTCCTTGATGTCTCAAAAGCAAGGCTATATTCCTTCCTGGAATGATTCTTTAGCAAAAATGTGCTTTAATTAAAGAGAAGCTGTTGGGATCCATTCCAGCCCAGGTCAAAATGAAAACTGTAAGTAGCAAGGGGTATTTGATTTACTGGAAATGAAACACCCTGGAAGTACCAGAACAACCAGGTCTTGGTTCTGATAGGATCTGTTCTGGTAAAAACACAAAACAGTTGTCACATGTTGTTTTATCTCAAAGTCCATGTTTTTCTCTTAGCTGGTGACTAAAAAGAATAAAACCCTAAAGGGTTAAATGAACTAAGGATGTTTTGAGCTCTCGTATTTAAAGCTTTCTGGTTGTATCAAACACAATGCAACATGACTGGTTTGAATTTGCTGATTTCTAATGCTACCCAGCTGCATCCTCTACAGTTAAGCAAACTCATTTTACTAAGTGACTGGTCCAGCATGGTTTCTGATTTTTGGTTGGGGTAAATCACGGGTATCCAATGCCTGATAATTCTAAACAACATACCCTCTTTTAAGTAATGAACATAGATCTGGTTGCTCAAAAAACTTTCATTGCACTTCTCTTGTCTATACTCATTTCAGAAGCTCATGCTCCAGTGGATCATCAAAAACATTTTCTTGCGAGATTTGTAATATTGTCCTTTTTCTTAGTGGTTCATCTCTAACTTTAAAACAACTGATAATCACTTCATTCTAGCTTCAGCTTTTATCATGAATAGACGTGTGGGCATTTAAAACTAAAGAAAATAAACTGAATAAGGAAAATACTGAACAAATGTTCTCATTAATCACATTCTAAAGAAAAGTTAGTTGTCTGCGGGGGAGTTTTTATTTTACCCTGAAGGATATTCAGCTATTCCTATGGCAATTACCATGTTCCTTAGGCTGATTACTGAGATAAGAAGATGCAAGTGGTGCATTTGTCTTTGACCAAGGCTATTTCTGTACTTTTCAAGGGTAACACCAGATTTATTATGTAACTCAATTTTTGGCATGCCTCTACTTGTAGGAAATACTCTCTCCATAGCAGGAGTTTGCCTGCTTTCTCTGATCTCGAATAGAGCTGGTAGTCCAACTACACCACCCACCTTGAAGCTGTGCCTGTACTGTTCTACTGATGCTGACAAATCAGGCCAGCTGGCTAATTAATTAAGGATGAGCTAGTTGGTGATGTGCACTTGGAAATCATTAGATGCCTGGAGGTTGCATATTCATGAGTCCTCCCATGGAATTTGGAGGTTATCTGTTGTGTGTTTGTTTCCCTGATCCTCTGCTGGTAAAGTTCAAAGAAAGTGATCTCTCAGAATCCGAAGCATAATTTTTCCCTTCTGGCCAGGTGCAATTAGTTGTATTTATTGGTAATAGGAGTGCAGGTTAGAAGTTGACAGGGAGTGAAAGTAGAGAAAGCAGCCTGGGTCATTGTGTGTGATTAAATTTCTTTTGCAAAATAACATCGTCTGTGGAAATTAAAGAAATAACAATAATAAAATTGAATTATGTATCAGGTTTATGTTCTTGTAGGTCACTCCAAAGGTGGAAAGAAAAGGTCTACGTACACCTCTTGGTCTCATAACAGAGACAGAGTGAGAGTTACTCCCAGGTTGTCAGCTTCTGAACTTTCTTTTTTACTCTTCCTGTTAACAACAGGAACATACGGCAAAACAGCCATATGTTTTTCCACAGTGACAGGTCTGATATGTGGCCTCATCACAATTTGAGGCTGGAAAATTATGACACTAGTACACACATGATCCAATAAAACTCTTCTTTTGGTCAGAAAATGCATATTTGTTGAGATAAAAGTTCTCATAAAAAGCTATCTGATTCAACGAAGATTGTAAGGAGAAGTTTTTCAGGTCTAAAATGTTATTTGTAACTAGAAATAGGGGTAACTAGAAATAGGGGTAAGAAGAAGTCACTTAGGAATAATACAGCAGAGAGGATCCTGGGTATACAGGAAGAATGACCAGACTATATGTAGTGCAAATGTAAATTCTCTTTTTTTTTTTTTTTTTTTTTTTTAGAGAAAAGGTTTTTTTTTCCCCTGCAAATAATGTTTTCTTGCTGGACTCAGGTAATGGGATTCTGTCTTGGAGTCAAAGATTTCTGACCTGTCTTGCACAGTGTAAGAAATTAGGCAGACAGCTTTAAAGATGTTAGTGAATGATCAGTCATGGTGGTCAACAGGTGTCCTTTCCTTCTGTTCTGTTCTAGTCCAGCACGGTTTAGTGCATTGAAACATTGCATGGGATTAACTAATCTGTGTTGTAGCTTGAATTTGTGATTTAGTGCTGCTAAACAAGTTCCTAAAAGTTAGCTGGGCAATTGTAACTCTTGCTTTTAGCCTATATAAAATGTGAGATCATTTAGCTTTGCCCACCATGAAATTACTGGTAATCCAATACAGACAGATGCTTCTACAATGAACAGGCAGATCATAGGAACTTTTTTTCTGTCTTTTTCTGTTAATACTGGTGGTTTAAACAACATTTTTTGCCCTTTATTTTTCAGGGCTGTCCACAGAGGTCTCCTGTTAGTCTCTGCTAGCATCTGTTCTTCTGTTTCCACAGCCCAAAACATCAGATAGACTTTTTTTTAAGCCATTGCCAATTTCTCTGAAAGGAGTGCATAAAAAAAGAACAGAACAGAATAACTGAGATATTTACAGGAGGAAAAGTTGCAAAATGATGGAGAAGCTTTTATGTTTGTTGACAAGTTTAAATGAAAGCTCAGGTATGCCCTTCTGAGTAGGTGGTGGTGTCGTTCCTATTCCCCCTCCAGCTGACACTCTGGGTTTCATTTGACTAGAGTCACAAAACACATTCCTTGGGTGCAGAGAGAGAAGACAGAAAGATGGAAAGTAATTCACAGAGATAAGACCAGATTCTTTTGGGTGACACCAGTTCAATATTCCCCAACAAACATGATACTGCCTTTTATATTTTTAATAACCCAAGGGAAGAGAGACACGGATCATGAAATGCAAAGACTTTAGTATGAGACACAGCTAAAATGTCTGGGTTTTTTGTTGGTGTTGACTTTTGCCCTCCTGCAACAAAGAAGGAAAGAGACAGACATGTGACACCCTTGACAATTACAGGTCGCAGCCACAGCAGTTTAGTTGCATTAAATTTTTTTAAAAGTCTATCTTTATTGTCTGCATTAATTATGTTATTTATTGTCTAGAAAACAAAAGGTTACCCCCCTGAAAGGAGCAAATAATGAGATCTTATTGATTGAAAATTGATACATCCAAAGTGGAAAACTACCTGGGGAAGTCTCTGGAGCGGTGTTATCTTGGGATGCTATCTATCTATCTGTGTGTCACATAGAATTATGTACATGCCATATACTGATGAAGATTGAGGTTTATGATCTTACAAGGAAATAAGTCTTTAAGAAAGATTTTAATGTTATTTGATGAAGGCCCAGAGCATTGGGAGTGAAAGATGTTAAAGCCACGCTGTGTAGGTAATAGTGGGTCAAAGAATGAAAAGGCTGACGACAGTGGCATCACTCGGAAAATGAGGATAAAATGTGTGATAGCTGTGCTGAACTTTCAAGGCAGAGATGATGGAGTGGAGGTGGTCAAAGAGACAAAATTCCTCCATTTTTGTGGGGTTAGAGATATGAAAAACCCCAACTCTGAAACCCTTCCTATAAGAATTTTACAACCTCTGCTTTTGTTTTGACTGTGATTTGCAGAAGAAAGGAAACAAAAAAGTCTAAGTGCACTTGCTTGTGTGTATGAAGATCAAGGCCTGTGAAAATTCACTGTGAAGGTCAGGAATCATTCTTAATGATAAGATTTATTGGGATTGTGAAATAATTTTCCCAAAGGAAGCTACTGCAGCAGACCCACTGATTGGCCCATTTAAAACTGGGCTTCCAGATATACTAGGGAGTCTTGTGTAGAGAGCAATCCTGCTGGAGCCCGGAAGCCGTGATGCACTGGCAGCCCTAATGCACCTTCCCTACTTTTAATGTCTGCCAACCTGTTAAAGCCCTTTGTGTATCCCAGTTGGTTTGGGAAGGAGGTTTGAGTAATTTATTCTTTTCGCTTAACTAGACTGCCCTCTTTTAGTGATCTTCCATTTAATTTCCTAAAAGCAGCTTCATTCTGACAGCTGTAATCCATGGCTTTCTTTAGTGTCCTCATGCTCCACTGTTAATGTGTCAGAGAATATATAGGCTTGCGGCACAGCTGGAAAAGAATAGTCCATTATGATTTCTGTCTCTGTTAATGCTCCTTTGACATTGTGAGAAATTATGTAAAGAGCCCTAGGGTTCTTATATTTCTGTTGCCAGCTGCCTACAAGAGAGCTTAGATGGGGAGTGGGAAAGTTATGATTTGTGGTGCCATGCTATGCCAAAAGAGGTGGGAAACAACATTCACTCGCACTTACACTTGGTCCAACAGCTGAAAAGGGAGAGACTGGGTCATTACTTGCAAACCATTTGTGTTACAAGCCTCAAGTAACTGCTTGTACTTCAGCTTTGGTTTGGAGGAAATAAATGAATCCCCAAAAATATGAATGCTGTGAAAGGAGAGAGTTAGATTTCCTCTCTGGTTATGTCCTGACTGGGATCTGGCTAATAATGTGCCTGCTTATTCCACTCAGTGCAAAAACATAAATGTCAGTAAGGCTTTCATAACAAGGCTCCACAACAATGCAGCAAGCCAAAAATGCGTTTCATGTCACAGTGATGAGCATATTAGAAAATGCTGAGATGGAGGGGCTGCTATACACAGCCCCAGCCAAGGCAGCTGGGTCACAAATTCATGGTGGTGGGTTAGCTCACTCACACCACTTCTTGCTATTCATGAATATTCAGGCAACTGGATGACTGAAGAAAGGCTGCTCCTAAGATGATCATTGGTATTGCATTGTGAATAAGAGCATGTGTGTGCATAGAACTGTTTCTGTATTCCTTATTCACATATTTAAACAGTTTCACTCAACCAGGGATCAGAAAGGATGCCATGAGATTCAAGTTATCCACCACATCCTGTGAATGACAAGCATCAAAAGAAACCTGTGTACAGCTCATAGGCACAGATTTATCTGTGGAAATCCAAGTCAGTTTGAAAAGAAGTTCCCACCTTGGCCAGTTAATGTATTCTAGTGATTACTTGGGTTAGATGAATAAAAAGGTGATGAACCTTTTGCTCTCATGTTTCTTTTAATAAACATTGGAAATGGGAAAAGGTCATAAAACCTATAAGCAGAAAGAAAAAGGGCGTGATGATGCCTACAGGAAATGGCATCTTTAATTACAAAGTATTCAAATGTTTTACAAACCATATATACTGTTTTGCTGTTGATGAAAAGCAGCTTCCTCCTGTGAGGAAAGTGCCTATGCTTCAGTCTTCATTCTTTTTATTTTCAATATTTCTTCCTATTAGAAAGTCTAGAGTTGTCTCACATTCTCCTGCCATGAAAAATAAAATCTATGAAGTGTTTTTTTTCCCAATTATTTGGGCACAATATGCACCAAGAGCAGAGCACACAGACTGAACACCTATGACAGGCAAAAACCCTGAAATGCAAATGACTGCAAGAGTTGAAAGGGTTATATTTGCAGTTCAATCAAGTGTTGATCAAGAGTGTATAACTGTTTCCATTTCTCTAAAGGGTGTGTACTTTGTCAGGCAGTCTGAAGCCTGAAGGTGCTGACAAGCAATAGGGTGGTTTCCACTTTAGTGGTGTGTGTTTTTAAATTTGGTCTAAGACTGTAATGCAGTAATTAGGTGAATTTGTGTATATAACCACATGTGTGTCTCTATGGCAGCTTAAGCTGATATAAGCCTGGGCTGCTTCATACATTCCTGCCTTCCCCCTGTGCTGGTGTTTAGTTTTCTTGTGGCCACCCAGGGAACCAGTTAAGGAAACTGATCTGACTGAAAGTGAACCTTACAAAATAGAAATTAATTTTCAAACCAGGATAAGTTGCAAATTGTGAACTTGTTCCTCTCATTAACTTAAGGATCCTCATATGGCAACAAAACCTCATAGTTCATTGACATTACATGGACCTGAAATAATAGTAAGGTCTCAACAGTCCTTTCAGAGGAGCTGGAAGCACCCACACTGGATCAAGAGGAACAGACAAAGCAGACAATTGCTAAAGTGGCAGTTGTAGACAGCAGCACAGCCTAGCTGCCTGTCTTGCCTGTGCTTGATACCTGAAAAGATCACTGCTGAAGGAGACAGGAGGGCCACTGGTAGGCTAGTGGCCTTTCCCATCAACAGCCACGGCCCTGGAGGAACAGCAAGCCTTGGTCTCCTAGCCCCCGCTTCCCATCCCAGTTCTCTCTCATCTCATATCACCTCACCTCCATCTCTTTTTGTAAAGGAAGTGGCTTGACCAAGCTCTAGTTCATCATTCTGGGAGGAGGCATTGACCACTACTAAGAAGTCTTGACCCTGTATTGCTTTGGGCTGAGCAACCTAGAGGACGCCTAGATGTTTCATATAAAATAACTCAAATCTGTAAGTTGAACTGTTGAACTCAAGACAACTATCATGAAGTCTGATCCCTCATACCTGGACTATGGTTTCCATAACACAAAGACAGGAGAATGACTATTAAAAGATCACTAGCTGAAGTACATGGATTCTGTCAAGGAAGTTCTGCACTTTAAAGGTGCTCAGGATCTACTGTGCTGGCATCTTTCCCTCAGTTTGTATTAGCACTTTGAGGATGAATTTTAGTACTTTTTATTGGTAGGGTGTTGAGTCTTGGCTGCAAGAATGAGGGTCACAGTAGCCAGAAGCTGTGAAAGTCAATTTTGACTTAACATCAACCCTGCTGCCTTAGCTCTGGGACTCTGCTATTCCAGACACACGTTTGTGGCAGATTGACTGGGGGATTGTGAAGCAATTACAAGAGCACTTGGATACCTGGCCAAAAGCTGCCAAACTCTCATTACTTTCCATAAAAGTCAGAAACCCCAGATGGGATGCCATGGGCTTTCAGGCTGGTGCCTTGTCTCACATTCATCTCCATGCCCAGTATCTGCATTCCAATACTTTTGCACAAGGCAAAAGCTCATTAAACACCAAGTTGATTTTCTTTCTTTTATTGCTGGAATTTCTAACAGCATTTACTGACAGTAACAACATTTTCAAGCCTGTACTGAGCTAACATTTAAAGTTTCTGTGTGTTTTCTGTCTGGACTATACACAGTGATTATCCAGGGGCATCTTGAAGAATCGTTTTTGGAGAATTACATGAAAGCAAGCTGGCAGACACCATAATGAATTGGCAAGCGTTTTTATGCCTACCCTACATGACACATGCCCTCCATGGCTAACAGCTGGTTGAGATCCTCCCTGTGCACTGGGACAACTGCAGCACAGGGATATTTGTTTGAAGGCTGGTGCTACAAGAGAATTGCACTGGACACGATGTACAAGTGGGGTGAAGGGGAAGCTTTGAGTAGGCACGAGCTTTCCAATGAGTGCGGTGTCTTTCCTCTTGCAAGAAGAGAAAAATGTCTGTATTTAGAAAATTAGTTATTAACTAGAAGAGACTTTTATAGCAACATTTACCACATGTGTGAGACTTACGTGACTAAATAATTTCTCTGCTGGAATATGAAACAGTGCCTTCCCTTTTCTCTGCCACTGTGCCCCACACGCATCGCTGTCTCCCACAGACACTTCACTAGGAGTTTCATCATGAGGAGAGCTCTAATGTTTTCATGAGTTGAGGGATAATGAGAATGGACTAAGGCATTAATGTATCAGAGGCAGATGATCATCTCCTGCTGCTAAATAACAGCCAAAGCATTTATTGTCAGAGCAGGAGACACTGATCCTCTGACAGTGCTGTGTTATGATGTTATCCCAAATGACTGAGATAATTCCATCTGATGAATGTGGGCCCATTAGAGTGACAGTTGCCCTGTGTCTTACCTCTTTTTTTTCCCTTAGGAAAGTAGTGTTCATTCTCAAAAATACTGTATTTGCTTCTGTAACAGTATTGGTTCCCTGTAAACAGATTTTTACCTTAAAGTCTGCGTGTATTGTGCATCTCTCTTGTCAGTCTTGATAGCGGCCCAAGAATATGGCTGTTATTTGTGCACAGGGAGTGTACAAAAAAATAAAAGAAATACTGGGTAAAAATACTGAATAAGGAAGATATTAATGTTACCAGCCTCATTCACTTAAGAAGTCCAGAGTGCTAAAGGCTAGCTCACTCTATATGTCTTCTAATGTGATAAATGTTGTCTCTGAGTACCTTATTTCTACCTTGAACAGTGCAACCCTCCCTCTTTGAGACACTTTATTTTGGGGCACCTTAGTTGTCAGCAAAGAGACTCCACAGCAGAATTTAAAAGCATAGAGCAAATATTTGTTGGATAACACACAAGAGAGAGAGGATGTACTACTAGGCTAAATGTTGGCAGGCTCCGCACCTGAAAAAGCAGTCAAAGAGTCTTTCCTGGCCAAGCAGGCATCAGTCAGGAGGGGAAGGATCGATCCCTGCTGCTCACTTGAGCCAATCCCCTATGTTGATGAGACACTATTTCCCTGGTTTTTTCCCTTGTGATTTTATATCTTTCCATTTTGGTGTTTTCCTTCTTGAGTCTTCGAGCTACCTGCAGTCCCTAGCCCAGCAATCCTACTTCTGTCTATAATTTTACCTTTCTTTCTTTGCAGAACTCTGTTCTACAGACTTCCTCACAGATGTTTTTCTGAGGTAAGTGATTTCATGAGAAGTCCAAGCCAAGATGGCACACTTTGTCAGATCAGAGTTGGACCTTGAATCCTTGGAGCGCAGAGCTGAGACCCAGAGGGTGGAAGGCTGCAGAGGGAGTGGGTTAGAGCAGGGCTGGCTTCCAATGACCAGGATCCATAGGTAGGTCTGTATTTTATCACATTGCTCCATATACACAGCC
The DNA here is from genome assembly GCF_963921805.1 of Phalacrocorax carbo. NCBI lineage: Eukaryota > Metazoa > Chordata > Aves > Suliformes > Phalacrocoracidae > Phalacrocorax > Phalacrocorax carbo. The sequence goes on from NC_087521.1 coordinate 16,211,040, forward strand.
TACCAAACCTGACAGAAATGGGCAGCTGGGACGTTTCATGAAATACTGCTTATATGAACTGATGCTGTGCATAAGAATTCTGTGTAATGGATTAAGCTACAGACCATGATCAGTTGGTCTTCTCTGGTGCATTGGGAAGTATCACCTCTCTTGCCATGTAAGTAGTTTTTGCCAGTGCTTTAAGGGCCAAACTTATTCTTCCAAAGGCAATCTCTAGCATGGAAAAAGCCACAGAAAATTCACCTGCAGCTGCTGGGGTGCCATTTGTTAGCCCTGGTTAATAGTGTCTACAACATTTAACAGAAGTAGTTGGTAAAAGAGCTGTGTGAAACTTTTCTGTGTGATTGATGTCCTTGGTAGCATGTTGGATGGCATGCCACGGTGTGGCATTTGTCTCTTTTGTATGAATTGAGGTTATCCTCCCCCTCTACTCTGCCCTTGTGAGGCCAAAACTGGAGTCCTGCATCCGGTTCTGGGCTCTCCAGTTTAGGAAAGAGAGGGAACTACTGGAGAAATCCCAGCAGAGATCTATGAAGATGATCAGGGGACTGGAGCATCTCCCTTATGAAGAAAGCCTGAGAGACCTCAGTTTGTTTAGCCTGGAGAAGAGAAGACTGAGGGGAGATTCTCATCAATGCTTATAAATATCTAAAGGGTGGGTGCATGTCAAGAGGATGGGGCCAGATTCTTTTCAGTGCCCAACGACAGGACAAGGGGCAACAGGCACAAACGAACACAGGAAGTTCTGCCTGAGTATGAGGAAAAACTTTCCTGTGAGGGTGCCAGAGCAGTGGCACAGGCTGCCCAGGGAGGCTGTGGGGTCTCCTTCTCTGGAAGTATTCAAACCCTACCTGGACGTGTTCCTGTGCCCCCTGCTGTAGGTGTGCCTGCTCAAGCAGGGGGGGTTGGACAAGATGATCTCCAGGGGTCCCTTCCAACCCCTACCATTCTGTGATTCTGTGATTCTGTGAATAAGGAATAAAGGGAGGAAGCTAAGATATGTTTGTATCTCCCAAACCATGCCAGGGTTTTTGAAAGCAGAGAAGACTAACAGGAGAGGTTTATACTGGAAATATGGGAAGATCAGTAGTAGAAGGATATTTCTTCTCTCATTAAGGGGTGGGTAAGCTGCAAAGCTCCTTGCCACAAGTTGGCATGAATGCTGAAAGCTCACATAGGTTCAAGAAAATGTGGGATAAATTCCTGGAAGATAAGTCCATTGTTAGTCATTGTATTCATAGAAACCATGCTTGGCTTCAGAGGTTTCTGAGTCTCACATTACTAAAGCTTGCAAGAAGCACCAAGGAAATTGCTTACATTTCTGGCATTCTTATGCTCCTCCCTAGGTATCAGCAGAGAGAGACCTTTAATCTGATAGAGCATGACTGCTTTTATATATTTTGTGTACTGTTGCGATTGCTCTGTGATAGAAAAAGGACTGTTTTTTGAATGTCCTTTGCTGAAAAAGCACTTCTTATTTGGCAAAGTAATGATCAACATAAGGATTCTGTTGTATAGGGAGACAGCAGGTGCAGCCACTCTTCTGTTGTCAGTCCATTGCTCAGCAGGTCGCCAGTTCAGGAGACTGACTCATGTTTCTACTTCTGGTTTATGGATGTTTAGGAAGTAGGAAGAAATTTCAGGTTCCGTGGGCTTGACTGTCAAATTTTCATATCTCCAGTCTCAGTAAAAGCGCTACTCCTACACTTTTTCTTTCCCAGAGGTCTATGCTTCTCTCAAATCAGACAGCACTGCTGACATTTCTAATTATTGCCAATGCAGGAGGTTTTTCAGGGTCTACACAATATGCTGAGCATTTCTTAAGAGGAGAAAGGAACACATGAAAGATGAGGTAGGGTGCAACTCTGTAAGTAAAATATCAGGAGACTGTAGGTAGGTATGAAAAGAAAGGTCAGCAGATCAACAAAGTTTGCCACTGTTTTCACTCTGATGATGATTTGTCCTTCCTACTCTTTAACTAATCTTCAGCAAAGACAGAAGGTACCTCCATGCTAGTAGCTCTGTCACACATTTCTTCGTCCTACATTGCTCTCCATACACCTTATGGTGGGTTTAGACGGCATAGCAAATCTGTCAGCAGGTGTGGGTCTCCCCACCACCATGCTCTCCACTGTTAACTCTGGGGGAATCTGTGAGTTCTCATGAGCTGCATCAGCTGGTGCAGAAAATTAATGGAAAAACAGAAGCCTTTGTCTGCAAGGTGTTTTGGGGTGTCATTACCAGTTCCTTGTGACAGAGGAAAATTACTCACTTGTGAGTATAGGGGGAAGAACATTGTCTTGAAGTTACTGGCTCATGTCAGGAGCTCTGAAAAGCCATGAGTGGAGCAGGGAAGTGGTGATGTTGACTGCTGGTGACCAGGACACAGCCTTGGTTCTTACCACACAAAACATTTCACTGCCAACAGAGACACAGCTGCTGTTGCTCAGGGTTCTTATGGGTGCTTGCAGGCAGGGTGTAAGGGGGACCTCAGATGTTCTAGTATATACAGTGGGGCTGGTGATAGGACCCTTGTTTGATAGTGCATTCTTTCCTTGTCATTAGGCTAAGTTCCATGGTGACAGTAGTGTTTCTTTACATCACTAGAGAAATGTGAGGATACATACTTCAATCCTTTTGTGAGCCATTCAGATTCTGTGGCATTGCAGGTCTGAAGTAGGTCAGTCAGTAAGGTACCTGCCATTCATGGCTACCATGGTGATGTGTATAAGGATTGTAATATTCCTGCAAAAGCAGAAAAAAATTTTACAGTCCACTGTTACATATATGCACATTTTGTAACTGCGGGGAAACGCCTGGAAAGATGGGCTGCTGAGATAACAATGAAAGTCTTGTGCTTCCCAGTCACTTCTAGCAAAAGGACTTATGTCACCAGCTGTCATTTCACAGAACCACAGAATCACAGGATGGAAGGGACCTAGGGATCATCTAGTCCAACCTTTCTGGGAAGAGCAGAATCTAAACAAGATGGCCCAGCACCCCGTCCAGAAGACTCTTGAAGGTGTCCAACGTGGCCGAGTCAACCACTTCCCTGGGGAGATTATTCCAATGGGTGACTGTCCTCACTGTGAAAAATTTTTCTCTCATGTCCAATCAGAATCTCCCCAAGAGCAAGTTGTGTCCATTCCCCCTTGTCCTCTCCATGGGACTCCTTGTAAAAAAGGAGTCTCCATCTTCTTTGTAGCTACCCGATAAGTACTGGTACATGGTGATGAGATCCCCTCTGAGCCTCCTTTTCTCAGGGCTGAACAAGCCCAGTTCTCCCAGCCTATCCTCGTATGGCAGCCTTCCCACTCCTTTGGTCATCTTGGTGGCCCTTCTCTGGGCCCCTTCCAGCCTGTCCACATCCTTTCTGTACAGCGGGGACCAGAACTGGACACAGTCCTCCAGGTGTGGCCTGACAAGCACTGAGTAGAGCGGGATGATGACTTCTTCCTCTCTGCTGGTGATGCCCTTTTGATGCAACCCAGCATCCTGTTGGCCTTCTTGGCCGCAGCAGCACACTGTTCGCTCATGTTGAGCTTCCTGTCCTCCAGGACCCCCAGGTCCCTTTCCACAGAGCTGCTCTCCAGCCAGGTGGATCCCAGTCTGTACTGCACTCCCGGATTATGTTTTCCCAGGTGCATGACCTTACACTTGTCCTTGTTGAACTTCATAAGGTTCTTGCTGGCCCGCTCCTCCAGCCTATCCAGATCTCCCTGCAGAGCAGCTCTCCCTTCTGGAGTGTCTACTTCCCCACTCAACTTGGTGTCATCAGCAAACTTCATCAGGCTACACTTGATGCCGTTATCCAGATCACTTATAAAGATGTTGAATAACATTGGGCCCAGTATCGATCCCTGGGGAACTCCACTAGTGACAGGTTGCCGGTTTGAGAAAGAGCTATTTACCACCACCCTTTGGGTGCAGCCTGTCAGTCAATTGCCCACCCACTACACAGACCACTCGTCTAGGCCATAACACATCAATTTCTCCAGAAGGAGGCTGTGGGGGACTGTATCAATGGCCTTGGAGAAGTCTAGGTAGACAATGTCCACCGCTCGTCCCATGTCGACCAGGCAAGTCACTTCATCATAGAAGGCCACTACGTTTGTCAAGCATGATCTGCCTTTAGTAAAGCCATGTTGGCTTTTCTCAATCATGTGCTTCAATTGACTTGTGATGGCCCCCAGGAGGGTTCATTCCATAACTCTCCCAGGGATTGAGGTAAGGCTGATGGGCCTATAATTACCTGGATCCTCCCTCGAGCCCTTCTTGTAGATAGGGGTAACATTTGCCTTCCTCCAGTCCTCTGGGTCATCCCCCATTCTCCATGACTTCTCAAAGATTATGGAGAGTTGCCTTGCAATGATGTCAGCCAGCTCTCTCAACACCCTTGGATGGATGGTGTCAGGGCCCATTGATTTGTGGGAGTCAAGCTCCTGTAGTAGTTCATATACTAACTCTTCCTTCACCGATGGTGGGTTGGTGTTTGGTTCAATTGGCAATTTCATTCCCAAAGCCTGGGACCCAACAGTGCTGGTAAAGACAGAGGTGAAGAAGGTGTTGAGGACCTCTGCCTTTTCACCATCATTGGTGATTGATTCTCCTTTTCTGTTTAACAGTGGGCCTATGTTTTCCTTCTTTTTCTGCTTATGGTTGACATGTCTGAAGAACCCTTTCTTGTTATTTTTTATGTCTACAGCCAGTTTCAATTCAAATTGGGCTTTTGCTTTTCTAAGTGCATCTTTGCACTCTCTGGCTATGTCTTTTTAGTTCTTGGTGGATAATCCTCCACTTCTCCATTTCTGGTGTGCTTCCCTTTTGGATTTGAGTAGACCCAGGAGGTCATGGTTGAGCCATGGGGGTCTCTTGCTCCGCTTACTTCCCTTTCCTTTGTAGGGGATAAATTGGCTTTGTGCTTCCAATAGAGAGTTCCTGAAGAATTCCCAGCACTCACTAGCTCCTTTGTATTCCATGGAAGCTTCCCATCGAATCCCTCCCAACTGAGCCCTGAGTACACTGAAGTTTGCTCTTCTAAAATCCAGAACCCCTGTCAGAGCTGACCTTCAGCACACTCAGCAGGATCCTGAACTCCACAATATTATGATCACTGCAGCCAAGGCTGTCACTAACCAAGATATTACAAAGCAGGCTTTCTCGGTTTGTGAATAGCAGGTCCAGCAGTGCCTCATTCCTGGTTGGCACATCTAACATTTGTATCAGGGAACAGCCCTCTATACATCCCAGGAACTTGGTGGATGACATGCGAGCTGCCATATTGCTCTTCCAGCAGATGTCTGGGTAGTTGAAGTCACCCATCAGGACGAGGTTCTGTTGGCCAGAAGCTTGCTTTAGTGCCCCAAATATCGCTTCGTTGGCTTCGTCACCGTGGTTAGGAGGTCGATAGCAGATGCCCACTGTGAGGTCCTGCTTGGAGATGACCCCTTTGACTTTAACCCAGAGGCATTCAATAGAGCAGTCGCAATCACCATAGTTGACTTCGATACATTCAAGGTGTTCCTTGATGTAGAGTGCAACTCCTCCACCTCTACTTCCCTGCCTGTCTTTACGAAAGAGCCTGTAACTGTCCGTTGCAGTCCCCAAGAGAACATTTGACCAGTTCGCTTGAAAAACAGGTTCCTCTACTAGGCTTTTGCTACTGTGTCATTACTATTGGCAGGTGGCAGTCGGTTTATGTGCAAGCCAAAGCATGACGTTACTACTGAGTGTAGGGGACCACCTTCCAATTTCACAGCTAAGCCAAAAATCTAATGGAAAGCAGGCTTTGTTGTAAAATCTCTGACACTTTTTACAGACAGCTGTTGCTAGAACACCTGGAGAGCAACTTTCTCTCAAGTATTATGCTTGTCTTGTTCAGATGGAAAACAGAAGGGATGAAAATCACATCTAAGCTTTGCACTTGTAAGTGAGGGCAAAATTTAAAGTCACCTGTCTTGATGGAGCTCACTAGCACTCTGCTGTTATTCATGGAGCCTTGTTAGTACTTGATGGTTCATGGGCCAAAAGAGAGTTAAGCTGCTTTTTTTTAGAGTTGTGCTGCTTCTGTCATGCTTTTCTGCCTCTTCACTGGACTGGATGTTGTGTGATTAACAGGCATACATTAAGCAGACCTGTTGAATAAGATGACCCCATTTTCCTGACTTAGAACCAGGTTCTTGCTGTTTAAAATGGGAAAGGCAGTGGCCTTAGTTTAGAAATCAAAGACTGGATACTTAAGGTTGAAGAGGTCTGTGTCTTAGATTCATACTCTGAACACTTAACGGTGTCCACTCAGGCCCTCTTCCTTTCCAGCATGGACTTGTTGAGCTTAGTGTAATGTGGGACTTTGAAGTATGAGGTGGTTTGCAGATGCATGTTGTATACGATATCTGAGGTCAGTGTGTGTAATAGTCTCCCTTGGTATGTTTGGCCCAGGATATGCTTTCCTGCTTCCCGCTGCTGTGTTGATCTTATATTTTATGGTCTGATTTGTCTGTCCCAGATTTCTACCTTCCATTACGGGACTTTTTCTGTCCCTTTATAGTATTTCAAACTTTTTTCAGTTCAGCAAACAGTTTGTTCCCCCCTCTGTCCTTCAAGTAAAGTTTTCCTTGGCAATCCTTGTCAGGATAAATTCAATAAGTGTTTAACTCAGAAGGATCCCTGAGGAGGAAGCCAAGAGTCAAATGCTACAATTATTCACATTTTGGTGAGAGGAATCAGACTTCTCAGGAATCATTTCAAACAAAGCAGTAACAGTTTATGCCTGCTGGGTGGAAGCAGGAAGTGAGCTGGAGGGAACCTGACGGCCTCCTGAGCACCATCAGGAAGCATAAAATGGATGGGCAAGGAGAGAAAGAGAGAGAGGCATTAACAAAGAAAAATGTCTCATTTCCTCCCTCAAACTAATTGGAAAAATGTGTTAGTTGTTGTGGTAATGGTAATTTCTCAAGGTGGTAATAGCTGCAGCCTGTCCTGGAGTGGAACCGGCCACAGGTTGGACCTCTACCCAGAATGGCTGTAATTAGTGCAAATGATGGCAGCTTTGCTTACAATATAAATGTGCACATACACACACAAAATATATATCTACATATACATATGTAGGGGTTTTTTTTTCCACTCAGGAACTAAGCCTCATTTCTAGTAATTTTTGACTATGCATACATTTGCAGAATAAGAATGAAAAAAATGTAACAGAAAAAAATTTTGTATAGGGAGGCATGGAGGGAGAACAGCAGCAGTGTGACCATATTGATCATAATATTTTAGAATAAATATGGAATTTCTTATAAATACTGATGCATGTTCTAAGCAAAAAAATGGAAATTGAGGGATTTCCTTTGACACATCAAGGCATATTCACATCACCCACCCTTTGTAATCTTACTGCAATGTTGAAAAGCCCATTTACATTTCCCTTATAAGCATGGCCAGACGAAATTCAGATGTCGTTCACCTGGGCTGCTCTAATTCCAGTGCTTAGCTGAAATCCTTTAATGGACTCTGTGCCAACAAAAATGCTTAGTGTAACTCCTCTCTGTCACAGGCTCTGGCCCTGAGGTATCCCTTCTTCCAGGCCAGGGGAAAGGCACAGGGCAAGAGTCAGCTTGTGATGGCTGGGACTGAAAGGGAGTTTCCTATGAACTGGAGAGATTTCTGCTCATGGATGTTTCATACAACCCCTTTATGCTGTCTCTGTGTCACAGGTCTCTTGCACAGGATGGGAAAATCAGGTGGAGAGATGAAGAGGTGCAGGGCATGCATGCTCTTGACCACTGCATTATGTGGGAAAAACAATTATCAAATTCTTATATGGAACTTGTTATAAAAACTTGTTTCAAAAATATTCAGTTCTGCATCTTTTCAATTACATTTTCTGTGCAGCTGATGATAAAAGCAACACATACATCCCAAATGCAATGCACAGGTTCTGAATAAAGGGATTGGCACCTAGCTTCCAGCAATCAGATTTGAAATATTCAGCCAGTATCTTCATGGCTCTTCATCCTCCTGAGACAGATAAATGGATCTCAATGTAGTTTTCTGTGTATACATGTCTTTTAGGTGAAATATTTTTAACAGGGATATAGAGTGAAACTATTAAAGGAAAACATAAGTAGTGGATTATGCCATATACCTAGGAATGTTAATATGAGGAGAGAATCTAAAATTACAGGTCTGGAGGTTTAAGCTGTGGATGTTTAACAGAGGCTGCAGCGTAATGAAAATTCACAAATCACCTACCTGAATTCTTAGCATAGTTTTGCTTTTATTAAAGACAGAAAAGACATTTCAAGAAGACATCAGACAGCAACTCTCTGTTGCAAACTTCCCAAATGCACTCAGAAGCCAGCAACCTTTTAACACCTCTGAGCACAGCCCCTTTCTAAATTGAACATACATACAGGTTATAGAATACCTTGCAATAATGCATCACCTTCCACTTTCCTCATTCTTTTCTGGTAAAAGCGAGCACATGAATCTCAGTTTGGAGCATGCAAATACACAAAAAGATAATGGTTTCTTCAAGTATCCATAAAGAAGCCATATTGTATAACACTGTATAAAGTGAATATGGAAGAAAACCCAGAAAGAAAGTATGGATAGCTCAGCAGCTAGGGAACTAGCAAACTTAAACAAGGAGATTTCATTTCCAAATCCTAGTGGCTATGTCATACGACCTAGAACAGATTTGAAGATGGAGGTAGAGCACTCAAGAAGCCAGTGATTAGGATATTATCTTGGAAGGGCATGGGAACTGTGCTCAAACTTTTAATTGAAACCAGCAGAGCATTGCCACCCATGGCTTCTACTTTGCATCTGAGTACCACAGGTCAATAATTCGTAAGACATTGGAACAATTTATATGGGCTGTGTTCATTTCAAGGGCAAACTTGAGAGCAGGCTCTAAACCAGATGAATTGTCTTAATGGTAGCAACCTCCTCCCATCTGACATCTCTTTCCCTCAATGGATTATGTCCTTTCTGTTCTCGGTTTTGCATATCATTTACACAGCTGTGTATTTTATATTTGCTCAGGTCCTCGCTTCTACAGGTGGCAGCAATGAGATTGCTGTGCTGTGACCCTAGTTCAGCCAGCCAGTTTGGGTGTGGTGTGGGAAAGCTCTGTGGATGTTTGCAAGAGTTTTACGTCTACACATTCTTGGACAAGCTGTATATAATTACTCTTTGCTCAGGCTGCACAATTACTCTTTGCTCACTGAAGCAGCTGTTTGGATCGTAAATGCAATGATTAGGATGGACAGACAGATGGAGAGGTGTCTTTGAGAGGATCAGAGATATTTGCCATTCACAATTTCGTCTTCCTTTTTCTTTCTATTACATTGTGAATCACCTGCCTGAATCATGCTCTTTCACAGAGACCTCACTTCTGCTCTTCACATGTTCTGATCCTGTTGTTTAATGCAGTGACTGTGTTAGCCTGAGAACTCTTTCTATATGGAAGAATATAGACCCTGCCCCCCCCACCCCCCAAAAAAAAAAAAAAAATAGGGCAAATCAGAAAGGAGGGGATACACCAGTACTATTGTTCGTTCAGGTTATTTTATCCCTTAGACAATTTTTTCAAAGTTACTTGATCTCTTGATTGCAGATGTCAATGTTATTCTACCAGAGATTTGCTACAAGCCCAGGTTTCCTGGGCAGACTCCCCTCTGGGAGATCCTGTCTGGGTACGCTGTACGACACACGCTTAGTAGCCCTGCCTGCCACAGGCCGCATGCATGTGCAGAGTGATTCTGCTTCTGTTTAAGAGCAAAGTTTGGGGAGTGGGTAGTACGGGGAATGGCCATTATTCAAGGATATACAACTTTTGGTGTTAAATGAATTTTCTTTTACCTATTGCACAGCAGAACAGTGGAAAATACCAAGACTTTCCCTGAGGTGGTTGTCTTTCTGATATAGGTGAAACATAACATATAAATTTGAGCAATAAAAATATCTATCTTTTAACTCTAATCTCAGCTAGTATTTGTTCTGAGAAAAAAGAAGGGAGGATAGTGATTATGGGATAGAAGAGAGTTGTTTTATTTATGCTGACACTAATTTAAGTTAGGGTGGATAAACTATGGCAATTTGTTTCTCAGATTAGTCTTAGAACTTTTTGTGTTTCTTTCCTTACTGAATTAAAATCCAGCACATCTAGAAGATGCTTCTGTCTTACACAAAACTGAATTCAAATGTGGCTGGCGAGACATCAATGCATCGCTTAGCTGGCTGTGAAAAGTAGCAGAGGCTCTGAGATGCTGTCAGTGTTTAAGAGGGCAAAGTGCTAAAAGAAAAATCAGTCAAATTCTCAGATTCATTATGACCCACAAGCTGCCTGCCAGAGATGAAATGCCTGGTGGAAGTCAGCAGAGTGTGTTTGTGTGTGTGTGTGTGATGAAAGTCAGAAATGCATTTCTGTGTGTACAAGTGGAGGAAGCAAAGTAGAAATTGAAATTTCAGTCATAAATTTGCCTCTCTTGCTAGGTGCAGGGTGAGAGGTAGAAAGGACAATCCAATATGCAGGGTAGAGTCTGCTTTCTTTAATTTTGAACGGAGGTTTTCTTAGTATATTTCAGTGTTTCAGGGTGAGTTATAGTAAGAACAGTACAACTTGATCTGTAGGTTTTAATATGGATCCTCCTTTTTTCCTTCAGAGATGCAAAGGGCATCCCCTTATATGCCAACTCCTTCAAGACTATCCACACAGTGCACAGAGAGGGAGTAAGTTGTCCTCTCAGAAAGCACTCACTGCAGAGAAAGAGGTCAGAGTCTTGGCTGCAGCCCTCCAGCATGTCCTTTCTGCACAGCCAGAGCATCCAGGCACTCTTGTGATCAGGCAGAGATGACCCTTGTGCCAGTGCATACATCTTTGGGTAGCACTAGTAGACACTGCACACAGGGGTTATTGCATGACCACAGATGGGAGCTGAGAAGGGAAGACCTGCACAGCACTGAAATCCAATCGCAGTATCAGACTGCTCATGTTCATTGCTCCTGGTCAGGCATGTGTAGGTTACAGTGAAGAGTTACACAGAGAGTGTGTGTAGAATATTTTCATTAGGGAACATGCATTTTCCATATTCTCTTATTCTCTGTCCAGAGTTTCCTAGAGCAATGGGAGGGATGCGAGATCCCATCTCTACTACTGACAGAGCAGCTCTGCAGTCAGCAAATGAAATACTTCCCCTGGCTCCTGTATAATTATCTCTGTCTTGAGTCCTGGCCAGCATGACCCATCTTCATTTTACTAAGAGGACAGGCTGGAACTGGGAATGGCAGAATTCATTTATCACATTTTAATAAAGAGGCAGCTCAGGAAGGGAGGGACTGATGAGATACTTCTAAAGAAATTAGCCAGCTTCTATTACAGGGCTGTCTCTTGTGAAGTGGCTGCAGCGATGACGGATGGTGTAGGGCATTGCCCAGTGCTTCCTCCCTGCCTCTCCCCTTCTCCCTTTGGGGGCTGCCCTCCAGTGTACCGTCTCCCCTGATTATTTCCCCATCACTGGAGTGGAGAACCTCTCACATGCAATGCCGATGTCCAGCTCACATATCTTCATGAGCTCAGGATATAAACCAACTGGGGTGTGTGGCATATCTTAAGCAATGAAGAGTTCATAGGTGAGACTGGTAAGATATCTCCCTCCCCTTGGGGTATTTGTAGGAAAGCTGTTCTTTGATGTTTTCTGCCTGATTTCCAGAAGTGGGCCCAGGAGTCCCAGTAGTTCTGCTGATTCAACATTCACTCAGGATCCATTTGCAATTACTCAAACGTCATTATTGAAGATTTGGTTCAGCAAGTCACTTAGAGAAGTAAGATTTTTTTCCCTTCCATTCAGGGAAGCAGGTGAGAACATGCTTTTCTGAAGCAGGTGGTTAACGCTTGTTGCCTTTGAAAGTACAAGTGGTTGCTCCTGTATTGAATCAGGTCACAAGACTGGATTTCCTTCAGAAGTGATAGTCTTGTACCACCTAATTTATGTACATTCAGATATTTTCACCTAGAAAGGCTTTTTTCTCTTTTTGCTTGCACATTTTTGTCTCCAAACATTTTCTGAATTTTGCTTCAAATGGAAAAATGGAGTGGAAAAAAGAGTTCTTGTAACCATTGAAAACAGTAGATTCAGCTCAAACCTCACAGGTTTTAGATGTAGTGCTCAAGTCTGCTGCTGAAATTCCTAAAATAGACAGCCAAAATAATCCTCAGTTGTGCTGCAGCTTGCTACCTGAATAAACGCTAGGCTTTGTCTTCAGTTTCAACATGTATCTCCTACGTGCTTTCCTTATATCGTAGGGTGTATTACAGCATCACAGCTTGCACTCTGTTTCCTACCCCATAAGGCATCATACAGCGCTCTGCAGTGGTTAAAGTGAACGGATTTTTGTGTCTATAGATAGGGTAAACAACTGGTGACAAAATGGCCTAATCATCTTTAAAGTCATTAGCTTTAACTCTGTATCAATCATTCCATATTGCTGGGCTAATAATCCCTAATTATGAGCTGCTCCTGGTGTTAGCACTATTAACCGCTTTCCATTTAAATGCAGATGCTCCCTGACCACCTGCTTCCCGAGGGAGATGACTCCTTCTTCTCAAAGTCAAAGGAAGGGGACAGTCAGTCCTTGTGGGCAGAGGACCATGGGGCCATTTTCACCTCACCGAGGGGTGTCAGGTTCCCTGGGAATATCAGGTATTTCGACAAGGCTGGACAGTGCCCTGGGCAAGTCGGGCAGAGTGCCATTCCTAGAGTTAATTAGTATTGCAGACACATCACTGTTAGTGCGGTGTTAATTGTGATGATATTGCAGTAACTTGCTGGCTATCCTTCAGCGCAAGGCAGTGGCTGAGCAGCCAGCACGCAGTGGTTCTTTGTGGTGGAGCAGAGGAAAGGCCAAACATCTGCCTGAGGTCTTGAAGTAAATGGGACTGAGCTTGTGTTTTAAATGCAGCTGGGTATTTCTTACATATAGATCTTGGTATAGCGTGGCTTGCTAACATACAGGGTTTGATCCACCTCTGCCCACAGCTTTTCTCAAACCCGATGTGGGAGCTAATCCTTTGTGACAGACAAGTTAGAGGAGCAGCAGATTTTCCCTGTTTTCTGGGATGGTGCTGTACAGCATCCTCAGCTCCCTGTAGGTGGGCTCGCAGTTCAGCCTGTGCGTGAAGGTGGGCGTTGAGGGCTTTGATGGCGCAGTCGTGTCAGCTCTGCAGGAGCCAGCGGAGGCTGGTAAGCAGCAGTACTGCCCTTGTACAGCCCTGCTGTGGGAGATTGCCTGCCCTGGGCAAAGCTACCCCTCTGCACCCCACACATAGCGTGTTTGGGATTATCGCGTTTTCGTCTTTCTGAATTCTCATTGCTTTGTCAGAGTGATCTCATTCCTACATTATCCTGGCTAGCTACGCATTGATCATAGTTCATGGTTTTCTCTCATTCCTAAAGGGGATAAAATATATATTGTTTTTATTATTTTGACATATATATGCATATTGTTTTTATATATCCCATGAAAGAAAAAGTTACTATCTCATGTTGATTTGCATGTTTTGTTTTGATTTTTTTTCCTTTCAAAGGTACACAAATATATATTAATTCAGAGAGGAAACTTTCCCCTCTGGAGATGCTTAAAGAATTGGGGCATTCTCATGATATCAAAATTTACTGCCTTCTTTTCCTTCAAAACAAAATCCTTTTGAAATCAACATTTTATCAAGGAAAAAGTATCACAGAAAAGCATTTGCTACTAATGCTTTATGACAAGGTAAAAGGAAAAATTGGAAAGGTAGTCCACCACCAAATTATGTGTCAATAAGACCTGTGGTTACCATGTGCCTCATTCATCCCTGATGTGGTGATGGTGGCGTTTCTGCTTTCCTGGACATTGCGTTTGCCCACGGAAGGCTATGTTTGGTCCAAAGCTAGGAATCTGAATTTTAGATACCATTATTTCTTCAGTGAAGCATCCACAAACTTCTGCTTATTGTATATTGACTATATATATATGTGTGGCTTTGAATATATATATATTTGTGTAGAATTTATGTTACTGTCTTCTGCATAAAATAAGCCTCAGAAAATCTTTACTCCTTTACAAGTATTGTTCCTTGAAGAAAAAAATCTTTACAGAGTGTGTACAAAATCAGTTTAGAAAGAGATCATTTGGGAGTGGATTATAGGTGAATGGAACCAAGTGATTTTAAGAGGTCTATAGTAAACTTAATTTTTTTTATTTGCAGGTATTTTCATCTTGCAATGCTGTTAAATCAGGAGAATTAAAAATAGTTTTAAACAGGTAACTTTTCTTGAAACAGGTAAATTTTCTTGAAGAAAATTATTTGACTTTTCACATTGTAATAAGCAAAAGAAAACTTTGGGTACAGAAGACTATTTCTTATCTTTCTTTGTGGGCATTTGTAAGCTCTGGACTCAACACAAATACATTAGCCTCTGTTTAGTGATATTCTGGCATGCAGGACTGGGTAGGTTAATGAAAGAAATACATTTCTTCACTCTTTTATCTGGCCTTTGAAAAAGTAATTAAATATACCTGATTATTTATACTTCTTTCTGAAAGTGATTCCATCCGTAAATTTTCTTTATTTCTTTGCAATGTTTTTCTTTGTTAGTTTAATTTCTGTTATACCAATCTTGTGAATAATAAGGAAACAGCACACTTTTAGAAAAATGATCATGTTCCTCAATTAGTTTTATTACTTCAGTTTAAAGAGGGAAGAGAGGGTTTCTAACTTCACCATTTATCTTTAATACAAAAATCAATGAAATCCATTCAGAATACTGAGTTATTGTAAAAAACTGCAGCTAAGTAGATAAAACATTACAAAACTCCCATGCTTAGCAAAATCTTCAGATGTGTGGCTGCTCTTACATTCATGATATTTTTTACAAGGCTTTTTTCCCCCGTTTCTTTTCATTGGTAGATCAGAAACCATGATTTATGTTGTCTTTTCATTAGTAATTTGAAAATTTCATGATACCATGTTTATTTAAAAAAAAACCCTTCTGATACTTACTGTCTCCAAACAGACTGAAAGACTCCTAGGTTTTTTTTTTTGTTGGAGGATAAATAAATGGACTGTAAAAAATGATCAATTAAAATAACTTGCAGACAGATTTTAACCATTTTTTCAAAACTAGAAGAAGAGTTTGGGTCAGTGTCTATATGATCTGGGTTAACAAATCAGATGACTTCTTATTTTATCTGGTTCTGCTTATGGAGTCTACAAGAACAGTAACTTTCTTTCATAATGGCAGTCCTTTATCTAAGCCCCCATGTACACTGTTGCTTTTTGACACTTCATTTTGACTTTGATGTTGTATATGTCTCCAACAAATGAAGTTTTGTGCACCTAAACCCAGCTGGTATCTCAAGTAGTTTGACATTTAACTACAACATGGAGGACACTTACAATGCTCTTGAAAGTGGTACAAACTGCATGTTAAACTGAAAAACAAACCTGCTTAATGATGCAAAAACAAAGGCCAAAATAATCTCTACTTTAAGAAAATTCAACACATTCCCCTCAATAAATGGATTCAAGAAAATGCAACTTTTGCATGAAAACACCTGGGAAACCAATCAGGCTTAAAAGCACAACTTCTTAGCTATCAAGCCTTCTTCGCTTGCAACACTAGACAATATGTGAAGACTCGTACCGAAGTTCATGGAACTGTTTCCATTATCTTCAGTGGACTGTTCAAGCACTGCTTGGAGACTAAAGAACTGGTTGAGAAAAATCTAGCTTCTCTGGTTTAATTTTTAAAAGATGCAGTTCTCATTAATTTTGCTAAGGTTTAAAAAAATCCTTCTTAGACAAATTAAATGTTTGTAAGTGGTATTTATTCTTGGAATGCAGCAATTGTTCCTGAAATTACTTTGACGAATATTGAATTGTATCTATTTTTACTGCATTCTTCAAAGCTTTTACAGCCCTGTTCAATATTTATCATTATTCTAGTGGTCTTTTGACATACTGAGATTTTTGTATGTCACACCATGGCAAAAGGGAGAACAATAAATATTACATAGGATGTAAGTTTGTATACTGACATGCTCAGCAGGGAGCACACCCACACTTTCACACTAGCTGGTCATGAATAGTAATTATTTCTCTCCTCATTATTCCTTTCTGCATTGGAAAAACAAAAGAAACATTACAGGGAGGTTGGCAAGGGTGAAAAAAAAATGTTCAATGATACTTGCTATTTCCATCTAAAAAAAAAAAATTTCTTGTTTTGGGTGGTGGTGGTGGAAATTTGTTTTCAGTAAAAAACTCTGCTTGTCTGGCTTCCTCATCTGAAGCCTGAGCTTCAACATCCCTCATTCTGATGCAAAATCACCACCCAGACTGCCTTGAGGGACAGGGCTTCCTGTTTCCCTGCTGCAGAGCTGAACATGGAAAATCTCTGACTTCCTGGCTCTGGTGTCCATCTCTGGATGCAGCTCCCAGAGTTTGTGTCCGTGTGGTTCCAGCCTCTTCCATAGGTCCAGCAGGGTTGGAACCTGGAAACAGAGGTGAACTGAGACTGTGCCCCAGTGAGAGTCTGGGACCACGTGGAAAATCACAACACTGAATGTTTTTACTATTTCAGACCACTACTTATGGACCTTGCTTCCTATTCTCTCATTCTGGAAGCTACAAAATTCATTCTGAAATGGGATAAAGTATTTTTACAAGTCCACAGCTTCCTGAAGAACAGGACTTCGTTCGCTTACCTCCAGTCCTTATACCCTGTTCATCTTGATGTATATGCTGATGTTAGGATGCATTGAACAGGTGGCAGCTCTAATCTGTTGCTCGTAGGATCATCATGAGCTCTTTAAGTGAAGACAGATTTCAGTATCTGATATCACTCAGTATTCAGTAAAACTGCTGAATGTTATTACCAGTTGCAAGCCAGGTCTTTAATTTTGATGGAATGACAATAAAATATCTTCATGAGTAGGTTGTGCCCCTCAGATTTTTGCCAGTTACTTCAGTCAGAAGTTTTTGCAGCAGTTTCACCAGAGTCTGATGATTAATTGCTGGTGAAGAATAAACATGTTTCTTCTGCAATGTCTATTTTCTGTGAATTACCCCTCTGTTTCTGGGAGTTCATGATTCTCTGCTTCTTGAAAGACTGAATAACATGAACAGAACAATATGGTTGTCTGAGTTTCTTTTCTTGTTTAGTTGCTTTTTAATTTTCTTTTCCCTTAATTTCAGTATTATGTGCATAAGGCTACCTCTTGGTAAACACACCAGTACATTTGCAGTGCAGGCTGCCTTTCACAGTGTAGGAAAAATAAGAAGAGAAAGTTTTAACTGGAAAAAATAAACAAGAACATCTGATTCTCTCCACTTGCTTTTATTTGGAACTGTAAACACCTTTTAATAATGAGAAGAATGAGCTCTCCAGCCATCTTTAATTCTTACATAGATATATTTATCTAAAGGCTCTGGTGATTCTCTTGCAAAGGAAGATTATTTTTTTTTTGCCTACTTGTGCTGGCATATAGTCAGGAAAAGTGGCAGGCTAGATGTAATGTGAATAACAAGAATAAGCCTAGGAATATATATGATCATGAGAACAAAGCCCAGTAGCCTGGGGGGAGTCAACTTTTGTGCTCCACCTTCACCAGGATAAATAAGAAGAGCTCAGAGTAGGAAGACACAAATACCAGGTATCAAAATCATTAATAATGCTGTTGCCATACGATATATTACTTGTAAATTCCATTTAAAGGGCATGTCACACCTTTTAGTACAATCCATTAATCAATAGCTTACAGAGAAAGAAACCATCTATCTTGGTCTGTTCCTCAAATCTAAACTTTTAAACACGGAGAGATTTGTTCAAGTTCAGTATTAACTGTTGCAAAACAAGGGAGCTCAATCATCCAAAAGGGAGCAAAGGTGGTTGTTTACTTTCAGCATGAGTTGATTTCAGTATGAAATGAATAACCTGATATACCTTTTCCCCATTTATGATCGTGAATGTTATGGATGTTTGTTAAATTACAATAATTTCTTCCCCCACAAAGCAAAATTAAAATATAAATCAAAGATACTTGTTAATGGTAAGCACTGTTAATTGGTTATCTTGGAAACATACTGTAACATGTTATCAGGATAGAATGGTCTGACAGTCCATTTAGCATCCATTCAGACCTTAATGATAATTTTGTCAGAGACTGAGATAAATTTCTCGTGATGCACCTTGATGTGCTATAATAATAAGAGAAAGATAGTTTTTCCTGACCTAACTGGTGAAGTACAAGTACTGCAGTAGTCACTGTGCTGAAGTGGATCTGCCATCATCTCTACATTTCTGGTCTTTCTAATGTCATTGCATGCTGGCATATGGACTTGGTAGGCTTCGTGCCTGTTCGTGGACCCCTGAGAACTAATACACAGAAAGTAAGAGAGCTGCAGATTTGCAGGATGGCATGTCTGAGGCACAGTGGCACTGTGAGCAGCCATTCAAGACAGAGCTCTTGTCTCATTCTTCGAGATGGTAAAAGGCATACTTCTGTCCTCCTTTCAGCTGGTTGTGGACATGGTGACTTTGTGACTCAGTCCCTCTGATGGCTCTTAATTTTGAGAGGCACCATAGGTTCTTTTTCATCTTGTATACTGTGGTCATGTATACATTCAGGAGACCAGCGTGAGAAGATAGCTGAACCAGCAGAAGAGTTGCATTAACATTTGATGAACCTGAGACTCCACCTTAGACTCAGAGCTGGGGGTTCACTTAGCTGGTGTAACAGGATCACATTTACAAGGGACCCATCTTGTCCTTTCTGCTTCTCCATATACTTCTGGTAGCAGAATTAGTTGGGGCAGAGAAAGATCGGGACTGTGTGCTACTGCTGCTATGGATGTAGCCACAGTGGCTGAAGCCCATCCTAAAAAGGACATATCTCCAAACCCCTGATGAGGCTCCCACTGATCTTGTCTCCCAAATTGCTCTGAAGTGAACTTGAATTTGGGAGTCTGAAGAAAGAAGGAATGGTCTAACTATTTAGCTGGGTCTTGGGCTTCAGCCTGGAAGCAGACTGAGCTAGAGGAACCAGGGTAATGGTATATATATGCTACCATATTCTGCTTCCCACCTCTCATGAGGAAAACGTTTGCATTTGAGTGATTCTGTGTCTTTTCTTTCATCTGCTTTGAATCCTCTTCTAAACCAAGAGCAGAGTGGGCTGAGTCAGAGAGGGTCAAGGGTTTGCTCCTTTACTCTTGCCCTCTCCCACTTCACTGGATGACTCCTGGCATTTTATTGAGAAAGCTGCATAGTGTTTGAACTCCTTATTGATTAAAAAGGGGGGAAAGGAGAAAGAGAAGAAAGATTCCATACAGTGAGGTCTATCTATAGATACCACTGTGCATCAGCACAGGGAATACAATTAACCTTTGAGAGCAGTAGCAGTAAAAAGGAACAGAACAAACTGAAATAATAAAGCTGGCTCTGCACTCTACCATGGTGTCATGGACAGATTGTGCTGGAAAGCATCAGCACTGCAGAGCTTTGGGGTGAGGGGGGTTAATGATCTCTCTGTGAAACATTCATTACAGCACCTGGAACTACACGGAACTCACTGGGCTGCAAGTTCGTTGAGAGGTTCATGATACTTTGGAGCAAACCCAGAGTTATCCTGGCATGAAACCTTTTCACTTTGCTCCCTGCTCTTCCAGACCTTTGTGTCCTACATGCTGCAGTGCCAATGCTTTTTCTCTGCATATTCCTGTGATTTTGGCTTGGACTGGCATTTGCTGTGTTTGTGCAGTATGTAGCACAATGGGGCCCTGATACTTACATGGAGCCTCTGGGTGGGAGTGTGATACAAATAATAATACTCCGGACCAGCCAGGACATTTCAGCTATGCTGTCTTTCTGATCGTGTCATTTCTTCACACCCTTCACTGGCTGCACTCTAGTGTGATTTTAAGTTTCTTGTCCTAACCTTTGAATGCTATGGTGCTTCTGCCCTTTCACCCCAGTCTTAGCTGTTACTAGTTTGCATTGCTGCATAAGGCTGGCTTAATTGTCTCTTTTTTCAATCACAAAAACCTCTCGGTGTGTTCATTTGCTGACGTACTCTTTCACAGAACAGTTCAAGTAGTCAGTGGAGACTTTGCTGTTACAGCCTTCTTCCCATTTTGTGTTCACTCTGATGCCTCCAGGAGATCTCATATATAAAGATGGGCAAGGAACTGGTCAATACATATGCAAAAAGTCTTAAAGACAGTCTGGCATTGCACAAGTGGAACTCGAGCCATAGCTCTGGGGTATTTCTCACTTCTCCTCCACCACTTCCTTTTCATGTCTGCAGCACAAGCTCTGCTGGATGCTCCAAGCATGTGTGGGGTTGCACTGCAAAAAGAACTGGTATTCAAAAGAATGTCTGTCTTTGCTTTGCCTGGAGAAGATTTGAATCGTTTCCTAAATTATGTAGCAGATTGACTGGTGATGGCAAAAATTCATGACTCTTCATCACAGATTACACATTAAGGACAGTCTCTGAGGTTTGTAGCTTTGTATTCTTTGAGGTAGAGGACAAAATAAAATCTATTTGATTGCCTGCTGGCATTATTGAAAAAAAAAAAAGGGAGAGAAAGCAGGTTTTCTTTATTAAAATAAAGCATTACAACCTGGAATTTGTGATCT
This sequence comes from Phalacrocorax carbo, assembly GCF_963921805.1. Classification (NCBI taxonomy): domain Eukaryota; kingdom Metazoa; phylum Chordata; class Aves; order Suliformes; family Phalacrocoracidae; genus Phalacrocorax; species Phalacrocorax carbo. The sequence goes on from NC_087521.1 coordinate 16,231,724, forward strand.
GGTCAGCTGCCCCTTAGAAAGTCAACTAGATCAAGGTTGCTTGTGTGGAATAATCCCTGGGGGTGACTTAGAAATTAAGCTTATGTTTTCAGAAAAGATACAGCGTGGAAGAAGCTTGCAGGGTAGGGTGCGGCTGACAGGTGAGAAATCCATTCCATGGAAGTTCCCTAGGCTTGTAACCTTAGATTGGCAATGCCAGGAGAACTTGGTGTACTGACTCTACGTGGATTTGTCCTGAGGGTGGTGTGGAGACACCATGGCCAGGCTCTGTGACCATGGAGCTGGTACACTGCACATTTGCTACCCTGGGCCAACAGTCTGTCATGCTTTTGACAAAATGCTGTCCTTTTATCATAATACCAAAACACACCTCCATCCCAAAAGCTACCTGCCTCTAAGGTGTAACTACCCCTTACTGGGCAAAGCAAGGAAATTTTACACCAATCATAATGAAGGTATGTATGACTAGAGTCACTCAAGCTCCACCTGAAAGGTAAAAAATAGTATAAAATATGTGAAGAGAAAGAGGGTTTCGGGGAAGATACCATCGCGTACCACTCTGACTTCTGGGACCAGTTGACAGGCTGAGCCTCTCTTCCCCCCAACTGGGACACGTTTGGGTAAGATTTGACCACTTGGATATAGCAAGTGTTTCCCCAGGAAAACTTAGAAACCTCTCTATAGCTTCACTTTAAATCTCCAATGCATTAGAGTTGCTTCATATTTGTTTAATGCACTTGTAGCCTAGCAGTGTTACTAATTTTCCTAGTATTTTTTTGTGTCTTGTAACCAGCAGTTCTGTCACCGGTAATCCAAAGAACCTTTGTATCTGTTGCTTTAATAAATTGTAATATACATTAATTTAGCTGTGAACGTTCTCATTGAACACGACCGGCTGGGGCATCTGCCAAATTAGTTACTAACAACAAATACTCTGATGGGTGGCTACATCTACAATCCTCAGAAAATAAACCATTGACCAAGTCTGAGACTAAGAATGGACTTAGCCACACGTAGACTCCTCTCAGAGAAGGAGTTAATAAAGCAAGGGGGTCCTGTCTGAACCTCGTGACTCAACGGTAGGGTGTCCCCCTAGCCACTCCTCAGACTTCTACTATTAAAGCAACAGCTTGAGCAGGAAAGGCAGAAGAAATATCCCGTATGTGAATATTCCCAAAGTTTACCTGGGAGTTAGTGACAAATCCACTCAGCTGAGTGGCATAAAGCTTGCAGGTCTTGGGAAGCCTTGCAGTTTAACTCAGAGGCACTCAAGGAATTTGTGTTTCTCCAAAGTGAAATCCCAGCTGGCTGGCTATTTTGAGAAGCATGTCTTAGACAACTTAGACATGTAAATCCCAGCTAATCTTCTCTCTCTGCATGTGAGGTCCCTGCACTTCCCCCCCTGAAGTCAAGAGAGAGAAAATCAAGACACAACAGGGAGAGGACTGGCCACTGTGTCAGGACAGAGATGAGATCTGCTGTGTCAGTGGAAACTAGATTAGACAGGATTTAAGGTTGTAGCTCCTGAGGACAGAGATGACAGGTTTTTGTCAAAGGGTCAGGGAGACTGTATAAAAAGTGAGACGTGAGAGATTGTGAGTAAGAAGAGACTAAGGATTAACAATAATTGAGCAAATAGTAGGAAGGAATAGAAAAACATTGTCACATGAGAGATGAGGTACAGAAAGGGTCAGAATTGAGCTGTGACTTGAAGGTAGGAGGAAATGAGGAAAACCAATAAATATGGAGAAAGACATTTACTGGCAGCATTCTAAGGGAATTGCTTAATACAAAAGGCCATGTTGTCTGCCATTGCCTCATAAATAAGGCCAGTAATCCAGGCTGAGGTTGCAGACGCTGGTCCCCATAAGGGAAAATAACCTTGCAAGCAACAGTGAAGAGCTTAAGAGAAGTCACTGTGGACATTGCTGCAAGTTCAATGGGAAAGGAGAAATATTTGAAAGGATTAACCCATACAGCAGGAAAGACAAGTGCAATGGGAATCTGAGGAGGATGGAGAAAAATGGGCTGAGGAAAACAGACAAGTTCTATTCCTCCCCATTTTTTGGAGAATCCAGGAAAATGTGAATGTTGCTGTGTGGTGTCTTCCCTGAAAACTGAGAAGGAGCTGCAGGATGTGCTGTAAGCACACAGCTCTGGTCTTTGTTGGATCTGCTGATGGCATGCCACTGTGACTGCGAAGAAGGCTCAGTGAAGCCACAAACTTCAGCTTGTCTTTAATTTGTTCTTTTCTCATGTGAAAACTGTGGAGTCTGATCCTCACGGCAATTTTCCTTCATAATGGTGAAAGAAAACCGGATCTCAATATGTTTTTCTCCAGCCTGCCATCCAAACTAGTCCCATACGCAACCCAGAAAATGGAAAAGATGCCTGGTACAGCAGAAAATTATCTTCTGTTTTGCATTTTTAATAGAGTAATGGCAGCATCTTCCTCTTCAGCTAGCAACAGTTCTAGCTTCCTCTCCAATCCAAAATTTTATGTAGGTACAAAGAGTCAGTCAGTGGGTCAGAGAGTGTGCTACATACCCCAAAGATTTTCAGAAATGTTTGTTACCCAGCAAATTTCCTGAACTTTTAGCAACCTTAGCACCTTGTTCTCCTTTCTATCTGGTTGATTCAAAACATAATGTTAAAACTTTAGCAGAAAACCCCAACAGTAAATACAAAATTTATGCTTGGATGCATAAATTGCCAAATAGATATTGAGTATTAATGATGATTTAATGTATTATTACTGTGATGTGACACAGTTTGATTGTATAAATGTCCTTAAAATACCTTCCAATTGCTTTTTTTTCATCAGGACGTGAGGCAGACACGGGATCAGAAAAGGAAGCAGAAGTATTAGTGGCATGGCTGGAATACTTCAGATTATGAGAAATAATTTTGTGTTATTTGTCTTCAAAATCCACACTAAATATTTTCCCTCTCTTATTTCTTCACATCCCTTTTAAAAACATTTCTGAAGTCCCCAAGGTTGAGGATATGATCATGTCAGCACTCATAACCTTACCACAATGACTTCAAACAGGAATTACCACCACAAATGAGAAGCAGCTATGGACTTTGACAGCATTTGCACTGGAATACCAACCAACCAACCAAAAAATGCATTTGCACAACCCATCAATTAGCCAGTTCTGCTGTACATTGCAGTAGACTACAAGTCTACGCCTAGGCAACTGATGCATCTCTGCTGGTGGGACTCACAAGTTTTCATGCAACGTCTGCCTTGTCAGCTTGTATCAAAAAAAAAAAAAAAAAAAGGCTTGAAGATGGACAAAAGCAAGAAAACAAATAAGTAGCAGGTAAAGCCCCTGCCTTTGAATTCAAGCCTGACTTGGCTAATGACTTTATGTTTGGTTTCCAACAAAACACCACACTATGCTAGTTCTCAAAATTTTATTTGCAAAGTAGAGTTAATGTAACTTTCTTAGCCCATTGCCAAGCTGTGAAAAACATGTTCCATTGCTCTAATGATGATGATGAAATAATATTTTTAAGGGAGAAATCATGGAAGTCTTCATAGCACTTGAAATTTTTTTTTTTGTATTATTATAGAAGCAAAAAATACCACTTTCATGATTTGAATTATTTTGATTCAACTGCAATGGAATTTTAGAGGGAAACATTGCAATAAAAAAGGAAGATTCAATGCTCCTCTCCTCCTGCTCCAAACAAAATGACATTACAAAGATACACCAAGTGAAAGGAGGTAATGCAGCTAGAAATTTCCAGAGGCACTATGCGTGTTTCAGGGGACTAATATTTCTTCTGTACATTCTAAACAGTGACTAAAAGTGCATGTAAGATCTCCTTTGCTTTTTCAAGGAGTGTGAAAATCACATCCTTAAAGTTTTCTAAATCATGGTCCTAAGATCAGTTGATGGCTTTTCCTTCATTTGCCCCAACCATAATTAGTTTATTGACTAGAATAATGCCACTGGTGATTGCCTTATAATTTCTTTTAATGAAAAGAAAACCTTTTAGTTAACAATGGAAATAGTTAATCTCCTTTAAAGAAAGGACTAGAAAGGAATAAGTTGTTTGCTCATGAATTGTAAAAAGGTAAAAAATAAATAACAGGCTCTGAAGTAAATCTGGAAGGGAAGGCAAATGCTATCTTCCTCCTCAGTCTTCAAGATTACTGTCTTTTGTGTACAAATAATTTATGCCAACTTTCTGGTAAAAACATCATTCAGACAACTTGCGTTTTGGGTAAGAATCAAGCTAAAAGGATTCATTCAGTCTGATTTGGTAAATCAAGTGCAGAAGGTGCTTAGGAAATAAGTTGCACCTCTCACTTGTCAGTTTAGCTTCTGAAGCCTCATATGCTTAAGAGATAAGTTAAAAGCTACACTCCTGATTTAAAACTATTTAAATGGTTGCCACAGATTCAGAAGAAGTTTGGGTCAGGCTTTAAGACCAGCACCCTTATTTAAGCCATATAGTGGTATTTTCCCTCTTGGGTGGCTACGGTGATGCTCAGGATTAAGAGATATTCAAGCTGCAGAACCTGGCTGGGGTACAGGGCTGTCCTGGAGTTGGACTAACTGGTTCTGGATAAAAGAAAAATTAACCCCAAAATTTCTATGTCCTGGTCAGGTTTAATATTCATTCCCCTTCTTTTCTAATTATGCAGCTGCATCTTCTTTTCTCCTAGGCTTTCTTGGGTTGATATGTAAGATAGCTGGCCTGAACTAGAACTAGTTCTAGTCCAGCTGAAGGGAGTGTTAGAAATTTCATTATCAGACTTCTTTTGTTCAAAAGGCAAATTGGGTCAATTTGTGCAGTCTGTTTCAGGTCTGTAGGCACAAAAATTCTGAATAGATTTGGCAAAACCAGTAAGTCCTATCTCATGAGTACTTTTTATTCCAGAAATTGAGAAGTACTGGGGACTCATGAATCTGCTAGAGACTTTGCTGCTCGGAGGAGCTAGGTTGTCTGCAGAAGGGGCTCAGGTAACTGTGTCAGTATTAAACCCTAAAAATAGAGAAAAGTTCAGATAGGTTGCTTTTCCCAGAATGAGGATGCAGAAATCTTTCCTTCTGTAGATCAGATAGAAATACAAGTGGATCCTTCCACCAAATACAGAAGACTTGTTTCCTCCACAAGTTTTTTTTCTTTGATTAGAATGGCAAATGGAGGGGAAAAGACACTCTTAGAAGGCAATACTAACAGGTATCACTAGCCCTGAGCCCTTTTTTGTGATGAAAGTCTGTTTGGTTTCCATGTTTGGGCCAAGTTCTTTTCTATACTCACATGATAACATGAACCATTCTGACCTCAATTCATCAGTTAATGGGGCTGTACAATAAAGTGAAATTCTCCAACAGAGAATGCTACAACCACTGTTTGTGATGTGCAATGCTATGGCTTATTCTCTGTCGTCAAGCAGAGAAAGGGATGAACTCTTCATCTCATCTGTAGGAAGCAGGATGCTTGGAAGCCTCTGGTAAATCATTTATTTTGATGATCTCGCTTTTATTTGAGCCTGCAGCATTTGATATTCTCCAGTTACCTTCTTACTGAACACTGTTGAGGCTGTGAGTGAATTGCCATTCATATATATATAGTGATGTGTTTCTGCACTTGTGTAGCATCTGCCAACAAGGATCTCAAAATACTACACAAACTTTAATGAGTAAGGTTTCACAACACTCCTGGGGGACCCAGTTTGATAGATAAGGAAAGGAAGATGCAGAGAAATCAGTAGATGCATATTCAGATCCCTGCCTCCACCTGCATATATATTTTGCAAACTTTTGTTTGTATGTAAAGAAAAAATTCAATACTCCTAGAAATGCAAATTGAAAGTTGAAAGTTTACAGGTTCCTTTGGGAGAAAATGATTTTGTGAGTGTACATTTCAGCATTAAGGCGTTCAGAAATGTTCCAAATTTTTTGAGTAGGCATACAGGTATTTGCAAAACAAAACAGAAAATCCTGAGTGCACTCAAAGACTTTTTTTTTATGCACACCTGGAAGCTGATTTGGGGCTGACAGCTGTCACATAACTGAGAGAAACATGGCCACATGTTCAGCAAGAGAACAGGGCTCACTGGGAGAAACCACAATGGCTTGAGACAGTCTGTTTTAAATTAGCAACTGTCTTTTGCGGTGGTCAAGGCTCCTCGGAAAATTGCTACTCCAGTTTAGTCATTGAGATTTTTATGGTACTGAAGCATACACTATTTTGAATTATTGGGGCAATAGTTTTCCCTTAAATAGTCACCTGTGTGTCTCCTGGGGACACTAAGTCTTTCCATTTTCCCACTCCTGCCCCTCCAGGCCTGCTGAAAAGCCCTGGGAACTCCCTGCCTTTCTCCTGGCTGGGGAGTGCCAGAAAGCGCCTAAGTGAATCAGTACCATTCCTAAAAGCAACAGTAGGGGATGCTGTGGGGTAAAAAACCCAATCCTCCTTGCTTTCCCCCACCTCCCAGGGCGTCTCCGGGAAAGCCCGCAGCACTTGCCACTGTTAGGAACAGAAACCCATCACAAAAATCAAACCAGTTGTGTTTTGGGTGAACACAGAGCACTAATTAAAGGGCCATCCAGGTCACTGTTGAATAATTATTTTCCACTTTTATTTCAAATTGGAAATGATAATTTTATTTAATTCCACTGCAAAAAGTGATGCGGAGGAGCCAGGTGGCAAGCAGTTTCATTGGCTTTTTTTCTGATCTTCCAAATGGAAAGATTTGAAAAGTTCAGCACCATGGCAAAATGGATATTTTCCACCTTTGTAGCAGTTAATTAGTTCAGACTGAGGGAGACACATCACATAAAAAAGACCTTCCTCTGGGCATTTACCAAATGTCTGGAATCCATGAACTGACTGTATCTGAGAAGCTAGGACCACATCTAAAAGAAAATCGCTGTTGACAGATTCCTCCCAAAATAATCTCCTGAAAATCTAAGATAATTAGTTATTAGAGTCTACATATTTATAAGTGATTAGGGGTAGGAGAACACGCTCCTTTATCAAGTTCTTATTACTGAAATCTAATTCATCTGGATTGCTGCAGAGGTTTCTGAATGCTTTACTGTTCCTTATCATAATCAGAGATGTGATAAAGCCATTGTAATCCTGAAAGAATCTCCAATAATGGTGTTTGCAGCTATGCCTGGCAGATGAAGGTAATCAAATGCCAGGTTTCAGGGCATAAACTAATTGCCTGCAGAGGTTGGAAGGAAATGTTTCCTTCCACCTGCTGTACTGCAACAGTTATCAAGGTACTTACTGCGTGTTGGAGTGAGATGGTGTCCTAGAATTAAACTTTTCTCTGAAATTTTATTTATTTGCCATTTATTTATTGCCATCTGGCTGGGCACCAGGCCTACTGGACCATGCAACTAACTCAGTATAGCAAATCTTATGGGAAAGTTATTCTATTCAGACATGCAATACAATGTTAATCCTTAGATTTTGACAACAGACAACATGTTCTGACAAAGACTGTCTTATTAACTCTGCTAATAAATGTGTCTGTGCTGAAAAATTACAAATAGATTACCTCAATCCTTGAATACTTAGAGAAGAAATACACATGCATGCAGAGGAACTGCCATGTCCTTTATGAACATTGAGGTGGATTTTTTCACACTGATTTCATATTGCATGCCATGCATGGATGCCACATACTCATGATGACTGGGAAAAACTATACTCTCTTCTTTCCCAGATGGCTTCCCTGTAAATATTTTAAAGACACATCTGCATGGTTAAAAATGCTATACCCCAGCACTTAAACAAATAATAGATCCCATGAATCAAATTTGCTCCTGATATAGGTCCAGCGATAGCAATGCAGTTTAATCAGCCATGCATTTGGATAGCTGATTTGTTCCAGAAGACAAGGCACTACAGAGGAAAATTAACACTCTGGCTCCTTTTAGATGAGTTGAATCTTGTCATCTTAGAAAACCCCCAAGGCCCAAAACCCAGTAACAGTAGAATGACAAGATTTTCTCTTTTGCCATGCTTTTCTCAAGCAGCGATTGATTTACATGCTGATCAAACTTTAGTGCTCCTGCTGCTGCAGACATCAATTTATCTTACCAATTGGCTGTGAATTTCTCCAGAGTTTGTGAAATAGTAGCCATAGGCTAACGTACACACTCTCTTAAATTCCTGTAGTGCTGATGCCTAGCTGGGCTGCAGTCATTGCACTGAAAAGAACATTAGAGCATTTGCTGACTGCCATTAAGTACTCTGGTTATGGTCTGATCTGTCTGATGTATGTTTTCTTTTGTTTATAATATAGATGGTAGCAGGATTAAGACAAACAACAAAAAAAAGGTATTCTTTTTTCATAGCATGTAAAAATGTTCTATTTTATGCTTGACGTAGAACTCATTGCCATATATTGTGTATAACAAGGCTTTGGATAGGCTCATTGGTGGTTTTTAAATCCGAGGCCTGAGTGTGGCTCCCTTTCCTCAAGCTATGTGAATGCTCAAGAGGACACATGATTCAGCAGCTGCCCTGTGTGCACCCCTCCCCTTCCCGCCCAGCTGGCGGAGAGGGACTGCTGGGGAGAAAGGGGTGGAAGAAGAGAAAGAACCTCTCAGGTTGGTGTCTGCTATCATTACTCAATCAATAGTGAAATCGAAGAAGGAAAAGTGAGAGGAAGAAGAATATAAACCAATAATAAGAAAGTTTATGATGGACGATAGTCTGGCTTGGAGCAGAATTCAAACAATATCATATCAGATATTGTTTATTCCAATTAACTTTGTGAGAGGCACATTCAAGCAGATTTAAATGCAGCTCTTAATTGGTGTATTTTCCAGGGCATAGTAGGTGTTTGATCATTTTAGATAACAGAACTGCAGAAGGGAACATTAAATTGACAGAATGCAGAGAGAGAAGATGAAAGCTACATGTGGCATAGAACAATAAACTATTATTACAAATGTTAGTAATTAGATCACTTCTATTCGTTATTGATTTTTTTTCTGTCTTATTATATTTATTTATTGTAATTGGTTTTTGCAGCAGCATTCTCCAAAGTGATACAGACTGATGCCTGATGGTATCTCATTGGTTGTACTGATTTTTTTTGGCACTGGATGGGAAACCAGATGAGTGGCCTTCCCTTGAGGGCTGATCCATGAAGGTCATTCCTCGGCTAGGAAAAAAAGACCGTAGTGCAGCAGACAACTTTGCTAGTTGCATGCTTACCCTGGCAATCACAAAGTAAGTGTTTGGCTTTAAGTGCATACTTATGTGCTATTGACTTTGAGTAACTCAAGGTTAAACACGTGCTAAATGCTTTGCTTTGCATGCTGAGTCTGAACCAGAAGGAGGGAGCATGACAGGTTCGTTACTTCTGTTACCAGCCGTACAGTTCCCCCTTCGCTGCTGTGTTATTATTTAGGCCAGCAATGATCAGAACAACCACACTTTCAAGCAGCAATGTGAAGTTCTTTAGGACAGCTCATTACAAACAAGACATGCTTTCACGTGCCTGGAAAATAAAACCTCCCCATTTGCATTTTCCAGAAGGCTGTTTGCTGCAAAAATTTGAAGCAATCCATGGACCTTGCCTGTTGGTACTTACTGAGAACATTAATTGTCTCCAATCATTGTTAGAGCATCTGTTTCACATTTTGACAAGTGCACTTATCTCCTCCTCTGCTCTACCCCTCCCTTTCACATTCCTCGACTAAAGATAATGAATAAATTACGGAGAGATGACAAACGTGTTGATAATCAAGATGAAAAACAAATGAACTGGAAGTGGCTACGTTTCTACAAGAAGCTGTAAATTGCTTTCTTTTTTTTGTGCAGTGACACTTCCGGCTTGGCATCTAAAAATATCAGGACATGAGAAAATCATTAGAAGTTTTCTAAGAGAGGGGGCTTTTGACAGCAAAACCTTCAGGGTCTCTCACCTTGTTGGGGAGAAGATGAGGATTCACGGAGGAAACACAAAGGGCTGAAAGCTGAGAGCCTGGGCAGCTGGAGAGTCAGGATGGTGAGGAGGGAGTTAAAGAGTTTCATTTTAATTAGTATTTAATGACTGGATATTATGCTTACGAAAGCCAAGGGCTGGACTGAGGCAGAAGACAGAAGGCACAATGGAAGCCTTGTTTTTTCCATCTTCTTCGGCAGTCTGGACTGCCTGTGCTAGACCCAGGCATTTTACAGCCCCATTTACCGAAACAGCTTTGCTAGACCAGCGTCATGGTAAGCGCTGGCACGTGCCGTTCGCGCCTGCGCACAAGGCCATGAGAGAGGCCGCCCGCCCTGCCGCGCCGGGCCCGCGGTACGAGCAGCCCCGCGCCGGGCCCGGCCGCAGCCGGCAGCCCCGCGCCGGGCCCGGCCGCAGCCGGCAGCCCCGCGCCGGCCCGGCCGCAGCCGGCAGCCCCGCGCCGGGCCCGGCCGCAGCCGGCAGCCCCGCGCCGGCCCGGCCGCAGCCGGCAGCCCCGCGGGTGCCGTGCGGCGCCTCTGCCGCACTGGGCAGCGCCAGCAGCCTCCCGGCCCCTGCCACGCTTCCCTCATGTAAAATGTGTTCATCTGATTCGTGTCAATGTGGAACAACGCTAGAGTCACACGGTGAAGCGTGACCTCCTAGCATTTGACCGTTCTGTTTGTGCTTGTGTAACCGAGGGCCGTTCAATTGACTTGTTAACTGTCTTAATGGTTGGAATGTTGATTGGCGATTTGGGTTGATGGTGAAGACAAAAGCGTGACCCAAAATTGATCAGATAACTGGGGGGGCTGGCGCCTGAGATGGTGCTTGGGCCAGTCGGGAGGGCGTCCTCCTAAAAAGATACAATTCAGTTGACCTTCAAGGACTAACAGTGGAAACACCCTGCTGCAAAGGGGAGTGACCAAAAAGACTTGCCCCCCACACCCGTAAAAAGCATGCGGGCTAATCTACATGGCAAGCGTGACTAATTTAACTACGGCTGACCAACGGCAAGTGGGATGCTTATCACTGACCAATGAGTGTAAACTTAGGCGTGTTTTTACTAATTGTTATTAATTAAGTAACTGAATATAAACCCTGTAATTTTGTATGACGGTATGCACGTTAGGCGGAAGGATCCCCCGTGCATCCAGCGCTGCTTGCTTGTCTCTATTCAATAAATTGTAAACTTTGAAATTCCGTTGAAGGCTAAATTAATTATAACACCCAGTAAAACCGCATTACCTACTAGCTTAAGCGCATCAGGTTGTTTTAACCTTCACGCTCCTGATGTGTTTAATGGACTTGAGTACTGCTCACCTTCTGTTTTCTCTGCTATTCCAGCCGTAGGGTCTGCCGACAGCCCAAACAGTGCAATTCTCCCCTTATCTGCAGCTTTATTCTTCTTATCAGCAGCTGAATCTGCTAACAGTTCCTCTGAAGTTACAAAAGAAGCGATATTGGTGTAGTTTCACGCCTCCTTAGGACAGGAGTATGACAGCACTAAAGAAGAAGGAGCAATGTATGTGCTGTAAGACCATCTTTGGCACCTGTAAATTGGAATAAATTTGGGCTTTTCAGCAAAATCATGGTAGTTTATATGTTTCTTAACATGGTTGATTAAGAATATGTTGAAAATTTGCATAGTCATATTAGGATTGCCAGCCTCTGCATTTTAATCAGTCTCTTTTGATCTGAAAAAGGATGCACTGCACAGCTAAATAATTAAATCAAATTAAACGTTATTTACCTAAAAGTTTGCAGAATACCTTTTGCCAGAACATGAAGGGCTGAGAAGTGGATTAATCTAATTCATCTTCTCATTTTAAAAAACCTCATGAACTTATGGCATTCTGGTTCATTAAAATTCAAAGCTGGATGAATATGGAATAACTTCAGCTCCCTGTATTTTTATATTTGAAGAAGACTGAGACGTATGTAGAAAACAATCCCTTCATAAATAAATTGTGCTGTTATTCTAATACAAGTAGGTTTTTTTCTGCAGTGTGGTAATTACTTGGGGTGGGCACAGTGATGGGGATTATTATAATTAGCATTTTTCAGCATTGTGCCATTTTACAACACCATTGCCAAGCTCCTGGGGGATATACTTCTAAGTATCATCAACCTCATTACACAGATGAGTAAACTCAGGCAAAGGTGAAGTAACTGCTCCCTTACAGCAGAAAAAGCCACTGAAAGAATTCGTCTGGGGACTTTACAACTCAAAGTGTAATATTTTCTTCCAGGCTTGGAATAGGTTAATTAACTTTCAAGTTCATTAGGGACTCAAGTCTGTAATTTGAAGGCTATTCAGTTGCCAATGTGGCATGAGTGGATGGTCTCTCTCTGGTTCCTGTTGAACTCATACCTGCTGCTCAGAGGAGCCTCACTGCTGGCAGGCGCAGACCTCTGCAGACCTCTTTCCCTTCCTGTATGGGAACTGTTGTCACCCTGGGACACCTACTGCTGCCTTTGGCTGAAGTGACATTTTTATAAGTCAGATATGGGAACTAAAAGATTCCACCAATTTTCACCAGTGTAGGCTTCCCTCTGCCCCAGGTCACCACTCCTTCAGCGGCGTGTTTCAGACTTGGCAGTGCATCTAATTCATCACCTTTCAGGTTTTAACACAGAACTCCTTCCTCTGTAAGTCTTTGATGGGGACAGGGGTGTCAGTAATAGCCTTCATCCACAATGTTAAGAGCTAAGTGTAGACATTATTCTAAACACATGGTGGGTCTCCAAGAGATCAGTGTGTTGCTCTGTGCCCTGGTGGCATTGCTTGAGAGCATTCCTGCCTGGGACAGAGACACCGTGTCACTACACTGGCTCTTGGGAGATGTTAGGTGGGATATTTAGCAGAGGCAAAGATCAGTGCTGACAAGGGATGTTGTTCCAGGTATAAGGGAACTAATTGGGTACGTGATCATAAAACACCTTATCCTCAACCAGCGCCTGGTGCTGCAGCAGCGCTCTGGGCATGGTGCTTGTTTTACAGAGACCAGCAACCAGCTCTGCCAAAGCACAACAGCCTGATAGATGTTGCCCTTTCAATCCTCTTTTTCATTGGAACAGCAATGAAAAATCACTTCATGTGGAGAGCTGTGAGCCATGATAACACAGTGTCGATTATTAATACAATGAAGTATCAGCAGAAGAAGCCTCCAATCACCCTTGAATTCTGACCAGGTCCAGAAGTTTCAGATAAGACTAAACACTTTTTCTTTGAGATTATCCCCTTGATATCCAGATCAAGGGGGTTTCCTAGAAAAACAGGAACTTTAGATTCCTCATTTGAATGCAGTATTTTATGCTTTTAAGGTTCAAAAATACTACTATAATATGCTCTCCTCCCCACCCCCCACCCCCCAATTAATTTACCTTAGGATATTACACAGTGAGGATGGCATTTCGTTATGGATTTTTTTGCTCCATAGTTCCCTGCTACTCAAATATTTTTCTCCTGTACCTCTTAGGAACATATAGGAAGCACAAACTCCATTAAAATAGGTTAACCAAACATGATTAGATCAAAAGTTGTTTTCACATGAAAAAAAATACAGAGGATCTCTTCTTCCCTTTCTCTATGAAGTAAGAGTTCAAAGAAGCTGTACTTTCAGATACTATAATTAGGTTTGATTTAAAAAAAAAATAAACTCTTTAATCTTAATTAATATAAAGCTTTCTTGAGAAAATTTCAAATGCATAAAAGAGTGATTTTCTTTTCATTTTAAAAAGCTTCTCTTTAATTTAAAAGTTAAAAGGCCTTTAAGGCCAATGTTAGCAATGGGAGCACAGCTGAACTTGTTTGAGAGAGAATAACTCTAGTATCAGGAACTTATTAGAGAGGAAGAATAGTTCAATGGGTAAGAAGCTATCTTTGGACTCACAGAACAGTGAAGTTTCTTTAGAGAATACCAAATTAATGAGAAGCAATTTTCAGGACCTAAGAGTGGGTGTAGGTATAGCTTCCTGCTCTAAAATGGTTTCAGAAAATAATTTTAAAAAAAGGTCAAAATAGTTCATTCTGATAATTTTCAAACAAAATGTTTTGGCATTTTAAAATGATGTTTTTGTTTTGAATTTTAAAATTAGCTGAAGTCATAAAACATTGTAAATAAACTTTTCTTTGGCTGAAAAATTGGTTTTCCAGTTGAAAGGAAGGTTTGTGTCAGCAAAAGGAGTGCTTTGGCTCAACACACATGCTGCACACCCCTCTGCATCCCTGAAAGCCTTTAACAACTCTTTTTACTATCAGGATAAACTGAAAAATGTGTTCAGTTTTCCAACTAAAACATCCAGTGTTTACATAACAGTTTTTTAGGAGCTTGAGATTTAGTTTCTGGCTCTGAGACAGAATTCCTGGATAATCTTGCAGTCTTGGACCTAGATTTGCAAGAGGATTCACAAGAAACTTATATCAGATTTAGGTGACAGCTAAAAATCTAATCAACTATATCTAATTCTAGAGGTACTGAAAGTCCAAGAGTGCCTTAGTTTTTAAATGGTGTTTTCCTAAGTGCTCAAACTCTGTTTTTGTAGATGAGCAGAAGTGCTGCACTATTGGTTAGGCTAAAAGTCTGTCTTCTCTATTAATGTAGCATCACCTTGGGACTCTGTCTCACAGTTCTCTAACTTGTTGGATTTGCTCTGGAAAGCATTCTCGAAGAGCACATTTACTGATTGTCCTCCAGGCAAAAATGTAGTGCAGCTCCTGTTTTCCTTGAAAACACAGATGAAGTTTTCCTGCAGGAGACTGCCTCCTTTTCCACCTGTGTGGGTGTTTGGGGTCCCAAGGAACAGAGGATCAATGGGGTGCCTCTCTGTTCTCTGTCCAGAGGAATAAAACTCAGAGGAGGTTTGTGTTCACAGGAAGATTTCATGGAGAGTTCTTGTGTGATTTGATTATAGTCGCACAAAGAAAGGGAAAAAATTAAGTCCTTGATTTTATCAACAGATTTTCCCTATTCAGCAGATATGAAGTAACATGCTTTGAATTTGCAAATCTAATCCTTTTCAGACTGTGATGCATGACGCATGTGCTCAGGGCTTTTTCGCTAAGGATGTGAAAAGTCCAGGCTCAGTAGTTTCTCTTTAGAGGGCTCCCATCCTTATAAAGCTTCTGCCTCCATGGCAGTACCTTAATTCCCAGGCTATATTCTGGCAGGAGACTACTCTTCAGGGCACCAGGGGAAGATCTTTGTGAGGGATTTGAGGCTCAATGACCAGCAAGGGACAAGGGGAGAATTACTGCACAGACTAATGTTAGAGGAGTTCTACATCTTTACACCACTCCAGAAGTATTTGTGTACTACACAAACGTGCATGAATAGTCTTTGTAGCAAGGACTTCCTCTGCTAGGTGTCCCTTGAACTGTGGCCATCGCCTCCTGACTACTGAGTGCACAAAACTCTGCTGCACTAATAGCGGGCAGCTGACTTGGTTGCAAAGAAAGGTGGATTCCTGAGAAACCAAGGTATCCATAGTTCACCAGAGGTTCACCAGTATTCTACTCTCTTACTGCGTGGAGCCTTTGAAGGTCAAGACTTGCTCAACATTTATGCTGATGGAAGGACTACCAAATCAGATTAGTTTGGACTTTTTGGCAGTGGATATTGTATTCCACCTACAGGGGAAAATGGAGTCATTTTCAGTGGAGAAAGGTAAGAAACGGCACTCTTTCATCTGTCCTGCCCATAAAATATGGAAAGCATTCACCGTGTCCCCAGCAGGGCATCTTCTTTTGGTTTTGTGCAGTAGGAAAGTAGCAGAATTCAGGAATCTGACTAATCATCCTGAGTGACAGAATAAACTTAATAATTTGTTCTCTTCAGACTCAATTTCATTCCTGTGAGGCTACTGGAAAACATTCACTGAACTTACCAGAGAGTGGTTACAATTCTTAGTATTCCATGTCATTCAGACTCTTCAATAGCATTTGTATTTTTCAAATTGTGTTAATCTAGAATATGGTTTATTTTTACAAAGATTTCATTGTTTATAACTTTACAGGTTTATTTCCTCTATTTTCCTGTTAATCCAGAGGAAGTAGCAGTTCACTGTTCCAGGAAAATAAAAAAGAGAAAAAGAAAAGAGAGTAATATAAAAAACGAACAGTCAGTGTTATTAAAAAGTCAGTGTTTGCTATGACAGAATATACAACTATTTCATACATGAAATGTAAGAAGATACTGAAATAATCATGGTAAGAATACTTAAAACTAATTTGACATGCATAAGTGATGATAAGTGTACGAATGGACTATACGTAACAGCAATATTTGTGTGAAGGTTTCTGTCTCCAGTGTATACCTGAGGAAATCTTCACATTTTCAGGTAACTCTTCACCTGAAATTTGCAAACTATGCACAGCAGTAATGGCTGTGGAACGCATGTCTTGAACATGAGCCAGTTTATTGCCCATTGTGTAACATGAGTGTTTCCACCTCGTCTCTACATGAAAGTTTCAATTTCCTAACCTCAGCTTTCACCTGGGGACATAAAAATGTAGTTTTTGGATTTGGCAGGAATAATTTTTTTTTTTTTAATATGCTAACGCTAGGAAACTGTGGTAGCAGGCTCAGATATAATCTTGCATGGATATAAATATGTAACTGTTCAATTTACAAACATGTTTAGGAACATTTGTAAAAAAAAGGCAGGCCAAGAAGAGCAGCAGCTGAGAACTTGTCCCTAATAAAGTTTATCTAAATGTTGTATTTGAAGCATTTCTTCTGTCAGCATTTCTCCTTACACAATTACTGCATAGATATTTTCACCAGTTCAGAGATCCATCCCTAGATAGTTGCCTAGCTATTCTAATCAGGAAAGACATATTTTGCTTTCAAAATATTTTCTATCTCCAGGTAGTTCTGGCATCTTTGTGGAGGGATATCTTCATTTAGATGGTGGGCAACATGCTTTGTGTGGCTTCTAGATCGTCAATCTCTGACAGAAGAAAATTCAGGTTAGTATCTCACCATTCGTGTCTAATGCTGTAAATGATCTTTTTGCCATATGCAGCTGGTGATTTTCATTATTTAAGCAGGAAGAAAACTGCAGATAATCTGTCTGAGAGCTGCTGAAATCTTCTTGTACATGTCAGAACATGCCTCAGTGACCTTCCAGAAGAGGAAGACAGTAGAGTACTAACACAGAGTCATTAAAGCTCAGTGTCTTGTCCACTGGACAGGTAATTGAGTCCAATCTTTCACATTTATGATCACCTGGTAGGTAGTCATGATGAGATACATACCCGGTGTTAATCTCTGCTAACATGTTAAACAGTAAACAAGGCACATAGTCTTGTTTAGTCTTAGACAAAATAGTCCCATCTGAAAACATTGACTTAAATTAATTTACTCAAATTAAATTCAATTAAAATATAAAAGTTAAGCAGAACCAAAACAAGCTCAATGTCCTAGAAAGACAGGAACTATTCTTCTTTACAGTGCTCTCTTCAGGAAGGATTTGGGAGAAGAGGCAGCCTGAGGCATGATAATCTGAAAAGACCTAGGAATTGGTGCACTTGAGATGAAATGGAAAGAAAAGACCCCACCTGTGCACAGCATACAGCAGGAAACCTTTTTCTGCAAGAAATTTTAGCATAAAAATTGAACAAGGCTGAAAGACAAAACTTCTCAGCTCAGAAGAGGTCCTGTTGGGAAACATGATGATGTGGAAAATGTTTATATGGCATTTATGTCCATTATGGCTGTTCTGGGAAAAAAGAGAAGCTTTCCCTCTCCAGGGCTGCCCATAAAGCATGCTTCACCTGTATACTGGTGGCTTGAAATTAAAACAAAATGCCTCATCAGTTAGAAATAACACCATACCACATTGTCAGTGACTAAATTCCTGTTGTTAGGTCTCAGTGTGAAGTATATTATATTTTAATTACATTCAGTGTATGATCCAGGTTTAGTAGGGCAAAAGAAACATAAAATCCTAGGACAAAGCTATTTAAACAGAATAATCTCTGAAGTTAATTATACATAATAGCCAGTGAGGGGGATGATTTTCCATTTCTTAATATTAACCAATGAATACCTTCTGGCATGATTTTCCTATTTAAAGTAGAAAATATTTGAAAGTGTGATCTTTAGAAGAGACTATGTTGCTACAGCAGACATAATAATTAACATTTATATAATGCTTCATAATGCATTACAAATTTATATAGTCATTTTAATATGTATTATATATCTTTATTAAAAATTTTAAGCACATATTACTCTTTTTTTTTTTTGCTAACATTACCTTTGCTAATAATACCTGTTAGCTGTACTTGTTAACAGTACTTAAATGAGGTACCAACAGATTTTATATCCTTTTTGACTTTTTTTTTTCTCTTCAACTTTTTCAGTGTTTTCAAAAAATTTTGGGCTCGCCAATTCACTTTTGTTAGGTGGTGAATTCTACTTTGATTTTTTCTAATGGGAAAAAAGCACAACATATTTTAAATGACTAAAAAATGAGAGAAATCTGAAAAGATGAAAAGATCTTTGTCCATCTTCTCTCCTTCTCTTTTCCCCTTCTTAATAGCATCTGAAGGGTTTTATTTAAATGCCATAAGCATGTTTGAAATTCAGATTCAAAATATTGTTTGACTGTTTGTTTTGTGATTTTTAGTAATGTGTGGAACTTACAAACTTAGAAAATAATTGAATCAGATACTAAAACTTGGCTGCAAAAAAGGCTGGATAATGTTTTGCATTTTCAAAGTGAAAACTTTTGGCCATTCACTTGAAAGTAATGTCTTGAGAGTAAATGCAGTTTTGTTTTAGTTTTAAATAGAGACATGTGAAAACATTGTGTCAAAAAATGATGGTTTTATAGAGAAATTATTTCCACTGGCAAATTTGGATCACAATCAAAATTCATAACTCAATTCTGTTCCCAAACAGAATATTTCTGTCAGGAGTAATCTAAGTTTACTGTCACCAGTCATATTTTAGCATGCTTCCAAGAACGGGCATGTTCAGAGCCATTTGTGGGGAAGCTGTGAAAGATAAAAGGAGAGTAAGCCATGTAGCCAACTGATCATTTGTTGAAATTATGAGGGAATGTTTGACCTCAATTTGCAAGGTGGAATTAGTTCAGAACTGTGCCCTTTGTTCTGCAGAATGGAGTCTTTCATGTATATATAAAAATATATTTGCTTTTGGAGCCTCAGTTTGTGAAAGCAGGATTTCAGACTTGTTGAGCAGGTGGTCCAAATTCTGATCGGATTTACCTCAAAGTAAAATCAACAATACATCCCCTTATCTTACCAGAATGGTTCTGGAAATGTTTAAACATTGATAAATGTCGAGTTTTCCTTTGTTCAATTTGAAACACACAATTTTGCTAATTTTTTGATAAATAAGGAAAAGTGACATGTTATCAGATAACATTTTTCTCCAGAAACTTCATGTCTTGAGTAGCTGACTTTGTGCCACTGCCATTACCAATACGAAGATATTCAAATAACATTTTTATCTTAGATCAAAAAAGCAAACCCAAGCACACTCCAGGATTGACATCCTCTGGAACAAGACATTTCCTGAGGGAAATAATGATTGGAGGAGGTTACTGGCCTGGGGCAAAGCTTCCAGCGTTCAGATTTCCCAACCAGTCATCGGCTTCCAGGTAAAGCCTTTTGCTTTGTTCAGTATTTGTCAATCCTTACTCTGCATATTCCCTTTATGTCTTCAGTATAGTTTTTTCTTGACAGGGGTTATCTGCTGTGCATTTTAGCTATCAGTTAGCAGGAAAGACACAGTTCTGAGGATTATGATGCTGTATCTTAAGCTGTACTATTTTAATATGGATTTTTAAGTTTATTATTGTTGCTTTTCCTGAGTGGTGGTGTTATTCATATTTCAATATGCATTGCATTGATGTCCGAAGTCTGAATTGAGCTCTCAGTTGCCTTTTGCTAGACATTCTAAAAAGATGGTAGGAAAAATCCGCAGTCTCTTATCTTCTTACAGCTGAGGGTTAAGGAAACTGTTCACCCTTAAGACAGTACTTGTAAATATATCTAAACTTAAAGCACATGCTTAAGGTCTGCTGAGAACATGGATAAGCTATTTGCTAAAGACAATTTCCTCTTCAGAAGTTTGGCCTTAGATGGTTAAATATATGTCAGTTATCTGTGGAATGCTATTGGAAGTCACTTCACTGGGAAATGATGAGTATTTATTTAAAAGAGTTGATCGGTGACTTCATTTTCAATTTCACTACATACTCTTTTTCAAAAAGTCATTGAGTATATTTTCAATTATTACAAAGTTCTTGCAAGCAAAAGTTTTCCAAACCAAAATTAAAAGAAAGCAATCAAAATCTAAGATAATGTATTAACTAAAAGGCTACTTAATAATACCTTTTTGCATTAACATATATTCTTGGGTACCCGAACACCCAAATTTTAAATTTTTGTTTTCATTTCTCACTTTCACATACAGTGAATAGAAGGATCTCATTTTTAAACCTGAACTACCTTATAGTGTATTAAGAATATTATTTTCATTAACTGACAGAAGTCTGGCCTATGTTAACAAGAAAATGAGAAAAAAACTGTACAATCAAAACCTGTCCCTTTGTAATATATGCTGAGGCGGTGTCAGCCCTCTGATCTGCTTTTTGTCTAACTTGTAGGGTTGCCTGTCAGACTCAGTACATATAAAGTAGGTGTCCAACCATGATTATGTTAATTTTGTGAATAACAATCCTTAGGAACCAGAAC
Organism: Phalacrocorax carbo; assembly: GCF_963921805.1. Taxonomy (NCBI): domain Eukaryota; kingdom Metazoa; phylum Chordata; class Aves; order Suliformes; family Phalacrocoracidae; genus Phalacrocorax; species Phalacrocorax carbo. Next base: position 16,252,396 of record NC_087521.1, read on the forward strand.
CTTGCACCTTTAGATTCCAATTGTCTTAAGTTCAGTTCCGTTGCTGTAATGCAGACTAACTTTTCCAACAATCATGCACAATATGCTCAATATTAAAAAAAACCTCTGTGAGTATTTTGATTTTGGGTCATGGTGACAAAATCCCATTAATGAAAAAAGAAAACAGGGAGCAAAACTTATAGGTAGAATTTTCTTCATCACTGAATTGCTTAGCAAAACTCTCACCGGCTGCAGCAAGGTAAGGATTTTATCATGTTTTCCTGTGAACATTGATTATGTGTAGCATAGTCTGGCCACTGTTGAAAATAGTATTTTTGTTTCACAATCCCAAAAAATCCTATTCAATGAGTTACTCTACCTGCAGTTCTTCATCTTGGTTGGTCACTGAAGAACTTGTTCTCAAGGCACATTAACGATTTGTAAAAAGCTAACACAAAAATGTCAGTGTCATCATGGTAACAGACAAGGATAATTACAGTCCAAAACATAAAGTTTTCTCTTTTTTAAACTTAGTTAGCTTAGTTTTCTCTATTTTGTAAATGTGGTTCTCTGAGAATAAAAAACACAGGTCAGTTTCCCAAGAAGTTAATTAAAACTACAAGACAAACCATTGTGTTTGCTAACTGATAGAGCATTGCATCAGATTTACTATTATGGAGTCCTTAGAAATGAAATATATTCTCAGACATGTTGTAGCAGTCATTTTTGTTAGAAATAGATAAGAATTTACTGATGAGGCGAGAGGGAAGAGGAGAGACCAAATAATAAAATGCCATTTAATCAGAAATAACTTTTTTACTGGAGCATTCATGAGAGCCAGGCTAATCTGAGTTTGCTTTCTTTCACATTCTGACTGAAGCAATTCTTATTGCTCTTTCAAAGATTAATAAAGCATAATGAAGTTCTCAATTGACTTCTGGACTGCTTATCTCACTCTGTGACTAGAGACAGAGCCTAGGTGCCTAAATTCAGTTTCTCTTCAAATGATGAATTTCAGCTGCAGTTAAGAACAGCAATAGTAAGTCTGTTCAGTTAAATATTTGTCTTTTTGGAAATAATTATCAGATACATGTCATTTCAAGGTATTAACTCACAATTTTGATAAAAGGATAGGAAGTACTGACACTTTGTTAAAAACAAATGTATAAATGGACAAGAATGCTGGCTTCTTAACAATTCGGTTCTGTCAAGGTACAAGAGTAGACACTCTGACAGCAATGAAGACGCTGACTTCCCTAAGGTCCTTCTGATCTTCTTTGCCCTCTAAAAGCGCTGCTTACGAAAATGCACCTTCGATCAATCAATGAGTAGATTGATTCGTTCCCACTCCTCCCCATACATGAAATGATCTTTCCAAAGAGTGACAATTCAATAATTGGATTAATTTCATCATTATCTCCTCCATGACGGGTGGTAAAATACCACTGCTTTAAGTGGGCGACCAAAAATGTGAAGAAATAAAACTAGGACTGTATCGTAAAAAGTACTAATGACCTACAAATTAATCAGTGCCAGTGCTTCCTTTGCAACGCTGGGGTCTAATTCATTCAAGCCAATAGTTACTGAAAATAAATTTCTAGGATATGCAGCAATGAAAAGGCTGCAGCATGTCTCATTTTCCCACATAGCTTATCCATAGCCACACCTCCAAAGAAAAGTATGACATTGCACTGCATGATGATGTCATGAAAAAGAATATTAACACTTCCCTGCCTTTTATTTTCTTTTTAAATTTGAAAAAATATCTTTAATGTTTCCTTTGTGTCATTTTGAACTTCGAAATTGTTATTCCCCTGGGATGAGTTTTGTTGCTCGTGAAAGAAATGCGTGTGCTGACTTGCATTACACGGAGCCATACGCAGAAGCTCCCTTCCTGCTGTTTCCATGCAAACAACCACCCTGCCTTTAGAAACTTATCCAATTGAGGATCAAGGTGGAATGGTTTTGTGAAGTCATTTTACTGTTTGTGTCTGCAGAGGAGAGCAGGAGGTGGTTCTCTTCCCTCACACGAGATGTTCAGCTGTGCACAGATGGGACAGCCTAACGGGCAAAAGTCTGTAGAAATTGTTGCTTTTTCTCACATCCTAGACAAGGAATAGGAAACAGAATGGAGAAGGGAAGGAAAAATAGACTGAACTGGAAATCAGGAAGCACCTCAGTGTCTTTTTCAGGGTTCTTTCTGACATGCACATACCATATTTGGTCCTTAAATAATAATGTAGCTCTACATGTTAAAAAAACCCACAAACCTAACTTGCAAATCAATTACTTTTTGCTGTACACTTTTTAATCTAAAAATATCACACACTGCATCAAATGCTTTTCCTTAAAAAAGGGACAAAGTTCATAGGAAAACTGTAATGTATTGCATTTAACTTCCTGTTACCTAATGTTGGATTATTTGAGTACCCAATCTGCTAAAGAAACTCACAGGCCGTTCTGCTGTATTTTACTATAGAACAACCAAATAAGTGCTTTAATTACAGAGTTACCTTAGGGTAAGAGCAAGCCTTGGAGCAGTTTCTGGCTCTGTGTTCACTGGTAGGCTTTCAATCCCCACTACACAGAGAATGTGATATTTAAGGATATTTGTTGGGCACATAATACAATTTTGGCTTTGAATCCATGCTTGAATCATAAAATTTACTTTTCTTCCTGCAACTATAGTGATTTTGGCTTGGGCCTATTTGTACTCAACACTGAAAGTTTTGGATTGCAATATGGTTTCCAAACTCTATTTCTTACATTTTCTTTTGATCTAATCTCTTGCCTTATCAGATATAACACTTAGGCTTCTATTCTCCTGGGCAGCACTGCTGAAAAGATGAGTCACTGCCCTAGATCCTCCTTCCCACTGATTATCTCTGTTGCTTCATCTTCTTTGCAGTCCCAGGACCCATGCATCTGTGCAGTGTAGAGTTGAACCTGGCTGAGAACTAACCAACAAACCCCCAATACTCCATGCTGTTGCCAAGGCCTAAACATTCTTTCTGTTAAATGAGTGTTGTGGAGTGAGAAAGCTACAAACTATCTATTGCTCAGGGGGAGATGATTGAGTGATAACTGGTTCTGCTGATATGTTCTGTTTGAAGCTCTCTACCCTTAAACTTTAACTGTGCATTCCCATGGATCCCCTTTTGCCATCTCTGGCATTTCTCTATCCATGTTGTGAACTGATTCAGGGGTCTAAAATGACAGAAAATTAAAGCAGAAAAATAAAGACTTTTCTTCTGGTTTAACTCCGTGAACAACCTCACTGTGGAGTTGGATGAGTGACAGTGTTGGTCTAAAGGGAGGGATAAGGACAGGCAGTTGGGAGCTGGGAGTGAAGTAAATAGGACACCCTTTTCATGGCAGCTAATTGTTACATTGGTTTAGCTTTATTGTGCAGCTGCACCTTTATCTGTTTTTTCCTGAAACTGCCTGAGAATAACAGACTAGGGGACTGATAAGCTGTGCATGAACTGAACTAGGAAACAAAGGAAAGGGAGCAGAGAAGCTGAAGATGCAGATATAAATGTAACCCTGTGGGAGGACAGGTAGCCTCCGTAGGCACAGGTATGATAGGAGAGGCAGAGTTGGAAATCATAAGCAAGACGAAGAAAATAAGCCCCAAAGTGGCCTTTTTTGTGTTTGGAGAATGGAAGCTGGTGTACTTCCTTCATCCACAAACATAATTTTCTCAAAGAATATCTCATATTGTTCATTTCCTGTAATGTTAACAATCCTAAATTCTGGCTAACTGCCTAAACTGAAGTGTTTATAAGACCATTGTCATCATCTAGAAAAATCGGACTGCATTGGTCATCTACTTTCTTGGTGTTGTTATAGAGTAGAAGAAGGTTTATTTTAGAGACATTGTGTATCAAGCAGGGAAAGCTTGCTGCAGAAGAACTGTACTGCAAGTCAGCAATAAGCACTTACTGTTACCAAGGGAGACCTTATTATTATAGCAATTATAAATCATGTTAAACAAAAGAAGTAGCAATTATGGTTTTATTTGTGGGAATCAAGACATACAGTTATGAAGAAAAATGAGAGAGAAGGATTTGGTGGTTCATAATGGATGACACTTATTTCATAATTTATGTATATAAAAAATGGTTGTTATACCTCACTGTCACCCCTGCGATCACATACCAAGCCAGGACTAAAGAGACAGGTAAACGTTGCACCTGCCCAGCTGTGCACAGCTGTAGAGAGCTATCAAAACCCAGCTGCAGCTTAGTGGTTCTCTCCAAAATCTTTCAGGAAGTGATTGCTAAAACCTGTATTGACATCTCTTTTGATGGCTGCCTAATCTCTTACAAGTTGTTGGTAAATGCTGCTTTATATAATCTTGTCACAGACTGGAGGGGGGGGATGGGGGACAAGCATATTCAGTCTAGTTCAGGTACAGTTTATTCCCGAAGTCTCCTATGCAGATTTGCTCCTCTCTCTTAGATCACAAAACAGCCGGCAATGGGGAGACCTCACTGATGTTTCAAATCCAGAGGTTTAATCTTGTCTAAATAAATCTAACCTACAACATTTTCACCTAATCTCATACTTGACATTTAGACACCAACGTGAATTTTAGTGGTCATTTAGATACTTACCTTCCTTTTTTCATTTTCAATACAGATATTTTAAGTCACAAAATACAATTCCAGGATCTGGAATGTCCCAAAGGGTTTTTGGATTTGGATTTTGATTATGGTGCATTATAGATTACTAGGTCCAGGCAAATTACTGAACCAAATTCTGAATTTCAATGAAGTATTTAATATTCAGGGTTTTGTTTTTAATATCTGCATATTGCCTAATTCTCCCCGGCACGCAGTAGCTTCCTACCCTATCAGCTCTTCCATAAATTACATCCCCCTTTTATCGCTAGGTACCAGACAACCTTTTTGTGTCAGCCTTTCTTCTTAAGTAATATAACCACATTAGAAGTTATTCCCAACTGTACCTTGCTCCACTATACCTATCTCTTCTCTGTTTCAGACCTAGAAAATGTAGTATGTAGAAAATGTACTAGAAAATGTCACTTTTCTTCATTGTGCCGATCTAGTATCACCTCTCCTTAAAAAAAAAAATCTCATCTTGCTTACACGTATGTAGGCACAGACCAATACTTAAAAGGTGAAACCAGTTTAGGATATGCCTTACCACATTCGTCAGAAAGCTTTGGGGTTTTTTTCTCAGCTGTCCTGCCTTGCTAATTTCTCATCCCAATATAATTCCCCACTGCAGGAATGAAGTACACGTTACTTACCATATTCTAGTCTGTGCTGATTCTAACATGCCCTAAAATGTCAAAATCATGCTAGCTTTTTCTTTTCAATGGGATTCTTGGGGGAACAAAAAGATTAATAAAAAACCCCAAACCTTTTACAATACACTTAGGAAGACTAGTTTACCAAGTGACAAAACATCCTGATAAAAAAATTAGTCACAATATTAGCTAACAAATTAATAACTCTGGTATGTTGCACATGATGCACATGATGATGGTGGTAGAAAGGGTCCCTTTTCTCTGTCTGAACGCATCACTGAACAAATTGTAGCGCTCGTGAAGATTATGATTTTCCCAGCTCTTAGAGGAGGGCATCAGCACAAACAAGATATTGATACTCTTATTGTTTTAGATCCAGAACTTCTGATTCTTCCACATTGGCAGAGCTTTGTAACAATAGACAAGCAATGGCAGGACTGCAGACATATATATAACCCCAGAGACCACCTGGAGCCAGCAGTTCATTTGCTTCTACTGGTACTCTACATTTTCATACAATAATCAGATTCAGCTCTAATTCAGACACGCTGACAGACATGGGAGTGGCTGGAGTCAGAAACAGAAATGTGTCCTCTGCACCATTGTAGTTAATTCTGTCAGTGTTTGGATCTTTAAAAGCTTTAAAACTAAGTTGTTAATAACCCTTCTGGCCTGAAAATGTAATTTAAAGTCTTGGAAGGAGAACAGAACAACTCCCCAAGCATCAAACATTATGAATCTGTTCTTTTAAATTGCTTTTTCTCATGTGTCTGTCAGTTTGTTTGTTTTTATGGTTTCTTAATGATACAGTACACTAAAGAAGAACAGGATTGGTCAGGTTTTAGTAAGTGAGACCATTAATAAAATCCCTTTATAGGAAACAAAAGTTTATAAGAAGAAGCTGAACTCATTCAAGTCAAGTAGGAAACTGGTACTGTCCTTTTGATTCTCTGCATTATAGTTTTCCTCACTGGAGAAAGAGCCAAACCAGAGCTCTAGCCCTTGCTTTCTTCAGTCTGTGGGACCAGCGAGTGTAAAATCACATCACAGCACAGACTTGTATGCTTCATGCAGAGAATTTTCTAAATGTAGAGTAAAATTCACAGTTACTTAAAGCTAATCAGTGTATTTGCAAACTTTGTTAGGAAATTTCTCATGTGCTTGTCTGAACAGAATAAAAATAAAATAAAACAAAAGGCAGGAGAAACCATACTGTTTTTAAAACACTGGCTGATATGCATTTTAGTATTCAAAACACCCAACTTTGAGAGAAGATATGAAGGATAAAGGAAAAGTTCTTTGAGCACTCTGAAATAATGTTAATGTTTGTTTTCTGTAGTCACAAAACCAAAGCTAACTCTGAATCGTAGGAAAAGAAAAATTAATTGGGAAAATGCTAGAGTAAAATTGATTTTTTATGTGGTAGTTGGTGCATCTATATCACAAAAAAGCAATTATCCCTGGATCTGCTCTTATGACATAAATTCTCTGTCTTAAGGCTCTAACACATACACACTTTCTGTAAAAGAAATTTGAACAAAACATCTTAGAGACTTTTTCCTAGACAGAAATGTTCAGATGTGGTCCCTTTCTTGTCTGTGAATCCTCCCCTGTAGAAACCAGAAGATTATTTCTTTTGCATATGTCTGAATGTAAGAATACTTTTCAGCTTCTAACAAACCAGGGAGAGTAACAAGCACAATAGCTCTGGGCCTATTCTCTTTCCCTGGCATGAAACGCTGTTTAAAAGGATTTGGGGATTCCTTTTTACATTTATCCAGGATTTCTAGATGTGTAATTACCTCACAGTAGTTCTAGCCCAGATGCCACACCTGAAGACCTCAGATGCCTGCACAGATCATACATCTACCAGCTTGCTGGTGTAAGGAAAGCTTCCAATAGAAAACAACCTTAGTATGTCCCCAAAACATTGAATTAACTGGACAAGCAGAGACCACCAAAGTAGTTTAAGCACAGTAGGTCTAAAACTTCTGTAGTGTAGGACATTCCACTTAGCTGGGATGCTTGTCCTTCAGTGAAAATTTTTAGGCTGAAGTGGGCTTTCTTGTTTTTGGGGGCTTGTCTTATTCCATGTAGTTCTCAAGATTGTGTAAAAAAAAAAAAAAGAGAGCGAGAGAAAAAAAAAGGAAAAATCTTACTTGGCAAAAGAAAGAGGACATGAAGAAGATGCACAGGGAGGAATAAAGATAGATGTGGAAAGGACAACAAATTGGTTTGCATTTCAGCCTTATTATCTGACGAAAGTTGTCAGGGGTCTTCAGAAACTGACTGGATGGGCTAAATTTCTTAAGGCTTGTGGGTCCAAGCACTCTGCACAGAAGAAAGAAACCATCTGGGTCTCCACCATAGGATCCTCCAGGAATCTGTTTCAGTTCCCAACACTTCTCTTTTCTAATTAAAAAAAAAAAAGATGACTGTAACGGCCCATCCTTTAATCTTTTCAGTCCTCATTTTAGACTAATTTCTGCTGTATCTAATTTTATTCCCTTGATTTGCAGTTCCACCCCACTCTTTAAACATCATCTTTGGTTTGTTTTAAAAATATTGCTGAGCACATTCCAGTCTTTCTGAGCCCTTTTCATGAATGAAAATAACATTGTCTTACTTTCCAAAATAGAACACATTTGGAGTACGGTTTTAGTCCCCAGTTCTGCAGCACTCTGCCAACGTTTTCTAAACCTTAAAAAAGCTTTGGTTAATTTATCTTCAACCTCAAGGAGAGATTGAGACTTGTTCTTATCTGGTCTGAAACAGCCCTCCCATTTCCATTTGGCATGTAACAAGCATTAGGAACAAAACAGAGTACTCAGGAAAAATGTAAACCAATAGCCTGTTGTACATTTCTGAATGCAGATTAACTGTTTCTCTTTCTTATAACTGGGTAATATTTTGACTTACTCAAAATTCTTGCTCTTGTGCAAAGTCAGGATATTTTATTATCTGGGTTACAAGTCCACCAGGAGAACAAACTGGAAGACAATAAATCTAAACCTCTTATCTTTTTCTTTTATATGTTCAATTATTTAAAAAAAAATCCCCTTGTGATTGTAAAGAGAGAAATATGTTTCCAAATCTAACTAGAGCAGCTCCGATTAAAAACATAAACTGTTGCTATTACTCAGGAACAGCAAGTGACCTGGGAAATCTCTGTGGCTGTCACATTTCATATACCTTTCCTTTTTCCATTTTAGTCTGCTAGTGATATAGTTACACAGAAAGATTTAATCTCTCGTAGGAGGACTTGTACCTGGTGTCTCCTTTCGCTCACGCAAGGAGATGGCTTACATTGCACAAAGAGGATGGGTTGTATGATGAGACCTTTTTGTCTGAATAAATGCTTTTCAGCAACTGACTGAAATTATGGCCCTATTGACTGGCTTGTGCAACTCTGTCTCCTCTTTTGTCTGAAAATGCACGTTGCCTGATTACAAAATAATTTTTTTTTGTTCTGGAGAACGCAGGGGTGTATCCTGGCAGCTCTGAGCCTGGACCTGACTCTCTTGAGATGGCAGGGTTAGGGAATACATTTAGATCAGGTACTTGTGACTTATTTCCCAATGATAATCAGCATCATCACCACGCTCTGTTTAGGGTTTTTGGAAGATAATGTTTTAACAGTTTATTTTAGTACGTTTCTTAGTTGTCGAAAGCTTAAAATGTGGCTACCTAAAATCTTTATATAATCTTGGTTAAAATCCAGCAGCCATACAATTTTAAGCTTGGTGAGGCTGGGTAATTGAATAACAGCAAAGCAGAAAGTATGCAGAATAGAAAATTTTCTGATTCCAGCTTTATGAATGTTTTGCTTATTATACTGAAGACCAAGGGGAAAATTATATTTACAAATTAGGAAGCATAATTTAAAAATATTCATTTGACATCTGCTCTGCTAATCTTCTGAACAACGAATTTCTAACATGTCCTGTGTCCTGTGTGAATACATTAAGCCATGTATTGGCCTTTCCGGGTTTCCATAACTTGAGCAATTTACCTCCACAATTAGGCACTGGCAGATTGTTTCTACAAACTGAAATGCATTTTGACTAGTTATATAAGAATAAAACTTTGTAGGGAATTGCACATTTCAACCTGTCAAAATGGATAGGATAGTTCTGGGTTATACAATTAGGCCAAAGAAAACAACAAACAGTACATAAATCACTACACCTGAAATGCTTTTAAAATGCAACAGTGCTGTCTAATACTAAGATCAACTATATCAAAAATTTAAATAGGAATCCACCTTTAACTAACAGTAATAATATGGTGTATTACATGTATTACTGATTATTCAATTACTTCTAAAAGTGCTGTACTAGTGCCAGATCAAGTTCTGGTCTGGCTGTGTTTTTTGCATACTGCAGAATTCAGTCATGAACGGTATCAAGACTATTAATTGGATGTAATAAAGAAATGAAAATGCCATTTTTATATTTTGTCTAAGTCTAATTTCAGATTTTTAATTCTTCTTTTCTCCGCCTTTCCTTTGATTCCAGTCATCTAACATTTTGGTTTAAGCTAAAGTCGCAACTTTTACAGACATATGGAAAAACAGAAAGCTGGTCGCAACACCATTGATTTGCATCAATGCTCCTGTGTTAGCAGAAAGGCAAAAGCAGAGACTATGCATAAGATTTAACATGATCAAAAATGAATGCTGTATTCAATAAATTGAATAAAACTTTAATCCATAGCAGGGAAATAATAATGGAGTTATTATGAAATCATATACACTAGAGTCAATAGAAATTGAGACAAAATATATCCAGTCAAATATTAATGAACTGAGAATTCCATATTACATTTAGAAAACAAAAGGATTTTTTCTGTAGATCTTTTCTCATATGGGATTTTCATTTTACCAGGGATTAGACAGTATGATTTCCCCCTGCACTATTGTATAATGTATTCTGGAATTCAGATTTGCATTTCCAGGAGGTTAATACCTCCTCTATAAAGTTTTTCAGGGTGAAAGATCCTACTAAGTTGGCATTGACAGCCAGGTAAAGAGATTTCACATCAGTTTTTCGAGAAATTACTGTTTTCTTATTGGCATGGATTGCACTAAAATAGAGTGGTCACTAAACTGGATAGTGTAAACCTACTCTTCTTCTCTGAGGAGCTTCATAAGAAATACGTAATCTCCTTTCTCAGCTAAAGTGCTCCCTGCTGAAAATAAAATGTGGCACCTGGATAGGGACAGACAGCTTTCCACCAGCAACTACTTAGAAAATTTTTGTGTGCCTGTAGGCAGGAGACAGGATAAAACATGGTTACTGAGAAAGTATCAGCATGTGTAGCCTGGACAAACATCTGTCAAGAAAAAGCCTAGAGAATGAAAGCAGGTTGAAACAGACAGTGTGCTGGAAAACCTTTCAATTCATGTGACGTTCATGTGAAAGAGTTTTGTACATCTTTGTGCTTATGCTTGGGAGCCTAAATTCCTTGATAGCATTTTCATTTAATATCTTCTGTATTCAGAACTCAGTGACAGCAACAAATATTTTTAAAGAAGTATAATCCAGCTTGTCCAATGCACTTCTGGTCCTGAAACTGAAAGCCATCATACTGATAAGAAGACCTGTAAGTCTTTGGATAAATCAGGTCTGCATTATCTTATGATTCCAAACTGGCTTGTAGTTCTTCATGAAACGTAACCTTGTCAAATAGTATAGAGTGAGCTCTGGCCTGTATCAGCTAACATTGGCTTCTGTATTTAGGGTTAGCTGCAGTGCATTCACAGACTTCTCACACTCCGTAAATAGTGGCAAACAGTTAGGCACCATTAGGGGCTTCATTAATTAGATCAGCTGTGGTGTACAGGTTGTCAAATCTGACCTCTATCAGATCCACAACCCCCAAGATCAATAAATGTGTTGAGAGGGTAAATTTGCAGAGAGAATCCTTTTGATAATCATATGTACGGGAACAGAAATTGCCCAAGCTCTTTACAGGATCAGTATCTATCTGTCCCAAGATCAGCCTTCTGATGTTTTAAAACCTTTACATATAGCTTTACCCACAAACTATGTCAACAATGCTGAAGGTTTTCTTTACACCAACACAGCAGCCTTGAGAAATGGTAATCTACTTAAGGAGTGTTGTAAACAATATTAATATCTATGAGCTTGGTATTTCATGTACATTTCTGGACAGCTCTAAATATGAAAGAAGATGCAATTTTAAAATGCTCTATAAAAGTCTTTACTACAGTTATTTTGCTATGTTAATTCTCCTCTCCTTCCTAATGTCATAAACTTTAATATTCATGCGGGCTCTTTCTTCATATTTCATGAATACACTGTGCCTTTGGACAATAAAATCATTCTGCAGACTCAATCACAATAAACACAATGGCATATGGAAAAAAATTCCAGACACGGCAAGTTATAATACAACTGCATTAATTTGGTTAGGCTGATTAACAAGGGCGTGCTTTGATGTGCTACAATGGTGAAGGGAGTCACCAGATTGGTACTGTGGGATAATCTGGCATCCACTAGAATTTGACAAAACAGCAGCTGTTGAAACTTCATACAAAGAACTCACAAAGCCTTTGCGCTCTTATCTATCTTTTTTTATTATTATTAAATGAATACATTAATGGGAGTAACAGCTTAGCCACAGTACTGCAAAGTGAAATATAAAACACATGGCTGATGCGTAGACAGGAAAGAATCTGCTCTTCTTAGCGGGCTGATTCTGAGCTGTTTTTAACACCAAGAAAGGCACTGAGGACCTATGATGGCAGCCCATGGGATTTCTGCAGCAGTTGGAGGTTAAATCCTATACTCTGAATGAAGTCCCAGAGCAGCAGCTACCTAGCCTGGCCCTCTAGCTTGTGTGTTTTATCTTCTGCTCCAGACTCCAGTATGCTCCTGGGCCTGTTAAGTACTTGCTGCATTTTATCCCTGAAGCTACTGCCTGTGGAGAGCAATCTGATAATCTAGATCAGCCTTCAAACTCCCAGAGTACTTTCAGGAAATCTGGGATGAAAAGTTCTAAGAACTTTTTCATTGCTGTTCCAATTTTGGTACATATTATTTGCATTTATATGATAACAAAAATCCTCCCAAGTACAGAGCCTGCATGAAAATAAGTTGGTGCTAAAAGCACAGTTCTTCTCAAACATAACACCAGCACAAATATACTCACATTTTTCATTTCAGGCTGCACAGCTCTGCCCCCCACCCAGAATACATCTCACTGGGTTTGCCAAATGATGGCCCTGTGTAGTGGTTTAGCCCCAGTCTGCAACCACGCAGCCGCTCGCTCACTCCCCCCTGGTGCGACAGGGGAGAGAATCGGAAGGGTAAAAGTGAGGCAGCTCATGGGTTGGGATAAAGACAGTTTAACAGGGAAAGCACAAGCTGTGCGCAGAAGCAAAGCAAAACAAGGAATTTATTCACTCCTTCCTATGGGCAGGCAGGTGCTCAGCCATCTCCAGGAAAGCAGGGCTCCATCACGTGTAACAGTTTCTTGGGAAGACAAACACCATCACTCCAAATGTCCCCAACTTCCTCCTTCTTCCCCAGCTTTGTATACTGACCACAACGTCATATGGTGTGGGATATCCCTTTGGTCAGTTGGGGTCAGCTGTCCTGGCTGTGTCCCCTCCCGGCTTCTTGTGCCCCCGGCAGAGCATGGGGAGCTGAAAGTCCTTGACCAGTGTAAGCGCTACTTAGCAACAGCTAAAACATCTCTGCATTATCACCGCTGTTTCCAGCACAAATCCAAAACACAGCCCCATACTAGCTACTTTGAAGAAATTTAACTCTATCCCAGCTGAAACCAGGACACCCTGAGAGAGCTATCATTTAACAGCATTTGAAAAACGCTTCAGCTGAACAGTTCTATGCTTAAATTGGACAGTGTTATTCCAATATTTATTTCTTAATTGTTCCCAGAACTAGTGTGCAAAATTTCTCTATTCAGTCTTTGAGCTTCTATAGACTCTGAGTTACAGGAACTAAAAATAGAAGACAGAATAGTACAAACTTTCTCTTTTTCTTTCTAGAAAACAGAAATAGAAATGAAGAAGAGAGAAGAATAAGCTAGCAGAATTAAATCTTTAGAGTTAAAATTTGATATCCCTTTTCTCAGATGTTACTCACAAACCTGTGCTTAGATAAAGTCAAGGATACTCTGAGGTATGTAAAAACAATGACCTCAAATCCCTAAATTTCTTTTTGGTTGTAAGCCATTTTTCTTCTTTGGAAATACATTTGTGCCAAATGTTTCAGAGAGCAGTTTATCGTCTGTTCTATAAGCACATTCATATGCTATACATCTAGGGTGGCCTTTTAGCACAGAAAAAATTTGAATAGCACAAGAAGCATTGCAATTCAGTGATATAAGGCCAGACCTCCTTTATTTTACCCAGATGGCTCACATTCTCCTCTTTCTCCCTTTCCACTTTTGCAAAACCTCTTCAGCTGACTATTGTCATCTCCGATAGTTTGTATATTGCAAAGGGATCTGAGCATGCAAAGCTGCAAATACACACCCATACACTTGGCTGTGCATATATGCCCATACACTTTAAGTTAAAAAAAATTGCTGAAATGTAATTATTTGTCATATAGTAGTTTTGCTAGTTTTCTTTTTCATTGTCAGGTTGGCATTGTGTGCAATAAGGAATCATTCATATGTTTACTTGGGAAAGAAGCAGAGCAAGGTGTTGATCTTGACATCTCTGCCTCTTTGAAAATGATATGATTGTTAAACATCACACAGCTGGTTCCTCCAGATTAGTACCAGATCATACTATCATCACAACCAAAGCCTATGCAGGTGAGATGAATTTTCAGGTGTCAGGCGTGAATTACAGCTTTACCTCCAGCCTTTATGTCTAATGTCTGACCAGCATCAACGTACTACTCTTTCTTTCAGCAATTTTATACAATTGGATCTTAATATACACTTTCAGCCTGCAACCCCAAACCCTGTTTGTAGGAATATCAAGAGCAAGAAGTGCAATTATTTATTTCTATGATGTTGCAAAGATGAGACCAGCTACCTGCTGCAGATTAAGAAGATTTTTTTCTTTTTTTTGGTACAACACAAGGATAAAATTTGCTTTGGTTTAATTTCTTCCCCCTTCTTTTTAAACTTATGCTTGAGATGGACTGTTAAATTAATATGAAGCACAAACAGAGTGTATTATATACAAGGAAAAAGCTGTAAGATCGTGTTAGCTGAGGATGATACAAATCCTTAGACCTTAGCAATAGGAGGCAATGGGAATATATGTATGAGAAATCTATTTTGTGCATCAAAGGGTGCAGAATCAGATCGTATGTGGCCACCAGACTAGTAAGCTCCATCTCTGAATATTTCTGTTTTGTTTTTTTGTTGTGAAACCTTGCTCTACTGCTGAGGTAATGGAGAACTCAATATCATACCAGACATCCTCTAAAGATGATGGCACTAGATTGGAAAATACTTATGAAGATGGCATAATCACCTTATTTACCTTTGGAGACATAGACCAATGTTAAAATATTATCTTCTGAGTTGTCTGCTTTCCAAGCCAAATGACCAAATCAGCGTGGACCAAATCGGAGTTTGGATAGGTTGCTATTACTATTGATAAACCAGGAGAATAAATTTTTACTAATGATGAACTTGAGACTACACGTCTGAGTATCTCTCAAAGTCTCTACTGACTTCAGGACCGAGAGATCAGTCAGGGGCCTTCTACTGACCTGATCCTTAGTGAAAATAATTCTGTGAAGACAATAAAATAAATTTTTACACTTTCTTTCTAAAGACTCTGTAGGGATATCTTCTAATCCTAGAAATACATATAAACTTTTCTCTGCCTCTGCTTTGACTCTTACACCCATTTTAGCTTTATGTCTGTTTTAGCACTTTAGATGATTTTAGTTCAAGTGCCAAAACTAGTCAAAACCCAGTACAATTTAGTTATAGTCAAAAGAGGCGACGGTGTCTCCTCCTTTAGACAGCAAAAAAGGAAGAGCAATAGCAGTCTTTTCCCTTCCGGCCTCCAAGTGGGTACTAGAAGTTCTGCGAAAATGTATTTTATTGTTTGTATAGTATTTTATATACAAGAATTCACCTGTAAATTAAGTTGAAGCCACATTCAGAGTCAAAATGATAAAACAAGTAATTTTAATCTCTCTGCAGGTTTTCAGCTCTTTTTACTTGTTTGTTTGTTCTTGTTCATTTTGTCTATTGCCTGGACAAGAGATTATTGTAAAGCAAGGAATGTTATTAATCCCTTCCAATGACAGAAAATTAAAGCACAGAGGAGCTGAATAACTTGTGCCGTGAGTATGGGCTTCACACCTACTAACAATAATCACCTAAACATCCTCTATAGTCAATAGTCATCCTCAGAGTCCAGTTCATTCTGTTTCAGGAAGGGATGAATCAACCGCTACAGGTACCTTCTTCTTTCTATTGAGTACTGAGAGGTTTGGCAATTAGCATAGAGGAGAGGTATGCTTTTGGAGAGTGAAAATGGGCTGTTGTGAAATACACTGTTAGTTTTTAACAAGACTGGGAGTAGAATCTAGGAATACTGGCAGTACAGTGTCTGCATGAGCCCCTAAACTATTCTTCCTATCTAAAACATAATATCTATTTTATTTTTCATGAGCTCCATATATTTTATTCTAATTAATTGGTGATCTCTATTCTGGACATTTCAGAAGGCTAGTTTTTGTGATTTAGTAGTTATAGTATTGAATTAACTGAGCAAAAATATGTGAAGAAGGAAGCCATTCATTACTTATGAATGAATGCTATTCAAAAAAGGTCAGTTGTCTCTCCTAAAATGGAAAATGCTTCACTTTTCCTTCTTATTAAATCAACTTTGTGATTGACTGAGTAATAGCCATTATGTAAACAAAACAAGTCACTGTTTTCACTTCTGCAGAAATAATTAGTAGTGAAGAATCTGAATGTAATACCAGTAATAATGTGAACTCATCTGTCCTTTAGACTCAGCTGTATCCAGACAACAGTCTTGGGAGCAAGATATGATTGTATGATTTTTGCAAGATTTCATGTTCATACCCCCAAATATATCACCAATGACTCCTACCTCATTGGTGACTTATTTAGTTCTGTTTCAGTCTATATACAGTTTATGTTCCAGTTTTGATTTCGATACAGTATTCATTAGAATTATGTTTGATGAATTTGGGATCTTTTATGGTTAGTTGGCTAGACTACCTTCCAGAAGCTAATTAGTTGCACACACATAAATATTTATTTTGACATTCCAAATTGTTTATTATTTTAACTTTTCTGCTCATAGAAAAATCCTGCTGTTAGAATCTCTCTCCTACAGCACTTCACCTTTCTTGACATTAATATGGTAACTATTAATTAACTGGTAATTAACTGGTTAGATGGTAAACTAACCATTAATATGGTAACTTTTCCCTGCTTCTTTTACCTTCACTTTTCATGACTGATTCTTTCTCACCATCAATAGGTTAAACCTGCCTGGGATGATCATGATGCCAAGTATGACATTCACCAAGTTTATTAGAGAAAAGCAGCTCAAAGATTGTTTCTTAACATTTCCTGGAAGCATATTTGTATATTGTGTACTTCAGTATTTTCTAAGTATATATTCTTATTAGAATCAATATCTCCCTTATGTCGTCCTTCCAGGGCTTTAAGCAGATACATGTGAAAATGTGTTATTACTTGAGCTTTCCCAGCACACTATAGTCCCCATGTTTATATCTCATTTTTCCCTGCCTTCCTTCCTCTCCACTTTCTCAGTCAGGCAAATAAACAAGCCTTTTAAAATGCAAATAGTGATATTTCAAATAATAGAGTTTTTTGTGCAAAAGAAATGTGAAGCCTGGAAGAAAACTGCAATTCACAACTTCAGAGTCTCTTTCTGTAGGAGCCTGTTGTTGCTATAAGCCAGAGTTGCATGGAGGAACAGTGATGGGAGCAGGGGAGCAGCAAAGATCTTCCATTTCTTTCCATCTATCACTTTCTGGACTGATGAAGATAAGTAACACCTTGATGCAGCTGACTGTGTCTGTATTCAATGTTATTAAGCTCTGTGTTCCTCTCTGAGCATCATGTACCTGGTATTTTTATTTAGTGGGTGAAGTGGCTACCACAGGTAAAATTTGTAAAGTACTTTTTAGATTAAGAACACCTTAAACATGTAATTAGTTTATTTTGGAGTCTGCACACTGATCAGTGCTTTAATGAGGTAACATTTTTGAAAATTTTACTTCATATTGTCCAGCCTCCTTGTCAAAATAAATTCTAAGTTGTTTGACAGGACCTCAAGTCAGCAAGATCTGTGAAGTGAATGTTTTCCTTAATATGAGAACACCAGGAACAACAGAGTTTCAATCTCTAAACCTACATTTAGATAGAACACAAACCGTTGAACTAGAACACAGAATAAAAAAATCTCAGGTCGGGGGGTTGCGACAGACATAAATAAGGATCAGACAGTCAATCTTTCCTCTCCTGTTTGTGTCATTGCCATTTGGACCCTTTTTGTTTTGGTCTTGACCTTGCTTCATGTGCTTTCAGGAACTTCCTAGTTGTGATAAATGCTGGGTCCTGAGGGAGACTCTTTTTTCTAGGTTACTTTACGTGCCTCCTGGTCTTAGGAGGCTCCTAGTCTAGCTGAGCCTGCTAGGTATATGTCTACTATTTCCACTCCACCTGTCACCCCCACCTGGTCACTTGGCCCCAAGGGAGGAGCAATCCCAGGGGAACCCTTATGCAGTGTGTAGACAGGAGAAACTCTTCTCTGCAACCTCACAAAAAAACCTTGTTGTAACTACAAAATAGACAGGGAACAAAAGAGGAAGATAGATAATACCCTTCAATTTCTAGTAATCTCTTTTAAGGTCAAGTTCCAAAATTTACTCTTTTTGACAACAAGTTTGCATTCATCTTGGTATGGCTATTTAACATTGATATATAGCAAACCTCAGTAACAGATGATAACTTTTTGGTAAAGAAAAATTACTTTATTTATATGATATTTAATGTTAATCTTTTAATGACGTTGATGCTAGAGTGGCATGAGGGTCGTACATTTTCATTGACTTTACTATGATGGATGTATTATGAAGACTTTGTAAATGATGTGAACTTCCCAAACACATAAAGAAGCAGAGCTTGGAAGATTAATTGCCAAATATCCATATTGTGTCTAGACCAAACATAGTAATAAAAAAACACAGAGAATAAAAATTAACCTGAGTGGAGTTCAATTTGCAGTAAACACAAAATAAATTGGGACAAATCACTACAGTTAAAAATATTGAAGGAAAGAGCATAAAGTACAGTCTTCAATTACTTTTTCTGCAGTCTGCAGCTGAAGTTATTACAGCTGAAGTCCACTTTATAGTAGGAAAATGAACCACAGCTGGTGATGGCTTTGGTGTGAATAAATAAGGAATGCAAAAAGACTGAAATGGTAACGTGGGCTAATATTGCCTGCCAGAGGCAAAGAAGGAATGCTTTTGCTACCCAGGATATGTAACTCAGCCCTGGATTTGTTTTAATGCACTAGAAACTGAACACAGTTAGTGATAAGCTAAAATGAGAAACACTGATACTCTGTTCAGTATCATTATCTGCTGATTGCCTGGCTGTAACATTTAATTTGCATGTTCAGGGTTAACACACCACTTCCTCCAAGGTCAGGCTGGTTGACACAAATCAGGTAATTTTTTTTTTTTCTTTTCTCTATAATGTTGGTTTCCTAAAGCCTTCTGGGGGTTTGACTCAGGACTGTTGTCATGTCGGAATTCAGGCAATATTTGTATTTTCTCCTCATGGAATGGTTGTAGCTTTTGAACTTTTACTGTAATTCTACATTTTGTTAGAGGAAGAGTAGAAGTGCGTTCTGGGGTTATGGACAGCAGATACTTGTGGACCCCGCAAGGCTGTTTTCTTTTTAGATGGTGCTTCCTTCAATACTTGCATCCGATCTGGCATCCTTACGTACTTATTGTTCATCACATTCTTTGGTGACTGGCAATTTGTATTTCTTCTGTGAATGAAGAGCTGCCTTGCAGTCATCAGGCTTTGGGAAGGGTTCATTTCAAAGGGTTGCTCATCCTCAGTTGGCCACTGTGTTCCCCAGATATGTCTGATATGTGGGTGACTTCAACAGCAAATGGTATGAGACCTGTTCATATAACAGGAATGCTCAATTTCCCCATTTTAAACTCTAAGACTTGTAAACACTTTTCTCAATACTCTATAAATGCAATTCTCTATCCTTTTCTGAGTCTGTCTCTTTAGTATTTATATTGTCTCTAGGCTGTACTACCACAATATTTGAAATATTAATTGGAATATAAATAGGATTTTTCAATAGTGGAAGAATCATAGCTATTTTAGAATATTCAAAACTTAAATTGCTTTCATTTCAATTGGTATTACATACTTCAGGGACATGAAAAATCAGACCCTGACCTTAAGTGACTACAGATGTAAGTCTCATTGGTAAGTCTCTATAGACCAAGACACTTCCCTATTTGCAATACTCGAGCCAGATTTGAGTAAGCTGGCACATGCACATGTTTGCAGAGAGAGACTGAGTCCTGTCAACAGAAGAGTTGCTTTACTGTGCCAGAGTTAGCACTGCCACCTCCATGCTCTCCTGACGTAACTCAGTACCAGAGGTAGGCTGTCTGATGGTGGCTGTACGATCAAGCCTGTGGGGTGTACGTGCTTTGATTTTTCAATGGGATGTGTATTTCTCAAGAAGCTTTCAAAATGCACCCAACAACTCTTTCTGACCCTCAACCCCCTTTTCAGGCAACATTTTTATTCTCATGTTTTACCGCATTTATTAGCAGTATATAACTGTTTTTAAAGGAATTTGTAGGTAGGCAAAACTCTCTAAATTTCTGATTTTAATTATCCAATAACTCTGCCTTTGAACCTCCATTTGGTCTAATCACTGAATTATACAACCAACTCATACAAAGCTTATTCTTGTAACAGCACATGCATTTAATGGGACAGAGTCAAGACATGTGAAATAATGTGCATAAGAAGATTATGTGCTTAAGCAGTATGCACTTGGAATGAGTGGAGTCCCTGCTATACTCACCACAGGTAGCAATGAGCTTCATCACTTAGAAAAAGAAAAAGAAAAGCCAAGTCCTTCAAGCATGGAGAAAAGCAAAGGGGTCTTTTGCAAATGGCTTTCTTGTCTGCCTTCCTACAGCTAATTCACTGCAAAGGACAGAGGAAATGACCTTTCTTCTCCTCAGTAAATAATAGTATGAGAAATTTGTACTTACAAAGAGCATGTCTAAGTGCCTCATAAGAACATTTTCCTTTGGGGCTTGGTGATGGCTTTTCAGGGAGCATGGGGATGCAAAGAAAAGCAGTTTGGGCAGTATTTAGACAGACACCCCCCTCCCCCCTAATCAACTGGATGTAAGTCAGAGTGATCATTTGAGTATTTATGCAGAACTGCCTCTGCCCACCAAATAATTTGGATGTGTGTCAGTCAGAGTGATACTGAAATCATCCATCAAAAGAGTACAGCATGCAGCCCTCGGTATGCCAGCTTGAACCTGCCAGTCATGATTTCTCACCTCCTTTAGGAAAATGCTGGGACATTCACTGACTTTGATTTTTCTGAGCCAAATTGTCATCTGGTAGCAATCAGAATAGCTTCATTAAAGTCACTGGCACAATACCAAGTTACTTCAGCTGAAAATCTTCCCATAGCCAAGAGTGTTTAAAGGCTGGGACTGTAACTGTCCTTCACACACAATGGTAAGAACTGGAAGAAAAGTCTGCTGAATGCTCTCTCCTTTTAAACCACAACTAGGACCAGCCACTAGCTATTCCATGTGGATGAAGGCTGGGAATATCAAAGCCTATTGAAATGAATTAACTGATTCCAGGCTTAGACTGCATGTCATTAAATTTTGGTGGTGCTGATGATAAGTTATTTGAGATGCTCCTATTTTGCGGTTTGTTTAATGATCTCAGAGTGCTAAAACATATAAACATTCTCTTATAGCTCATAGTTCCCTTTCTTTTTAACCCCAGTTTTCCCATCTCTCTCTCTTTCTTACTTCCTCAGTGGTTGTGTATTAAAAGCCAACTAGAGATTCTTAGCTGCTTTTCACAGAAATTTATTTACATCAACTATATATTTAATACCTCTATATTTATTTACATATTTGGCTATATATTTAACAGGCATATTATATACTCATTCTTCAGTAACCGCAGTGTGCAGATATCATGAATGAATATCTTTCTACTATGATTATGAGTTGGAAAGATGGCCCTTGCCTGTATTAGGCAGTGTCATAAGATCTTTTGAAAATGAGCTCAGGAAGACAGAGACAGCTATTTTTACATTACATTTCACAGCGTGAGACAGTTTTAAACTCTAAATCTGAAATATCCAAATGACCCAGGGCTGCTCATTTTAGATTAAAGTGGTAATGATCCCTTTTCCATGCAGCAGTGACATTCCATCCTTCATCACAGTGTGCATCACAGCCATAAAGGGGCCACAATAAATAGTTAAGGAAATTTGTAAAAAGAAACTGGCATTAAAAAATAAACACATCTAGTGAAGTGAGATTAGTGTTGACATGAAGGCTTTAATCAACTGCAAGACTAGGTATAGAGAACTAGATTTCATCTGTGGTGTCACCTGCCAACGACCCTTGATTCCAGCTGGAGACACGGTGTGCAGAATTCAGCATGTGCCTAGTAGTGAAACTCCTGGCACCACATTGTCAAAAATACCATCTGAAACCTGACAAGTGAGAACATAAGGAGATGCATGACTGTGTGAGTTATACTGAAGCTCCTTGAGCTATCACCTGAAAGGTATGGAAACATCTACCATTACTCATATGAAGGCCACTGCAGTTTCACTTTCATGTGCTGGACCCTTGTCTGATCTGGACGCTAATGACTGTGGTGTAACTGCAGCTGATGGTCGGTACAAATGTACCTTGTCTCCTGGTGTGCTTGTCAGCCCACCTGGCTTCCAGGGACATGTCTGTCTGTGGGCATTTTGGGACATACTAAACCACTAGCCATGGCTGGGCATGGAGTAGGGGCCAAACAAACAAACTCTATTTTGATATAATGGGCGTAATTTAATTAATAGAAAAAGCAAGGGTTTTGAGGAGTTTCTGATAAACAATTTCACCTGATAGTGATCATGAAATAAAAAGAAAAACCATGAGTATTTTAGAAGACGAGTTATCCTTCTGGTGAAACCACTATTCAGCTATGTATCTGATGCTAGTATCAGCTGTCCCCCCTGCCTGCCTTTTGCTACAAGAGGAAAGGCATGTTGTTCATATTCCAGGAGCAAAAGCAAAGACTTCTGAAATGCAGCAGAATGCGAACACTGAACTTTGCTAATATTCACATACATAAAAAGTAGCCTGTAAGGGAAACTATTCACCCTAGTTTGTAAAGAATGAACAAATATGAGAAATTACACAATGAAAAAGAAGCTGAATTCAACAGATGAATTACTGAATTTGAGTTCTTGCATCATTATAGTTTGCTATAGCCTCATTTTTCACTTGTGGTGTGGATGTTTTAGAAGTCCTTCTGGGACCTGCTGTAGAGAGTATGGAGCATCCAGAACTAGTAGGACTCCAGAGGTTTCCCCTGGGGTTATGTTGTCTGGGATTCATTGTCTGCTGACATACCAATCTATCTAAGCCTGTAACCAAAGTGATATGATGCTAGGCTAAAATTAAATTCTCAGATATTATCTTCATCTTGAAGGTTCCCTCTCTCTGTAAGGCTCTGTGTTTTCTCTAGGAGGTTATGTCAGTTATAAATGAATAAACCTGCATCTTCTGTTACTCTTTTAATGTGACAGAATCCAGTGCAAGACTAAGCTGACCTACACCGAAGTTTTCATCATCTAAAATAATAATTTCCCCTCCCTCCCAATCCTTAATAGAGTTAAAATCTCAGGTTCTCACCCAGGAGTAAACAATTTGAAGTTATCTCAGAATTACGTTGGGGCAGAAGTGTGTTATCATCAGCAGGGAAACGGCCTTCACTGAGGGGCAAGACTCCAGACTCCATAAATCACCTTGCCTTACAGCAAGATAAGAGGGTACACTTCGGCAGTAAGAATAACAAGCTTCTGTGTACAGTAAATGCAAGGTAATTTCAGGTAGCTTTCCTTGTGCATCTTGTGCTGTGGCTTTTATAACATAGGAAGAATCAGCAGCTGAAAAAAAAATCACATCTTCCAAACCTCTCTAATCTAACATTTAGTAATCTAGATTCTTGATCAAAAATTGGTATTTTTGCATGTTTCAAATGGAAATTAATATAACTTTCTTGCAGTAGGTGCTGATATGAGATCTGGTATACTTATGACAGGTGTGCGCCTAGGATACTCTAGCTGGTTCTGATGGGATGACATAGACTGGCCTTACCAAAAACGTGTGCATTCTGGTAACAGCTGTACAAAGTTTGCATACTTCTTTTACCTTACTGAAACTTAGTCACCTCTACAGCAATTTATAACAGCGTAACTGTGCACAACAGTTTATGACAGAATGAAAAATAGCAATTTAAACCGTATGAGCGATTTGGGACAAGAGGACATTATAACTACCCTGGCTGGGCATTTACAGAGAGGCTGAATTAATGTCCTTGTTCTTCTCAAAAGTACTATCGACATTTAGTGGACCAAAAGTTATTTGAGTCACTAAAACCTATTTGAATATTTTCCAGGAGCACAGTATTTGGAGATGCTACAATGCTGGAGGTGAGAGTACTTCTTTGAAATAGCCAACATCACTATGATCAGGGTTTTTAATTTTGTGGGGTTTTTTGGCGTTTGGTTTGGGTTTTGGGGTTTTTTTTAGGTACAGTTGATACTTTCTTTTCCTATATTAACTCTGTGAATTCACGAGACTTCTGATTCAGGAAGATTCAGGTAAATGTACTTACATTTATCAGGCTTTGTAGCCGGGATAGCTGACAATTGCTCTGCTGTCAATGCTTCGTTATAGAATTCTGTAGATCAATCCATTGCTAGGCCCTTGTTCCACTGGCACTAGGTTTTTAATGCTCAGCTAAAAAGTTTTGCAGTACAGGTTTAGGTAATGAGCATCTTTAGTAAATTCCAGATACTGTTCCTTGCATTACTCTAGCTTTCTGGCTGCTCTGTTCTGTTCTGCCTGGCTCCTTATTTTGCATCCTGTGCCTTTTGAGTCTTCGCTGTCTTGCCTTTTTCCTTACTGTCAGGTCCCTGGTTTTTGCTTCCAGACAGTTACTCTTGCTTCTTATCTGTCTTTATGTTTGGTGTTTCTTTTTTTTTTGGGTGTGTGTGGTTTTTTTGTTTGTTTTGTTTTGGTTAGGTTTGGGTTTTTTTTTGTTGTGTGTTTTTTTTTTTTTTTTTTCTTGAGCGTGATCCCTTTTTCTCTCATAAAACCGTTCCTTTCACCATCCTGTGAGCTGGGAATGATACAGATTTCTTTCACATTATGTGTGGGTGCAGGAGGGGAAATTACAAGATGCCTGGTCTGCACAGTAGCTCCAAGTGCAGTCAAGTTCTTCCAAGGAATACACTTTCAGTGTAATGAGGGAGGACTGTCTATTTACAGAAGACACGATGTCTAAATTATTCTTTGCACACATGTCTCTGCTCTGCCCACTTGTCCCTCAATGCCTTTCCTTAACATGCGTAAAATATTTTAGCAATCAGCAAGAACATCAGACATGTTCGTGAGATGACACCCAGGACACAGAATTAATGGAGCTGTGAAAGAAAGGGCTAGAAGAGGCTAACCATACTTTTCCTGCTGCTGAATCCTGTAAATCTGATTTTTTCTTGTATCTGAAAGGAGGTTGTAGTGAGATGGGTGTTGGTCTCTTCTTCTGAATAACTAGCAATAGGATGAGAGAAAATGTCCTCAAGTTGTGTCAGGGGAGGTTTAGATTGGATACTAGAAAAATCTTTGTTACTGAAAGAGTGGTCAAGCATTGGAACAGGCTGCCCAGAGAGGTGGTGCGGTCACCATCCCTGGTAGTGTTCAAAAAACGTGTAGATGTGGCACTTTGGGACTTGGTTTATGAGGCCTGAAGGTGTTGGCTTGCTGGTTGGAGTTGGTGATCCTAGAGGTCTTTTCCAACCTCAATGATTCTATGATTCTATGTTTCTATCTAGGAGAACAAACTGTTGAAGGGTGTGATTCCTGCCCCCCACCATCAAACAAACCCAAACCCTATAAGCCAACTGTTTAAAAATAGGAAGTTCAGGCATTAGTTCATTTCAGGATTCCAGACTTTTTGAAAAACTGCATTTCTTTGAATAAGAAGCTATATATTTTCCTATAGATTTTTCTCTCCTGTTTATGACTAGCTCTTCACTGAACCTTTTGGCTTATGCAGATGCATGATAGGTTTACACAGAAGTACAAGTACAAGATGCCTGGGTGCAAGAAAGCTCCTGCCCAATGTGTTACCTTATTATAAAAAGCTCCCTTAAAAGCACAACTTTATGCTTAGATCTGAGTGGAGACATAGATATTTTGCAATCCTCTAATTGGGGTAAAGACATTAACAGTGTAGTATGTCATTGGCTGCTAATACAAGCAAATAGGCCAGCACAGAAAGCTTTGTAATTTTCCGAAGTTTTTCCTTCAATGGCATTGGGAGAAGCTTTGTGGAGTGTATGATCTTAAAAAGAATTTATCCTGAAGAGTTAATCTCCTTTGGAAAAAAGAGATTTTAAAGCTACTGTAAAGGTAGTATGATTATTGATATGCTACAGCCCTGCAGTGAAATACCAAAGACACCTACAGGTACACCTGGTGTTTGCCTCAAGGCTGTAGCTTGATATGATTTCTCCAAGGTAGCTCCCTTCTCTTGGGAGTTAATTACAACCTGTTGATCACAGTCTCTGCAAGCTGCCACAGACAGCTTCTGATTCCTTCTCTGATAACCAGCTTTTTTTTTAATATATTTGCGTCTTTTAGTCACCTGCTCCTTAGTTTTGTCACCAGGATAGAAAAAGCAGGTTATATTCAATGCTTTCCAACTTTTCATGTGGCTACTTTTCTGTTTCTGTCCGTGTTCTTTTTCCTTGTCATGAAAGTATTTGAAAGATCCCAGTCTTGTTCTAAAATGGGAGAGAAATAAATATAGTTTTTATTTTATTTTATTTTATTTTATTTTATTTTATTTTATTTTATTTTATTTTATTTTATTTTATTTTATTTTATTTTATTTTATTTTATTTTATTTTATTTTATTTTTTAAATGGAAGTTTGTGTTTACAGAAGGCTACAAAAGCCTCTAAATGGCCTGAGAGTAATTCTCTTTCAAAGGTGTGTATATACGATCTGAAGTGAAGTATTAATATTGTTTCTTTATAATTTTATGAGGCCTGTGAACATTGTGGATTGAGTCCTCAGTGTACTAAGCAGAGTGCAAGCACAGACTACAGAGTTCACTGATAGTGGTTTTGCACAAATTCAATATACAATTGATTTTAAATAAATGGTAACAGTTTAATGTGAGGCTTATAGTTCATGAAAATCTTTAATATGCAAAAGCATGATTGGCCAACAAGTTCTGAATATTATCAAATTTTTGTTTATTTTTAATTCGCAAGTAATCACTAGACAGAAAGATGGTACTATAGTCTGTTTGTTTTATCAGTCTAGTGCAATTTATGTTAAAATAAGAACGTATGTGAAATACACAACCCAAAATTTAATTGTAAGCCTTTGTAAAACATATGGTGTACTAACTTATTTCCAGGCTTATGTTTATATTTCTGCAAATGATACTGCTAGGCAAGAACTTGCATTGCTGTTTTAAAAGCTCTGGCTTGGGTTTTTTGAATTATTCTTCTAAGTGTATTAGAAAAAAACCCACAATAACCTTCACTGGCTTCATGGTTGTAAAATAACTGGATTTATATCACAAGATGCCCTGTTTTACTTTGGTAATAGCTTCAATGACTTCTGGAAAAATATTATCATGTTTCACTTGAATTGAAATATTTCTGGATGCAGAACACAAGAACTGAGATATACTTCACTGATATTTGAAAGGGAAAAGGATTTTAGTATAAGGAACACAAGTAATAAGTCTGCTTTGTTCTTCTTAGACACACTGATTATAAATATCACAGACTGAATGAAGCACAAGATAAACACAAGCATGATATAAACAAGCAACCTCTCATACTACTGACAGTGTGCTATAATCTTATCTACATTTAGGGCAAAACTGAGAAAGACAAAAATGTTTGTGCTATATTAATAGGTGCCTGCCATTTCAGCTTATATAAAAAGACTTTAAAAATGAAACCAAGAATCCTGAAATCTAGAAAACATAGAAAGAAATGCTGGAAAAGTTTCTACAGAGTCACTTATTTCATCCCCTTATACCTGGCAGGGTCAAATTGTACCTTGGCAGCCTGACTGGAACAGATGGTCAGGCTGGCTTTTTGCCTTTTGGGCAGCACTTTGGTGCAGCAGAAAGGATGGAGCCTGAGAAAGCTAAGAGGTAGAGAATACAGATTCCCACATTTCAGATGAACTTTGGGACATACGTACAGAGAAATACTTCTCCAAACATCTTTCCCTTTCCTTGTCTTGCCTTGCTGCCCTTTTCTCTTCTCTTCTCTTCTCTTCTCTTCTCTTCTCTTCTCTTCTCTTCTCTTCTCTTCTCTTCTCTTCTCTTCTCTTCTCTTCTCTTCTCTTCTCTTCTCTTCTCTTCTCTTCTCTTCTCTTCTCTTCTCTTCTCTTCTCTTCTCTTCTCTTCTCTTCTCTTCTCTTCTCTTCTCTTCTCTTCTCTTCTCTTCTCTTCTCTTCTCTTCTCTTCTCTTCTCTTCTCTTCTCTTCCTCTTCTCTCCTCTTCTCTCCTCTTCTCTCCTCTTCTCTCCTCTCCTCTCCTCTCCTCTCCTCTCCTCTCCTCTCCTCTCCTCTCCTCTCCTCTCCTCTCCTCTCCTCTCCTCTCCTCTCCTCTCCTCTCCTCTCCTCTCCTCTCCTCTCCTCTCCTCTCCTCTCCTCTCCTCTCCTCTCCTCTCCTCTCCTCTCCTCTCCTCTCCTCTCCTCTCCTCTCTCTCCTCTCCTCTCCTCTCCTCTCCTCTCCTCTCCTCTCCTCTCCTCTCCTCTCCTCTCTCCTCTCCTCTCCTCTCCTCTCCTCTCCTCTCCTCTCCTCTCCTCTCCTCTCCTCTCCTCTCCTCTCCTCTCCTCTCCTCTCCTCTCCTCTCCTCTCCTCTCCTCTCCTCTCCCTCCCCTCCCCTCCCCTCCCCTCCCCTCCCCTCCCCTCCCCTCCCCTCCCCTCCCCTCCCCTCCCCTCCCCTCCCCTCCCCTCCCCCCTCTTCGCCTTTTCTCTTTTTTTTTTTTTTTTGTAAAAGTTATCCAATAAAACCAAAAGTTTAGCAAAGGTAACATTTTCATGGAAAAATCATTTGAGTGAATGGAAAACCCCCAACTAATTCTACTGTTTTGTCATTTTAAATTACTTCATTTTGCTCACACTCTTCTCTTTGCTCTCTATCCTTTATTCTTCTGATTGCTCATAAACCCTCATTCCATGGCAGGGTCCACATGTCATGACTGTGTGGCTTTCACACCCGGCTGGTGTCTGACACCACTAAGCACTGCTTTAGAGAGTCATTAAAAGCTTTGCGTGCTCATTCTGTTGCAAGATCTAGTCCATATGTAGCAGTCTTTACCAGGTGAAGACTGTGATTTTGCCATCTGTCTGTCTGATTTTTAATCTTTTTGAGGCAGTTCAGTGAATCTCTAAGATGAGTATTTTACCCACCAAAGGATCTGGTCTCCTAGGTTAACATATTGTGCTTTGATATTCAGGCAAACTCTTTATACACAATAAAGGAGCTTCAACTTGCTTTGAAATAAAATATCACCATGTAACAAACAGGGCTTATCAACTTACATAGCAGTTGAGAGCAACATGAAGCATCTCCACGGCTTGATCTTCCATTTAGTGTGACATTAACAGAGTTGAGACTGTAATATTTTTTCTTCTATGTATTACCTAGACCTGTGCTTCTGTTTTTCTGTGGGTTCTCCTGAGTTGTTGCTAAAGAAGGGTGACTCTGTTTTGATTTTTGATGATTTCAAAACTTTTTCATTAGTTTCTCCATTAGTCTTTGCAATAGATTGGCTGGTCTCATTCACTTGTTGGGTAAAGATAATGAAGTATCTTTTGCTTTAGAAAGGCAATAGTAAACTGTAAAGAAAATGGGAGATATTTCTGCTGCAGAAATTCTTTCAGTGTGAGGGACAGGTTCTGAGGTCTTTGTGATTAATAGACATAATTAGTTTACAAAGGCTGGGAAAGAAGGTTATCTGATTTTGTGATTTACTCTACACCATCGCTGGCCAGAATCAATAAGATAATGATCAGCTTTTGCCTCAGCGTGGGGTTGGAGAAAAGGGGCAGAGAAGAACATATTTATAGCTTTTCCTTTTGGTCACCATCCATTTGATAACTGCGAATTGTTAATGTTGGCCTTAGAGGCTGTGGATTGTCTTACCCACAATACCTACAACTCACTGGTTTTTGAAAAGTAGCTGAAAGTCCATCTTCCAAGGCATACTTTATCACCTGCAGTAAGATGGTGTATCACTATCAGCCTTGAGGGTCAGTTTTATGATATGTACAGAAGATATTTAAGCACAAACAAGGACTATATGTCTCTGTTTCTTTAGGAGCCTTTTCAGAATACCAGTACAGCTTTAAAATAACTCTTGAAATAGTAGTCTACACTGTCCACGACAGCATAGACCTCCTGAAACATCCACCCTGAGCTTCTGAGCAAGATATTGCTGAAGGAAGTCATATTCAAACACAAAGCCCAGGATTCTTATGCTAAGCATTGGAGACAGGAGAAACAGATGTAGTAAAATAACTTAATGTATGTAAAGTTCAGGCCAACCTCTGAGACATGACTGCCTCAGGAAATGAAGACTAGAAAGGATCTTCTGGATCATTAAATTGATCCTTTCATGTCTTGGGAACCCTATCATGTTGGGGTTAACCTGATGGTTACTCCCTCTTTGATGGAGTTGACCTGAGCACAGTTTGATTTGTGTTTTTACCAAGTTTTATGTGCATTTGATTTGAGGGAAAAGGCAGCAGTCATTACAAGCCCTGAATTTTGGCCTATTTGATACAGAACTAGCATTTGATGTAGCTAGGTAGAAGATAAAATTTTTCTATTAAAAAAGACACGCTAATGTTTCAGAAGAGAATTCTCAAACAAAATAAAACCTCTACAACTTAGTGAGTGCCAAGATCTGAGGATTGTGTTTGGTCCAGTTGGTAAAAAGAAAGAAAAAATGTCACATTTAACTCTCACACCAAATTCCAAGCATTCAAAAAATGTTCATGGTATCAAAAAATGTATATGGTATCTGTTACCTACCCCTGTTTATGTAGTGTGCACCATGATTCTCTGCTAAGTCATGAGAGCTTCTTTTTTTGATACATTCCTATCTGGCTGAGTGCCTTGGGGTTGAATATCTCTAGGATATTTAAATTGTTGAAAGAAGTTCTTTTCTAAACCATGTGATGTGTGTGGGAGACATTTATCATACATGCCTACTATGCACAGAACTGCCACATAACCATGCAAGCTCTAAACAAGCTCAAAGGGTACTGGAAGGTCTTCTAGCTACTGAACTCTGACAGCTGATTCCCTGTGGTTAGACAGCCATGGTCAGCCATAATACCTTATTTAGAGACCTTCCAAATTTTTTTTACTTTGCATCACTGTATGTAGGGCTGGCTGGTATGTTTTGAAAATCTTACCCAGAGTCAGACAAGTGTCAAAGATCCTTTGGAAAGAAGGCTTTGAAAACCAAAGTCTTCAAGGACAGGACCTGTGTCAGCAGGGGTAAATGTGTCCACAATAAACTGCTTGCTCAAAGTAAGATGAAGGTTAAGCACACATCATAAAGAGCTGTATCGTCCGGTAATAAAGCAGTCTGTGCATGCAACTGTCATGTGAAGATTTTTTTAACAATCTTTAAGACTGTTTAAAGTATTTTGTAGAACAATTCTTACAATGGTGGGAAATTTTGCCTGAATTATTCGCTTGACAGCTGGAGATGCCATAGTTAAAAACAGCTCTTTAGGAAGAAAAGAAATTAAAATGGGTAGGGAGAAAAATAATAATAAAGGAAACAGGGAAAAAAAGAGCTTGAGTGAAAGAAGTGTGCACAGTGGAAACGTGCTAAAGAACGTGCTCAGGAAAAGCCATATTTTTCAGCATTTTCTCCAAATTTTATTCCTTCTGTAACTTGTACACTTTCAGAAGAGGGGAAGCAAAAAGCAATTTATGCAGCTCGATATCAGATTGTGCTTTCCTGACGAGGTCCATCACCCTCAGAAGCTGTGAGTGTTTGGGAAGGTGGTGATGCTTGCAAATCAGCTAGCAACAGAAGCAACACTGAGCAATCTGACTTCTCTTCAGTCAGAAAGGAAACAAAATACCAGACTCCATTTAGGATGTTTTCTTGTTGTGTTTTTTAAAGTACTGCACTACATTAACAGAATGCTACCTGGTTATTATTTATGTTTCAGATTATGACATTCATTTATAGGCTGTATTATTGACATTTTGGTAATACTTCGGAAGTCTGTCAAGCATCGGCACTCTGTTGTGTCAGGAATTGTACCGTTAAGTAACAAATTCTCTATTCCAGAAAACTGGCTATGAGGCAGAATGTGGTAGGTGTATCAAACAGGCCAATGGATAAAAAAGAGGACAGAGGAAAAAAGCCAATGAGTAAAGACACAGAATTGATTGGGAAAGCAAAGCTCCAGCATGGTAGCTCAACAAAAGGCTTGGTAAATCTCATACCATGATTCATATTCATAGGGAGCTGCAGCAACCAAGTAAAGGGCATTACTTGGGACACATATTATATATTAAAATGTAGAGTTTGGATCTCAGTGAGAAAAAGATTATTTAAGTTTTCAAGTCAAAAGCCCCACACATTGGTGTTTGTAAATAATTGTGGTGAAAGCATGTTGCTGCTGGGACAGGTATGGGAGGGTGAGAAGTCTTTAGATAAGAGACCTGCAGCCTTCTGATCCTGCTGAGTTCAGACACTTTAAAATGATACCTAAACTTCAGAGTTTGGTGGAAGGGAGGTGATTATATCCTGGTCATTCAAAATATTCTTGAGGCATTTTACCTGAGGTTTGGCTTTAGTTCTCCACTTTATTACAAAAATGGTGCCACTATGTTATCAAAGGTGCACTGGCACATATCTGGTATAACAAAAGGAGAACTGAACTTGACTGTATGCACCTAAGAAGATTACATACACTTTAGTTTGTTATATGGGCTGTTTGCATGGTACTGCTGCAGAGGTTTCCTTTCTCAGCAGGCAGACATGTTGTATTTTCTGCAGAATAATACTTATCTGGAAACTAAGCAATTCTTACAAGTCTTTAATTATCTACGCTGGATCTGTGGGCAACCTCACCACTCTTATAGGGAAGAACACTGACATATACTTGCAGCAGCAGCTCACACAGGTGGTGAGCCTATGATTTAGAGCAGCCTTGCACTAACCACTGGTTGCAGTTGGGGCTGAAATAAAAGAGGATATGAGGAGATAACCAAAAGCCTGGCTGCTGAGCCAGGGAAACCAACTAAACCTCCTGCACATAATTATAAAGCCCTGGATATTTTCACTGAATATCAATATATTGTTCAGGGGAAAAGTGCCCATTGGCAGTCAGCAGCTTTCTGCAGCAGAAAAAAGAGCTCCATCTCACTTCAGGCTCACAATGATATTGCTATCTGCCATCTGTCTCTCTATCAGCCTTTGTGGAAAGTCTTGTGCAGAGAGAGAGGACACTTTCTTCAGCCAAATAATTTTTTATAGTAGATAGTCTTAGTGGGGAAAATTGGATACCCAGGCTCCACTGGTGAAACCTAGTGCCTTGATCCTGTAGTTTTCATTGATTCCATAGTTTCCATTGCTAGGGCCAAGAAATCACACTGTGTCTAGAAGACTGAGAAGACTGTCAGCAAGAGTTGGATGTTAGACTTCTACCTTCCCAAATAAGATGGAAAAACAGGCCTGCTCTATGTGAGGTTTCTATTGCAGTGAAGGTCCCAAAGGAGAGCTTCAGCAGAGAACTCTCTGCACTCCATTCACTGAGGCTTTGGGTAGGATCCAGCTTTGCCTTTCCTAGTCTGTCTGTGTCTGTGAATTTTGATTGCATTTTCCTATTAAAGTGCAAAGTCTAATTGTTACTTGGAGGAATATTGAGTCATTATTATATGGCTCATTTAGTCAGTATGCCTGTAGTCATAAATCCATGCCTCTGCCTTTACTTCTTTAATCCTTACTTGTTGATGAAATTTAATCTTATCTTTTCTCAAACTGAGCTGCTTGTTCCTTAAAACAGTTGACCCTTTGATTAATTTACATTCTTGATATTCTCATCACCACAGGGATTGCACAATATTTGCTTATCCAGCTACTAGGTGGAAGGACCCATGGTGTTACTTGAGCATATGGTTCTGTTCCCACTGAGGTTATTGGCCAAGCTCTCATTAGCTTTAATGATGTAGCATAGTATCCCAAACACATAGCTTAACTTTTCAGACCAACAGAATGATCATCAACCCAAACAATCTAGATCTGATCAATCTGAAAGTGTGGCACAGACCTACTTTGGAAAGGGAAGCAAATGAAATAACTATGCTTCAGGACTAAGGCTTCTCCAAGAGTGGGCTATATTATATAGATTTTTTAAAACCTAACATTGATGCTAGTTTTTTGTGAAGGCAGCTTGGGATTCAGTATTAGAACTTCCCTAAAGAGGAAGGAAAGAAATTTTCTTCAAAAGACATTTTTCTATCTTTTTAAAAAATATTTTTTTCTTGGGAGTTAAATTATTCTTTGCTAAAGTTTCAGCAAGGGCTTTGAGAGAATAAAATCTATTTTCCTGAACTTCACCTATCTTTGAAAAACAAGCACAATCTAATTCTAAAGGTGAATGAGTAGAGGGAAATTTGTAAAATATCCACTTGACTAAGAATAATAGCTTCTACTTCTGGCAAATATTTAGTTGAGAGACTCGTATTCTGACCTCTGAAGTTGGAGGATCCCTTATAGTTTCCTAAAGTTTTAGTTTCATTACAAAGCATTTTACAAGAAATAGAGACAAATAGAAGCAGTGCCTTGGGAAATACATGGAGACCATAGTTTGCTATCCAATGACGTCGGTGACTGTCAACGCAATGTTAAAGTTAAACTGGGGCCAAAACCTCAGACAAGAAGCAGATGGGAC
This sequence comes from Phalacrocorax carbo, assembly GCF_963921805.1. Classification (NCBI taxonomy): domain Eukaryota; kingdom Metazoa; phylum Chordata; class Aves; order Suliformes; family Phalacrocoracidae; genus Phalacrocorax; species Phalacrocorax carbo. The sequence continues at coordinate 16,286,987 of NC_087521.1, forward strand.
CATGCTGGAAAACCAGAAGAGAGGATTCTGGGAAACAAAACAATGGAAGCACCTATCTTTGCATACCCTGCCCCTGTTTAAAGGAGGCATAGGGTGAATCTATCCCAGATGTATAGAGCAGACTAAGTAGTCTACCAGAATGTTGAAGAAGGGTGTTTATCAGGCAGAGGGACAAACTGTTCCCACATGTTCCTCACCCTCTCCCTCAGCTTATCCCAGGCCAGCTCCTCATTTTGAACAGATTAACACCCAAGACTTTTTTTCCTGTCTGGCACTTTGGCGCTTGTTAAGACCATTCCCTCTGTCTCACTTGCAGTTGGGCCAGCTGCAGTCTGTGACCTTCTGGTTCCGCACAGGTTGCTGCATTTGGAAATGGTGAATGCTTTGGCATCAGTTCATCTTGCTCCCTTCTGGTTTGCTCAGAGGCTGAAGAATCTGGCAAATCTCCTTTGTAACTCACACCTCCAACTGCAGCAACTGTAACAGATGCAAGCTTTACTTTCTCTGCCACTCTCAACTGCTGAATTGAGTTTAATCAGGGTTCTGTGGAAGTTGGAAGATGTTTTTTATTTCTTTTGTTTTGTGTGCATCTTGCTTTGCTGCTGAGAGTCACAAGGCGGCAGGTATCAGCCACAGAAGGTAAAAAGGCATAGCCTGTCCCTTTTCAGGGACATCAGCAGGTCTCTGAATTTAAATTTGCTTCAAAGCATAGATGAATGCATGCCCCAACCCTGGGACCAGCTGAATAACCTGGAATGGTTTTGCTTGTTTGACCAGATATTTTAATTAGGTTTCTCTTTACTACAACATTCTTAATAAAGGGGAAGTGTAGAATACTTTCACATTCTATTTTTATTTTTAATTGTCTATAAATTGTATGTTTATGATTATATTTGAATTTCATATGCTCTTTAACTCTGTATGCCTGGCATATCTTTGTGTGCTCTGACATCAGATGACATGCTGGATAGTTACCGCAAATGAGGATCTGTTGACTTTTTTCTTAAAGCAGAAATGTTAAATCTAATGTCCTGGATCAGTTTCAGTTTAGAGAGCTGTTCTGTACACAGTAAAATTCTCCCATTCACTCAAGATGGCCATAATATTACCTATCTTCCTGTCTTAATCCAGTTACATTGTCTTTTGTTGAAGAGTTGTCTCTGCTCCAGCTCAGATATGACCATGTTTCAGCAACAGATAAAGTAATTCTCAGCTAAAGTCTGTAAATCTGACTGTGCTTATCATGCAAATAAATAAATATGAGGTGCTGTTATCCTCATCCCCATCTGAACCTTCACAGCAGCAGGAGCACAGACAGATTGAAGGGCTCAGCAGATGCAGCTGCAGAACATCTGGCGAGCTGTGTTGAGACAGGCTTCCAAGTGGTGCTTTCTGGTGGAACTGTTAGAGTAACTTGCTCTGTTAGAGTTCCTGTTAGAGATTATTTATATATGCATAAATAATGAAGAGATGTTGTCTCATCAGGAAGGCAATGCGTCCACAAACACAAATACAATGAGCATGGCTGCTGAGCCCATCTTAAGATCTGTTTCTAGGACCGCTCCTTTTCACAACATATCCTGCAAACTGAATTACTTTCAATTCTGGGTGCATGGTCAGCTGGACTAGTGAATGTAACTGCCCAAAGAGGAAGATGGATATTGAGAAATCATCTCAGAAATGGAGGAAAGCCTATTAGCAGGAGCTTTCAGAAACAGGTCAAGAAAAGGAAGAGAAAGAAGAGAGAAGAATAAAACCAGGAAAGGAATCATGTTGGTTTCTGATCTCAAAAATGTAAAAGCAAACACTGATACTGTTACTTTTAATCATGTTGTTTACAGTAAGACTAGTCTTCATGTAGGAAAGCAGTGTCAAACCCAAAAATGTTATTAGGTGTGCCATGGGAAATCTGTATCTCAACTGGTTGATACCTTCATAGAAAAGGCTTTGTGTGGAGAAATCTCAGCAAATCTAATCACATACCTACGCTATGTAAATGATTGCTTGAAGAGGGCTTGAAGAAGGCTTTTGAACCTGAAAATTTTCCACCTCCTCCCCAGTTTTATTGGATGGATTAACAAGAGGTATTGCCTCTGCCTACAAATTAAGCCTTGTTCAAATCACTCATAACTGGTCAAGGTTATTAATGTGCATGTTGATCAGTGCTGTGAAAGCCCTGAGCTCTGCTCCATTTCCAAAACAGTTGCATCACAGTTGTTGTTGCAGTTGTGGTGAATGACACGACTGATAGCACACTGTTGGGTAACAAGCACTGGAAGATTGTCCTTGACAGTTTCACAACTGGTATAAATCAGCACACTGCAAGTTAGATCAACAGAACTGTATTTATTTGCTATGGCTACTACTTTAAATAGCCTGCGAAGTTCTTTGAGAGGAAAGGGATTGGGAAAAAACTTAAAAATTTAGGTTATCAAATAGTAGTATCATTATTTCCCCAAGTCTTAAAACTCCCAGTGGAAAAGCTATATGGGAGTCTTAAGATGAAACAAAGGCACTTGAAAGCTTTTTCTGTGGAAGATGTTATGTCTGTTAGAATAACTTAATTAACTGTTTAGAGCCATTAAAAAGCCTACACAAGAGTGTAATGAAAACTGGTCCATGAGACATTCTGGAGTTGGATCAGAATTCCAAAAATTTAATATGGCTCCTGTCTGTGCTGCAAAATGCAATTTATTTAAGCAATTAGTGGTAAGGGATACTACAAATTAGATCAGTCTGACAGTAACAGAAAGTTAATGTTTCTCCTCCACTGCCGCTTCCCACTTGTGTTTTCAGAACAGACTTTGAAGGAAGGCATACTTGCAATAAAAAGGTTATAACAACACACTAGGATGAATTCAGTTATTGCACCACAAAGCTGTTTGTATTCATTGTTTCTGGATTGTCATAATGAACAAAAGAACTTTCAAGATTTTTTTTGAGCCCCATATCCTGTTGAGTTTAACTCAATTACAGATTTTTTAAAAATAGGAGCTGACAGCTAGCGTTGTTAAGAAAACACAACTTTTATAACAGGGGGAAAAAAAACCATACAGAAAATCTTTGTAAGGTCTCTGTGGTTTTACAATGGTGTTTGAACCCTTATCTATATTTAGGGTACCTACAAGCCCTTTTCCCCTCTAAATCTCTCTCTGTTATTGTTTAATCTGAATACCTTTTTGAGGTTTTTAGATATGCACATGCCTCTTGAGCTACCCAATACTGCAGTTCCATAAGCAGGCTAAGATAAACCCTGATTTTGCTGTCCCACCTTTTACTTGAATCTGATACTAGGCCTTACTTCTGCACCATTCCCCCCACTCACTTGAGATCCTGTTTTGGCACTAACATTTGCAGCCATGCAGTGAACTATGCAAGTTATGATTAACTTTTTTTTTTTCCCTAAGGACCATTTCCTCAGTCCAGCTCACTCACTGATATATACACGGCTGTGCTGGCACAAAGGAATGAGGAGATATGAGAAAAGAGCAATTGGAAAAAGGCAGCCAAGAAGACCCTCCGCTTGCGGCAGCAGTGATGGCTTATATCAGCTCAAGCTGCTCTTGGAACTACTACAGTCAAAATTCATTTCAGTAAGTCACATGAAGTGTAGTTATAAGGCACAGCTTAATGCATCATTGGCACTACTGGGGAAGGTCCTACTCCACCCTGCTATTTCACCCTTCTCCTCTTTCCAGGCACAGCCATACCTTTCTCGAGCTGGCTTTGGTGCTTGCCAGACTCAGCAGTGAGCTGATTCAAATTCCTAAACCAGCAGTCACCTGCCCTAGCAAGATAAACTAAATGGATTTCTGCAGGTTACAGAGTTGAATTGGCTTAGAAAAGGGCCTGACTGGTATAAAAGAGGGGATAGGACCTTGTAGTCCAGAGAAGGAACAAATCCTCCCCTTTTGACAGTGGTGAGCTGCTACGTTGGGTCAAAAACAATGGGCACAAATAAACCATTATATTAAATGTTCCCAGGAATATTCCCAGACAAGTAGGCCAACTGGCACACAATGGGCCATTGACCATGCTAACAAACTCTTGTAAACTCCAAAACAGGCTGGCTGTGTGCAAACTGCCTATTGGGAAGCGTCCCTGGAAAGAGCTGTACTTGGGAGAGAGTTAGTTATGACCTGCCAAAATTGTAGCAGTCAATGTTTTAATAGTTTTCTAGTGTGGATGGTCAAGTTCCAGTGCCTGGGAATGTTCCCAGATACTTTACATGTAGCCAATGTGTCTAACAGTGTAGGAACCTGAATCCCTAAATACTAGAGATTTACTGAATAGCTTGATGCCCTCAAATCTTGGTTTTCAGTGTACTTTCTTGGGGTTCTGCGGTTGCCTGAATTTGAACCCATGCATAGGAGGAACACTTCAAGCTCTGGTATGCCAATAATTTTGGTGACTCTTATTCTCATTTTCCTATGGATCTTGCTTATATTAAGTATTCACATGCTTAAGCTTGTCTGTCTAGCTCCATAAAAATATTCCAAATGCTGAAAGAAACCTCCCTCTGACCAGCTGAGTGCCCACACTCTCTTTTAAATTCTTTTTTCTACATAGTCTAGGAAATTGCCTGGTTTCTGAGCATTCTTTTCCTTAAGTGGTTAAATGTTCTAATAGGTTAAATGTGGAGCTGGAGAATGCCAGTAGACAAAAACATCAACTACCACAAATGATCTGGGGTCCTCCAACGTTTTGAAGTGTCATTGAGCCACATATAACTTAGTTACATGTGAGTGCACTCAGCTTGCATTAAGCCATTTTCCCACTGAGGTTCCTGAATGATGGAGCTCACTGGGCCCCTATCCTACTGCAGCAGGAAGCAGCACTGTAGGCAGATCACTTTCAGAAGACAGTGACCTTCTATGTGCCTTTTCAATTCATGCCTCTACTCTACTCTACTTTCAAGACCCCAAATCTCACAGCTTCTGGTGTAGATGTTTTCAGGTGTTTTCAAATGAGCAGAAATTGTTTGATTAGAAAGTAGTCCTATCAGTAAGTGGAAGAAAGACTGCCCTTTGCTTTAAGACGTCTTCCATTATCTGGTATCTTTATAAGTTTATCCAAATAAATAAGTCTTGAAAAGCAGGAAAGATACATTCTAGCACGGCCTGACTAAGCACCTTTTCTTTATCACCCATATTTTCCCTTTGTTAGATGCCACTTTGCATAGGTTGTAAGCTGCCCTAAACTAGTGAAAACAGGACAACATGGCAACTCCACTAATTTGTGTGCAAAACTTACACAACTTCCATGCTGCTAGAGTTAGAAAGGTCAGCCCTGGAAAAACAGGGAACAAGAGAGCAACAAAGGAGACAGAGTCATTCACTGAATGTGTCCGTATCTGTTCTATCTGCCTGGTGTGAGAAGGATAGAAGATAACTGCCTATTACTGCTTCCCCTGGCTAGGGACTCACAGAGTTACCAGGTCTTATCATTTCAGCACCAGTCTCTTACAGGACTCTTGCCAGGAGCTGAAGGGAGAGTACAAGTGGCCAGCACATACACCGTCCTGATCCAATCGGGGATTCAAAGTTGTCTCTGGGCAGTCTAGCAAAGACTACTGCAACCCGCTGCAGTCTCTCAGGGGCTCAGAACACCATTGCATGCCATTAGTTCAGTCTGAGGCTGTCTGTTCCTCTTCTCTTCCCTGTCACAGATTTAAAAGGTTCTGATTTTTTTTCTTTTTTTTTTTTTTTCTTTTTGGAATGAAGATCTGTTGTTAGGAAAAAAAGTAGCCATTCTTTCAATTTCAGTGACTAAGATGGCTGTCAAAATCCCTTATGAGGGTGAAGAGCTGTTACCTTGTATTGCTAAAGATAGGAGAAATCTCACATTTAACCATAGGTTAAACTAGATGACAGTATGAGCTGGCTGAAACTGTGATCTTGGTTTTGCTGCAGTGAGTGATCTTATTATTTTGGTTTACATATCTTTAAAGAAAAAAATTAAAGGTGATATGAATTGTTAATTTAAATTATCCTACCACCACCCTTTCTCCAATGATTTTTCATTGACAATCTAGGCTTGTAAAGCAAATTCAGGCACCTTTGTCTCGTTATCACTGTGTGTGTTTTTCACATGTCTGTTTATGAGGACCTTTCTGCAGAATTAAATCTAAGAAACTTTTGATTTTTAAGATCTGATTAATGTGAAAAGCATGGAGGCAGTAAAAGAGGGATCCTTGGTACAAAAACTTATTTCCTAAATGAGACAAACCCAAGATCAGTTACAAACTGAAATGTTCAGATTCCACAAGAGCAAGAGTTTATTTAACTTTATTTCTGTCGTAGTTACAAATGAATTTGTTATATATTTTTCATTTGATTCAGGATCTCAGCTAAGACATGTTGACTTCAACAGAAATCCCTTCTTTACCCTCAAAAGGCAGGTCATGAGGATATAATGCTACCATTTCATTTTTCACTGAATGCTTGTATTCTTTATGACAGCTTCACTTCCTTTTTTAAACATTCCTTTTGCTGAGTTCCATTCTCAGTATAAGTCATTACTCTTAAACCTTGTGTAATACTGTATCTCAATGGTTTGCTGAAATGGCGCTGTTGATATGGTCTGGTTGGTAGCAACCATATCCTTCTGCCCTGACTTGTGATAATCTAGAAAAATATTCAGCACTAAGCTACCATTATGAAAACACTTAGTGAAATAAAGATAGTTTGTACATTTCATGATTTTGCAGAGACATGGGACTTGCAGAGCCGAGATAATATTTTTCATGCTCCAAATGGAAGGCCATTTGATGGGCATAGGAATACAGAAGAATGACAAACCTCCAGACTGTGCATACCACTTATTTGTGGGGATACTCAGAAGAATTCAAAGTGAAATACAGCCAGTTAGTCAGCAGAATCAATGTAATGTGATAACAAAATCTTCTGTATAGTACAAGCAGCTGTCTGTGAGACAGAGAGGATTTCAGGAAATGTAAGGGACCAGACAAGATTTCTCCCCCTCAGCTTGCTGCTCGGTTCCTGCCGTAGGTACAACAATGCATCCATTAGATCAAAAATGTAATCAGGCAGCTGTAAGAGGAGCTAGAGGCTGTGCTATCCATCCAGAAAGCCTACAACAGTGATTCTTCAGTCACAATGCCAGGCTTGTTTCCAGGAATGGATGAATTTAGATCACTATCTTTTAGATTATATATAACTAGTTTTGGCTCTCATTTTCTAAGATCATTTGACCTCATGTGCCAGGCTAAATTCTTACCAGGATTGCCAAAAGCCTGTCTTTCAGATTCTCTGTGCATCTGGTGAGAGCTATGGCATTTTATTTTTAAATTTTTTTTCCCTTTCCCTGAAATTTTGTGTTGTGCTCCAGGGACCTGACAGAGAGCTGCTGTGTTTCTGTGTCAAAATGGCTGGATTCCAAGCTTGGGAGAAGCAATTTACATTAACTGATCCATCAGTAACCCACAGCCCTCTCTTTTGGTTCATTTGCTTGTTTATAGGAATGGATCCCTTATGGAGGTATTAAATATGGTTGTTATAATATACCTATGTAGAACATGTCATTACAGGTCATTAATTAAAAGCCATTTTCCACATCCATCTTGAAACCTTTTATGTTAGTCAAAACACAGAAGTAGTACAAAAAGCCCTAAAATACCCAGGCTGTGACTTTTTCATACTCGATGGGCTGGATTATAAAATCCCCACTTTCACCTACTGTCTTGCAGGATCTCAGATAATAGCTCACACAGTGGCTCTGAGGTATCTCACAGCGCTACATTTTAATTCAGGTGACAAGGGGCAGGGGACTCTCAGCCTCCTGTGGATGAGCCCATATGACTCTACAGTGTATTCTCCTTCTGGATGACCCTTGCCAGAGCTAGCAGAGTTCTCCCTACACCTTTCCAATATGCATTTGAAGTAGATTAAAAGCATGGTGTTGTGCAGTTCTGTAAATATGAAGCTAACTTTGTGTCCAGAATAGAAACTTTTGGCTGTTGTGGAGAAAGACTTTGAAATACTTTTAATGTGTCCATAAATCAAATGAGCAGCGCATAGAAGTTCTCTGTATTCTCTGAGAATGACTGTCTGCCTTGGTAAGGCATCACCTGCATTTGAGCTGTCAAATGCTCTCAGTCATGCTAGGCTTTACTTGGATGACTGAGTGGTACTGAGCAAGTCAGTCTCCTCCTCCTTTTCTCATGGATGAACAGTCCCATCTATCATGGCCTTTCCTCATAGGAAAGGTGCTTCATCCTCTTTGTGGCCCTTTGCTGGACCGTCTCCAGTATATATGTCCATCCCTTTCTTGTACTGGGGAGCCCAGAACTGGACACAGTACTCCAGGTGTGGCCTCACCAGTCCTAAGCAGAGGGAAGAAGAATCAGCTCACTTGACCTGCAGGCAACAGTCCTCTCAATACAGCCCAGGATACTATTATCCTTCTTGGTGGAAAGGGCACATTGCTGGCTCAGGTCCAATTTTGTGTCCACCACAATGCCCAGATCTTATTCTACAAAGCCTATTAATTAATTACTAAGTGATATTCCTTTACCAAACATTCCCCAGAAATAGGTGTATGTGTCAACAAATATATGTAGACAACAACTCAGAAAATAAGACTGACTACATGCAGGCACAGGGGTACTGGTGAAGGGAGCATGAGTGAGCTCCCCTTCTGGCGTTCATGTGATAAGCCTTTCTTCATTGCAAAATGTGGTCTTAGGTCTTCAGCTGTGGAAGCAGGTTTCACTTCCCTCACAATAATGCAGCTGTGTCCCTGAGAACAGGTTTATTGTTTGCACTGAAATCATCAGATCTTGCTTATGTGACCAAGTCAGGAAGACAGAATTTGTTTGTCTGCTAGTCACATTAATTTTAATATGATCCTTTTACTAGGAAAAAAAAAAAAAACGAACAAGTGGTAACTAACACTAGCCTAAGTGAAAAACCTGGTATAGACAGGGCTATTGTAGACATGACCTCTGCTAGCTGACTTCTGAAGTAGTGGTCATTGAAAACACAGGTGACAAAGTGCTAATAGTGATGCAAGAGTAGTACTAGGCTGCTCAGTTGTGATTGAACTCACATTACATTTTCTTGTTATTTCTTCATCAGCAAAGCTAGGTTGAGAGGTTTCAACCTGTACCTTCTGTCAGCTGCCCTGTCCTCAGTTTGCTGCTGTTTCAGCTACATTGATACCAACATTTGCAAAGTGATCTATAAAGTGATTAATTCAAATACTCCTAATCATAAATGCCTCCTGCCCCTTTTATACTTTTTTTTTTCTAAATAATAATTAAAAAGTTTTTGGTGATAGTACCACTGTTCTGAGGAAATATAAACCTTGTGTAAAGAGCCCTGGTAATGTTGGTCTTTTAGCTTATGCCAAGATTATGGAACTTCTTGGAAAGCGGGACCAAGACTTTGGCAGTCGTGCAGTTCTCTGCTGGGAGAGGAGGCACAGAGCAGCAGGTGACACATTGGTGTGTAGCACGGCCTTCTGCATTAGCTGTGCCTTCACAATGGTGGCTGCTTTCTCAACTATAAGGACTTTCCAATTGCAGTGAATTTAGTCTGGTGACCTCTGACTTTTTGTCTCTCTTCCATAGATCAATATTTTCCAGAGACTTTGGCCTATGTAATGTCAACGAGTGGTTTCTGTAGATCACCGTTTCCAATAGTTCTCTGATTTCTTAAATCCCAAGGTTATCCAAATATAATTGCAGCCTTTGGAGTAGGACTCTGGGACATCCTTACATTGCAGCAGAGAGACAGAGAGCATCTGTAATGAACAGTAAAGTGGTTTCTTTGCTGTTGTATCTAGACACAGACAAAACTATTTGGTGTTCTCTGGCTTACACAGAATCAGGCTAAGTATATACACAGCCTCTGATGCTGAGTCCCCCACAGTGTCCTCTCTTGAACTACACAGGCAAAGAAGGAAACTACTGATGTCGAACACTTTAGCCAACATCTCAGTCTGCCGTGCTTCTCTTCCCAGCTTTCTCAGAGCTGGGTGCAGACCACAGGAACAAATGCAGCCCAAGGCATAATTTGAAACATTCGCATGTTCCTTTTAGGTATTCAGAGAAATGAGCTTGCAAGCAGGGATTTGTGGGAAACAGTTCTTTTTCCCAGTGATAAAACTGAAGGTAAATAACGAAAAGCAAATTATGAGTTTATGAACATGAACATTAGCCCTGGAAACTTGATTTTAAGACTTATGCCATTATAATGAGGGAAGAGAAGCAGACAGTAATCTGTAGGCTCACTCGAAACCTGCCAACATTTCTAGAACTTTGTAAACTTGAGTGCTTATAAATAAGCTGAAGGCCAAGAATTAGTCCTGGAGTCTGCTATGAATAATCCCACACAATAGATACATATGAAAATATCATCAAGCGTTTCTGGGAAAACTGTGGTGGAAATAATTCCACTTTTGTCAAATAAATTGCCATTAAGAATTACCTTCTCATTTCACCTTCCTCGGCATAATGGTGTGCTATAGCTCTTCTCATCTATAAGTGTCCCTCATGCACTCTTCCAGAAAGTCCTTCCTCAGTGGGAAATGCAGCAAAACTTTTGCGCCAGCACTGCAAGTAATGTTTGTAAGAAAAAGGGTAAAAAATAGCTTGTCCAGTTGAAGCCATCTGGGGAGTATAGGTAGTCAGTCTGTAGTTTTCCAACCTGGAAAGTCGCCAGGATGCTGGTGTTTTCATTTCTCTTCTGGCAACATGACAAATGAAGGTGGCCAAGAGCAGAGAAGAGATAAAGCAAACAAAGATGTAGGCTATTGTAGCCTCATACAATACACAGTAAAGCAGTTGCACGTTGGCATGATCCCACTATTTCACTCTACTTTATTTCAGCTGCAGGTGAATTAGAGCATTATGAGTTGAATATTGTCATTTTATCAATGTGTATCTCAACTGGCTGAGAGAGAGGCCATGAGGAGTTAGATAGGCTGTGAGAGTGTCTGCATGTTGGGCAGAGCCTTCTGGCCTGTCTGAAATCACCCAACAGTGCAGGTGGAAGGGTTAAAACAACCAGCTCAATATGTTGGCTGTTCTGGACAGTCTGTTGTGCAGAAAATACTGAGAAAGGGGAGAAGGATGCTGATTAAATGGCAGGCTGTCAGTGGAGAGCAAGCAGTGTTAGGTCTTGACCACCTGGCTGTGGAAGGGGTCTCACACATAGTGTGCTGCTTGTGTAATCAGCCAGTGACCTTGTTAGATGATCTTAAAGGACCTGAGACTGCAGGGATGGCTTTTCATTCTACTGCATCACTGATGTGATGTGTAGGAATTATGTTAATGTTGTATTGACATTACTAGGAACTCAGACAGCCTAACCAAGGGCATAGTCAACCTGACTCCATATTGTTTCCTTGTAGAGCTCTACCATACTGAAACTTCCAGAGCACCTATGCCAAACCACTTACTTTTGTGTAAAAGAAGGGATTTGTTGACAAACTGTATGTAGTGTGGAGTTTAAATTTAATGGGGAGGGAGGTGGGGAGACAGAAGATTTGATAGCTATAAATGGGTCCAGGATAAGAGTGTTTGAAGCAATTCAGGAGAAGCAGGTATTGATGACTTCATAGCGTAGTTTCAGAGGTATCAACAAACTACCAAATATTCTCTGAGGTACCCTTATAGGAATAGGAAGAATGATCCTCTGCATAAGATATTACTGGAACTGTCTACAAAAGTGCTATTTTTAGAGCTGATGTTTGATTCCTCAGCGGGGACTTTGTCCTCAAAGGGACAAAGTTTCTACTAAATTTGCATTTTTTTTTCTGTGTTATCCACAAGAGTAATATTCCTCTCACCTTGTGTTTATGAATGGACTTCTCTGTATAAGCTAATCACCTTAGGCTCTCTTTCTAGACACTGAAATGAAAACTAGGCACTGTTAGGGTGCATGTTATTTCATCTAAAGTTTGTCAAATAATAAAAGATATGATAGTTCAGTGTTTCTTTACAGTTTGTTGTGGTTGGCCTCTGACATGTGAAGTAAGGGGAAGATTTCTCTTTTCTTGGGTGTTTCCAAGAGTCGACACTCCTACTATGTTCCTTAATTCCATCCATCCAGAGTACCTGTTCTGCTGTTTATAATATTTTCATGGAAGTTTCAACAGTCATTAAAGCATATTTCCTGAGATTTTCCTAATATTATCATATCTACATCTTACAGAATTTGGACTCTTGCTAAATAATAGAAATCACATACAACATATGACACTGGTTATCTCAATGATAGACTTACCATTTAGCATGTATTTTTCCATATAACTTCCCCCTCTACCTCATCCAACTTTTAGAGGCTTATGGTCTTATTGTCCTATAGGAACAATAGGTCCTATTGTTCTTGGGTTTTATAGCCACAGATAGATAAGTCCCGCCATGGACTGATTGCAGTCTGGATCACTGAAACACCTCATACAGTGATAAGAAAAGGAAAGTGATGAAGAACTGACTCAGTGTTTCTGGTATATTTTGTGATTGTTTCAGTAATAACCATGACTATTCTTTTTAACTGCAGGGTGTACAAAATATGACTAGGACATCATGAGTGAATTAGAGAAAAGGAATAGAATGTTAAGGAAGGGATGACGCACACCATATCACTTGCCAGGCATGATATTATGTGTGTTGTGTGCGCGTATGTATTTATGTATAAACACAACATGATGCAGTCAGCAACCAAGCACCATGCAGCCGCTTGCTCTCTCCCACCACAATGGGAACGGGAGAGAATTGGAAGGGGGAAAACTTGAGAAAACTTGTGGGTTGGGATAAAGACAGTTTAATAGGGAAAGCACAAGCTGCGCGCAGAAGCAAAGCAAAACAAGGAATTCATTCACTCCCTCCCTCAGGCAGGCAGGTGTCCAGCCATCTCCAGGAAAGCAGGGCTCCATCACGTGTAACAGTTTCTTGGGAAGACAAACACCATCACTCCAAATGTCCCCAACTTCCTTCTTCTTCCCCCAGCTTTATATGCTGACATGACGTCATATGGTATGGAATATCCCTTGGGTCAGTTGGGGTCAGCTGTCCTGCCCGTATCCCCTCCCAGCTTCTTGTGCCCCCGGCAGAGCACGGGGAGCTGAAAAAGCCCTTGACCAGTGTAAGCGCTACTTAGCAACAACTAAAACATCTCCACATTATCACCGCTGTTTCCAGCACAAATCCAAAACACAGCCCCAAACTAGCTACTATGAAAAAATTAAATATATCCAGCTGAAACCAGGACATACTGTATTTCTTCTTCTCTGTTACCAATAAGACAGTGCACTGAAGGTGTTGAGTAGTGAAAACTGAATTTAGATGTGAAGTTGAAATCTTTATCAAATTCAGGTGGAGTATTTACCACTGTGAGGGGTTTTAAACAGAATTTCTAACAAAAATGATAGAACTTATGATCCTTATACTCTCCCTAGATGGGACCAAAGCTGCTGTAATTTATAGCCATATCCAGACGTTGCAAATGGAACTTTGTGCCGTCATCTCTTTTAAATAGGCTGGAACATCCACATCCTTTTCAACAAAAATTATTTTTGATCCCAAAAGGCAGCCATGTTAGCGGAGCTTCTTTATGTCTCAACTAACAAGACTAGGCTGTCAGCAAATCTAGGTAACTCAAGGACAGTTTCACATTAATGTAGTTGTTTTCAGGTCCAGAACTTGTGTAGATGTTACTCAATATTGCTTTCTTGTTTAGGGACATCCTTTAAACATACAGACATGTCCAGTTTTCCAGCTCAGCTGCCGAGAATTCTGTATCATTTTCTATGAAAGGAAGAGAAAGAACACTACAAAATGTCTGACTTGTGTTGCTTAATTACATTTGTACCTTATCCTCTTGTTTCTATTTTAACAGTTTAAATTTATTTGCAAAGTCACAAGCCCCAGCACAGCCTTTTAGTCTTCTCAAGAGGAGCTGTCACTGATATCCACTTTTCTTATGGAGGGAGTTGTTGCTTTGTGGATAGCTTAGTCTCTTTTTAGTGCCCGAGATAACATTTATCAGCAATTTCATTCATAATAAGTCGCATCTGTGCCTCTTGCCTGCAATTCTCACTCCTGCTTTTTTGTCACAAGAACTACTGATTGGCATATTTCTGCTTTTACTTTACGGATTTATTGATGATACTATCAATCTCACTCAGGCAGGATGACAGCTCAGAATTAGACTCACTTTCTTGGCAGTTTCTGCAGCTAGCCTTCAGCAAAATGATAGCTCCAGACCTTTGTCGGATGCCCAGTGATCTTGATCCCAAAAGACAGCTTTCAGGTTCTAGACTTGAAAGTCTTAAGCATCAAGTTGTTAGAAAATTTTGTGTGTGGGTAATATATTAGGAAGCATTTTTCTAGCAAGGGAACTGCTATTTAAAGCCAAACATAGCTGTTAGACTAAACTGCACTGCCTCCCTTTAATAAAAGTGTTAGCTGGCATTAGATTTTTCACCCATTATTTATTAATAGTGCTGATTACCCATATGTCCAAAAGTTAGAAACAATCATTTAGGTCATGAGATATGTCTTTCTGCCAATAGTAAAGACAGAAGAAACAAATAATACCTTCAAGTATAATTGAACTTGTACAGTCCTAGTTATAGTAGGCAAGTAACTTCAAACCACAACAACTTTCTCAATTCTGAAAGACAACTTCAACAACATTTTCAAAAAGATACTTTCCGGACTGTAAGTCACTTTTTATAGGCATATATTCTTTGACTGATTCTTTCTTCCCTGTCCTACTGTTGCATTTGAAAGCTTGACTACAGAAAAGAAATTCATTCCCATTAATCCATAAAAGATATTTTTATTAACATATAAGAATATTGCATATAGTATATAAACATATACCCAAGTAATCCGTACATATGGATGCTATGGATTTATATAAATATATCACCTAATAATAGAATTGTGATTGAGTTTATAACACTGTATAATACATGATAAGGACTGCTTTCAGCAGTCTCAGTCTCTAAATGATAGCTGACAGAGTCCAGAGAGCAGTGGGGCAGAGGTCTAAGAACAAGAATTGGGTTTGTGTAGGCTAGAGGAGAAAAGGCCAAGGGAAAATATGATTAATATCCTTCAAGTTTCATATATTTCAGAATACATATTCTTCAAGTATTTAGCAAGATGCTACAAAGAAGTGCCTATCATGTCTACTGTGAAAGTGAGGATTAAATACTGGTTTAGGTAAAACCAATCTAAGTACAAGAATAGTTACAAGCAGAATGGATTTCTTAAGGAGGTTGTGGGATCAAATGTTGGATATTGTTATGAAAAGGTTAAACACATTTG
The DNA here is from genome assembly GCF_963921805.1 of Phalacrocorax carbo. NCBI lineage: Eukaryota > Metazoa > Chordata > Aves > Suliformes > Phalacrocoracidae > Phalacrocorax > Phalacrocorax carbo. Next base: position 16,302,291 of record NC_087521.1, read on the forward strand.
TGCTGAGAATGATTTGGGCATATCTGATCCTTTCTTAGTCCAAAGAGACAAAATATCCTCTCAGTTCCCTTCCCTCCCCAAGCACCCTGTTCTATTTTGAATAATTTTCTGATTTCTTTGATAGACTGATTTAAACAAGAATGACCTATACTTGTGAACTGGTTGATAAGTGAGATATTTCAATTCTGTTTGTTGCCTATTAAAATAATTAGATCACTACAAATCTTATTGCGGATGCACCACAGTAGACTCATAGAATGGTTTGTGTTGAAAAGGGCCTTTAAAGGTCCTCTAGTACAACCCTCCTACATTGAGCAGGGACATCTTAAGCTAGATTAGGTTGCTCAAAGCACCGTCCATCCTGACCTTGAATGTTTCCAGGGATGGGGCATCTACAACCTCTCGGGGCAACCTGTTCTAAGGTTTCACCACCACCTTCATAAAAAATTTCTTACTTATACCTAGGCTGAATCTACCTTCTTTTCATTTAAAACCTTTACCTCTTCTCCTATTGCAACAAGCCATACTAAAAAGTCTGTCTCCATCTTTCTTATAAGCCCCCTTTAAGTACTGAAAGTCCACAATAAGGTCTCCCTGAAGCCTTCCCTTCTCCAAGTTAACCTGGAGTTTCTTATGCCACTGCAATATATTCTACTTACCATGGGGCAAGTGTTATGATGGACTAGCTGTGTTTGCATGATTACAGCTGTATCCATGCTGAAAGCAAGAATATTGCCTTTTGCCTGACTAGTGTGGTTAAAAATATGTATTATTTGTGTGCATAAACTTTTGTACTGCCTATATTATGTAGAGGGACTATACTAAAAGTTGGCCTAAGGAAAGATTATGTTTTCCCAATTCAGGGCACAGCTGAGAAGAAACATGGCACCTACCACAGGGAGGATAAAATATGAATTCCAGCTTTCAAACAGCTCATGGAATAATCGGTAAGTGTTATATTTTAACTTAGCAGTGAGTATAGAAACTATTTGTTGCACAATTTTAAAGAACAGTTGCTTAAAATCATTCTTCTGTTGATAGATTCTTTGCAAAGAATCTACAAAAACATTTCTTAAAATGGTAGATACAGGGCTGAGAATAAATTGTTCAAGCAGACATAACCTTAACTATGGGAAAACCTGGCTCAATTTAAAAAAAGAAAAAAGACATAAAATTATTGGAAGGAAAAGGGAAATAATACAGCTGCAAAAGAATTCAGTGTAAATTTTGCCTTGAGAACAGTCGTCTTAGTAGATAAATTTTAAAATAAAATTTTATTGGCAAATGCATTTGATTCCAAATGGAAGCTGAAAGTGAATTACTAGAAGAAAGTATCTGGCTTGGCTATATCTGAATAGTCACATACTTAAACTATGAATGGCAAGCCAAAAGTCAGATGCTTCTGCCTTAACACAATAAGTGAATATCACAGTACCAATTCCTCCTGCTAAACGTCCATTAAAAATTCCTGCTGTATGAACCAAAAACATATTGTTCCTTACTTTGTGTTATTCACAGGTAACATTGTCTTTCCAAAACATGTCTGAAGCTAAGTTCATACTATATTAGTAAAGATTCTAAAAACTGGGGCCTACAGGCAGCTATGAATGGAGTCAAGTTGTGATGTTCAGAGGAAGAGATGGCACTACATAATACCTGAGTCTGTGCTCATTTTAGTCAAGTATTCTGCATCTAAAGCCTGCAATGAATAATTGCCATTGTCCTCAGTCAATAGACAGGATCAAGTCTATGAAAATCTGTGTGTGAGAAAGAAAAACTAAGATTTTTTTTTATGCTCTGGACAGGATCTCAGTTTAATCTAACTTATGAAAAAGTGTAGTAGCATACAGGATCCAGCCTCTCTGAGCAGATGGTGAAAACTCTTGATGTAACATCTCCTTCCACAAATCCTGCAGAGTAGTTAAGATGTTACTGAGGAAAGAAGAGCCCTCATAATGCAAGGCAAGGTGGAGATTTTAGACTGATAAGGAAGCTTTATGGAGCATTTTTGGGGAGACTCAGATGGTAGACTAAATAGTCTGGAATTGCTATTCTATCCCCCATTCATTATAGAGAGCACCTAGGCTCCTGATGTGAATATTTCAGCTAGGAAATGGAAGTGAAAGGCCATGAATCCAAGCCATTATGTTCAGCCAGGTAGGATTCAGTGTGGCACAATTTGTTCTTAAATTATTTTGCTAACTATCATTGTTTGTTGTAGTTCTTAACTGCAGTGATGGATTTAGAAAAAAAAGTCTTATGTGGATAGATTATTTAGTTACTGGTGGAAAAAAGGTCTGGGAGAATAATTTGAGGTGAATAATTTATTGGAGGATTTTTGTCGTCTTCTTTGTTCTGAATTATCCATGAACATAACATTGTTCTGGAAGTTGTGAATGACTGTCACAGGGGGGGTCTTTGATTTATTCACAGTTACTGACCTGGTTAGAGCTGATAAATGTGCAAGGCAGCTTTCTTTCAGGATTTTTGGAGGAGCAATTAAGCTATTTAAGTAAGGTCATAGAGGAAGACTCTGTAAAAGCACCACCCAAAGTAACAAGAAACAGTCCAGACTTTGGTGGTATGTAATGTTTGACAAGTATTATGGCAAAGGGGTATATTAGTAGGTCATGATGTACCAGAAATTAAAGGCAAAGAAAAGCATCTCCTTTTAGAGCAATTGAAGTAATTTTTTTTTTCATGTGAATAGGAATGACCTAGCAGAACTCCAAAATACATGGTCTGGAACAGGTAAAACAATATTTTGTCAGAGGTAATTTTCCAGTAATTAGGTTCTTTGAGAACTAAACTGCTCAAAGATTTAATTCCTTCCCTTTAAGCTGTTTGGTAAATTATCTGAAAAGCTGTTTTCAGAGGTCAGATTATTTTTTGACTGGATTAGCAGTGATTTTAGAATGTGTTTCTTGGTGAACATATGAAGGATCTTTTTATTCTAATTTGCATGCTTTAAGCATTTATCTTCATTTAAGACTCTCTATTTGCATGAAGATTTCTTCCAGTAAACTAATTTCTGAGAATATTTGCAGGAGGCAAATGCAAGAGGGTCATGAAAAGCATCCAAATAAGTTAACTTAAAATGAAAACAAATACAGCAAATGTCTGGCCTTGTTTTCCCCATGCTGATGAAGTTGCTAAGTGAGAACAAGGCTAATAGTGATCGATACAGTAATCTTTAGACCCATCCTGCTCATTGTGATGAACTGCTGTTTATCTGCATTTTCAGTGACCTTTGTTTATGGTCCTTCTGCCAGTTTCATATGAAAGTGCTTCAAATCCAGAGCAATTGAAATTATTCTCTCCTGAAAGATTTCATGAGTCACTGTAACAAATGCCAGTCTTTTTTGATCTTGAAAATATGTTGCAATACATCTGTTACATTCCCCTCATCTATTAACTTCAGCTAATTTGGGTAATTGTCTATTTCTTGTATAGTGATCTGAAAAATTTAAAGATCTACACGGAGCACCATTTTATTGTTTCAGACCCATTACATCTTTGCAGTGGCATAACTCAGACAAAGGAATTTAGTTAAGAATAATTTTTCATATGTATAAACTTGTATGCAATTTTACCTGTGAAAATACAACTCTTAAAAATATAATCAAGATCTAGTCCTGAATTAAAAGCAGTCAAGTTAGGTTTGGATTCAGAGTTTGGAATTCCTTTCTTTTGTGGATTTAGTAGATTTAGTTCACCCTTACTATATATGATGAACAAAACAGTAACTGAAAAATAACCTGCATGTGCCTTTAAAGCAGACGATTGATGCTAGCCTGGGAAATAACCAAATGCTGTATAAAATAGTAAGAAGAGAAGTAGAAAGGGTTTACTCTGCTCAGAACAGACACATGCATTCCACACAAGCCCATATGGTCTACAAAATTTAAGCCCTGAACCTGGATTTTTCTCATCATAATAATGACCTAGTTCTTTTTTTTTTTTTTTTCCTTTTTTACCCCAACTGCTTCTTTGGACATCTATCTCCATGAGCTGTGAAATTACACATTTTTCACTCACTCTGGGATAATTGGCCTTCCTCCTTCTTTTCAGTGTTTCTCCAACACAAAAGACATCCATTGTATAAAAGGCTTTTTTGAGGGTTTGTTTTATTTTAAAGAACAAGCTCTAGTAGTCAATGTAATGTAGTTTTACCAATGCAGAAAATTATTTTTCTTGTACCCTTATCCTCTGGAATAAAACAAAGCTCTTTTTGAGACTCTCTGTGAGGTGGTGAGTTCACCTTCATTTGCTATTTCCCTTTCTTTCACATTTCTCAGCAAAATCCATAAGCATCTCCATGAGGTTGCCTTAGTATGATTTGTTTTATTTTTTGCTTGTTTTAGAAAGTGGGATATGGGAATAAACATAGTCTCCAGATAGTCCTGTTGTCATGTTCCTGGTTATGTGTATGCCTGGTCAGATCCTAAACGTCTCTCCCCACAGCTTACGATGAGATCATAGAATCAGAGAATCATTAAGGTTGGAAAAGACCTCTAGGATCATCAACTCAAGCCGTCAACCCAACACTACCCTGTCTCCTAAACCATGCCATGAAGAGCTATGTTTACATGTTTTTTGAACACCTCTAGGGTTGGTGACTCCACCACCTCTCTGGGCAGCCCCTTCCAATGCCTGACCACTCTTTCAGTAAAGAAATTTTTCCTAATATCCAATCTAAACCTCCCCTGATGCAGCTTGAGGCCATTTCCTCTCGTTCTATCACTAGTAACTTGGGAGAAGAGACCAACACCCACCTCACTACAACCTCTGAAAGGTGATTGCAGAGAGCAATAAGGTCTCCCCTCAGCCTCCCCTTCTCCAGACTAAACAATCCCTGTTCCTTCAGCCTCTCTTCATAAGACTTGTTCTCCAGATACTTCACCAGCTTCATTGCCCTTCTCTGGACACACTCCAGCAACTCAATGTCCTTCTTGTAGTGAGGGGCCCAAAACTGAACACAGTATTCAAGGTGTGGCCTCACCAGTGCCGAGTACAGGGGCACGGTCACCTCCCTGCTCCTGCTGGCCACACTATTCCTGATACAAGCCAGGATGCTGTTGGCCTTCTTGGTTGCTTGAGCACACTGCTGGCTCATGTTCAGCTGGGTGTCAACCAGCACCCCCAGATCCTTCTCCACTGGGCTGGTTTTAGAACGGCCTACATGTTGCATGTGTTCAAAAACCATGAAATGGCTTCTTTCACAAAGAACAGCTATTTTATGGCATCTTAAAAAGCTGTTCTGCATGCAGATGCTATTTCCCATACTACAGCCTGGCTGATGTACTCATTAAAAAGTTGTGCTTTATTTTCAGTACTGAATCTCATAGAATTTGATTCAACTAACCTGTGGGATGTGGACTGTTCATTTTCACTCAGAGACTTTCCCCCCATTGCCTAGTTCCCCTAACCTTCATTCAGTGTAGAGAGGTGTCCTGTGCCATCTCTCTCCCACTTATTTAATGTCTGAAGCAGACCCTTCCTCAGACCGAGCCATCTTCAGATGACAGTAATGTTGATTTTTACACTAGGCTGAACAGTAGGAGCAGATCTAATTAGCAACAAAGTTTGGTTGTGAATATAAATTTGACATGAATCTTACAGCTCATTCTTTTTCTATTTCTACAGCCCCTGTTCTTTCTTGAATGTCAGTTATTTTTTATAGTTGTAGGAGCCTAGACCATCCTGTTCCTATAAATGCCACGAAACAGCTTTATGTAGTCAGGTCAACAATAGTCTTTCACTTTTTCTCTCTGGGCTGAAATCCTACAGCCTAGTTGTTGTTTAACAGATTTCATTCTCATTTTAAATGTTTTGGCAGAGGATTTCACATCAGCCTTTTTCCACAAAGGAGTTAACAAATATGCAGAGAAGAAGCCAAATGTTTCAAAAAGAACCAAACCAATAATGCATTAAGAAGTCTCCCTGCTACATTTTTTTCTTAAGGCACCATACCTAACATTTTTTAGCTAGCCTTGTGCTGCTGCCTATGAAGAAAACCAAAGCTACTTAGAATCAAGAAAAGAAAACAGGTAACTTCCACTTTACTGAACAGGACATTTGAACCAGTCTTTGAAGTACATTTAGGTTTGTTTTGTTCCTGTTTGGCTTCTTTCCCAGCCTTCAGGACTCACAACAGCAGGCTTTAATTTCCCCACTATATCTCACACTGAGTGGACTCATATGTTTATTCTCCCATTTGATTGGGAGAGAAAGCAGCATTAGTCACATGTCTGCTCAGCTGGAAAAAAAAGAAAAGGGAAGGAATTCTGAAGTTATTCTTTGAAAAGACAATTAATTTCCAAAGCTTGCTACTTTCTTCACCTCCAAAAAACAGGTTTGTTTAGACTGGTTTTGTTTACTGAACTGAGCAAGAATGGACCATCCATATCTCTCCCTCATCCTCTAGGTAGTGGCATTTGATCTTCTTCATAATTAATGTTTGTTGGGGAAGCAGGATGGGAATTGTGGAGTTCCTCATGTGAGCCTTTATTAGTATCATCACTCACACATTGTAATGAAGCAAAAATTATTCTTCTTGGAAATTGTTCCCAGTAGATCACACTTATTAAATACCATCATTGCTTATAATAATTAAACTTTTATTATCTAGGTTCCAACCCTGTCAGTTTGGTTTCCCTGAGAGCCTGCTGTTTGTTAGCCAAAAGCTGTGGGGGGACGTGTTGTGAATAATGCCATTTTCAAACATATATTTTGATGAAGGAACAGCAGGGCTTCTAATTGGGAGTGATGAATTTCCTAGTGATGGACAAGCAGTGGAGGCACTGATGATTTGAAAGATGCAATGAAAGTTGGTCCCTTTGTGATATGGATATCTTTATTCAAACAGTGCTGAGTGTAATGAGATGGGCCAAAATATAAATACCCATCCAACACTGTTAAAGGAGGATTTTAATGTATGTTTCTTTCCTTATTATTACTCATTATTTACATTACTATAAAATTCATGTCCTCAGTTCCACTGTGTGGTCTTGTACAGACCTATCTGAAAACACGGACCATGCCTCCAAATGATTAAAGATCCCAGATTTTGCCTCTTCATTTTATATAAGTGAATTCATTAATTTCAGTGGAATTCCATGCAGGGCTCTGTTTTCAGTGGACAAGCTGCAGAATCAGGACCTGATTTAAGAGAAAACATGAGGAGTGGATATGAAAACCAATCAGAGGGAAAAAGGCCAATAATGAAAGTAATATAGTTTTAAGCTTCCCTTGCACAGCTGTGTTAGCTGTGCACAGTGGAAAAATTTAGGTTCTGCTGGAGCACAAAAGATTATCACCACAAAATACTCAAAGATGTTATCATCTTTCACATCTTATATTTTCCTTTCGAGATTTCCCATGCAGTTCTCTCCTACATATCTAGGATCACTAAAATAAGAAGTCAAGTACTTCTTTCTAAGGCTTGTTGAATTGTTTTCCTGGAAAAAGAAAGGCACCTCTAGAGCACTGATTTGACCCTGGACTAGGTGTGAAAGAGCACTTACGTGTGTCTTGCATCCAAAATGATCAAGGTGATGTGGAGCAGGTGTACTTAAAAGTTTTTCACATTTAGTTAGACACAAGGGGAAAGTGGTATACTACCTGAGTTTTGGGAGCTGGGTATAAAAAGCAAGTAGTGCTATTTCTAGTGCCTCTGTACTTGTCATCATTGAACCACGTTTGGGTGCAACAGCTTAGTTTTCATTTACGTTCTTCCTGCCACATTCCCTGATCACTTACACGTACATAGCAAAGGAAGCAGCTCCTTACCTCAAAAGCTTCCATTTTCCAAAAGAGAAAATAGACCCTGAATCTGAGTAAAGCCTGGCTTTGTAGGCTGTTAGAACAAGAACACTGAAAAAGGAAACCTCACTTGGCTTGTGCAACACCCTGTGTGCTGAACTTTTCTGTATTCACTGTGACTACATACACATCTCAAAGAAAGACAAAAAAATAGTTCAGATCCCTGTCAGTGCAGTTCTGTCACTTGTGGGATAGTTTCCACTATTTTGTCTTGCCTAGTTTGAAATTAGTATTTTCTTGGAAAATGTTATCTAATGGAACAGAAATTATTTTTGGGAGCTTTAGCCCGATACCTAAATGGACCTAACTTTTCTCCTTTCAACAGACTTGATGAAGGACATGGGCACTGCATTTATCCTATAAAGGCACCCTATCTTGACTTAGGTATCATATCCCAAATTTGTGCTTACAAAGCTCTATCTACCCTAGGACGTGCTTATACCTTGTGATTACTGTAGATTGTGATTTTAAAACCCCTATGCCACTTGAAAGTCTTGCTGCTTCAGTTTGACAAGCAAAACAACTTGTGATATAGTTACATACCTGAGCCTAACTGGGACTGAGGAACCAGCCACTGTTTTAGGCTTCATCTAGATCTCAGAACTTTGGTAGTTGGGGAATCAGGGTTCCAGGTAGTTTTTCTTTGTGCTGAACTTTGTGACTGCCAGCACAATTAAAATAACTGTGGGATGTGGTCCAGAGCCCTTCCAGAGCATTGTTGCTCCTTACAGCAAGCATGTCTCTGACATCTCTCATCATCAGCTTTAGTCTACTTTGGATATATGTGTGCTTCATCTCTGCTACTGATGTCATGTTAATCCATTTAAATAAATAAGCATTTTAGGTAGGATAAAGTTCTAGATCTTGGATTCTGTGCATACACTTTTCTGAAGTCTTCAAAAATCATTTCAGTAAGGGTAAGAAGGGCAAAATGATGTTATCTCTGTGTTCTGTGATATATAAAATTTAGATTACTTTCTAGTCAGGGTGCTGGATCTTTTGAATTTTAAACTCAGGTATTTAACACTTTCTTTTTACTCTGTAGAAATAAAACAGTGATTCAAAGGATCTTTACTAAAGCCAGTACCCTCTTGCAACTGACCTCCATGCCCGATCAATTTCAAACAATATATGTCCATCTTCAGTGAGTCCTGAAGTCACACAAAACATCAGAACTGATCTTTTTTTCTAGCTTATTAGCTAAGAAAAAGAGGGTGAGTAGCAGCAGACAAGGAAGTCTTTATAATTCAGGTTACTGAATTTAATTCAGCTTAGAGCTGGTCTTAAGGAACATTAAATTCTTCTGCATGTTTTGTCAAGTCTGACTGTAATTCTGCTAAAACACTTCCTCCATCACCATTACCACAGTGACTTAAATATCTCCTTAACTGCTCCCAAATCATCTTTGTTTTGAGGTAGTTTCTACAAAAGAAGCCATAATGAGAAGACAGAGCAATAGGGCTTTTCTCTTTTTCTGTAAGGCTTTCATGTTTGAAGCATATATTTTAAAGGAGCTTGGACTACCTAGGAGCTCTGTTCTCCTTTGTGTCTCAATAAAGAACCTCCATGGTACTGTCAGCAGAGCTGTTTTCATCAACACAAATTTCTGCTTGGAAAGAAAAGTACTTTTAAATGAGAAGTGGTGGGAAGACAAGAAGAAAATTTGTCGCTAGTTTGTTTCCCAAAAGACAAATAATATAGTAAGACTATGGCAATTTCAACCTGTTTCTTGCAACACTTGGAAAAAAAATTCCCCAAGACCATTAAATGACTTTTTAAAGTGATTAGAGAGGCAGCATTTAGCTTCATTCTCTGCTCATGGTGAAAGAGCTCTGTTCAAGGCTGACTTCATGCAGCAGACAAGACATATGGTGAAACATATTGAAATAAATGCATCTAATTACTTTGTTATTAAAAGTTTACTTTATATAGTAAAAAAAGAAAGAAACAGAAAGCCAGAATCAAATAGTTAACAGAAAGAAACACAAGTTAACTTCCAGAGGTGCCTTTTCAGAGGTCAGACTAAATCTTTGTAATAAACAAGCAGCAGGAAGAGACTAAGAGTTGGAAAATGTGTGCAGCTTTATTCCTAGATATAGGGAACTTACTGGAAAACACAGAAGCATTTGAAGTTAATTAAGATCATTAATAACATAATTAATGTTATTTTGAATGTCTCTATAACTAAACATTAATTATCTTGTAGCCACTAGAACAACATAATGATAGCATCATTCTTACTGATTAGCGTAATGCTGTATTCCTTTGCTAGAATTTGAATGTTACCAAATGAAGATAAGTGGGGTACCAGACTATATATTTACTCAACAAAAGCCAGTCTGTGTTACTTAGTTTGAGAGGTCTTGAGAACAAAACCTCCTGGTGAATAAGTTTGGTTGCTGGCCCTGTACTCATTAATTCAGTCTGGCAAATGGCCCACGTTAGGTGAGGAAAGGAATGAAAACAATGACAGAAAGAAGTAATTACTTAGGACTGACTACCTTTTATAGTCCTAAGATAGTCTTAAGTTCTTCATAGAAGATAAGGAAAAAGGAATCATCAAAACTGGAAACACTGTTATAATAGTTTTCTGTGTATGATGGGATTTCCTTTTTTAACCTTCCCTCTACCTCAGAAAGGCAACAAATTTGTACGATAAAGTTGTATGTCTTTAGCATTTAGCTTCTTTCATGGAGGATCTCAGAATTACAATAAGTCTCGCACTCTTGGTACCTGAAAATTTCTACCTGCAGCAAAGGTCTTTCTCTAGAAATATGATAGCCAAGCTTTAAAATGACTGTCCCATAATCCAGCATGCTTATACAGGACCATGCAGGATACCAGGAGTCCATCGCCTTTGTTCCTAGCCTTAGTTTGCAGGTGAACACAGTTATGGTAAATATCTCAGCCCTATGTAGCCCAAGCTGTCTGGCAGTCAACCTCACTACCTGTAACCAGCTGATTGCCTTTGGAGAAAAGAGACTTCTATCACAGATGGGAGACTAAACGCTGGCTTATCTTTATATGGTCAAAGTGCACCATTCCTGAAAGAATTCAGAATGGACATGGGTTGCTTTCCCTTTAAAATACTAAGCCTCTCTCCATGATCCAGAGATAAAGAAAGCAGTTTCATTTTGTGATCATTTTGCAAATGAACAAGACAGGTTAGTGTGGGGTTTTGTGTTTGAGAGCTGCAGAATGAGATAAATACTGCTTACTAAATTATTCTATCTACCAGGGTCTTTTTGCAGAACCTGAGAACTTGTGGTTACTTAAGCTCTCTAGAAATATTTGGCTTCACCTAGAGGTCTAGGTCCTCCTAAATCCCATATTCGGCTTTCAACACAAGCCTATTTTGTACAGCTGCTGGAACCAGGGGGGTGGTGAAGGGCGTATATTTACCACTTTTGTAAGGAACTGTGTAAAATTCAGTTCATATCAGTTAAATTAAAAATGGGGAAACTATCAGAGTTTTCACAAATTGTGATAGAGAGAAACACAAATTACATTAAACAGTCAAAAAAACCCAAATGCTTTTGTCTTGAAATAAGACCAAACTCCCAGGAGTCAGTGCATTGGCAAGTCTGTGACATAACATTGTCTGTAGTGTGTTTTTTATATATATATATATCTTCTGTAAGAACTCTAGGCTTTATTACGCTTTCTGTCCGTATATGTCTGTCTAAGAGTCATTTATCAAGTGGTTTGGAAATGTAAATCTCCTTTAAGCTTTAATTTGTATTATGTTAATTCCTAGCAGTGGGGGTTTTTTTTTGCCATTTGCTCCTTGGGCTCGTCCCTCATTCCTCTCATTCCCTCATCCACCTGGCAATTGCAGTAAGCAGCAAAGTGACAAAAAGAACTGTTGCTCTAGAGCTTTATCTATGAATCCTGAGAAATATATGCATCACTCAGATGTTTTCTACCTTTTGTGACTTATGTACTCCCTCCTCTCCATGGGATGCATTTAGGATCCCATTGGAAGCAATTAGATATGAAATATCAACATATATTTATTAAATAGGCACTGTTTTCATTGTTCCCTCAAGTGTGATACAAACTCAAGACTTGATGTAATGTGTATCCTCTCATTGTTCAAACAAAAGAAAAATAAACACACTCAGCAGGTACAGATTGTATATTACTGCTGAGCTTGTCTGTCAGTGGCAAGCTTATGAGAGAGCATGTGATAGTCTGATGGGATGTATTGCCCATTGATGGGCTGGAGTTGTACATGAAGTAGATTCTTGGAGGACTTTTTTGTGGGGTTTTGTTTGTTTGTTTGGGATTTTTTAAACTCTAGCTATCTTCAGGGACAAGGTACAGACCCGACCATCTGAGAAACTGCCATGTGGAGAATTTCTACCCTGTATATCAACCTGCCTGGTTTCACTATAACTTCTCTGCCAATCATCAGCTCAGCCTGTCAGTCACAACTTCTAGGGGTAATGAGCACAGACTGATAGTTCAGATGGAGGCAAATTTGATGCTTTCCGGTGTATTTGCAAGTGCCACAGACCTCTGTTCCATACTGTGAGCCAGCAAACAATGGTGAGGCATTTGCAAAAATGCCACACACATAAATGGAGAGAAATCAACGTTGAAACATATTCTGATATAATTGACATTAATAGATACTACACTCTTTCCTAATAAAGTGATTGAATAAGGAGTAGCTGGATCTTATTGAAAATGCATAACTATATACACCTATATCTATCTATATTCAGATAATCAGAAATCACTGTGATGGGAATGTTTGAAAGACTGAGAAGTCAAGTCAATTTTAAACATTAAGACTAAAATTTACTAACCTTGCTCATTAACAACACACTTTGTGCTAATAGTTATATTTCTCACAATATTGATCATCACTATGTATACAAAACTGTTAACTTCTAGCTTCTAAATTAACTATAAGTACCCAGTGACATGGGGCTGAGGATGTACAGTTACAGTTCATGGCTATGGCCCTTGGTGTGTCCTAGTGGAAGAGGATGGTGACCACTTCAGTGTCACCTAGCTCATCTATGAGACTAGTCAAAAGTGAAGTGGAATTTCCCTCTTTCATCTTTTTCCTTACCTGACATTTTAATGTTATTGTCCCCTCACAAATAAGGGATTCTACTCTGCTCTTTTTTCTGTTTGTGTCATTTTCTTTTGCCCTGTCAGACATCCTTGTGTCTTCTGGAGGATGTTCTGCTTATTTGCAGTCACTTATCTTGCCCATGTCTGGCAAGGTTTTGGAGCTTGGATGGCTTCTACTGCAACTACACCCATCCGTGTAACTTTGGTGATCCCATTGCTCACATACTTAGTAAAATGCTTATAAATTGTGTCTGATGTTGCCATCACAGTGTTACTAAATATGTGCATACTACTGATAATTACGCTATTTTGTTCAATTATATTTGGGTTTGAGGCAAGTTGATATTAATTATATCCTGTTTAATACATTTTGAATTTATAGGTGTCACATATCTCTGTTTTGGCTAGTCTGGTTTAGATGTGACTTTCTTTTGACATTCGTTCATTTCATACCAGTATACCTCTGCTGAGTTTGGTTATGTAGGATTGCCACACCCACCCACCCCACCCCCAGCTCAGAACTCTTACTTTTACTTGTAGAATTAAACCATGATCTTAGTGTGAAAATGTCCTGGTTTTCACTGATAGATGTCCTGGTTTCAGCTGGGATATAGTTAATTTTCTTCATAGTAGCTAGTTTGGGGCTGTGTTTTGGATTTGTGCTGGAAACAGTGGTGATAACGTGGAGATGTTTTAGTTGTTGCTAAGTAGCGCTTACACTGGTCAAGGGCTTTTTCAGCTCCCCGTGCTCTGCCGGGGGCACAAGAAGCTGGGAGGGGGCACAGCCGGGACAGCTGACCCCAACTGACCAATGGGATATTCCATACCATGTGACGTCATGCTCAGTGTATAAAGCTGGGGGAAGAAGAAGGAAGTTGGGGACATTTGGAGTGATGGCGTTTGTCTTCCCAAGTAACCATTACACGCAATGGAGCCGTGGTTTCCTGGAGATGGCTGAACACCTGCCTGCTGATGGGAAGGGGTGACTGGATTCCTTGTTTTGCTTTGCTTCTGCGCACAGCTTGTGCTTTCCCTGTTAAACTGTCTTTATTCCAACCCATGAGCTGCCTCACTTTTACTCTTCCGATTCTCTTCCCGTCCCACCAGGGGGGAGTGAGCGAGCGGCTGCTTGGTGCTTGGTTGCTGACTGGGGCTAAACCACGACATAGATTTGCTACTGTTAGGTTTGCCTATTGTGGGGAGATGTATTTAAACTCACTCCACGTGTTCATCTGTAATTATGTTTGCAGCAGAATCTGAAATTGCTAGTTGGCTAAATATACTCTTAGTCATTCAGATCTCTCAAAGTTGCTGCAGCTCTAATTGGTTTGTGTGTACTTAGTAACTCAGTCCATGCTAAAGATGTCACTTAGTTTTTACAGGAATAATCTTGCCATAAGGAAAAACACACTGCCACTATAATATCTGGATTTTATTTCAACAGTCATGAGGAATGGGTTTTTTAGTTTTTCTCAAAGGCTAGTTAAATACAATAGGACTTTACAGACTTTGTTTCCCAAAAGTATAAAATATTTTCATTCGGTATACATGTCATATGATAACCTACTTTGCAAGAAACAAGGTAGATGCTTGTTTCTGAATCAGGTAAAAATAAATAATGAAGGGCTTCATTTTACCGCTTATACTTGTATCAATTTCTCACCAAAGATTATGAATAGTTGATTGTGCTTCATACTGGTGAGAGCTCAATAGCGGAATTCAAAAGAAATCTCTCTGGAGAAGGTGTTGTTTGTCACATACTTAAATGATACTAAGAAGTTGATAACTACTGAGGTGACAGTATCTGCTGACAATATAAATCATCAAGAATTAATAGCCAGGGTAGAAAAGATATGGGCTGTAAAGAAAGGCAGATACATCTACTGAATAAAAAAGACAATAAATAGCAAATAAAAATCAATGCAGGTATATAAAGTGCTGTATTAAGGAAAAAAATCCCTACTTAACATTTCAATTGTTGGTCTCTGAGGTAACCACTATTACTCAGTAATGGGGTCTTGGGATTTTAATAGATAGTTCTCCAGAAACATCAGCTCCGTGTGTTCAAAAAAACAATCAGAGTTTAAGAAACTATTAGGGAAGAAATAGAGGAAAACAAAACAAAGAACATCATTATGCTGCTGAATAACCCTGTGGTACAACTGAATCTTAAATACTTTATATGCATTTCTGGTCTTCCCTTCTCCACATTGAAAAGAAGGGTGCAACTGGGAAAAGTACAGAGAATTAAAGGTTGCACTGAGAGAATTAAGGGAGAATTAAAGGTATACAGAACTCCTCTTAGGAATAACTGAATGAACTACCATTCACAAATTTTAAAAACGCTACTATACGGACCATTTTCTTAATCTGCAATAATAATTTCCAAAATCTAACTTTTAATACAGCTAGATGGGCATTTCCCTCCTTGTTGTTTACCCTCTTTGCATCACATTGCCAGGAAACTGAGGTTTTTTTGAAGAAAACAGACATACTACTCTGAATCATAGTATCAAAGGGCTGGAAAAGATGGCAGGGGGTCATCCTATGCAGCGTTTCTTAAGTAGTGGGCATTTAGCTTTATACTTTGGAAAGAAAATTAGATTACTTGTACATCATTTACTCCTGACAAATCCACATTGTCCTTTAACCCTTTGCTTATTATGAACTACATACTCAGGAGTTTTTAGCTTAGTTCTGAAAAATTTTCTGGGAGTCAGAACTGAGCTGACTGATCTATAAATCATTGCCCTCTCCCTTTTTGCCATTTAAAAAGCTCAGACCAACTGAATTTGCCATTTTCCAGGGTTCCGAGAGTTCACACATACTTCAAGATTTTCCACAGAAATTTGGTAATGGTTTAGAGATCTTACTAATATATCTTTGCATCAATTTTTCAGCCCAATTCATATGAACATTTCTAACATATCTAACTCCTATCTGAACTGTTCCTTTGCCTATCTGAGGTCGAGATACTACCCTTTTATCATGGATATAGCGACAGATACCTTTTTACAACTATACCTGAGAGTAAACCAGGCATTAAAACCTCTGCAGAGTAAGCATGACCAATCCCTTCCTAGGTCTTCCTCCTAATGCACGTACAGAAGGATTTCTCATTACTTTCAGTGTTCCCTGGTAGTAACACTGATCTTCTGTTTTGACCTTTCTAATTTTGCTCCTACATGCTTCTGCTACAATTTTTAACTCTTCTTTTGTAAACTCATCTAATTTTCAATGCATGCTTGTGTCTTGTGCTCAAGTCAGTGAAGAACTTATAAATTTTTTCAGGGGGTTTTGTTTTGATTCCAGTTCCTCCTTTGCAATGGCAACTGTGGCTTCAGTATTTTTTCTTTACAGAATATCCAGCTCTCCTTAAGTCTTTTTTTTTTTTCTCAGACCAAGCTCCTTATGAAAGCTTATCTGCTAGTCACATAATTTAGTAAAGTCCATTTTCCTGGAGGTCATGACATTTTTAAATTGTTATTTACCTAATTTTAAAATTCACAAATATTGTAATTTCATTGCTACACTGAGCTGCCTTCTAAGAATGGTATTCTCAGACAGTTCTTTCCTCCTAGCTTGAGTAAAACATACAAAACATTTTGTTTTCAACCCCTGAATCAATTGCTGTCAATGGATTCTAAGAGCTTGCTGGACAGACTGAATACATCTCTCTTCCTCGAATTGTCTGCACAGCTAATACCCCTCACTATCATGGGCTTTTTTTCTCTGCATAAGTCTGCTAATATCTTTATCCACATGATCTTGGTTTGCTGGTTTATGTTAGACCTATGTAATGATAGCTGTGCACAACTTTTTATATTTTCATCATTGCTCAGTTTCTCAGCAGAGATGTATTAAAGTGTTGACCTAGAGCAAATGTATGCATCATCATCCTTTATTCCACTGTCTGCATTTCTTGAATAAGCTTTTTCACTTTGTATTAATTTTCCAGTCATATGGATTATCCCATCAAGTCTCTGTTATACCAACTGGATCATAAACTTTCCATATAAAGAGAATATTATTCCTTTATGCTTATTTTCCACGTTTCTTGGCTCTATATTAATGTATTTTATAGGTGTAGTATTTGCTATCATTTTCCTTGTTCCTTTTCTAATGTTGTTATGAACACTACATTCCTTTTTTTCCCCCCTCACAAATATTCTTTAAACTGCATATTCTTCCTCTGATAATCTGATCATAGCAAATAAAGACAAGAGAGCAAATACCATCTGATAAGACTTCTGACAAAATCTCAGGCTCAAACTACTTAGAGTAGAGAGACATGGCGAAATATTCTGAAGCTGAGAAAGAAACTTAAAGTGATATAAAACTATTGAATTATCTTACAGAGTGTCCATGATAGGCAGCGAGTGAGGGTTATATCAATAACTGTAATTACATACAGTCTATTTGCTCCTACTTCCAAGAGTTGATATTAAAGATTATTAATCTACCTTTATCCCTGAAGCAGGTCAAACAAAAACAACAGTAAAAAATCTTGCAATACGGTAAAAAAGCCTATTATTATTTTGCAGATAGACACTGATATTATCTTCCAATATTACCATAAAATTGAGTAAGATAGAAGGCTTACTTGCTTCTGGCTTCTAACTTATCCTTTATACATTATATTGTATAGAGATTGGATAACAGAGAATGGTGCAGTGGAGGGACACGTGTTTCTGAAAGAGGGGCCTCCATGCAGGTTACTAGCCTGGTGACCTTGCTTTTGATCTACCTTACTGCCTGCCAGAGAACTCTGTGTTCTGCCCTTCCAGACTCAAATGTGCGTAAGGTTAAGTGGAGGGAAGGTTAAACGAGAGAGGTCTTCCAGTAACTGTGTAGCACCCACTTCTCTTTGACAAGTAAGCTGGACAAGAAGGGGTGGTGATATATAATATCCCATATCATTGTGGTTGTTAGTGGGGGGAAAAAGCAGTTGGATTTTAGTGAGAGAATGGTAAGTGCCTTTTCTTCCAAGTTACATGAACGAAGCGTATGAAACAGCTTCGCTTTCTACAAAGCTGAACATGTTTTGACAGACAGGCTGAGAACTGAAACCAAATATGATTTTGGTAAATGAATCCATCTGCTAGTGCTGCAGAAGACAGATGCTGAAGTGCCAAGCTGTGACTGCATGGATTTTTGAACTATGAGTTTCTGCTTCATTCCTTTGGATACTGATGTTATTATGAGAAAGATGAATGGGAAGAGTGAGGAGGAAAAGGTTAAACATGACAATCACACAGACTCACACCTTGGCAAGTTTATGTTACACAACAAACTTATAAAGGAAGTGAAGAATGTACTATCAAACTCATATGTCAAGAGTAACCAAGAACTGCAGAAAAAATGACCAGGTAATATTTTCCCTTCTGTGGGAACCTGTTCTTAAAAATGTGTCTGCTTTTATAACTTTTTGGATCTTGCAGTGATATTCATATGCCCACTTGCATAAATTCTGTGCATAAGTTTCCTGATGGAAATGGGTTCTTTTGATTTCATATATTTATAAGTGAACACACTTCACCCACAAAAAAGTTAGAAAATAAACATTGCATTACATCATTACATACAATAGCCAGGTGTTTTTAAATTTAAACCCT
The DNA here is from genome assembly GCF_963921805.1 of Phalacrocorax carbo. NCBI lineage: Eukaryota > Metazoa > Chordata > Aves > Suliformes > Phalacrocoracidae > Phalacrocorax > Phalacrocorax carbo. Next base: position 16,320,818 of record NC_087521.1, read on the forward strand.
TTAAAAATAAATCACAGAATCACAGAATCCCAGGTTGGAAGGGACCTCAGGGATCATCTAGTCCAATATTTCTAGGAAGAGCGCAGTCTAGACAAGATGGCCCAACACCCCGTCCAGACGACTCTTAAGAGTGTGTAACGTGGCCGAGTCAACCCCTTCCCTGGGGAGATTATTCCAATGGTTGACTGTCCTCACTGTGAAAAATTTTCCTCTGGTGTCCAATCGGAATCTCCCCAAGAGCAACTTGTGTCCATTCCCCCTTGTCCTCTCCATGGGACTCCGTGTAAAAAGGGAGTCTCCATAAAATTCGAGCATTATTTATTACTGCCCTTCAATGAAAGTATCTTTTCAGATGCCATCAATAAAGATAAACATTTATTATATAAAATTTTGACATAACAGAATTTTTACAGATATGTAAGAAATAAAGTGTTTTATGACTTACATTTCTGCAGTGCTTTTAAGACCCTGAGGAACTGGTCCATGTGACTAAGTGATACAGCTCTTGTTAAAGTCGTCATTACTACAGTTTTGGCAATCCTCTCCTGAATAAAGAATTATAGTACTGTATACCATACGCTGTCTATAGTAACAGAAGTAGAATTCAAAATCTCAGACACCATGCAAGAGATACCAACCTAATGTAGCTCAGTGACCTCCCACAGGAAAATCATATTGGTATGACAATGTCCAGGCTAAAAAGAAATTTGCACATAAACATTCAGTTGCAAAGTGAAACAAAAAGTGAGGGTTGAAAGGCAGTAAAGAGTGGTGGGGAGGGGATAGTTAGCATTTATTATAGAATCATAGAATCATTAAGGTTGGAAAAGACCCGTAAGATCATCAAGTCCAACCACTAACTTATCACTGCCAAGTCCACCACTAAAACATATCCTTAAGCACCATGTCTACACTTCTTTTAAATAACTCCAGGGGTGGAGACTCCACCACCTCCCTGGGCAGCCTGTTCCAATGCCTGACCACTCTTTCAGTAAAGAAATTTTTCCTAATATCCAACCTAAACTTCCCCTGGCGCAGCTTGAGGCCATTTCCTCTCGTTCTATCACTAGTAACTTGGGAGGAGACCAACACCCACCTCACTACAACCTCTGAAAGGTGATTGCAGAGAGCAATAAGGTCTCCCCTCAGCCTTCTCTTCTCCAGACTAAACAACCCCTCAGCTGCTTCTCATAAGACTTGTTCTCTAGACCCTTCACCAACTTTGTTGCCCTTCTCTGGACACGCTCCAGCACCTCAGTGTCCTTTTCGTAGTGAGGGGACCAAAACTGAACACAATACTCGAGGTGCAGCCTCACCAGTGCCGAGTACAGGGGCACGATCACCTCCCTGCTCCTGCTGGCCACACTCTTCCTGATACAAGCCAGGATGCTGTTGGCCTTCTTGGTTGCTTGAGCACACTGCTGGCTCATGTTCAGCCAGCTGCCAACCAACACCCCCAGGTCCTTTTCCTCCAGGCAGCTCTCCAGCCACTCCTCCCCAAGCCTGTAGCGCTGCATGGGGTTGTTGTGACCCAAGTGCAGGACCCGGCACTTGGTCTTGTTGAATCTTATATCGTTGGCTCCAGCCCAACGATTCAGGCTGTCCAGGTCCTTCTATAGGGCCTTGCTGCCCTCCAGCAGATCGACACTTCCACCCAGCTTGGTGTCATCTGCAAACTTACTGAGGGTGCGCTCAATCCCCTCATCCAGATCATCAATGACTGGCCCCAACACTGAGCCCTGGGGAACACCACTCATGACTGGCTGCCAACTGGATTTGACTCCATTTACCACCACTCTCTGGGCTCTGCCATCCAGCCAGTTTTTAACCCAGAGCAGAGTGCACTGATAAAGTTCTGTCAGTAACTGATTGTTCTGGTTTTGTGCAAATATTTTTATTATACAATTATCCTTTAAAAAAGCCTCATAATCAGCAAATGTGAGATATTATTCAGGATTTTAGGCAGATTTCTATGACAGTGAGAAATCTGGTAGTTGGCAGTAATATACAAGATTTTCCTTAATGCTTGTCAGAAAGGAAGTGCCATTAAGTTGGTCTCTTGATTCTCGAAGATCGTGTAGCTGCCCATGGTTTCCCACACTGGCTGAGGTGACTTCTCTCAGGAGATTTCTGGTGTGGTAATTTCAGAGCTGTCTTGCTCATTTAAAAGCAAGGGGCCTAGCTTCTGCAAAACCTACTTTTTCCACAGCTCCTCTGCCAAAGTGCAATTCTCTAAGAATGTAATTGAGATAATGTGTTTGAATAGGTATGTTATATTTTGGCTCCACCTCAGAAAAATAATTGTGTAACTAATGAGCCTCATCACAAGTAATCTGCAGGCAACTGAACCTGAGACCTTAAACAACAGAGCAGAAACTTCTGCCACTTGCTTTAGAAGAGTAGTAGACCGCATTAGGTGGATACAGCAGAAGGTTGTTTCTGTCTATTATTGACTTGGCAATTACAGGAATGCAAAACACACTGAACTGCTGGGTGCATATTTTCTAAAGCATTGATTGTTGACTTTAATGGGAGAGGAAGCAGACAACGCTAACCAATTTTACCTGTGCAATCTACGGGTCCTTACAGACATACTCATATATATGTGCCACTGTTTGTGTGTGCAAAAGGGTCTGCCAGGACAAGAACCAACTAAATGCAGAGAAGAAACATTAACTCCATGCCTTAAATTAACCTGATTAAATAACACATATGCATCAAGTGTTGGGCTCTTGCAGAATTTCTGCACTGTCTGGGCATACTGAAATCAGTGTGGCTGACACTACTCAAAATAAGCATGCCTCCAACTTCCCAGAATAAAAGAATCAGATTCTGGTGGCACAGCATTTGCATTGGGAAATGAGGAATAATTTTCTTCCTTATAGCAGTTTTCAAACTACAGCAGATATGTAAGAAAAAAGGGAAGAGTCACAGAAGCACCTAGCTGAGAATCTGGAATTATCTCACTTTGAATAATGCCCTAGGAATGCTTAGCTTCTACTTTAAGATCCTAGTCAAAATCTTAAGGCAAGGGAAATCCTTCAAAAGCTGTCTCTTAACATTTAATTTCAGGAAACAGCAATGACAAAGCTTAGAAAGCAAACATTTTCAGGAATGGTGAACAGAACTGAGAAAAAATTTCTCCACTAATAAGGCAATGTCGCTGTTGACTGTGTTGAATAAGAGGGAAAAACATATTTGGGATATAAAGATGTATACAGCAAATTCACATGACTATCAGGTCTGTTAGGTAATTTGTATGTAAAAACTAAGTAACTGTGCTATGTAAGAGCTACAATTCCCATGACTCTAGGCATGAAATGCAATGCATATTTTCACTGACCCACAATCTACTTCTTGAGATATATTAAATAGGAACACCTGAATTATTTGCTTGGAATAAACAATATGATACACTTAGTCTTTTCTTTTTCTTGTAGAATCATTTGCAAAGTGAGCTGAGTTGATAACTAATAATTTGCAAATGTTTACCCTATTTTTTAGGGTGTAGAAAATATTAATTGGTAGGGTTATAGAGTAATTTAACTTCTTACCTAGTCATAAACATGTGAACAGTCTTTTTTGATAAATGCTGTAATGTATGTTTCCTCATTGGCAGAATGGAAGGTTTTAAAAGAGAAATGAATGATAAAGAATGAAAGAACAACCATACTTTCAGTAGGAATTTTTTGACAAATTATATGTGTTAAAATTTATGAAACTTTCAAGATTTGTGAACATTTTTCGTGAATAAGCCATCATAGCACACATTAACCTTGAGTGTTATGACCCTATGAATAATAGTAAAGTGAAATTGCCATTTACTTCTGCAATATATATCCAGTAGCAGAAAGTCTCCAGGTTATGGAAGAAGAGCAAACAGCTTATTTGAACAATGCCAATAAGCTTTAAATTCCATTACAGTCTTCGAAATACCAGTAAATTGCAATAAATACTAAAGAACCACTTGAGAGCACTAGAAGAAATGACACAGAAGCGTTTCATTTCCCACTCATATAAACCAATGTAATATTGTACTAAAGTGCTTAAAACAATAGTTTCAGAGATATATTATCAAATTATATTTTTAATGAAGTAGCAATATTTTCTGCAAAATTTAACAAATTGTTTTTAATATTGACCTCTTTCAGGTCACAAACATTCCAGGAAATTTTTTTAAAAAAAACAAGTAAACCAAAAAGTACCCAATATTTTTAACTAATTGAGAAATTAAATAATTTTAAAGGACAACAGGCGATGTGGACAGACCACTTAGGTGTTTAAATAGCTGTTTGGCCTTTAGCTAAATTTCAGTTACACACGATGCCCTCTTCTAAAATTCTGTTTTATTCAAGGAAGGCAAACTAAATTTGAAGTGCAGGTATTTGTACAGCAAATTTAAAGAGCCACAATCATTCAGCAGCAGTAACAAGACCAGGTAGAAAGAGTAATTAGGCAACAGAAGAAAAAAATGGTTTGGTATAAACAGAACTGAGACAGATTGCTTTAAATAATTTTACAGTTCTCTCATATTTTTGGGCCTTCCTTGCAAAAATAAGCACATTATGTGACCCCATTCTTCCATGAGTACAAATAGCTAATTTAGATATCTTCTTCAAAACTGAACTTTTAAAAAGTAAATACTACAGCTGATTTCACAACACCTTCAAGGCATATTCTGTTGATCTATACAGACTTAGGCTTTCTACAGCCCATTATATCAGTGTCTAGCTTACTGTATGATACAAACTATTTCTCATTATTTTTTGCTTTGCCTATCATTGTGTCATCTGAAAATTTAGTCATCAAGAGCTTCGTGTTTCTTCCAGATAATCCACAGAAAGTTGCATAACCTCTGGCTCAGTAACAATCCCTACAGAAGCCCACTGGGGACACTGATATTGTGTCTGAGAATTCTCTATTAACCAGACATGTTTAGATATGTCACTAAGCTAATTATTAATGTGCTGTGTCCTCTGCTGATATTCAATATAATTAGATTTTAAAATCAGAATTCCACACTGTACTAAGTCAACCCCCTTACAGAATTATATAACATACATGATCTCTGCATTTACATTTATTAGCCAAAGAAGTGTCTCCTCACCCCAATCCTTCTTTTACACCAATTTTCAGTAAAACTTGTTGACAAGGATTAAATATTCTATGACTCTTTAATTCTTTGCTGATTAAGGTCTATCTCATTTTTTGCATACTTTTGCTCGTGAACAACACTAGAATAGCTAAAATGAAGTGATCCAGATCACACGCCCCTTCAGTGACACTGGCACAGCATTAACACTTTCCCGTTTTCAAAGATTCCACACTTCTACCAGTTTCTCCATGAAATGATTGCCAGATTTATTTTCCAAAGACACTTAAACGCTGTTACTCACAGTTGGTTCAGAAATAGAAGAGGAGGTGAAATACTTTGAATAAATTATTGCTCAGCTCTGCATACAAAGTATACAGATGTTTTATACTGCAAAAGAGTGAATGTATAAAAAGAAGGCCACAGGACAGAATTTAGCTTCTGTCTTTCATCAGTACTGCAGAATCTTGGACTATGAATAAAATTTCACACTAATAATTAAAAAAAAAATCACTAACAGTTAAAAATAACTCTAGACTTTCCTCAAGAAGCTGAGAAAATCCCATTATCCTTTGGAACTGTGTCTTCTGACTCTCAGAGGGGCACAAATGTGGATCAAGAGGCATGGAAAATAATAGCTAAGTCATCTTCAACCCCCTCCCTGACCAGCCAGACACAAGCCCCAAACAGTGGAGATAAACTTGGACATAGGCCTAAATCCCAAGTCTTTTCAGGACCCTTCTGTCATAGGTGGTAAAAGACAGAGAGAAAAGATTGACTGGAGAGTGATTCAGAACAGAAGCCAAGGTGGTGGGAAGCAGGGGTTATCACTTTCCATGGACAGCAGGAGTAGATGAGTCTCTCAGACTAGTCTTAAGGCTAAGTTTGACATTTCCAAATGTGTTTCAGTATAATACTATGGGAACATTCCAATACAGAAACATGATGGTATGCAAGAGTGAATGTGCAAGACTTACTTGTAAGGAAACACATAATTCTTCACCTTTGGGGAAAAAATAAATTTGAAAGAAAATCTTTTCTCTTTTAGCTTGATAGAGGGCTTGCACATTCTTTTCTGTCCTATTACCAAAGAAGATGTTGCTAATGTGGTCTGAGAGTCACCACTTCGTGTCTTGTTTTTCTACATGCAAAATGAGAATGATAGTCACAACATCCATTTCTTGAACCTGGTGGGAGAGTTGTTTTCTTAATTCAGTACAATGTGTAGAGTATAATGATAATTCAGAACAGCAAATTTCTGTTGTGATTTGATTTAAAATTTAAGCCATGCAAGATGATTTGATTTATGTGTTCATCTATAGGCACCCTTGAACACATAACACAAGAATAAATCCTCTGGGGGAAGGGAAAAATATGAGTTTGTTCATTAAATCGCTTAGGCTTATGGTGATAAAATCTGTATCGTAATCTAAAGAGAATTTTGCTGTACATGAAAGAAGGTTTTGCATTATCTGCAGGGAGCTCCAACAAATTCGGCTATCCAGCAACCTGACATATACAAGCTATAAAAAGCCACACTCTCTGAGCTCTCCTTCAGTGCTCCTGATAATATGCTAATTGATTTCTAACAAAGAAGAACACAGATGTGTATAAAAGGCAGATTCATAGAGCTTACAGGAAGGGCTTTATTAGTGCCGAACACCTCCAATTCTCAGTAAGTGTCCTAACTGGTTGAAAACTTTTTCTCAAGAGCACACAAGAGGGTGTGTAGAAGCTGGTGGAATTATCGCTGAGCCACAGGGACAGACAGTATATTCACACAGTGTAACCCTAAACAGACAAAACTGAACATACCTCTGGGAAATATCTGTATGCTGTTTTATCCCTGTTTTAGTTCAGGTTCCTAGAAGAAATACGCAAATAAATTGCAGTTTCTTCTGTGAGCATCATTGGGTACATTTCTCCTGACATATCCATTCCTAAACTGTGCTATAATTCACTACAGTTTGTGTTTAGATCTCATCAGATTTTACTCTCTTTCTATTTGGATACTGTTTGTGAGAAATTTATAATTATCTCACATTTGGAGGGCTTCAGCAAATAACCCTTGGTCTGCGGTTTATGATAAAATCCCTTAACAACAGAAATCTCCATTAAGCTAGCCAAGCAGGTGTTTCCCCCCGCCCCTTTTTCACTTTCTAGTATTTCTTACAAATATTTCTACAAAATGAAGAAGCTATTAAAAACCCCTCACTTTACCTGCAGGTAGGGAATGTGGTAAATTCGCAAATTAATTATTTGGTTTCTGTGGCAGCTTCTTCACCTACTACTAAATACATCATCCACAATGATATAAGGCACCTATTTAAAAACAGCATGTAAAACTCTACAGCAATCATGGAGAGGAGGTGATAGGAATCCAGTCAAAAATACAGAATGCTCATGAGTTAATACAGCCTGCCTAAGATTTGGTCTTTTGTTTTGTATTTTTTACAGAAGTTTTTTCTCTTCCCTACAATCTCCCTTTTCCTGCAGCTGCTATGTTCTGCTTCCAGATCAGAACAGCTTATGGATTCAAGAGATGAAGGTACAGCATTAGACACACACAGAGGCACACACACTACTGCATGAATTTTGATGGAATAAATGGGCCTAGAAAGTGAAACATGTACTTTGTTGAAGCCTTGGGTTTTGAGATGATACCTCAGTGTGCTTAATCCTATAATAGAACCAGCACTTGTGCCAAGATTGAAAATGTGTTAAGTTGCACAAGAGAAAAAGAACCAAAACAAGGATCTAATTTAACTAGAAATTGAACTGCAGGTTTCTTTGCGGAACAAATATATTAAATACTTTTGGAGACCTTTTTGTTGGAGAAAGATAACTGTTAAAGCGTCTTATTATGTTAGGCAATTCTAAGCAGTAAAAAGTTATTTTTGTTTTCAGTTCTGAATTGGGAATGTGATGATTTTTCCTACCTTTGAAAAAATTAAAAGGCACAAAAGTAAAAAAAGACAGACCAGTGGTGGGGGAACTGCAGCTTAGAGTAAGTTTTCTTAGGACAAAATTGTCTCAGTCAAAAATGTATGCTTCAACAGCTGCTACCCTGCTCTTTCCTCCAGACTGAAAGTAGTGTGGCTGGGTTAATCAGGACCCTGCAATGCTACTGCTCTTTCTCAGCAATAACCCAAGTTGATGAACCATCACATTTTACTGTGTTCATGCCAGGTGATATGCTAGGTCTCAGAATCTTGCAAAAGAGGGGAAATTTCATGAGAGATACATGTTGCTACATTTTAGTGTAGCATTTAGCATAATCCCATAAATCCAGCAGCTAGAATTTTGAGAACACTAGATGCACATTAAAACCAAGAGACCTGGCAATTGCAGACACAACATACCCTGTGTCAAAGGGAAATATCTGGTCTTTTTTTTAATCTAAAATAACTTCCAACCCTGATGGAAATTCCATCTGTGTGTGTGTCGGGATCAAAGGTATGAATGCAAACTGGAATTTTCCCTTACACTTGTAAAAAAAGCTGGAAAGAATTTAAGGATAAGTTCTAAAGCCTACATAATAGAAAAAAATGTACTTATATGGGGTCTTTGTGCATGCACAGGCAGTGTCTTGATTGACGGGCACGTCATTTTTCTGCACATGCAAATGCATAAGAATCTTGCTTTTGATGGGGAAAGTAGTCACCATTCCCTTTTTATTAGATTGGAAAAGCTGAAGAAGGTGGATTCTGCAGAATTTGTTCTTATTTTTGTTAAATCACTGAGTATTTTTGGCTCCCAGTTAATATTTCTCGGGAGAAATGGTATAGAAAGCAGACATGCACACGCACAAGTCCACTTAAGTTCCCAGTTTTCAGATTGCACTGATAATTTTCAACTGTCACTGCTGTTTATCTCATTAGAAGAATGCCACCCAGGATGACATTGTCACCTTTGCACCACGGTAGCGAATGGTTGTAGGACTGATTCAGAGCAAAGGGTGCCATCTGCATAGTCAGTACTATTACTCTGTGCAGTACCTCAAATCTTCCTTGGAGGCTGCCCCATATAAGGCTGCCTTGTGTAGCTTCCATAGTCAGATATTTTTGTAAGACAGGACTGATATGGCTACAGATGGCAAGAACCGCACCTCTAAGAAAGGAATTCCCCATTGCTTTTCCAGACCTGTAGTTAAATGTATGCTGTAGTATACAAGTTAGCTTGCTTCTGTAAATATAAACATACAGCAGACAGGAAAAGAGAGAAAGAGCCATTTGGGGCAATACATTTATATAGTTTGGAAATGTAGAGTGCACATCTGGTACAGATGAACAGCAATCAGGAAGTTATGGCGGGGGAAAGAGAGAGAGAATGTTACAATCAATTGTGTTAAATGAGTTTTTCAAACAACAAAAGTTATGGCCCTCTGAGCCTGGGGAAGTGGTTTGTTCAAAGCACAAGGGAGGGTGGAGTGAGCCCAAGCCAATGAATCTGCTTGGATCAAGACCCTGCTTAGTGAAAGTAATGAAAAGGTCATTCACGAACCGCTGCATTCCAAATACAGATGGATTTGTGGGCAACATTATCTGGAAACCTCCAAAACAACCTGAATGAAATACAGCTTAGTTTTAGAGAAAGGAACTGGCGAAGGAGGAGGTGGGAGTGTATATATCTATGTTGTGAGAATGGTATGTAAAATCTTTCCCACCATCAGGACACATATTTCTGTGTATTTTGATTCTTTTGTTTGAAATGCTCTGGTTTGTTACTTGAAAAATCTGTTTGCTTCTCTTGGATGTGCATTTTATGGATTCCTTCTTAGATATTTCATCCGTTTGGAATATAAAAAGAAGGTGAAGTTTCCTGACACTACTGGCCAAACAAAAGAAAAAAATAAATCAAAGCAAAACTATTCTGATGTTGACTGCAACTACTACAGCTAAAGCTTAGCTTAGATGACTGTCCTGAAGGTTTGCAGAACAAAAACAACAAAATGTTGTAGCCACCTTCTTGTGTAGCCAAAATCAGGCTTCTTTTATTACAGTTACTTAATTTGTTGGCTTATACATTTGATTGCATGAGGTGAAAACATAAGCAGCTGGATTAGTGTCTGCAATTCAGGTATCAGAGCTCAAAGGTAAATTTGGTGACTGTAGATTGTAAACATGTAGAGAAATGTTATTATTTTAGAATAACTTTTGATTTTGGAGTCCTAAAAAGGATACAAACAGCAAATAATGAATAGCTTGCTTTCAAAGGAAAGACTACTTAAATAGGACCTTAGGGCATCAGTCCAGACAAAGTGTCAAAGCAAACATGTTAAACGATGGTGATAACACACAATAAGAAAAACCTATTCACTCAGAAAATACCTATTTATGTGGTATGAGACTCTGGGGAAAGAAGCAGGTGATCATAAAAAGAAAAATGGCATTGCAGTGTGTAAGTAGAAGATGGCTGAGCTAAAGCTGAAAGGACATTCAAATTCTGGCATTTTGTATTATGGGCCCCTGATTTTATGACCGTAACATTTAATAGAGGGATTTTCCTGCTAAAAAAGCAAATGAAGCCCTTGAATTCCATCCTCCCTTGTTTCCCATTGAAATGCTACACAGTGCATAGAGATTTGAAGCACAGAAATGTGAAAGAGCAAAGCCGCAGCTGGAAGGAGGGGGAAACAGATGGGTTTCTTCCCACTTAGGAAAATTGTCCCAATTAAAAGAAAATATTCACCACAAATAGGGCTTAGAAGTTGAAATGTCACACTTTTAATAGAGTGAAAGTTAAATGCATGATTCCTATTCAGTTGAAGCAGGCTTCTATATAATTTTGAAGAGTTTCATATTATTTCTGATCATTTTAGTCTCTTAATCACAGTTAGCTTACATTTTCAAATGAAAGCTTGTTACATGCCGTAAACCCAATATTTTAAATTTTGAAAGGTCAGTATGGGTATCTAACATTTTGAAGCTTTTTTTCCACAAACTTGTTTCTTTGTGAGAACCCTCTGAAAGCAAGCCCTGTTCCTGTGAAAGATACTCAATTCCACAAATTGGCCTTTGTCAGGAAAACAAAACAGTAATGTCCAGATAGTTCCTTCATATTGATGGCATGGACCCTCTTCCATATCTGCTGGTATCCACTATTGTCTGCTTTGTGGTTTTCTCATCTCTGAGACCCATTCTGAGCGTGGATTTCAAAGCTATTGCTGACAGCGCAGCACTGCTGAGGAGCTGAATAGTTACAAAGGCTCTGCCTTTCCCTTTCCAGGCCTGAACTCTTCAATCTCCAATTCCTCCAGCAATCTCCCTCTCTTTACCGTTTCCTCATCTTCCAGTCCATGTAAGGTATCACAGCTCTCACAGCCTAATTGCATTGCTTTTTTCTCCTCTCTTCATGGGATTCAGGGGTAGAAATAATAAGAATAAGGAGAAAAAGAGAAAAAGTGTTCTAGCTTTCAAATCCAGCACCATACATCGTAACAGTTTGTAACAACCTGGAGGTGCAATTCCAGGGGAAGTGCTGCTCACCCCTGGGACAGGTTCAGCTGCTCTCTGAAGGTGTGCACTTCTCCTGGCTGTCTGCAATGATACAGGGGATTTGTGAGCTGACAGAGCATGCACACTGCACATGGAAACTTGACAGACTTTGCCACCAAATTCTTAACAAATGCATATTGAACTAGGGACTTCACTGTTCTACAATTACGGTAGGTTTCCTGGCAAAATCTTTGCTGTGGTCCTGTCAGCACCTCTGCCCGCATCTCAATGCCAAGTTTCAAGCATTTTCAAAATGGCAGTGTTCCTGTTGCAACTTTATGTCAGACCCTAAGGAGCAATTATTTGTAGATAGACTGTGTGTAAACCAAAGATCTAAAGTGTTATGCAGTCGATTTATGAAAAACTAATGTATTAATCTGTAAATTTTATGTGAATGAATGATTTCAAATCAACTCACATAACACATGCAGCACACCTAATCTTTCAGTGTATTTATTAACTTCAGTATTAGCACTGACGTTAACGCCGATTTACTGACTGAGGTTTACCTTGCTACATATATCACATATTTACCTTCCAGCTGGGATTTTGAAATGACTTTTTGTCTGAGATCCTCCTGTAAAACCGAGGATTACATCACATTATCACTGTGCTACAAATTTCTGTACACCATTTCCCACACAGCAGCTTTAGCAACTGGGACTTTTTCAAACATGTACTGCGTTATTTTGTCATTTAGCAAATTGTCAAAGGCCATCTCCTCTGTAAGAGGTGCAGGTGTGGGCTGGAGACAGCTTGAGAAGCCGTATCACTCACCCAGTGTTTTGGTCTTGTTTAATACCCTGTGGCACAGAGCTTGACTGTACTTAGCATTATTCTTTCAGTCTCCATCACACTGTACATTCATGTGGACAAGCTAGACCAGGAGGCAGCTGAGATAAGGTACATGCTATTATGTCTGCCTCCCCTGAATTATCTTCTTTTGACTGTTGTATTAACATTATTATAACTTGAGATTTTTTTTTTCTCTCTCCTTTTTTCCCCCCTTTTCATGAATATTTTATCACTCATTTTTATTTAGGCTGTGAGAGAAGGTGAAAGAGGCGATTTCTTCCTGTCAGTCCACATAAAATACAGCTAGGGAGGGGAGGGGTAAAAACCCTTGGTGGTTATTAAGGGGCCCGCTGTTGACAGAACATGCCATTCAGGGCTTCCTGCTGCTGTTATTAACAGCGGCCAAAAGCTCTACCGCATAAACCCACACATCCTCCACGGCCAGCTTTTCACTGGCTGTCAGAAGAGCGGCATGGGTTCATATTACTTTATTACTAAAGCACTGAGGCATTTGGGTGCTATATGGGAAGGCAGTTCTCTTGTTTTGACAGGACAGAGGAAGAAATGAAGATAGTCTGTGAAGAATGACATAAAAATCATTACTCACCTTTATCGTAACTGAAACCTTGGTAACTATTCCATCAGTCACCAGCATCTTAAATGTCTGCCTCCCTGAGATGAAGGGGCTGATTCAGACCTTGCTTTTATAAAATATCCACTCACGCAGAGACTTTCTCCTGCTTTACATCAGAGTGAGCAACATCTGATCATACTTCTTGCATGTACTTCTGTTTGCATACCTTTTGATGCTGCTGAACTCCTGCTCTGTTTGTTCATCTTTGTAAAATGTGTCCTTAACTTCAATTGGTCTCACATTTGTTACTGAATTTGGTTTGCTTAGGTGGCAGCAACCAAAGTTGAAACTAGTTGTCAGGTACTAAGTCAGCATTAGAGGCGCTTATGCAGAGGCAACAAGTGATGTAAGATGGCTGAAGTCAGTGAGCTAAAGAGAGGAAAAGTGTTAAAATCATCTTTATCTAGTATTTTGCATGGACTTTGGAAACTGCATTTTGTCAATAACACGAGCATTCCCAGTGTACAGTAAATCCAAAGGTAAGCTACTAACTTTAAGTTCATAGACGACACTTTTGCCATATTATGAGGCAATTATCTAGAATTTGTTGAAGTGATCAGCTTCTGTAGCCTACCTCTGTCCACTAAAATGTCTCAGTTGCTCATCTCTAAATCAAAGTATTAGTAACGTTTGAAACTCTAGTTTGGGAGATTTTGTAAAGAGAGATAAGAAAACTGTGTCTGGAGAGGTTTGGGGTTTTTTTGTTTTTTGAATGGGAAATAAATCTAAAAGTTTTTCTGTTTTGTAGGTCTGGTATTAAAAAAAAAATCAGAAAACCTCCAGGTCAGATTTTTGTCTCTAAACTCTTGGTGACACTTTCTTTTACTTCACTGTTTATTCTGGTCCAATATCCCAGTAGTTACATTATGAGACTTTTACTTTAATATTAACCCTTCATCTTTTTAATTCTTGTTTTATCCTTCCTTTAGAAATTAAGACTATTCTGTGCTTATCTTATTTTGCTTTTAATGATTGCCACATTCCTAATTTGTTTTGATATAATTCTATCAACCCCAAAATTATGCTTTACAAAAATGTTGTCTGCACTTCCCAAATGTTTTTCTTCACTATTTAATCAAATACTGGAATATTATGAAACAAACCTTTGCTCTACTTTACTTTCTTTCACAGAATTCTGTTAAACTATGGTTTTACCATGATGGCAAGGGGGAGGGTTGAGAAATCAGTGTAAAGAAGGGTGATGTGCTGGCCAGGTATAATTTGTATGAGAAGTAAAGGGAGGACAGAGAAAGGATTTAGATGGCAGCTGGAGATTTGGGAGGGAGGTGAAGAAGCAGCACATAGTATGTAGTCAGCTGTCTGAGGAGATGAGTGATAGCAGATGGGCATGGGCAGAACAGCAGGGGCATGAGCACTAAAATCCAGGTTGAAGTGCACTGGCAGATCAGTGTGTGGAGGTTTACAGTCACTTGCTACATACAGGTGCATCTGAATTTAACCAATAGCTTTGATATATTAATTCCTTCACTACATGTTCAATTAAAAAGACAAGAAGAAGAAAAGAGGCATAAACCCATGCAGGAGTATAACAGTCTTCATGGTGCTACTGCCTTCCTCCAGATAAACAAAGTACATCAGTATATTAGTGCGATGCAGCAGGTGCCATCACTGCAGCTCAGATTTAATATAAATAAAGATGTAAGGTCATACCCGTTAGAAAAAACATTAGCTTTTTCTTCCATTATTAATCACTGATCCTTCTTTCTAATAAAAGGCATACTTCTGTAGAGGGATGAACAACCTATATTTTAACAAGGGGTCCTCAGAATTTCTCTGTCTCAGGGAGTGTTTTATTCATAACCACTCTCTGGGTATTCCCACCTCACCATACAAAGTAGCTATCAGTTTGATGGTATTAACTATGTTTCCAGGAAACATAGTTACTTATTAAATGAACTCCTCAGAACAAGCTTTAAATCCAACAATACTCATATTTTCTCCTAGCACCCCACCTTTGGTTTTTCCACAGGTCCTTATCAAATCCCTACAATTTAGTAGCTATTTTTCACAGTGAAAGTTTTTGGTTTCCTGTAGCAGAAGTATTATGGCATATTCCCTGGTGGATACAGATTAGTGGAGCCCTGATTGCTGATGCCAAGTGAATCCCAGATATTCCCATATAGTCACAGCTCCTGGATAACGCCCTTCCTCGTTCACAACGTGTGAAAGGTTATCAGTCCTGGCTGTCTTTCTCCAGTGGTTTCACCCCAGCATTTTCCTTCTTCTTCTGAGACACACTGATGTTTTCTACCTTGACCTATCTCAGGACAGTGGTAGTGACACTGCCTAAATGAGTCTGAATGTCTACTTCACCCTTGGTGTACAAATAAACCACACTTCCTTTTTAATCAAGTAGCAGTTCTGCATGGTTTCTGCCCCATATAAACGCAGCATGGAAGATGGGAATGTGTAGGAAGGGCTCCAACTAAAGCTGATGCAATATTCTGAACAAAATATATTTCCTTGTGTTATTTTAACTGCGTCACTGAAAGTTTTTTGCTTTCTTCCCTTTCCCATTTCTCTCTCTTCGTAAGGGCTGGACAGTCATGCTTATTAAATTGTGGTGTGACAGAATTTCACTGTGAGAAGGAAGCTTTGGTGCAAAGGAAGTGATGACCTTTCATTTACTCATCTTTAAAAAAATAAAATTCTGCTAGAGATAAATTTTCAGATTAAAGCTGAAGAGAGGAGAAAAAAGGAAATGAAACATCAGCAAAGGAATAAAGAAAATTAAACTGATATTTTTGGGAAGTAAGTTATAAGGATATGTAAAGCCACAGTGAAAATTCACCCCTCATCAAGACAATTTTCCAGGAATGTAGAGTCAGCTTCCTGTTTTGTAATATCTCTTTTCTCCCCATCTGTTGCAAGTAAAATAAAAAATGTTTCCTCCCAATATTTTGCACACAATTGGGTTTAAGAGCAGGCCGAGTGAGACTGTTGCTTTCATTATATTGGTTTCAATAACTGATCTTTTATCTTCTGCAATTGGAGTGCTTTCTCTGATATGACAGGTCTGGACCCAGCCTCTCCTCTCCATCCCCATGGGGTGTGCAGGTGATTCAGTCCCTGCAGAGGGTCTTTTGAACTGCACTGAAATCTGTGATTAAGGGCTTCTGTGTTAACATCCAGCCATGAAACACCAGTGTAGCTGTAGGCTTCAGAAACACTTTATTCTTAAAGTGAGAGTTTTAAAGGCAGGCTATATTCTAATTATTCTAATGGATTTTATTTCTTTTTTTTTTTTCTTTCCCCTGAATAATCCAGAATAACTCTGTAGTCAGAAAAGGAATCCATTGATTGAAAGTATGGAAAAATTATTCTTATGCAGCCTTTAATCTGTATTACATAGCAAGTGTAAAGGCACAGTCTCAGAAAAAAGCTCGATTTTGCTGATACATGGCCACAGGAATATTACTTAGTCCAGCCTCATTTTATTGATGTTCTAATTTAGATTTTAATTGTTCTCCAATCAGTAAGGTAAGAGAAGTGTAAAGACTACTGAGAAAAATTTGTGCCTCTTTCTTTGGTTTTACTCTAAGCAACATTCTTCTGGATCAGACTATATGCTGTAAGATTTCTCAGCTTACACTGTGGTCCAGTGAATACTTTCAGTAGTCACTGTTCATCGAGCTCCATCAGAATAAGCAGAGCTACATTAATTTATGACAGCCAAGAATTGCTCTAATAAAAATAAGAAACCTCCTGAATCAGGCAACCAGTTCAATCAGTGAAGCATTTCATGATTCTGAACTTGAAAATACCTTGCATTTGACCTCTAACAAAAGTAACTTAGAGAATATTTTTCCCTCCAATTCAGAGTTCTGCCCCACCAATAAACAACCTCTTGGGACACGGGGCTTTCAAAAGCTGAACTTTAGCTGAGAAGCACATAATTTTTTCCAATCTTCTTTCAACATAGGAGAGTTCTTTGGGAAAAAAAATCAAAATACATATAATACTTTTCAAGGTTCTCTGGGGAATTTATTTTTATTTTGTATTATTTTATACCAATAAGATACTTCATCCTGACAAATGTATGTCGTCTTCTTGGGATGGTCATTTGAGATGGAAATCCCACTGAGAAAATTAACCTAAATTATCCCGTGGTAAAAACTTAGTTTTATAATCCTTGGATTTGCTTTAAACCTTCTTTGCTCACCCCAATCCTTATGCATTGAATATAAATGTTAAAAACCCCCAAACAACTGGCTAGTTTTTATGATAGCCACGAGCCTCTACAGAAAAGACTGAGGACTGCTGAGCTGTGTTACATAGTTCTTAAATCTGTAATAACCGAAGGCTGATCTCTTTTGGATTAATATGTAAGGATTGCCTCTTTTGCTCAGTATGTTTTCAATCCACCGCTATTGAAGCAGTTCCCTTTCTGTCTGATTACAGTGGGTTTCAAGTACCCCTTGGAAATAAAGGGACTGAAGAATATATTTTTTTTTTCCCTTTGGTGGACCATTTCCACACACGACATTAATTTTTATTAATTCGTTCACTGCTTAATGATCATTGCAATTGAAAAAAGAATCAATTGAGAGATCAGCCTTGGCTGTTCATTTACTCACGGCAGGGCATTTGCCAGCACCTCTGAGTCTTCTGCATCCAATTCCATACTGGTACTTCACATTTCTTCTTGCTTGTCCTGGGAGCTGAGATTGCCCAATGGCTCTGAAGGTTGTATCCGAGGCATATTTTACTAAAATGTATACATAAGAAAATAGAGAACAATGCCTGAAAATGTAGTAAAGTTTTGTGCTGGGTGCGCTATTGGTTTGCCCGGTATGGGCAAACATATAAGCAAACTGCCCTTGCCCTAAATGTTTAGCAGATAAAACAGTAGAGAAATCTGAGATTACTGACCACTCTGCTAACCACCCTCCTGAACTGATTTAGAGAAAGCAGATGTTCCTCAGCCAGAAAGACTTCAGACTACAAAGGGCTAAACACTCCTGAGGACTCAGTATTATGAAGCTAAATAAAATAACTGTTCAGAAATCAATTAGCTTTGTAGTGCACAGGTTCTGAGGGGTTAAGCAAGCTCCATAACTGGAGTAAGGGAAAACTAAGGGCCAGTCTCCTACCAATGGAAGCCTGTTGTCAAATAAAGTTAGAATAAATTACCAAAGGGAAAACTCTGAGAGGCCTCTAAAATCTGCTCTGGAATTTGTTTACTGTGCTTGGAGGGGAAAGACCCAGAGTCTGGAATTCTGAGCTCTGAAGAAAGGAGAACGAGGCAGCTACAGCCAGTTGGAAAGGTTATAAAACTTTTTTTATTAAAAAAACCAATAATTAAATAAGAACAAAATTGTCAATGTGATTTCATAAAAAACACCTGGCAGGAAAATTCTCACACTCCAGTAATCTCAGCAATGAACAAAGCTTGCAAAATCCAGTCTTTTTGCCTTCAGAAAAATATGAGGGTTGGTGATATCTGAGTATCTGATGGGATAGTTTGCAGAGACATAATATTGCCATGTAGTTATGGTTGATGCACACCACATTTTTTTTGCTTTCACCAAGTGCTGAAGGCTGGATGGCTCCGGAGGTAAAGGATGTCTAGTCTTCTGAGAAACTGAAAGCTGAGTAGGCCATTGGTGTTTCATTGGTTATGTGTAATCAGTCCCAGCAGATTTCCAAGGCACATTAATAATCAAAAAAACTGCTGAGCTTCTACTCATGTTGAGAGAGATGCAATTTCTTCCAGCCAAATTCAAGGTTGCACCAAGCTTTCTGGTGTTCAACGCTTGTCTCTAATTGCACATAAAAGGCATCTGTCTTTCAGCTCTTTAGTCACAGTAGTAGTTATGTGTGGGATATCCTGCTAAACCCTATTTCAAAAAGAAGTGAGATAGAGAGCAGATAAACCACGGGGCTCTATCTTTGTAGTTTGCTTTCACCGCACACTGCCTCAGGCTCTCAGGAGGCTCAAGCATACAGCTAAGAATAGAACTGGTCCTGACCTTCAACTCTAAACTGTAAGATCCTGCCTGCTAAGCTAAAAGAGAATCACCTTTGAAGGAAAGCAAGGAACTGAGGAACACAGAAACATCTTTAAAAGTGAAGAATGTCTCCTATACCCATTTCTTCAGGGCTTTGCTCTAGGAATTCTGCAGCTCTGATCTTAAACAAGAATTAGTTCTATCTTTTCTGCAGAAAAATTTAATTTGACCTAGTTGTCTTGCAATGGGTAAGACATCCCCTGGTAATGGGAATTTAGCCAAGCAATGATGTGTAAATTAATGATCGGCAGAATCAGCTGTTGTAAGAACAGTAATTGGGATGAAAGGGTAAGATCAGCATCTTCTCCAGGAAGCCATGTGGGACTGGGAAATAAAAGAGAGAAGCAAACCATTCTCTTAGATTAGAAAGGCTGTGGTGTTATAGTATAGAGTTAAAAAAAAATTAGTAAGAGCAAGGGGTTGATAAAAGACAGAAGTTACTGAGGGTTGTCTGGATTATATTCTAACAAAAATGGAACACTTTTGTGAGTTTTTTTTAATTGAAAAATTATATAACTCTGTATACAGTATAAGCGTCTGGAGAGGAATAGTTACCGTTATGGATTCTTTTGCTTCCCACACTCACCTGTAACATACCATAATTAACTATTTTTATTTATAATATAAGCCTCAAACCTAGAGCTGGCCAACATTTTCTGTCTTTGACACCATTTGTTTGGTTGTCCCATGGCAAATAACCTAATACAGCTAAAAGTGTTTCCTCTGTAGGTGACTGATGCGTGCTCTCTCGTTAGCAACTGCAATGTAACTTCCAGCTTTCAAGCTTGCCGCTTCCTTCTATCTCTGTCCTCAAAACTGCATTTTCTTACAGAGACACGGGTCACTGTTAGTCAGAGAAAAGTAATTAACATGTCCTTGTTGGCTATTAACTAAATTAATCATGCTTGTGCCGTGTGTGAGAAAAATGGCTTAGTTATAGGCTGTTGCTCTCTGAGTAGGAGACATATTGTTTCTTAATGTTTTTAAAGCCCTACAAGAATTTATGGTGCAGTACTAATTATGGCCAATCAGTGTATCCTCTTAGTTTGGAAGCATTCATTGAATGATACTACAGATTTGTGATGATAACATCATGATAAGCTCCATGGCAATGAATCATAACTTTAATTGGCTGGCCGGGGCATCTCTGAAATCCATGGATGCTTAAAAAATCCTTCAAAAGTGACAGTAAAACAAATGCTGGGAGACTCTAAACCTCCCTTAATCATCCATGGAGTCTGTGAAGCCCTCCTTGATTTTGTAATCTATTTATGTTAACTTCCTATTCATGTCTATAATTTCCTTGCTGCTGCCATGGCAAGGTCCTAGCTTGGCTGCCATTCATGCTCTCAGGAAAGCTGATGACTGCATGTCTGTTTGAAGATGGTAGAGCCTGAAGCCATCCCTTTCAGCAATGCTCCCCTTACTTCTTTGAAATGGTTTTAACAGCTGAGAGCATCCCAGGAGGTTCTGCGTTTGCTGCTTTCCCTTCTCCTAGGTCATCTGTTGCTTCTTATGGAAACAGCCTCCTTTTCTGCATCAAGTTGGGATTCAAAGTCTTTGCAGCTTGGCTAAGAAAGAGAAAGGCATTTACCAGTAGGATAACTTTCCTAGGCTGGCTAGGTGAGCCATTTGATCTTTCTTGTCAGCTCCAGAAGTAGACAGATGGTGAGGAGAGAAGATGAGGTGGTAGCCAAGGAGCCTTGGGGCTGAGCATTCCAAGTCTTATTTATTCAGCTAATACTTTCACAGGAAAACCTCCTCTAATTTCAGTGGGAAAGGATCCATAATGCGGGCTAAATAGAAAATAATTAATCCCTTCAAAACTTGGCCCAGTTCCCTCTTCCTCTTGGCCCTGGATCTTTATTTTTAATAGAGATCTAGATTCAGTTTCTTTATGTGTACAGCTAAGGAGTGTAGAGTAAACATGATTTGTTGAGTTGTCTGGTGCTGGATATGTTCCGAATGCCAGCTATAAGCAATGACCTGTTTGTACCTTCTCATGTGTTTTCACAGATTATTCACACTGGATGACTGGAAGTGGAAGCTCTAGCAGAACAAAATGAGGAATGATCTCAGCACCAACTCTTCTGATCTGGTAGGCGACTAATCTGCTCTCACGTTAGCATCCTCAAAGCAAATGGAATTTCTGAGCATTGAGTGCAGAAAGTAGGGGACTTTTTGGAGCCCAGAGAAGGAAATGCAGCCCACATTTATCAGCCCTGGGGCTGAGGTGGTGGTGGAACTTAGAGCTATAGAGAGCTGACACAGCCAAGAAGTATGGCACTGGCGCTAATCGGTGGTGTAAACAGCCTGCTTTTTTCATACTTACTATCCTACTCTACAAAAAGCCAAGCTCAATGTTCAGAGACACCAAATAATACTTCACTGGAAAAGAGGCACAATGTAGAAGCAACCCTCATGCCTCGGCTCTGCATTTGTAGAACAGAAGTATTTTTTTTATGTGCTGGTTGCAATGATCTATTGTACCCTGAAATTTAGTAGAGAAACATAAACTTCTACTGACACTGTTTTTCAAAATCTGTGTATGAGCCACTAGTGTGGAAACACTAGTTTTAGAACTACTAATGTTAAAAGGAAACAGATTATTCCAAGGGCCAAGAGAAATATAAAAACAATAAAATTCAAGAAGGGAAGACATAACAAGCTGATTTCCACAGTTCGTGATAATGATCTTATTACCCTTTTATACCCACTTACCTACCTTATAACTTTTATATACAGAGATTAAGTCGTTTCCTTGAGGACATCTGAAATCAAAATTTTACTGAGTTTTATCTAGGTGCCGTCTGCTTTGGAGATCAGACCAGTTTTTTTCCATTCCATAATGTAATCCCAACCTAAAATAGCTTTTCATCTAAAGCTGCAGCCACAAAGGATGGTGGTATTTGCTGACTTTAGAAAGGGATTTTTAATTTTTTCAGTGTTACGTTTCTCCTAACCTCACTGCTAGGCAATCACAGCACTCTAAAAAAGAATATTTCTGCTTTACCGCAATACCAAGATTTACTTCTGTGCCACCTTTGTTAGGTACTCATTTCACAGCAGCTGATGATTATCAAGTACAGAACTGACAATTTCTGATTCCTTGGTCCTTGGTGATGCTCATCTGTTCATATTTTCTGGATCTGACCTTATTTTGTTTCTCTGCAATGCAACGGAAAACCTTGTAGGCCATTCCTAAATTATCAAACACCTACACTAACTGTCTTCAGATATTATTTCCAGATCACTGAAAAGTGGGTGGAGCCAGGCTATAAATAAAATTAGAAAAAGAAAAAGATGGAAAGTTATAAAAATCCACATGAGGGTGGCGGTAGGGATCGCAAGATGCAGAACTTGGCTTCCATAGTTTCTGCACTTGAAAGCTGCTGTTAAACTATGTGCTATTTTTGCCTGTGCCACAAAGTTCCTGTATGGTTTAGTCAAGTCCCTTAACCCAAATCTTCCAAAACCCATTACTATTTTTTTTCCTTTTTCTGAGTGTTTATGTGGCACAAAGACATCCTGCAAATCCCCCAGTCTTGCAGTTTCTGATTTATATGGTATCAAGAACAGAGAAGGTTGTGGGTTGTTTTTTTTTTTTTTTTTTATTTTATTTTTAATATAGAGACACTTCCTTTGGTCACCATCTCAAAACCCCTGATGACTTTGCCAGGTACTTAAGTGAGGAGGGATACAGTCATAGTAAACACATTATTGTCTCCTCTTTTTATGCCACAGGAGACAGATGTGATGGAGTTATTTCCAAAAGGAAACCACAACGCAGGGACAAACCGTTAAGGGCAGTTTCTGTTGGCAGCCCCTAAGGATGCTTCCCTGTTATCCAGCAATCACATCATCAAGACTGCTGTTTAGAAATACCAGCTGGCTACCTAAACACATGCACAAGATTTGTGCCATGCAGACAAGCATATTGTTGGCATTTTTGAATCAAGTGCTGCTAATACTGGGTAATAGTGGAAGGCAATTGAGTTGCTATTACCTTTCCTCCTGTGAACTGCAAAACAGATGCCGTTAATTCCTGCATTAATTATGGGGAGGATGCAGGAAAGAGGCAAGGTCGCAGCACAAATGGGCTATCACAGTTGTGCCAATATGCACAAATAATTCTTGCCAGCCAGCAACCAGCACTTTATTCTACAAATAACTTATTTAGTTGATTATAGATTGCATAGTTAATTTAATATGGTGGGGAAACTTTGAAGTCACCTAGTATTTCAGGCTGACTGGGTCATATAGGCAAGATAAAGAATAATATGCACTAAACATTTTTTCTTTTGTTTTTGGTTTACTTCTCACTTAGTTTATCTTTACTTAACCTGACCAAGGTTCTTAATATAGAGTAAAACCTAAGACATCTTCTACCACTGTGAAGTGCCTTCTAATTATAAGAGCATATAAGAAACTGCTCTTCTATCCTGCTTTGCTTTTGCTGTAGGAATGCTGACACTGAACTTTTGTGTGATTAACAACTTCAGAATTAAGCCTGATGTACTTAAAAAACATATTCCTACTGCTTATGAATACTGAGCCTACAGAATTTGCAGGAAGTTTTAGAAACTCGAGTGTATGTGCACAAATCTGAGGCCTGTAAACATCTGGTCCATTTGCAAAAATATATTATTCATTCTGTGCCTAGTGGGACCTTGATTTATGATATGCCCTAAGTTTTCTTTTTTTAGATTTGAAATACTAAGAAACACCTTTCTGAAATTACCTTTAAGAAAACAGTAATTAAAACCTCATTAGCAATTCAAGTCTTCATTTCAACAGAGAGCCATCCACTAGTAGACACTCCATACTGTTGCCTTCATCACATTACCTCTCTTCAGAATTCCTCCCCAACTCATCTTTTCAAAGTGTTATTGTAATATTACCAAATTTAGATTGTTCAAACCATGGTGGAGACCAGTTTCTAGGAAATCTCATAGAAAATGCCCTGCCAGCTTTTACAGTACAGAGAATCCTTCCTGGATTCACTGGGTTAAGTGCTGTTGCAGCAGTTAGAGATTTGTTCACTTATTGTTAAAAGAACATAGACATTCATAAAGATCCTCAAACTAAAAATGATAAATATTTGATTAACATTTTAATGTTTGCTTAAGAACAAAACCACGGAAATTCTTGTCACTGCCACCACCACCAATTTCTATCCATGTTTAGTGGTGCTTGGTCTGTAGTGTACAGAATAACATGAACAAGATCAGTGCATCATGTGCTTCAAATATGAAATTGTGGATTAAAAAACACTGATGCTAGAATTCATCCTGAATCAAGAGCTTGGGTGCATCTCCACCAATACCCAGAAGTTGGGGGTTTTAATGTCTTCTGTGACTGCTGATATGTCTCTGACTCACTGCAAACTAATCCTGTGTTTCACTGTTACTATCATCATCGTGGTAGCAGAAATCCTAATCTCCTGTGAAAATATTTACAAAGTTTTCAGTTTTCCTAAATACTCTGCTGTGCCAGCCATATTTCAATTTTGGATTTTTTTGGACGATAATGTATGATCTGATTCCCCCCCCCCCCCCCCCTTATAGAAAAACCTCTTTATTTTGTGCTTTCAGCACTAAGGGCACTAGCTTGCTCTCATTAGGGCAAGGCTTCACATTACGGTTAAGTCTGAGAACCTCACATCTGTGGTGGTTAACATGCTTGTTCATTTGTGTGCTCATTCTCATCTCTGCACGTACATGTGTCTTGAGGAATATTTCATGATCCTCTTGTTATTTTTTGCAAGCCTTAATTTTCTTCTGATGTAAGCATGGAGAAGCACAAATGCAGGACTTGAGCAGCTTTGCTTGCAGTCTTGCTACAAAATAGGTATTACAAGCATGAACTTGAACTCCAGGTTAGAAAGTGTTTAGGATTAAAGTTTGGTGGAACAGGGTTCTCTGTGGGTGGTTCAGGCTAGCTCCCACTGATGTAGGTGTTGTTTTTTTTTAAGTTAGAGAAGAGTCAAAGAAGTATAAATGAGAGTCAGATACTAATTTTACCCATATGTGGACCTATCAATTATAAATCTCTCCTCAAACCTATTTAAAAAAAAAAAATTCCTGCAAAGACAGAGAGTAAGAACTCTGTTCACCAAAGCTCTATACATCTGAAAATACCTCAGCTCTGTCCCATCTGAGATACCTTGAACCTCTCCTCCGTCACTTTGCGGATTATTCCATTTTAAAATGGGCACATCCCTACTAAGACAACCTTGGAGGGAACCAGAAAGCTGTGTTTGGAGCTATCTGATTTCAGAGTTTTATTTTGTGGGGACATGAAACAGAATCACAGGCAAATTCTGCTGATGCAGAAAAGTTCATATTTTAAGTCCAGGCTGAGAGGAGGCTGGGGGCTCCCTTCCCATTGTCACTGCAAAGGACCAGGCTGCCTTTAGTTTTAAGAGGAGTACTGAGTCTCAGCAGTGTAATAACCAGTGAGAAAAGACCTTGCCAGCCAACATTCATCCTCCTTTCACTTGTACACTGTGAGCAAAAGCAGGACCCCAATCCAAAGCTGCAGGTCATTTCTTCCAAATGGATCTTTGGCGAGTGCAAGGGCTGGACTTCTGTAGCCGCTGACTTTTCAAAGGAAGACCTGGGGAAGATGAAGAGAGCAAGGTTATGTAGCTTCTTGCCAGCTGAATTTGTTATCATTCTGGACTCAGCTAGAGTAGAAGTATTTATTATCTGCAGCTGAATTTGAACATAGCCAGAGAAAGGAACAGAGTCAGGATGGGCCCAGAGGCTGCACAGGTTCCTCAGCAGTTTTGAAGCCATCACTAGTACCTAGCACATAGTGTGCTCTTATTTGAAGGCAATCATGGAATTCCTAGGAAGAGAGTTGATGTAGGAACTGGACAAACATCTGAGGAAATCTTGGACTCAGGTCAGCAGACTAGATTTCGGGTGGTCTGTGTTTTGAAATACGTGTCCTGGGTAAACCTTGGAAAAAACCAAAATTTCTTCCAATTGTAGTTCTCAGTCTTCAGTGTGGGGTGCTATTTCCTCTTTTCTATGTTTTCTTTTTCATCCATTTGTCAAAAGCATAAGTAATTTCTAAACTGGGATACAAACTTCACCAGAGGTTTCCTGTCTTTTCTCTGTGCCCTACTCATGGCACCAGGCTCATGGAGACAGGGACTGCCTGCTCTGCATTAGCAGGAATCATGGATTCCTGAGGCGTCTGTGCTTGTGTAATGCAAATAATAATTTTTTCAAGGTGTTCATCAAGCCAGTTTTGCCCTTAATCTGACCTGAATTTGAAGTCAGCTCCTCGGAGCAACCAAATCCTTGTCTACAAATACTTCCATGTTAACGATTTATTGAAAATCCCTGAATTTGATACAAGGACCTTTCTCTTCCTTTCCCCCTCTTTTCCTGCATCCTCCCCTCCCCCATCTCTCCTTAGACACTATTTTGGGCAAGTAAATGCAGTTTTTCACTGAAAAGCAGTAAAATCCCACCCAGACAAAATTAATTTCAATTGAGTGACACTAGGGTAAAACTGCAGTGAG
Organism: Phalacrocorax carbo; assembly: GCF_963921805.1. Lineage (NCBI taxonomy): Eukaryota > Metazoa > Chordata > Aves > Suliformes > Phalacrocoracidae > Phalacrocorax > Phalacrocorax carbo. The sequence goes on from NC_087521.1 coordinate 16,347,405, forward strand.
TCAGGAAGTGAATCAGAAGGCACAGATTTGATGGACAAAGAAAGGCACATCAAATGAATGATGTAAATTGGGTTACAGTGATCACTTTCTAAAGAACTTGCTGTCAGAATTATAGGAGAAGTACAAATGGAGCAAACTGAAAATAATTCCGTAGAGCAAGGAGGAAAATAAGCTATTCATCATCAGCCCTTTATTACTGAATTTGCTGAAATATGATTCAGAATTTGATTATGCTATATGTATTTTCCTTTCTTTGGGCTTTTTAAAATGAATAAAATCTAATAGTTACACAATAGCAAGACACTAACATGGGGGGCCTCTGGGTCCTATCTGGGACTCACTTGATCTGTGACTGGACAAACTCTATAATGGTTTTGTGCTTCAGTTTATCTACAGAGAAAAATAATAGAGTTTAACTTCGTCAAAAAGGGTACATTAGGCGTGTTCATTTTGTGTTTAAGTGCCTTGAGATTCTGGTATGAAGGGTGCAGTAAGTTCAAAATATTATTATCCTGATAAAAGTAAATAAATTTTTAAAAGTCCATGGGAGCTGTAATTATACTTATTTAGTAACAGGAAAAAGCACTCCACAATGAAAAAAAAATTCTTTAAGATATTTCCAGTTTAAGACCTCCTCCTTTACCCCTTCCTCCCCTACAATGATACCATCTCTGCAATTCTGCAATTTACATTCTCTGGTGCCAAAATGTTTCTACTGCTCTGTGAAGTTAAGACACCACTCGGTAAGAAAAAGACACTTGATACCATGGCAAAGGAGCCAGTGAAGTGAAGCAGTGGCTCTCCGTGCCTGTGCATCTTTCCCGTGTTGTGGGAACCTGTCCAAAACAAAACATACCTCAAAAGTAAAAAGATAAATTAAAAATAACCACCCTAAAAATCTCCCATCCCTGAACCTACTACCATTCTCTGACAGTCTTTATTGACAGTGACAGAAGCTTTCTTTGACAAAATTTTTTTATTAATCGGTGGCCATTCATGTAATGGAAACATGATAAGCCAAACATACTGGCCTGTGGTTGTCGGGGTGGGAGTTTGAATCAGATAGTGTGGAAAGAATAAAAAGCAGAAATAGGGATGTGGAGGAGGAAATTTATTAATTCAGAGTTTCACCAGATATCAGAGTAAATTTTCATAATTTCACTATAATCTTAACTCTCACCTTCACATATCTGTGAGCAGAGTCATAGGGTGTTGCTTTCCTAACTGCTGTGTACAAAGTTGTGCTCTAAGTCAACTACCAGCCCTGTGGCTTACAAGGAATGTGTAAGAAAAACAAATGCAAATATTACGCCTTGTATTCTTAATAATCTCCTGTTAATGTGGAATTGGAGTGCATTGTGTAGGAGCTGTTATTGGTGAGCTGGGAACAGCTGCCTAGGCTTGGTCTGCCCTGTGACTGCAGGCTGCAGGACCCAGACGCGGAGTGTAAACTAGTGTGAATTACACAATCGCAGAGTGTGAGTTAAAAGAGTTGCAGAAGTTGCTCTTTTGCAACACACAAGAGGATGTGGGAAAGTGTGAAGTTATAAAGAAGTCTCCTATATTAACCTGCACCTTTGCCAAGTAAGATGAGTCAACTTTAGACTCCTTCACACTCACTTAGACTCAATCACACCCACTTACCAATGTTCAGCTTGCCCTTTCTTGACCAATGTTATAAATATGTGATGTACTCCATGACAGAGCAAAAATACCTTACTCAGAGGAGCAGTCAGCATCCCCCAAATCCAGAGCCTGAGATTACTCACATGTAGCCTATGAATGTACATTTTTTGCCTTCGATAAAAGGTGTGTTGTAAGAATACCCTGCCCAGCAGTTTCTAAAGCTCCTGTGCAGGCATGCTGTGCTGGCTGAGGTGAGCTGAGTTTATTTTATCCTCCAGTCAGGAGTGCCATCATGATACATTGTGTGTGTGAGGGAGATAGAGCCCGACACTGGATTGCGATCAAGCTCTATTCATCTTATTCTGCCAGTGACCAGAGGAGATATGTATACAGCCTTTTCCAGAGATATGTCTTTTGTGTAGGATAGCATCAGAAAACAAAGCAAATCTAACCAGATAATTGCATCAGGCAGCGAGGGGCTTTCTGCTTTCATATAGAAAACAAAACCATGGGTTATGTTCATCCTTCAGTTTGACAATAACCAGCTTAATGTCAACAGTTTATTACAAAAAGCATGAATCTGTCTCAAAGAATCTTTTGATTTCTGTTTAAATGTGAGCAACACAGAGGGAAAGAGGAGTGGAGTTTTTGCTACTCTTTTTATTAATGTTCTGTAGAATTATTTTGAAATTTTTTTACAAGCAGCTTTGTACCCAGATGTACACATGAAGGACAAGATATTGCCTTTTCTGTCAGGAAACAGGAACTGGCTTATAAAAGCAGACCCAGTGAAGAAGTGACAGCACTTGTACCCAATCTTCTCTTGAGACTGACAACACTAAGCCTGGTTTACAAGTCTATCCCAGCTCCTCAGGGTGTGGGTAATGCAAATTTAATCAGCCTGTGCATGGTTTAGTCCCAAAGGTCTTTCTCAGTTCTTACATCTTGTGCTTCTGAGGCACTTTGAATTTTCTTTTGGTGCCAACCCCTGTTTCCAGGAAAGGAACCAGAGGGTTCCTGGGGAGGTGTTTGTAATACATTGCAATAAACAAAAGCATAAGGTGTATTAACTACTTCAGAAAAGATGAATTAGTTAATAGGATTTTCCAAGAAAAGTTCACATCTACTTCATTACCTTGCCTTTCATGTTTATGCAGATGACACTTCAAACTGCTTCCATTTACTTTTTCTCTCCCTCTCCCCTGATTGCCTTGAAAGAGTGCACTTGTACAAAAAGACTAACCGATGGCATTTTCTCAGCTGGATTATTAAGAAGCTATGAAGAATGACTTTCAGATGTGGTACCCCGTTCTTTAGTTCATGTAATTGCATAGTTCATGTGAATTCCTTTGAGTTGATGCTGACAGAGAAAAACCAAAATCCAGTTCAGAAGACAGTGGGTGACACCTGAGTGCAACAGGAATTTCTCTGAGGAAATTGCATGTGGCAGGCTCTTTCCTACACCCCACAGGCCTATGTGAATTAAGTGGTTACCCTGTTTTCATGACAGCAATATTGAAATTGAGGAGGCAATGCCAGACACCTACAATTCCTACTTCTCAGGAAAACCACAAATAAAACAGTGGAGCAGAGCAGATGTTAAATAAGGTAAATTATTCCCTCTGAAACACAATAACGTATGCATCTATTGTTGTTTGACACACAGGGTTATGGGCACTTCTCTCTTACCATACCCAAATAGAATGGGGTAAGGTCTAGTACAGGAGTGATAAATCAGTAAGAACTTGCACCTCCACCTGATTACCTTTATTCTGCCACTTTTGCATGGCCAAAGAACATCAACAAAAAGAAGAATCACAGTCTTAATAACTTAAAGTAACTAATAAAGTCCTGTACAGGCATCAAAAATTCAGCTTTTCTACTGAAATTTAAAAAAAAAAAAAAGTTGCTGACCTTTACCCCAAGCTCTTCTCCCCTGTTTGCATTGTGGATATGTCATTAAAATGTTATTTTAAACGCCAGGCTGAGAGGTGGAATGGTACAGAACATACTCACCCTTGCTGAAGAATGCAGCGAATCAATAATGATCCATATCAGCAGTAATGAGCTGTTCCTGCTCTCATCTGCCTGAGCATTCTTAATGTTATTAAAATGATGTTGACTGTAAGGGGTATAAAAAGGCAGGAAAAAATAGAGATGCACAATTAGAATGTAAGAAAAGAGAAAAGACTAAAGCGAAATGAACAAAACTCTAGGTGTCAAAGATCTTCAGTTCAATTATTTGTAGATGGAAAAAACAGTTGAATTTGCAAAAAATCCTTTTACGTGGGGGAAATTTAGTTACTGTTTTTCTTAAGAAAAACCTTTAAATGTGTCCACTCTAGGTAACATTTGTATGCACTGTGCTTCTTCAGATTTATAACAAAGTTTCTAATGGGTATTTCAGGAGAGGGGAAAGTGTGGAGGATGTGGGTGGGTTGTTGAAGAAGTGAGATGGAGACAAAAAAGGTAAGGCTTAAGAGTATCTGCTTTCAGGGTGGTAAAAGATTGTACCATACTGTGATTAAAAACCTGTGCAGACTAAATTTCATTCTGCTATAACCAACTGGAGATACTGACCTAAGCAGAAACTCAACCTAGGTCAAGCAGATTTGCCCACAACTCTTTCACATGCTGTTTAGTGCTGCTGCTTTAGCCAAAGAGCTCTTCCAACTGTAGGGATCATGTGTGTTGTGCAAATGCCACTTGGTGGCTTTAAATGAAAAGGAGAAGCAGCAGGAATTGAGGGCCACTTCATTTTTCAAACTCCTAGCCTGTTCGGAGACGCATGGGGATCTCTGAGGTGCGCCCTTGAGAAGCACGTGTGTGTCTCAGGCAGGTTTCACTGTTTAAGCTGATAGGAGCACTGAAATCCATCTTGCTTTCACTAAGATGATTTTTTTTCTTTGAGAAATGAGCTTTATCCGAAGCCATTTTATGCTTAGAGACACCGATTTAATCTTTTTGTCTGCCTTATTATTATTTTTTTTTTGTATTTCCACTCCCCTCTGAGTGTTTGTGTTTTGTCTGGAAATGACACATCTAAATAGAGGCATGGCAGGATCTAATGGAAAGTTTAAATCACTGAAAACTGCATCATTGTTTTCAGGAGATTTCCAATTTAGCAGAAAAGATAGTGTAAGACCTGGGAAAGGATTATATCTTTACAGATGCTTTATCTATAAACATACTGCTATGTTTCTAGTTATTGATCTGTAAGATAATAAAAATTGTCACATTTTATTGGTCTGAAAGTCTTGATTATTTCTTTGGAAAAGTCAGCTGATCTTATATTTAAAGGATAACTTTTTAGATCGCCAAAGAACATGGATATTAACAGAAGGGAAATAGACATAGAAATTTAATTCAGGAGTCAAGGTTTACAAATTCTCTTTCTGGTTGATAAATCAATGCTAACAAGGACTAAACATGAAATTCATAGGTTGGTAGGATTTTCTGTAATATTTTCACTTTTGCTAGTGATTTCTATATGGAGGGTCCTAAAGCTCATTATGAAAAAATGTTGCTATCCCAGTATCACAGCTCTCCTTGCAAAATTACTGTTGAGGGATGAAATTCAGCTTTAGACATTCTAATGATAGTGCAAGAATTTTTGAAAGTACTGCTTCCCTGAAGTTTGCCATGAACATGATAGCTAATTTCAGGGCAAGCAATACAAGCTTATTACCTGTGAAGCCACTGTAACAGATTTTTTTCAGTAGTTTTAGATCCTGCATACTCCTCAACTTAACCAAAATACTATTTTTCAGCTGGTAACGTTTCTTATTTATCTACATTTTCATCATGACCTCCTGATGCTAACTTTGTTATATAAGAGAAATGGGCAGGTACAGGGAATAATAGTTACCATCTCCACATGCCATTTGACACTGAGAAGGTAGGATAGAACTTAATGCTACCATACATTCTTTAGTTATTCTGGACTGCTGTACTATGGCCTATATTTTTGTTGAAGTGGTGAAAGTAACTTCTATACCTTAGACACTGAAAGTGTAACTTAATTAAATTACATCATTTATACTTGGAACTTTCAGAGAAAAATCAAAGATGCTGGCTTTTTTTAACAAAAAACTGCTTTGCCAACTTTTCTGTCACAAAGCTTCATCCTGGGCTGTTTAATATCAATAATACCTTTACTTAAATTTAAATGGCATTAGGATTAAGTCATAAGGAAACAGGCAGCCTAGGCATACAGTCATTCTTGGTATGAGTCAGCCTAAAGATTCATGTCAATTAGTGTCTTGTCTCCAACCTGAAGAGAATGTAAGAACTGGTCAAATATGTCATCTTTAAGCAATATTTGCCTTTGCCACTTCAAGAGTTACCAGCTTTTGAACTTTGCTGACTCAGCTTCCTTAGCCTGAACCAGTAAGGATTCATTCAGCAAGGAATGGTAGCTTCAGTTATTTACATCTTCAAATATCTATAATTTGCCTTCTTAGGGCTGCTGCCTGCATCCTGCATTTTATTTTCTTGAGCTACTGTTCTCTTAATATTACATTGGGAGAGAATGCCACTTTCAGAAAAGTGGTTTTTCGAGCAGTACTCCATTGGAAGCATGCTCATGTGTGTAAGTTGTACAAGAGGAAGATTGATTACAAGAAAAGATGCCACTTTTACATTCTTGCTTGCTTCTTTAAAAAGTAATTTATAATTCTGAAATTAATTTCATAACTAATTTATTGTGAAGCCTTTAAACACAGCAAAGAAATCCAGTTAAATAAATGCTTTTATTCATAAAGTATTTTAAAAGATACAATTATTTTATTCTTCTTCCCTAACCCTATAATTTCCTCATCCTCAGGAGTTTACAGTGAAACCACTATGTGTCATTTCAATCCTGACATTTTGCTCCTGCCTTTTTAATTTGGAAAAGCAGGTAGTGTTTGCTACTTTCTAACTGAAATAGGAACAGGAAACTTAAGTAAGTTTAACAGGAAAGAAAGGCAAGAGGGATACGGATTAACTTGTGCCCTTAACACAAATGGAAAATTACAGTCAGTGTTGCTTTAAAAAAAATAAAACAAAACAAGGAAAGCTTTGGTTTGAGAAGGTTGCTTGCTTTTAGGGAATGGTATTTGAAAGTGCAATGAAGGTGAATGTGGCTAGACAGCAGCTTATTTCTCTAGAGTGGAAGGACACTCCACTAGCGAAGGAGACAGCTTATGGCCCAGCCAATGCATGGTCCAGTTTTTTATAGCAAGATAAGCACTGGCCTTATGAGGGTTTGGCTGTAAAATCTTGAGAGAGATATTTGGGAGGCTCTGTTCCTGGTGTCTGGCTCACACTGATTTTCAGATGTAGAAGGATGCTATAAGGTCCATCCCAGGTGGAACAGCATTCTCAGTGGCAGTCTTGAGAAACAACACTCTTGATCCCATTTTGTTTCTAACTACACATTTAACCCCTAATTTGGGGAAGGAAAATACATTTGCATACACATTAAAGACTGGTGATTCCTTACTTACTGTTAGAGGAGAGTAAACTTAGTCTTCTTAATTCAGTTCTTAGTTCTGTACGTGTTCTGCATGACTGCATACGACTCCTTTCACCTTTCACAGAATCACAGAATCACAGGTTGGAAGGGACCTCAGGGATCATCTAGTCCAACATTTCTAGGAAGAGCGCAGTCTAGACAAGATGGCCCAGCACCCCGTCCAGACGACTCTTAAAAGTGTGTAATGTGGCCGAGTCAACCACTTCCCTGGGGAGATTATTCCAATGGGTGACTGTCCTCACTGTGAAAAATTTTCCTCTGGTGTCCAATCGGAATCTCCCCAAGAGCAACTTGTGTCCATTCCCCCTTGTCCTCTCCATGGGACTCCGTGCAAAAAGGGAGTCTCCATCTTCTTTGTAGCTACCCGTTAAGTACTGGTACATGGTGATGAGATCCCCTCTGAGCCTCCTTTTCTCAAGGCTGAACAAACCCAGCTCTCCCAGCCTATCCTCATACGGCAGCCTTCCCACTCCTTTGGTCATCTTGGTGGCCCTTCTCTGGGCCCCTTCCAGCCTGTCCACATCCTTTCTGTACAACAGGGACCAGAACTGGACACAGTACTCCAGGTGTGGCCTGACAAGCGCTGAGTAGAGCGGGATGATGACTTCTTTCTCTCTGCTGGTGATGCCCTTTTTGATGCAACCCAGCATCCTGTTGGCCTTCTTGGCCGCAGCAGCACACTGTTCACTCATGTTGAGCTTCCTGTCCACCAGGGCCCCCTGGTCCCTTTCCACAGAGCTGCTCTCCAGCCAGGTGGATCCCAGTCTGTGCTGCTCTCCCAGATTATGTTTTCCCAGGTGCAAGACCTTACACTTCTCCTTGTTGAACTTCATAAGGTTCTTGCTGGCCCACTCCTCCAGCCTATCCAGATCTCCCTGCAGAGCAGCTCTCCCTTCTGGAGTGTCTACTTCCCCACTCAACTTGGTGCCACCAGCAAACTTCATCAGGCTACACTTGATGCATTATCCAGATAATTTATAAAGATGTTGAACAACATTGGGCCCAATATCGATCCTTGGGGGACTCCACTAGTGACAGGTTGCCACCTGGAAAAGGAGCTATTTACCACCACCCTTTGGGTGTGGCCTGTCAGCCAGTTCCCCACCCAGTGCACAGACCACTTGTCTAGGCAGGCCATAATGCATCAATTTCTCCAGGAGGAGACTGTGGGGGACCTCTGTTTCTTTACCTGGGCTAGTAATGGTAACATTTACATTATGGGAGATGTGAGGCTGTAATGACTTATACCACCAAAGAGTTGTAAGATTTAAAGCAACATATGCATCAGATTAGTTCAGTTTAACTTTAGCTGTCTAGATATTAGTTTTTAGATTTCCTACATAGTGAACAGAAATAGATATCTCCAGAAACAATTAATTCCACTTACCTTTGAAACCCTCCTAAGATGGAAAGGATCACAGAGTGGTACCTTAAAGCAGAAGTGTACTCCATATCTTGGAACAAAATTTAGGTACATGTACTTTGCCAGTGCATGTTGAATGCATCAATGGGGCATATAGACCTCAAGCTGTTAAGTGGTAATAAATACACAATTTTGAATACCTTTCTTTTCATTCAAAAGCTGTAGTAAAAGGAAAAACAGTTGGTTGGTTTTTTTCCTATATCATAAAATGAAAAACATTGAACCCTTTGACCATGTTAAATCACTGTAAAGATATTAAACCATTTTAAGAAACAGTTACTGACATGCAAGATCTTGGCCAAATCAGTCTCCGAGTGACATTCTGCTTGCAAACCAAAAGCTATTGAAAATAGATACCTCATCTATTGCACTGCCAAGGTTGCACTTTTTTCAGGAGCTACTGTCAAGTCTGTCAAATGGAAACTAACTGACAATCTGATAGAAAATGCTGAATAACTCCTTTGTAACCTCTTGCTCCAAGAAACCTCAAGGGTCTAGCTAGATTTTGGAATCTGAAACCCTTTATCTGTATTCTGATGGCATTTGGTCATGTAAACACTTTCTCAACTCCGGTTACTTGTCTAATTACAGGATTCCAATCCAGAATAGAAAAGTGATTTTGATTATAAAGTCAAATGAAAAATTACCAGGTACTGAACCTCTTTTGTTTATACTATATTTGGTTATGCTTCTTTTGTGCTATAACTAATGAATTCTGGATTCCAGACCTGTCTGACTTTTTTGGTCTACACAGCATGCTGTGATACAACACCACCACTACCATTCCCTCAGCTTCCATTAGACAGTCTCAAATTCCCGAGGTACAAAATTTGGCCTGTCTTTGCTGATGCTTTAAAAAAAATAGCTGCTTATGACTAGCAAATTCATGGTTCAGTGAATTTATCGCTGGCTCTGAACCTGACTTTTGTTCTGTTCAAGTGTCATACACACATTGGAGTGCTGGTGCACTTCTGAGGATTCATGAATTGAAGAAGCAAGAATGGAGACTGATTCAAGTTTCTGCCCTGATGAAATTTTATCAGAGTTTCTTGGTAGCAATGGAGAGAAATACAGTGTTTTGCAGTTACCACCTATGGTTTAATAAACAAGCTATCTAGTCAAAAGTAAGAAAGACAGAGAAGAGTTAAAAGCCACACCAAGAGACAAACCCACTTAACAAGGGAGAAGTGGGATTTGTGGGATTTGCAGCAATGATGGAAGAAGAGAGGTAGCAAAGGCAGTAGGAAAGAAAAGCTAAAGGCTTGATTTGTCAGTTAGTTAAAAAAATTGTATTTCCAAAGAAGTAATGTTTTTTGAAAATCATCCATATACTCACCATGAAGCATCAAGGAGTTATGTCCAACATATAAATAATTCTAGTTGAAAAGGACTTCACAAATAATGGCTAAATTTTAATAGTCTAAAAGGATGTGGTTTAAAATCCTCTAAGGAAACCATTTACCATTTTTCCTTCTTTTCTACAAGTAAAAAAAAAAAAAAAAAAAAAGGAAAACCCAAACCCACAAAAACAATCCAGGGGAATCCAGCTGAACGTAGAAAGACTGTTCCAGTTCAGGTACTCATGACTTGTAATATCCTGACCATGATTTACTAATTGATCTAAATGTTTGTTACACTTAGAAAAACTGTCAAAAATGTAAATTATAATAACCACATACTGCACTGTTGACATTCCATATTTCTTCCTGCTTAAAACAATTTCTATAGCAGAAAGTTAAAATTAATCTTTGATGTGTATTAATAATAAATAATGCCAGCTTCTAAGTATATGCTATTTTTATATCGTTTTTCATTTGGCAACATTTTTTAATTTCTCCATCATTTTTAGCTTTTGTGATGTTCTGTTCAGCCTTTGGTACCAAACAGTTCTGCTGTGGATTAAAAAAGCAAAGTGTCAGAACAAAGCTGATCTTAAAGCCTTCAGCCTCAGAGCCCCGGTTCTGTTTACCAGCACAATCTCTTGTTGTGGACTGTTTCAAATGCCAGAGCTCTTTTAAATATCACTAACATTGCCAGACCCTCATTTAAACATGTATTAGCAAGGTAATCCTTCAATCATAAACTTGCCACTAAGACATAAAGGGGATGATTACTGACATTCTGTGCCCTTTTCAGAATTACCCAAGGGAAAAAATACAATGAATGTCTTGGGCTTTCAGTGACCCCAGAGGCTTCATAGGAAAGCAAAGGAAAATAAAACGAAATTATGTCAGCAACTGGTTTCTCTCCTCTTTCCCCTTCTATTTTACTTTAGAACAACTGGTGAAAGAGTTCTATCCACAAAGTATCTTTTTTAGGAGGCTGTAGTTCTCATTAGTTATATCTTTGTGGGAGAAACAAAGTAACAGAGTATAATATCTAGTTTAAGTCTTGGTCAATTTGTGTGATGCTGGGAGATCACTCCTATTAGCTTCAAAACGGTCTAACTTGTGACTCTCCCCCCCCCCCCCCCTCTTCCACAACTAAAGGAGCACAACTAATTGTCAGTTTGAAGCCTGATTTACAACACTGCTGCAGGCAGCAGCACATCCTGCTGAGATGTTAAGATATAATGACTGTTTCAGTGCCAAATTCAATATAATATAAAACAAAAATCAATAAAATGCATCCTATATCTCAAAAATGTAGCTGAATGCATCCTGCAAATCAGCTGATCTTGTATGCTAAGCAGATAAACTCAGTTGCAAAAATGGTATAACTAATTATCCTGAATTCATAAGAAACCTCTCTTTGGGCTGCTTGCTTCCTGGTACTGCTTTGTAATAATGCATCCTTCTGTTAGGAAGATCAGAGTTTTAAAAATATGCTTAAAATGGACACTATGAAATTATATGAAATTAGAGTAGTTCCTGCTGTCACAAAAACTTTGAAAATGCATATTAAAAACCCGTACAACACCTGGGAAGCCAGGCAGTTATTCTTACTGACAAGCACCCTGGGCAAAAAGGTGAAGTGACCTGCCAGGTGCTCCCCAGGACCTGTTTGCACAGCACAGGACAAGCAGTGCCAGACATCACATGGAGCTCCTCCAGACTTGGTGTGGCTCTGGGCGGGGAGGGTAGCCAGCATCCTGAAACCACCTTGGCTGAGAGCAGCAGATGCTCTCCAGAGGATTAAGTAGGAGATGCGTAATACTGCAGAGATAACAGTAGTGCTTCCAGTGCTGGTTGTGGCCAAGGTCTCCTTGCTGCATGCCTCCAGCTGCAGTGGGAACACAGCTGACCAAAGGCAGAAACAGGAACTGGCCCAAACTTACTCTGAGCCTGAGGGTCTCCTGGCATTACCGCCCGTGCAGGTATACTCGCTGTCGCTGAGTAGCACTGAGGCAGCATGGGAGGAGGAGAAATATCATTCTACAAGGGGCCAAGCTTCTGCATGAAAAATGATCCTACTAGGTCCCACATAATGATAGTTCAGTAGCTGAAGGGTTAGGTTTCTTTCTTGCTCTACTTCGCTGTTTGTCTCTGTGGGCAAGTTTCTATTTGTTTTGGGGCCTATTTCACTGCTACAGTAAATCCCCTGGAACTGCTCAAGTTACCTCAGGGGAAGATTTGGCACCATGATCAGCGGCAAGCTGTAACTGTGTGTAGTGCTCTGTAGCTTTCCATAACATGGAAAACCCTCTAACTTCCCTGAAAGGATAGCTGCAGCATTAGTCCAGGTGTTCAGATCATCCAGATTCCTCATCTACTAGCAGTGCTGTGTGAAACTCTGTATTTTCTCCCTCCTTTTATTTCAGCTACTTTGCTGCCTGTGAAAGACCCCTGCACCTACTTGTTTATAAAAGAAGTATCTGTAGGAAATGTGTAAACTTTAAACTCACATTCTGATCTTGGCAACTTTAGTGTACATATGATGTTATGAATGGAATGAAGCTGAATGATGTAACCAAATTTGCACCACTGAAAATAACATCTACAGTTAAACTTTTGACCAATTTTTCATGTTTTCTCTCTTCCTTTCAGGTTTTGAGCCAGTTATTCACTTCTGGAGTCCACAGCTACAAGGAACTAGCTGAATCAAAATGTCCAGTTATCAGTAGCTTGCCATCAGTCTAGGCATGAGCCCAGAATGGTCCACAAAATATCTCCTATTTGCACCGCAGACCAGCTGCCACTAAAAGCAAAAAGCCACAGAAGTATATTTTCTTGAAGCAAGAGGGAATCTGGCAGATAGAGAGTAGAGCTAGACCATGTTTGACATGTAAGAGTACAAGGAGTAGAAAGTTAAAAAGCTAAAGCCATGACTGGGCTATACGTTACAAATATTTGAAATATTACTAAATGTGCACATGCTTGTATGTGTACACTGCAGGAGTCAGTGATCTGTGATATATTTGTGATCACCAATTTCTTGCTTAGTGGAAGGTAGCAAAGTTATAGGGGGAAGAGAAATGGGAAGGTAAATATTTAATTACTCTGAAATAAAATCTACCACTTCTTTCTTGTCTGAGTGATAACTGCAGCTCTCTTCACCCTGAATCTATGGGACAAACTACTCAGGACATATTCAGCCATGGTGCGTAGCACCTTAAGGTTTTAAGTATTTCCCCTAGTTTCTGTTTGACAAAGCGTGTACAACTTGAAGTGGGTAAAATTCATAGAATCTGACTACCCCATTTTCTTCAGTAAATTTTTACAAATAATCCTAGGATAAAATACTAATAATACAAATAATAGAATAATAATGATAGGAAATAATACCAGGATTTGTAGATAGTTTAGATTTAGATCCAGATTTAGAAATGTCTCAGTTTTGGTCAGGAATTCACCTACATCCTATGCGGGATACAGTCTACCTTTCACACCGTTTTTCACATGCCTTTGGAGGACCATACATGATGGTAGATGATACACTCTTAGATATGGTTTGATGTCGTTCATCCCACCTGACAGGATGCACCAGTGCTCAGTGTCCTTAACTAAATCACCCAGCCACCAATGATGCAACAGTTAATTTTACTCTTTCAGCAGAATATCCCTGAACTTTGAGAAAATTCTAACTCGGCTCAGGATTTTCACTCTGTAGCTTGGGAATTTGTCACTGAAACGTTTACAGCTCCCAGAATTACATCCCTGTTTTGTACCCACTTCTTGGATTATTTCCTGTTTTCTCAATGCAGTAGCAGCTGGAGCCACTCCTGGCGGCTGCACCCTGCACTTCACACAGCTGCCTCCATGGCTTTTATTAATGTTTTCCATTTCTCATCCTGTTTTGTCACTGATGACTCTGGCAAAAGACACACTCTTTCTTTTGGAGTAAAAAATAATGCAAATCCTAAACACCCCTCTCAAAATAGCTAAAAGAGGCTTTGTGGCTCAGATGCAGTAAAACAAAATTAATGCCTATTGCAGCATGTTCATATGCCTCAGAATAGGTTGTAGGTTAGAAGGCACCGACAGAGCTTTGTTCCTGTTTTTAAAAGTCCATCATGTTAATAAGGATTCCCTTTCTCAGTGGTACTTTAGTAGTACAGGAAGTTAGTTGTAGAGCCACTGCCTCCCTCCAGGTGTCACTGCCCTCCTAAAACCTGTGACTCTGGACGAAGGGCAACCGATTGAGCCATCAATGAATCCATGTCAGGTTGGACTGTGCAGAATCTAATAGATGATTTCATTACATGGAAGTGACAAGGCGTAAGCAGTCTGGTTTGAGGAATGGGATTGATTTCACCAAGGGAAGTAAAACCAAATATAATATTAATCAATAATCCAAGACAAATAACTGTGAGCCTATTAACTTGATTTTTAATTCTGTGGAACATTTTGTCATTATCTGGAATTCCAAACTGATTTTGTCGTTGTGAGTAATGCATTTCAGGAAGACCTACTCTGAGTTTGCAATTATTCTTTTAGAGGCAAAAGTCTGTAAATGAAGGGATTATAGACACAAACAAATCCATTCATAATTAGTCTTTCTCTCTTTCAACAGGGCAGTAATAATGAGTAATGATAGCCTTTTCTTGAGTCCCATTTAGTTAATGGAATCATACTCTTGGTTTATTTTTATAACATTTAAAAAATTTATTTCTGGCCCACCCTTCTATCAGGCAGCAGCTGCCATACCTAGAATCTTTGAAGTGCTTTTATTTGAGATGAGATGGAGCCATTGGAAAGGCAATTAGAAAGGCTCTGGCCCCTTCAAGGTGGTCACATTTTATATTCAAATGCTCCTTCCTATGGCGTTTGGGTAAATTTGTCATTTTGACTTCTATAAATCAACTCTAAAGCCATAAGTAGCTGAGGTTAAGGAATCTATCATCCCTGGAAGAGTTCTTCTAAAACTGTTGCTTATGATCTTCACATTCCCTTGGAAAGCCTTAGGTATATTACGGGACCAGAAATTTCGAGGCATGGTGAAACACAGGCATAAGATTGGGTTTGTACATCACACAATATCTTCAACAGACTGGTTACAGAGAACAGAGTTTTTTTACTGTTTTTCCTTGATATAATTTCCAAAATGTATTTTTCTGTGTCATCTGGGAAACTATTAATAATTACACTCTTCACCTTTTCTTCTCGGAGAGCCAATGTATGGAGGATACAAGGGGAGACACTTTCCCCTGCTCCTTCACATTCCCTTTCTTCCCCAGGCTGGTTACATTAGCTCTTGAGAATTTTTAATATCCTTGGGATGTTCAAACCAGCATGTTCCTATTGCTATGTCTCCTGAATGTGTTTCAGGTCTTGTATAAGGTTAAACAACCGTTTAAGAATACGACCCAGAGATCTGCCCCAAGGCTGGATAGTTATGCATGGCAGGGTGTGTGGGATAGTATGGGCAAGTACCTAGGACAGTGGACACCTCCAATATTTTGGAACTTCCCCCTGAACAAGTGCAGAATTCTGAAAACTAGTAAAATATTTGGAAAAAGTATGCTGTCTCCCTGGCAATTCCAGAGAGACACAAATCACTGCAATGTGCTGGGGCCTGGTTCATGCCTACTGAGCCCTCTTCAACACTATTCAGTACCCTCAAGGGGAAGAGGAGGTCTCAGAAGCTCATGACAAGGCAACAGGCACTGTGGTTACTCCAACCCTGGTGACAGGCACTGTGGTTACTCCAAACCTCACAACAGGCACTGCAGCTGAACCAGAGAACCAACCTGTGCCAGTATCAGTCACTCTTACACACAAGGAAAAATACTGGATGCAAAAGTCAACTTGTTTAGTAAGGGAAGAAACTCATACTAGGAAGGGGAAGGAGGAAGCAGTGGATGAGGCAGGCTACTCCAAGGTAGTGCCATCACAAGAAGAGAAGGAGGAAGAGGCAGAACTCATAAATGAGGTGATAACCTATCCCTATCCCTGACTGAGCTTCGAGATATGCAAAAAGATTTCAGCCATTGTCTAGGCAAGCACATTGTCACCTGGCTGCTTTGATGCTGAGTTAATGGAGCCAGCAGCCTGGAATTAGAGGATAGGGAAGCCAAGTAGCTTGGATCCCTTTGTAGGGAAAGGGTCATTGGCAAAGCTACTGGAAAAGGGGCACAAGCACTTAGCATCTGGAGGTGACTCAGGTCAGGTGTGAAGGAAAGGTATCCCTTCGAAGAAGATGTTATATGTCACCCAGGCAAATGGACAACCACAGAGAGAGGTATCCAGTACCTTAAGGAGTTAGCCATCCTGGAGGTGATTTATGATGACCTGGACAACAACCAGTTATCCAAAGATCCAGATGAAGTCAAGTGTACATGATCCATGGGGCAGAAGTTTGTATGAAGCATGCCATTGTCATATGCCGACTCATTGGCAATAATGACCTGGAAAGACGGAGAGGGACAAATGGTGGATGAATTGGCTAATGACTCTGGCAATACAAAGAAAACCTCTCTTCCTCCCTATGGACCTGCATCTCTGCTGTGGAGAAACTGTCACAGGAGTTCCAGCAATTCAAAGAGGATATGCCCCACTCCCTGCCTGTATGGACCAGTATCTCAGCTATTAGGAGTAAGTGTTCCTCTGTTCAAGAGAGAGAATATGGTGGGTACAAACCATGGGACACCCTGTGCTTTTACCTGTGTGACCACCGAAAGGACATGAGGAAGTGGGATGGAAAACCTACCTCAACCCTACATGCACAAGTATGTGAGTTACAAGGAAAAACAGTCACAAAAGGGGGTCGTTCCAGGAAAATTACTCCTTGTTTCCAGTAGGCAGTTCCTCAGACAGAGTAGAAGGGCTGATCTTACTCATGGTCTTAATAAAGGGACTTCTTATTACTATTTACAAGAAGCGAGCAGCAAATACTATGATCAGGAATAGAGGGGCCCTGCCTCCAGCCAGGTGGAGGAAAGGGACAACTGGGCATATTGGGCTATGTGGATCCGACGGCCTGGCACATCTGACCCACAGGAGTATAAAGCTTTGGTGGACACCGGTGCACAGTGTACCTTAATGCCATCAAACTATATAGGGGCAGAACCCATCAGCACTGCTGGAGGGACAGGGGGATCCCAAGAGCTAACTGTATTGGAGGCCAAAGTGAGCCTAACTGGGAATGAGTGGCAAAAGCACCCCATTGTGACTGGCCCCGAGGCTCCGTGCATCCTTGGCATAGACTACCTTAGGAGAGGGTATTTCAAGGACCCAAAAGGGTACCAGTATGCTTTTGGTGTAGCTGCCTTGGAGACCGAGGAAATTAAACAGCTGTCTACCTTGCCCAGTCTTTTGAAGGATCCTTCTATTGTAGGGTTTCTGAGGGTTGAAGAGAAACAGGTGCCAATTGCTACCACAACAGTGCACTGGTGACATTATCACACCAACCAAGACTCCCTGATTCCCATCCGTAAGCTGATTTGTCATCTGGAGAGCCAAGGACTGATCAGCAAGACTTGCTCACCCTTTAACAGTCCTATATGGCGAGTGTGGAAGTCTAATGAAGAGCAGAGGCTAACAGTAAACTATTGCAGCCTGAAGGAAGTCACTCCACCGCTGAATGCTGCTGTGCCAGACATGCTAGAACTTCAGTACAAACTGGAGTCAAAGGCAGCCAAGTGGTATGCCACAGCTGATATCGCTAATGCATTCTTCTCAATCCCTCTGGCAGCAGAGTGCAGGCCACAGTTTGCTTCTAATTGGAAGAACATCCAGTACACCTGGAATCAACTGCCCCAGGGGTGGAAACACAGCCCTACCATTTGCCATAAAACAAAGTAGGGTCAAGGGACCTGCACAGAAGACCCAGCTTTTAGGAATAAACTGGCAAGATGGACATTGTCAGATCCCAATTGATGTGATCAGCAAAATAACAGCTATGTCTCCACCAACTAGCAAAAAATAGGCATTGTGGGTTTTTGGAGAATGCATATTCCACATTACAGTCTGATCGTAAGCCCTCTCTATCAAGTGACCCAGAAGAAGAATGATTTCAAATGAGGCCCTTGAGCAACAACACTTTGAAAAAATTAAGTAGGAGATAGTTCATGCAGTAGCCCTTGGGCCAATCAAGTCAGGACAAGATGTAAAGAATGTGCTCTACACTGCAGCCAGGGAGAATGGCCCTACCTGGAGCCTCTGGCAGAAAGTGCTAGGGGAGACCCGACGTTGACCCCTAGGGTTTTGGAGTCGGGGATATAGAGGATCCAAGGCCCGCTATACTCCAACTGAGAGAGATATTGGCAGCACCTGAAGGGATTAGAGCTGCTTCAGGAGTGGTTGGTACTGAAGCACGGCTCCTTCTGGCACCCCGACTGCCAGTGCTGGGCTGGATGTTCAAAGGGAGAATCCCTTCTTCACATCATTCAGCTGATGCTACATGCAGTGGGTTGCACTGGTCACCCAATGGGCTCAAATAGGAAACCCTGTCACCCAGGAATCTTGGAAGTGATTATGGACTGTCCAGAAGGCAAAGATTTTGGAGTACTACCAGAGGGGGAGATGACACAGGCTGATGAGACCCCACTGTATAATAAACCACCAGAAAATGAGAAGCAATATGCCCTGTTTACTTCTGGGTCTTGTCGTATTGTAGGAAAGCATCAGAGGTAGAAGGCTGCTGTATGGAGTCCTATATGACAAGCAGAAACTGCTTAAGGAAAAGGTGAATCAAGCCACTTTGCAGACGTGAAGGCCATCCAGCTGTCTTAAGACATTGCTGACTGAGAAAACTCTACACTGACTCCTGGATGGTGGCAAATGTCCTGTGGGGGTGGTTACAGCAGTGGAAGCAGAGAAACTGGGAGTGCAGAGACAAACCCATCTGGGCTGCCACATTGTGGCAAGATACTGCTGCCTGGGTAGGGAACCTGGTTGTAAAGGTATGTTACGTAGGTGCTCACTTACCGAAGAGTTGGGCCTTTGAAGAACATCAAAGCAATTAGCAGGTGGATCAGGCTGCTAAGATTGAAGTGGCTGAGGTGGATCTGGACTGACAACGTAAGGGTGAATTATTTTTAGCTCGGTGGGCCCATGACACCTCAGGCCATCAAGGAAGAGATGCAACATAAAGATGGGCCTGTGATCGAGGGGTGGACTTGACCATGGACGCTATTGCACAGCTTATCAATGAATGTGAAACATGTGCTGCAGTCAAGCAAGATAAGCAGTTAAAGCCTCTCTGGTATGGAGGACAATGGATGAAATATAAATATTGGGAGGCCTGGCAGATTGATTATACCACTCTCCCACAAATCTGCCAAGGCAAGCACCATGTGCTTACAATGGTGGAAACAACCACCAGCTGGCTGGAAACATATCTCATGCTGCATGCCATGACCTGGAACACCATCCTGGCCCTTGAAAAACAAGTCTTATGGTGACATGCCACCCCAGAAAGAATTGAGTCAGACAACACGGCTCATTTCTGACCTCTATGAGGTCAGACAGCCTCATAGACACCTGGGCCAAAGAGCACATCATTGAGTGTATCACATCCCCTATCATGCATCAGCCTCCAGGAAAATCAAACAATAGAATGGACTGTTAAAGACTACACGGAGAGCACTGGGTGGTGGGACATTCAAACATTAGGATACACATTTAGCAAAGGCCACCTGGTTAGTCAACACTAGGAGATCTGCCAAGAAACCTGGCCCTGTCCCATAAAAAATTTTATGTTCTGTAGAAGGGGGTAAAGTCCCTGTAGTGCACATAAGTTATGCTGGGGAAGACAGCCTGGATTACTCCTGCCCAGGGCAAGGGAAACCCCATCTGTGGGCCTGCTTTTGCTCAAGGACCTGGGTGCACTTGGTAGGTAACGGGGAAGTCTGAAGTGTACCTCAAGGAGATTTGATTCTGGGTGAGAATAGCCAATTATTTGATGTTAATTGCTATCTAAATACTGTATATCATTATTTTCAAGGTTACCATAGGCCATATTAATGGCATTACACTAAGAATAAACCAAAGTAATTAAGAATGAATTTTGATGAAACCGAGCAAAGTGCGATGATGATAGAACCAGACAAGTGCATCAGTGTTGGAACCAGAACTGGCTTCAGCATACAAAAATGCAATACCACGCACCCTCTCTCCTGCCCTGAAGGACCCTTATGAGAGGTGGATCCCAAAGTCATGGACTAAATGAACTCAGTGAACAATTTATAGGGAGGAACCATAGACTAAGGGAATGATATGTGTGTATATATATCAAAAGACAGGAAAGGTGGTGGTGATTAATTGGGATGTATTAGTAAGTGTGGGACCTGGGCAAGACGTAGATGGTTGTCCTGGTTTTGGCTGGGATAGAGTTAATTTTCTTCCTAGTAGCTGGCATAGTGCTGCCTTTTGGCTTTAGGATAAGAATAATGTTGATAACACACTGATTTTTTGTTGTTGTTGAGCAGTAAGTCAAGGATTTTTCAGCTTCCCATACAGCCCTGAGAGCATGGAGGCTGGAAGTGCTCAAGAAGCTAGGAGGGGACACAGCCAGGACAGCTGACCGAAACAGGCCAAAGGGATATTCCATACCGTATGATGTCCTGTTGAATAAAAACTAGGGGGATTTGGCCGGGGCACCACAGCCGCTGCTCGGGACCTGGCTAGGCATCGGTTAGCGTATGGCGAGTAATTGCATTGTGCCTCACTTGTTTTCTATATTCTTTTATAGTTATTTTTCTATTTCTTTTCTGTCCTATTAAATTGTCTTTATCTCAGCCTACAAGTTTTACCTTTTTTCCGATTCTTTCCCCCATCCCACTGTGGGGGAGTGAGTAAATGGCTCTGTGGTGTTTATCTACCTGCTGGGTTAAACCACAACAGTAACAAAGAGAATGCTAAAGCCGAGTAATCAAAATGACCTTAAGTTTGTGAAATCACTATAATAAAGACAAATACACACCACTGCAGTGGGTGCCTCTTTTTTTCTCCTCAGTTTTGTTTAATGAGATGGGTTTTTAGCTAATAATAACAAGGGATTGTTCAAATATTCATGATTAATTAGCGGAGTATAAATGAAGACAAGTATATACTTAGGAGTTGGAAGAAGAATTTTGTTTTGAATATGATTATTAAATTTCAAAGTATTATGACAACAAGAAGGCACATACCAGTAATCTATTTTGCTCCAGTGTGGTTAAATGTAAAGACACCATTGTGGAGAAGAGCAGAAATAAAAACAGTAGTGATCTGCCTTCCACAAATATTGTATTGTGAATACAAAGACACACTAAAGCAAGTAAACACTAAAGGAAGTAACTTTGTGTTTGTACATAAAAGAGGGATTTTTTTATAGTATTTGCAATTATGGCACGGTGAATTAGTAGAAGTAAACAGCTAAAGATGAATATTAGAAAATATTTTTTTAGCATTGTGGTCATATGGGGTATGAGACTGAGTCTCTGAAAGGAAGAAAACACAGCTGAACCTTTCAAACTGAGCTCAGTAAAACAGCAGAGACAATATAGTGGGAACTGAGGCCTCACAGCCTCAAACGTAAGAGATATGACCACCCAGGTACAGATGAGTGAGGCATACAACTATGCAGCCCCTATGTTGCCTCTATTATGTTTTCTTTCCCAGCTCTTCTATATTAAAAAAAAAAATATAGGGAGTGATGGTATTTTTGGTGCTTAATTCACTTAATTCAAAGTTTCATGGGTCTTCAAGTGCAAGATTCAAGTCCTTAGCCTTGCTAAGTTTTCCTCAGTTCAGCAGAATTTTGAACAGTGGGAGAGCTGTCAAAAATGTTTTTATAATAACTTTGTGATGATCTAATGCCCAAGGCTATCTTAGTCCCAGAATATGTCAGATTAACTTTGTGGGCTTCTCTGATTCATGCTAGCTTGGAAAGGCACCATTATGCCAGCCTTGGCTGGCAGGACCTCAGCCATATCACCTGTCAACATGCCCTTTATTATCAGGAGATCAGGAGCTGGAAAGGAATAAGCCTGTAGATGGCTAACTGGCTGTCTGCCAAATAGCTAAGTTAGGAAAAGGAGAAAAATAACAAAGAATAACTGTTGGTCTCCAATTCAGGCACACTGTGCAAGTCCTGCTCCCCAGTATTTCGTAGTATGCTTTGTCTTTTACACCTGTGGAAAGAGCTTGTGAAGCAGTGGTAATGTCAGATCAGAAGTCTGTATTCCTTTAACAACCAAAAGGACAGGTTCTCTACACTGTCTTAGAGAAGAAAGGCTTTATCAGGTCAGATCAAAATTAGTCTAATCCTGGATTCATTCTATTACAGTGTATAATAGTAGAAACATTAGAAAATAGAATAGAAAAAGGAGATACAAATAGCAATAATTTGTCCAGGTATTCAAAGCAACAAACTGCCCAACAAAGAATGAAGCCCTGAATTCTCACACTGAGGTAAACAAAAAACCTCCACGCTGTGTGTTCAAACCCTACACAGGAGTCAGATCTTTTTTTTTTTAATTCTAAGGCAGTGGGATTCAGACTTTGAATCCATATTTGAGGATATTTTTTCTTTTTGTAGTCTCAAATTGATGAATTTGAGACTACAGGAGGACTGTAAGACATTTGACAACCAGGAACTGTGGCTGCAGTTTAGCCCATGTGCTTAAAATTAATGTGCACTGTTATTTACTGAATAGCCCATCAGTGTTGCAGATGTTTACAACAGGCAAGATGTGCCAATGAATTAGCAGTCTGTCTCTTAGGGGGACATTCCACTAATTTCTGCTTTTTGTGTTTGCTTCAGCCTTTCCAAAATCTTCAATGTATATTCGTCCTTTTCCTCCTCTCTCTTTTATACCACTTTTAGTAACTTTTGAATGTAATTTCCTGGAATACTACATTCAATATCACCTCTGGGTAATTCCTATTGTGACAATCCATTACATTTATAACTTAGGACTTTACACTTTCCATATTTGTTGTAGTCCTCCTACTGTGCAGTTATCAATGCTGGATGCACCAACCCACTTGTTCAACATAGACCTGGGTGACTACAAAGCCTCCATTTTCTTTGGTGACGGCATGGAATTGGGTTGTTGTTGCTCTAGCTGTTGCGCAGGGGAGGGCTTCCTTTGTCTCAAGAGAAATAAAGTAAGCTGGAATGAGAAGTGTGTTACAAATTCACTCTATGGGAGACAAACTGACTTAGCATATAAAGACTTTCATCTCTAAGTCACCAGTTCAAGGTCAGATTCTGGTGCATGCCAATAGGGACTTAAAAGCTTTACCACCCTGTGTCTGCTCTGCAGTTTCAAATTTAAAGAAATGACAGTCTCAGGCTAGTTTCTCATAAACACCACCACCGCTGTCACTGCTAATTGGGCACTTGCTGGAAACGTTGGCAGAGAGGCAAAAAGACTGAATGAGCCATTGACATTGAATTCACCTCTCATTGCTTCACGTTCAGTGAGGCTTTTTGCTGCTGGCTTTGTGCTGGCTGTGCTTCCGGTAGAGGAACATCTAGCAGAGTATCTTTCTGCCTTCTCATCTTCCTCTTTAAAAACTGTGTATGTCTTTTATAGCTAACATGTCATTGTCACTTAACATAATTTTGAAGGCGGTAATCATCACAGAGTAATGACAGAAACCACGGGAAAATTTTGGCTTAATGTCAAGAATAACTTTTTGAGAACAATATACTGTGTTTTTACCAACCTATGTCTGACACAATCTGGCTGAATCAAACTCTAGACATATCCCAA
The DNA here is from genome assembly GCF_963921805.1 of Phalacrocorax carbo. Lineage (NCBI taxonomy): Eukaryota > Metazoa > Chordata > Aves > Suliformes > Phalacrocoracidae > Phalacrocorax > Phalacrocorax carbo. Next base: position 16,371,057 of record NC_087521.1, read on the forward strand.
AATATCTAAAGCTTGAAATAAAATAGTAACACAGCCTCTTGAAGCAAGACCTACTCCCATAAACTATACGAATAAATGTGAACTTCTGTAGCATGTTCTGAACTGCAACTATCCCCCAGGAGTCTTTTCTGTCTGCTGTTTTTCTCTAATTACAATACATCCTTATGTTTCATTATAAAAAAAAAATAAATCCTCAAGTCCCTCCAAACTCAGAAAAAATCACTACATATTATCTTTTATATATTAAAGACAGAAGCAAATTTAGACTCTCTCAGAATTCAGGATTGCTCAGAACACCTCTGAAGCTTTAAAATTTTGTATATTTTATTGGTAGAAGGACTTATTTTTACAAACACTTTTATTACTTAGTGAAATTAATTCCTGAGGACAGGAAAAGTCCTAAGTAACCAAGGCTCAAAGTCATATTTTAACTTTAAGATTCCTGATTGTTCAGAACCAAATCAGTTTCTTTTATAATATATGTGGAAAAAATGCTAGCCAAACATCAAACCAATTTTCTCAGTAAAGGGCTTCCTAGACCAGCCAATAGAAAAAAGAAAGGATAGGAAAACATCTTGTGTCCTCAGGACCCATGCTCTTGCATTTGAGAAGACATCCCTTTCAACTGCAGTCTTCACATCCCTGATTTTTTTTTCACAGAGACTCCTGCATAGGGTCTGCTCTGACCACTGTTTTGTGGGAGGTGGGCTGGGGACAGAAATCAACAAAAAAAAAAAGAGTGGAAGATTTTTGTTAGGAAGGAGAATCAGGGAAATGTTTACTTTGTGACTTCCAAAAGCGTTTAAACAGGAGTTCAACCCCAAGTTGTCCAAGACTGTATGGACTAAGAAGTCTGCTAAAGTGGTATGAACAATTTGCTGCCTTTAGCTTTCAATCTGTCCTAGCCAGAGACAAATGGGGCAGAAGAATAAATGTGTGTCAGCCTCGTGTGCATCTGACAGTTCAGTTTATTAGTTTAGGGCAATGGAGGTGGCCTTGCAGCTATACATCACCCTGTAAATGACAACAGCTGAGAAGGTGGGACATATCTTGTTCTGGCAGCCCTGAGAAGCTATGGCAATTACCAACAGAGAGACGGGGCCGACCACTTACAGAAAAGTTCTTGACCTATCCGTAGCAATCATTTATTCTGTCAGGCTGCAACTGAACTGAGTTTTTGAAGGTATATTTTGAGTTTAGGCATCTTTATGGTACTTACACTTGCATGTTCTTGTCCAGACCTAAATCCTTTTCAGGGTGTTACCTTCCTTGTACTTCACCAGGTACTTTTGCAAGGTGTTATTTCAAACACAAGTTAGCTTTGCTGCAGCCACTTCTGTCTAATAAGATAATATATATTCTACCAGATGTTTTTTTGTTGATCTTGGGATAAACACAAATTTGCTGATAATTGCTCAAACTGACACTGCTTTTTCTGTATCTATTGGCATGAAGCAGGTTCATGGATCTGTTCTACTGTTGTAGCTATGTCTAGAATAAACAGAAGCTAATGCACTCTGGATATATAGCTACATGAGAAAAACAAAAGGTTAATTTATATTGAACTTGGGGACTATGCCATGAGTATGAATTTGACATCCTGTCTCACACAGCAAGAAAGAATAGTTTTTCTTGAGATTGATAGTCAGAACCCAAGGAGATCATTCCTGTAACAGAAGCCAAACAGATGCTACACAAGTTGTAGATCCTTTATCAAAAATCATAAAACTTCCTTTTCAGTCATGGTAGGAAAATTTCTTAGGGTCTGACCTTCCTTTACATCACTTCTTTTCCTTGGTTTGTGGTCAACCTCTAGAATTCAGTGTCATAGGAATTCAGCAAATCTTATACAGTGGGGGAATTTTTAAATGCTGTGGGCTGACAGAGGCAATTATCTTCTTCAGCAGCTTCATACACCAATAATATACTCCACTGAGACCAGTAATAGTATACTCTCAATTCCTCAATGTGTTCTAAAGCAGAAGTAAGTTGACCTGGAAAGCCATTTTGAGAATAGAACATGGTTTTGGTAATTCTAAAAAAAACCAACCAAACAAACAAAAAACCAAAAACATCAAACAAAACATATGATCAATTTTGAGTTAGTATAGTTTGACATTATTAATCACTGGATAGCAGGACTGAGCTGTTATGTAGGAGCTGTGTGTAGGACATACAGCAGATAGTGAAGTTCCTTGCATAAGGACTAAATTTCCACTGTGTTTAAAACTATGTTCTCAGAATTTTGATACCTGAGAACACCTTTTTTTCTCAAGTTGGTGGCACCCAGCAGATCGCTTTCCCTGATCTCGCCCAGCACCTCCGGAGAGCAGCCTTATGGAGAATTGCCTGCCCTATCGCAGAGTGCCTGCCCTCAGCTCTGTGGAGTGTTCCCTCCTGTCAGGACTGGGTGGGCAGAGGGCTCCAGCCTCCTCTGCACCTTTTGGCTGCTCTGGCAGAGTGCTGGTGTGTTGTAGCCATCCAGTGCAAATGTTTGGTTTATGTGATGTATCTCATAGTGAAGTCCTGTCCACGAGTAGGGATTGTAAGTACTACATTGAAGTTAGTCATGTTACTAAGAAGTGCACAATTTTATAATACTTTGTGCAAGTATTTTATCACAAAACCTCCCTTCTGAAAAAGTCAGATATTAGTCTCCTCATTTAATAATGAAAAAGAGATTTTGACACAGTAAATCAGTGTCAGAGAAGATGGAAGCTCTGAGTACTGGAATCTAATTTTCTGCTTGAAACCCTTCTCAGACTGGTTTGCATTAGAAGAGCTAAAGACTTTTCTCTGTTTGACAGGGCACCCTCACTTAACCTGCAGTATGAGTGAAGTGGCAGTCAGATCACTCTGCAGTGTGAATATTAATGAGAACATTCATAATAATCCTTCCCTTTGACAATGGAACAGGAGCTAAAGTCCAACAGCAGGATCAAACAGGGTGGCATGGTACATGTATCAAACCATCTGGCTAATGCATAGCTCAAGGAAATGAGCCAAAACATTTCAGTCAAAACTCTTCACTGGAACAGTAATAACCCATGAGTCCCTTTTTCCTAAAAACCCTGGAGGCAGAACAAAATATCCTGTCAAAATGCATCAGTGCAATGGAGCAAGAAAAACAAAAACTTCAGACAGTGCATATGACCATGTGAAGGTGTTTATGTATTTCACAAAGAATTTTTTTCTACTTTTTGTTTCTCTCCCTCTCTCCCCCCTGCTCTCTGTGCCATCCACCTTCAAACACAGATGATGTCTGGCTCTAACAGCTCCTTAATTTATTCAGTTCAATCTACATTTCATTTAAAGACAGCGTTTGTTCTGAAACTTTCTTTTCTATTTATGCTTTGTGTGTTTGTTCACTGTTGTGTAAGTAACCCGTCTGCTGAACTGACTCCTGTCATTTCCCCCATCTGCTGGGAAGTAAAAGGCAGATTTTCTAAAGATTTATCTGCTCAGGACATCTTCCTGGATCTTGAAGCTTAAACCAAAACCAACTACTTCTTGGCAATGTTCTCTGATGATGACTAAAGTGGTTCCTCAGCACTGATATTGGTCATGATATTGATATGTCTCTGGTAGAGGAAACATGATGTTTTTGTCGTTAATAACTGACCTTCCTCTGGCAGTCATAGACAAATCACAGTGATCTGAATAGCCCAGATAATGAGTCACCAGCCTGTTCTAAGATGCGGTACCACTGGTGCATCCATTTGGGGTGGTAGGAGGAGATAAATGGAGGCCACCAGAACTCCCAAAGTAGCATTAAAGCCACAAAAAGTACTAAATGTACAACTTTGCATATGGACCTCAGTGTTTGTTATTGCACAGTAGTGTTTTCAGTTTGCAAATAGAATTCATTCAGTGGCTTTTTAACATGTTAAGTGACAGAGGCCAGATGAGGATGCACTGGACTTTCACTGCTGAAAATCTACTCACAAAGAACGAACTTGAAATTCCAGTCTTTCTCCATTAATCACTGTCATGTACAGACTGGCATATCGAAATGGCATAGCAGGTTAAGACAGAAGTATTTTGAAGGAATTGCATTATGACTGTTCAAGATTAGAACAGCCAAGGCAGGTCAAATTCAGGGTGGTGGTGCTGAGAGGAAAATCTGAATATCCAGATTGTACCTGAAAAGGGAAATGATAAGGCCAAATTCTTAAGTTTCAAACCCCAAATCCTGGTGCCAGTGGGAGTTTTGTGGTATTGTTATCTCTATTAAGTTTTAGGAGCAAAGGGTGTAAAATGGAAAAGTTTCTGAGGCAGGTGTATTGCTGCACAACTCATCCCCATATGCTGCTGTAGGATGCGAGAGAGATTTACCTGGGACCTGCAATGACCTAACAAGCCATATTACAGTATGATCTAAAGGGAGACTGAGTACTGAGCCATAAGCCCTGGAGTTCCAGCTTAGCTGAATTTGTGACAGTGACAGACAACTTAATATTTTGCTGGAATTAGTCTGTGAGAACAACTTTTTCTGAAATAGGGAAGCATCCATAAGCTCTTCATATCAGTAAAACAAAATCCTACTTGTGAAAAGCTAGGAATGCGTTCTGCACAGATTTTGAAGATTCGTTTTAATTTTTAACATAAAATACCCCAAATATTACAACTTTAGATTGAAAGCGTATGGCTGCCCATTACACAGGGAAAATATAAATATGACTATCTCATGCTTACTTTAAAATTTCTTAAGTTCACACACTAGATGAGATAGTGGTTCAACAACGTAATGTCTAGAATCACAAACCTTGCCTTGTTTGTTGTTGTTTATTAAACATGTTGCCTATTGTGACTTTAAAAGGCCTTGTTTAGCATCGTATTATTAAATACTGGACTATCACTACTAGTAATCTTGCTACTAGTATCACTACTACTATTATTTTGGAAGCACCAAAAGTGTGCAGTTGAAATCAGAGTGGCGTTTTTCTTGGGAGTTCAGCAGAAACAGACAAATTCCCCAAAAAGGTCACACAAATCAAAACTAAGAGTAGACCACATATCATTAACACGAAGTGCTGCAACTCCCCTTCTGCTGTTCATGCAGTGAACAACTTTCTCAAATGGAATTAAAACCCCCACACTTTACCTGAAGAATCTTTAAGGAAAAATCACTATTCCCAGCCTAGCATGTATTTTCTGTTACGCATTCTCTACAACTACCTGAAAGGAGCTGGTGGCAAGGTGGGTGTTGGTCTCTTCTCCCAAGTAACAAGTGATAGGACAAGAGGAAATGGCTTCAGTCTGCACCAGGGGAGGTTTAGATTGGATATTAGGAAAAATTTCCTTACTGAGAGTGGTCAGGCATTGGAGGAGGCTGCGCAGAGAGGTGGTGGAGTCACCATCCCTAAAGGTGTTCAAAAAATGTGTAGACAAGGCACTTCAGGGCATGGTTTAGGAGACAGAGTAGTATTGGGTTGACAGATGGAGTTGATGATCCTAGAGGTCTTTTCCAACCTTAATGATTCTATGATTCTATGATTCTATTGTCTTCCACTTCCTCTCAAATGGACATTTATAATGAATTGCAGTGAAATGCTTAAAAAGGCTCCTATTATCACTTTTATTCTATTTGACTACCTCTTTTTTTTTTTAACCTGTTCACAAAACTCTTATGTGTACTCTCCAAAGTAATAATAATTTCATGCCTAGTCTGAACACACTCAATATTCAAGTTTTTTGCAATCTTTGTCAAGATCAGATTCTGTAATTCTGACAGTGTTTCAGAAAAAGAAAATGTGTTGTGAGAGAAATGTAACTAGTATTCAGTCACTAAAACCACTAGTCTATACCTATCATTTTCGTACTTAAAAACTTAAAAATTATTGTAAAAATAGTTTCTGTTAGCTAGTGAACATATCAAGATAGTCTAAAAGCAAGATCAACATATAATAATCCTGTATAGACATGCATCAGCATTTCAGTAAATTAAGTACTGACATAATGAGGTTCTTGTAATTGTGAAACTATTTTGGCTAATGAAAAAAACATTTCATTCACAGCCGTCAAAATCAATTTATGACCTTTCTATATCATATATTTCTCTATTATGCAGTATATGAGTAAGGAAATATACCTTTTTATGGTCATATTTTATTCATCTGTATATAGATGTATGTATTCCAAAGTGAAAAAGAATATCTGCTGCAAATAATGATGGATTATGAAAGTTCAAACTGTTTGAGACTAGTATAATTTTCTTGCTTTTTTCCCTATAAACTCACAGTGTGTTTTTGAACATAATCAAGCTGAAATCAGCTTAATTCAATCAGATAATAACCAAAATGTTGGTATTTGCATGGTTTTAAAGTATTAGTGGCTGCAGAGAACAATTTGTTCTATGAACACTGAAATTAATGAAATGGAAATTCAGAAGGATTTGTGTTCTACATCCCTACACAGACTCTCAGCACAACACTTCAATTTCTTCCTCGTCCCTCTCCTAGTGCTTTCAAAACCTCCTGAATACCCTGTAAGCCATAGGTCGGGGCAAACATTAGTGAGGAAAACCCTGATTTTTTACTTACATTTATGCTGATGTACTGGCTTATATTGCAAGGCATATATTACCTGATTAGCTAAATGGCTGGACAGAACATATAGCTGTAAAAGTAATGTATTTTTTTTTTCTGCAGTAGAAACACTAACCCCTCTCCTACCATGGTGTACGTTGTAGCAAAATTGCTTGCAAAGGTCTGTAGAAGAGAGATAGATAAAGAGAACAACTGCAAAGGCTTATTTCCTTGCTAATTATTTTCTGATTCAAAAAAGAATCTGCTATATTAATTACAAAACACAAAACTTTTATCTTACCTACTATGATTTTAGCTATGGGGAAATAATGAAAACAACACTATTTCATTTTCTGTTGCAACCACGTGAGCTATGAATGACTATAGATTAAAGTGTTATATTTTTGCAGTTTCTGCTGTAAGCACCACCTACAGAGAAAATCTATATTCTCATATTTAGACACATATTTAGACAAAGTTTCAAGACTGTTATTATCTTTTTTTTTTTTACAGTAGAATTATTTCATGTGTTACTTATCCCTGACAATCTAACATTAGAGATAGATAAACTGCTTTTACATGGAGTAGAATCAGTTGTAGGTATTGCCATCCTTAGTAATCCTTTAACATTTTTTAAGCTACCCATCTAAAAAGTTCTTTATTTGCTTTGGAGAAGTGAACCTTGACTTGATGGACTATCATAAAGCCAATCATTATGTAAGTTTTGGATGTATCTAAACCAATTCAGAATTCATCAGTCAAGAATCAAGCTTAGATCACAATGATGCAATCTTTTCTGTACTCAGAGCAGACCAATAGATACTAGTGTTATGGCCAACATAGCTGATATTAATTCCTGAAAAATACAAGGGATGAAAATACCTTTAGAAATTAAGAAAATCATTGTACAGATAATGGCCATATGCAGGGTAATCCTAGTTGCAGTTCCTTTGGGAAGGCTAGATCGATTATTTTTGCATTTTTTAATTGGTTTCAGTCATGTCTTCTTGAGTTTGTAACATGATTAGGAGCTTTTGATTTTAAAGGTGGTGTATGAATACAAACTACTGCTATTTCTGGGCTTTTTGTTGTTTTTTGTTGTTTTTTTTTTTAATAAAAATGTATTCTCTTGGCTGAAATGTACACTGAGAACAAGATTTAATCAGCAGTTACATTACTTGTTTGACTGATTCAGCTTTCCTCTTACTCATGCAATGAATGGAATAATGGATGTCTTCAAAACAGGGAACAGAAAGATACCTACAGAATCAGTGGAGGAAAGCTTCTTAAAGGAAGGATGGCCACCCTACCTGCTCATACTGCTGTCTATCCCACACTGCCTGCAGTTTCACTTTCCTCAGACAAAGCTAACTTACTTTCCTGAATCCTCCTTTGAAAATATTCCTTAAGAAAGGGATCCTTATTCTATGGCAGTAGTCATATCTTTTAAAGTAGTCTGGTTTTGTCTCATTTTTTTTCCTGTGCCTCTGCAAATGTATAGACTCAATCAACAGTGTAGCTCTACTATAGGATGAGGCATTATTATCACGTATCTGAAGAAATGTCTATACATATTTCACAGACAGAAGTGTCTGCCTATGGTCAGAGCCAGATAGATACTGTTAAGTGTCAGTGGGCAGATGCTGATGCTGTCAGGCCTGTACATGGGCACAGTGATAATGGCATGTTCAATCCACCCATCTCAGATGTCCCTTTGCCAACCAGAGAAAGCACTCATCTCCCCTGTCCATGGAGGCAGGCCTGAGTTGTGTGACATGCACAGAACCACAGCTTTGGTTTATTGTCTTCATTTAAATTAATGGGAAATGAAGAAAAAAAAAAACCTGCAAATGAAAAAAATTTGCAGGTTAGTTATAACACAGAGCTTTTCTCTGTTTACAAGTCTAAGATGTAAAGCTGAGTTGAGGCCCTGCTTTTTGTTATGGTGAGAACAATGTAGAAATTTACAGAACTTTGGTTCTTCTCTGAAGCTTCTGAAGGAGATGGCTCTTTCACTGGATGACTTGACTGAGTTCTGGCAGGGAGTGTTGATTGCTAGTGAACTGCAAATACAAAATGACAGGAAAATGATTACTGAGGTGAGAACACTAATAATGAAAAATAGCAACTAGTGGGGCTATGGAACAACAATATTGAGCAAAAATGCTCTGTAAATGAGAAATGTGATTTTTTAGTGGGCTTGGTAATAGTGTTTTCAGAAACTGCACATTGGTTTGGGACAAAAGACTTACTGGCTGAACAGTTAAACTATATCTACCCTAAGAATCCAGCTTTAGATGTGGCTTCTGTTTTAGAAAATAAACTTGAGGTCAATGGCCTGATGGCCCTTGATAGGTACAACAAAGACTATAAATCTTTCAGTGGAAACCAACTCCTTTTCCATAGAAGAACTTGATGCATATCCTTTTGAACTGCTGTTCTGCATAAAACTATTCAAAATACTGTATAAAATAATCAGAAACTTGCTTGCAAAAAATTGCCCTCTCATCTCTCTCCAGAGCAGTTTTTTACAATTACCTTTCAACACCTATGACCTAGGGCAATGTTTGCTTGTAGTTTCAGATGTGAAACAAAAGGTTTTGATGAACAATTTCTATACTGGTATTACACACTAGTATTACCCAAAACAACTGTATCTCTATGGCACTTCTTTGAACTAAATCACTTTATTATCTTTCATAACTGACTGGACTTATTATTGTCATTGGTCTAGAAATGTGAGTTTGTCTGGCCTGTCAGTGTCAATGTAAGATATTTGTCTGTATGGAACCTGAGGAAGAGGTGGAGAAAGAAGGGAACCTAAGTGAAAAGTCCAAGCTGGTCCAGTAGTTTTTATTTTCTTTCATTCTTTTTCTCATTTTAAGTTCTGCCCGCAATTTTCCTTAAGCCACATAATACAAAGTAGAAAAAGAAGCAGGTTTTTGGTTATTTTTTTTTTCCCTAAAAGCACAGGTTCTAGTATATATGAAGTTCTGTGAATTTTTATCAGTTTTATTGAGTTTATCATGCCAGAAAGAAAAAGTGGTGACAGTTTCAATATATCTAAATGTTTTGAATTAAGGTTTTTTGTTTGGGATTTTTTTTTGTTTGAAATTACTTTATGTTTATTTTCACTCCTTTAATCCTGGAATTCAAGTACAATTTTTTTTTCTTTCATAAACAAAATTTTTAGCTGGGCATATAATGAAAACCTTTTGACTTTTTTTTCACCAAAATTCTTCCATAACAATATTTCCATTTAGCTATTTTTTCCCTTTTTTTCTTAGCCACTCTTTAATTAGTATAATTTATTAATTGCATAGCTCTTGTGAAAGAGGGGTAGATGGCTTGACTGAAACTTGGTTTTCTGTTATCTTAAGAGTTTGCACACCGTACTGGCTTTATCAGCATTTTCTTGCATATACAGATTCATAGCTTAAATCAAAACAAATTATGAAATGAGGCATGAAAATCATGACAAACCTAGGACCTTCATGCATGGTGGCTGGGGTGTAATGTAACTGCCTTCCTGCTGTGCAAGTATTATATATTTTAGATAAAACATGTTGTTTATTTTTCCTGTGGTATATGGCTTTGATATCACCACATCATCAATAGTCCCAACAGATGGGTAAAACCAGCCCATCATGCAGTCATTTTGGCTGGTCAGGTACTAGATAACACAAACTACTTAAAATAATTCCAAAACAAATAGCCAATGCATCCTCCTGCTGTCAAACCTTCCTGATTGGGAATCTCCTTTCTATTCTTCATAAGAATTTTATTCTCTACAAGAATAAAGTCATCTAATTTGTCTAAGGGCACATCCATGGCCTTTAGCCTGCCCTCAGAACAAAGTTTTGGAAAAGAAGGAAAAAGTAAGCTTCTTCCCAGGTTGCCATTATTGCTCTGACAATCTCTTTGAGTCGTAGGGCATTGGAAAATTGCTGAGAGGTTGAAATATGTATGAGAAAATAGTATGAGAAATGTGATTTTTTTTTTTTAGGAGAATACTATGTATAACTGGTCTAAAAACTATTTCCTGATGTGCAAATTGCTCTACAAATTCTGTTCTTCTGTAGCTAACTATTGCTCTACCTGCTTGTTCATCTCAGGCTTTCAAGGTCCAAACACATGTAGTCAGAAAATCACACAACATGCTGCTAGGCACTTACCAGCTATCAAAGCAGACCTGACAACTCCTCCAAAGAGCTTTACTCCAATCACTCCAAAGCCTGCCTGCTGTTCTATGGATTGTATATGCTACTTGCACAGTCCCTGAGGAATCTCATTACTGGAGCTGAGCTGGAATGTTTTACTCTAAACAAACACAGCAAACTGCACTGTCTTTATAAATAAAATTATCTTAGTCAGAAAGCTGTCCTATTACTTCAGAAGTATACGTTGAAAAGCTGATTATATTCCTTCTGTCTTTTCCATTGGAGCTCTCAAAGGAAGAGTGTCTCCACTCTCACAAAGCCCAGCCAGCTCAGCAGCCACATTTAATTCCACGTTGCTTTTTCTCTGATGTGGAATGACAAGCAATGGGTTTTGGCTGCCATTCCAGATGAGGATGATTGCACTGTGCTTGTCAGTAAGGTGGGAAGTTTGCATGCAAAGGCTGTCTGGACATTTCAGTAGTGTGAACAGGACCATGGGGACAAGTGTTTCTCATTGCTTTTGGTTAGCCCCTATCAGTTATGACTGAAGCCTGGTTAGAATTGTGAATTACAAAAACTTTAAAATTAAGAACAGTGAAAGAGTTCTCCCTCTTTTTTCTGTGGGACAAAAACAGACCAGGAATTTTCTGCTTCATGAATGTGACTTCTGACAGAAGAAGTTTCAGAAATATAAAAAATTGTATCTTCTGCCCATGAACTTTAAAGTTTTTTTGTTTTGGGTTTTTTTGGGTTTTTTTGTCATTTGCTTACTTGCTGCTTGTTCGGGCAGTTCTGTAATAGGATGATAGTGTGGTGTCTCAAAAAGGTGAAGATAAGATGCCTTGTGAACCCCTGTAGTATTTCATTCAGTGGTTCTAAGTGGGCAAAAAAGCAAGTGGAACCACTGCAGCATTCTTACGTCTAGTGGGGGGATGAATAAACCTTTACATAAAACTGGGAGATATTTGCTGAAGTGAACATGGAAAAGAAAGAAAGGAATCTCAGTGGATGAATTAAAAGAAGTTTGCAGTCATAGGCAACTGTCACAATTTTAAACTGAAATTTTAGTTCAAACAAGTACACCTTTAAAGTTACAAATCTACAGTCACAAATCCCCACTCTCCTCAGACAGGGCAAATCATGTTACAGCCTACCTCACAGGCAGGCAGGAGATTTAAAGTCATGCTTAGCCAATTGTTGTTCATTTATTGCCCTGTGACACTTAGCAAACATTCCAAGAAAAGAACTGTACAAGTGTAATTGTATTAACTGGCTCCAGGCTGATCTAAAGTTATTCCCTTTGACCTAGAGCACTGGATTCCCTGAACAGAGTTTACTTCTCTGGATGAGTTTCAAAGCAAATTCATTATCAAACATCTGTCAGGGTCACTTCAAGTATGATGTGAATATTAGAATTAAATAAACATTGGAAAATCAGAAACAGATGTGCAAACAGGTCTTTTCTCTGTTTATTTAATGGAAAACAAAGTTTTCTAGTTTTCTTAAATGGCAAGGTCTTATCACTTTGGTATATTTCTTTTCATCCTCTCAGGGCTGGGATTTTTATAGAATTTGTTGTTTGTTTGTTTTTCGGTTGTTTCTTATTATTTTCACTGCTGATTTTGCTACCCTTTGGCAGGCAGATGGACCGAGACACTGCCCGCCAGGTATTTATGGAATAGCTTGAATCAATAGAAGACACTGCAGACCCTTTTTCATGAGCCCAGCTGTGACATATATGTGTAGTATAAAGGAAAACTTAGGCTCTTCCTTTACCATGTTTCTTAAGGCTGTTTCGTAAGTCCATTAGACTTGCTTAGCAGAATTTGTTGAGATATCATATGAATACAGGAAAGCTGGAATGACCCGAGACGTACAGGGTCTCTTATCTCCAATGCTGCTGAAAGGCAAGAGCAGGAAGGAGGTGGTGATCTATTGTGTCATGTTAGAAAGAGGGGCATCACCAGCTCTCCTTTAACCTTGGAATGAGGCTTTCAGGCAGTACCAAGAGTAGCTTTGAACTCCATTAAAAGTCAAAGAATCTTTTAAGACCCATGGAGAATTTGTCTGAGCTGGTATCTCCAGGCATAACACAGATGACTAATAAAGGTCAAAAGTCCAGACTCCTTCTAAGAGAATGCCTTTATATTAAACCATATCTTTGCCAACACACAAGCTCTGCACAGATGGTGGAAGATACCTGTAAGGTTATTTCTGAACCTTTCTTCTCTACCATTTCAGATGAAGGCATGCAAATGCCTGCACCACAGGTAGAAATTCCCCATGAATGCAATTGTATGAAATTTATTTTGCCTCTATTTGCCTTTTTCTAGCCTATTATTAAAAGGATTTACCAAACATGTAGTCACAAGATTATAGAGTACATATGTATGCAGTTGTTGTTTTAAAGTGAATATGGTTCTGTTTTGGGCAATTTTGGCAAACTCTTAAGATTTTAAATAAGTCCTCTATCTCCACTTCTATCATAAATTCAACAAAAGTTATCACTCTAAGGTCCCAAGTAGGTGTTTGGTTTCCTATAGAATGAAAAATATACCCTTGGTGTTTTCATCCACACTACTTTCTTAGAAATAAAAGGAAACTTGAATATTTTTCATATTCCTTTGAAAATTGTCATGGTTTAGCCGGCAGCTCAGCCCGACAGCCGCTCGCTCACTCCCCCACCGGTAGATGGGGGAGAGAATCAGAAGGGTAACCCTCGTGGGTTGGGATAAGAACAGTTTAATAATTAAAATTAAAAGAAACAACAACAGGAATGCAATGTAAAGGAGAACAACGAGAGGTGCAAAACCCTGGGGGAGGGGGGAAAGGAACGAACTGCCGAAACAAACCACCCACGCCGCAGCCACTCGCCGACCCGACGCTGCACCGCTCCCCAGCTGCAACCTGCCCCCCCTTAATATACTGGTCATGAAGTCACATGGTGTGGAATGAACCTGCCATTGGCCAGTCGGGGTCAGCCGCCCCTGCCATGGCCCCGCCCCTCCCAGCCCCCCCCCCCCGCCACGCGGCAGAGCGCGGGAAGCTGGAAAGGTAGCCGACCCCCCACGGTGAGGAGAATTAACCCCTTCTCAGCCAAAACCAGCACAAAATGCAAAACGGCTTTAGCCAACTGCCTACATTTATTTTGCATATCTCTACCTACTGTAAGTTGCAATACATCAGGGAAGCAGTTGCAGTGGAGAAAGTTCTTGAAGCCACAGTACAGAAATTTGCAATTGGTAATACTAGTACTTTACAATGGAAGACAATATTAAGATATCTCCGCTGCTGGGACAGTCTTCATACACCAACTAATATGGCTGATATAATAAGGTATAGCCGTAGAAACCATGGCTGGGGAAGGATTTTTTCAGTGCAAGCGACATGCAGTTATTCTCAGTGACACCAGCCAAAGACAGGATTAGAAATAAAAATACAGCTTATGATCTGAATGAGCCATCAATGGCAATGTTATAGAGAGACACTGATGAAGGCTTTAATCAGTCACTCTGTAGCTTAGTGAATATAGGTTTTAGCAAATCTTATGCTGAATTTCATTTTGCTATGGCTGCATGACAACTGGTAACACTTATTATGGGTGCCTGTAACGTGCTTAAGTCTGATGTGTAGGCATACTGGGCATGCAGTCTCAGATATTCGCAGACCACACTGAGCCAAAGATATGTAAAAGCACATAGTGGTTTCTCACTGGCTGTAACTCTACAAAGTACCTTGGGTAGGTGGCAAAATTTAATTCTTGTGATAACTGTAGGTGATTTTGGTATTGTTTTGAACTTCTATTACACACAAAATCTTCCATGAAACTCTGAACTTGAGCACAGTTGAACTATTAACATATATGCAAGTCTCATTGGATGTTACAGGGCCTGAGACTCTTGGCAAAATTCACCACGTTCTCAAACAGTTTGCCCTTTTTGTATCTTTCCCTCTTTCTTTCTAATACTGACAGCACTTTCCAGAAATTCCATTAATGAATGCCTATAACTCACTAATTACCAAATTATGTCACTGAAACTGTAGTTCAAAATCTGTACAAGTTAATAAAATCTCTCTAATGATATAAGTTGTATCAATTTATAAGCATAATTAAAAGTACAACTGAGACTAACCAATTTTTCACCTTTTGAACATCTTCCAAGTCCCTTCTGACTTCTTTTAATGTGGCAAATAATGTACCAAATAAAATGACAGACACTGAGTAAGACAGAGAGATAAAATCCTGAGGATGAGATCCTCAGCCAGTGGTGTCAATGCTATAGGATTCAGATAGTTTGATGCCTGTGGGTTATTTAAGCCTGAAGGTTTACCATTCTATCACCATTTCTTTCCTGTTTGTTAATATATGTGGGCACCACTGGAAAAAAGTAATGAAAATACAAAGGAGAACAGGGTCTTGACTGGGATTAGGTGATGCAGACAACACTAATTGGCACCGACTTTGCCCAGGGCAGCAATGAGTAGAACTTAAGCCTATTGCTCGCTCTGAGATATCATAAAACAGAGAGCCCTTTTCCTGTACTGATGTGTGGTTGAACACTGTGTTGATTTAATTACAGCAAGAAGTGATTGGGAAGTATTTTTAAGAGAGATTAGTCTCCTGTTGTCACCTGTCAGTGAGATGGATGGAACTCAGCCTTACTATTGAGGCACTAGTTATAAGCTGATTTGCTGGTGGCTGAGACAATAGGCTGCATATTTTTAAATTGTATCAAGAAGGACCTATTATTTAGGACTTCTTATTACTGTCAGTGTCACAACATCTTGCATTATTCAAAGAGAGCATTGCTTCCATCCGTCAGTCTCCCCTTTGCTGTCAAAGATGCAAATACAGGTTCTCATGTCTTAGGGGAAATTTGTAATATAAAAGAGAGAGAAGAAAGATGTCAGGAAAAGCTAAATGATATAGGATGAATATCCTCAGGGGAAAGAGCAACAGGAGATTTGGATTTTTTTTATTTGCTACATAATGAGAAAGAAAGAGGCAGAAAATTTCCTTTTAGGAAGTTCTGGAGAATTTACCTCTGTGCATATACAGATGTGTTTTTCAGTATAAAGTTGGGGTGCTAGAAAAGGTGCTGGATGTATCTGAGAGAAAGAAAAGGAAAAGGAACCCATTCCTATACAAAGATCAATGATTATGATTTTGAAAATGAAGGCAAATTCAAATAGGTTAAGAGTGGGGTATTAAAAGCAAATTATATGGCAGTTGAGCATATTTCAGAATGCAGTAGCAGGCAATATAGATGGTTAGATTTTTGTAATAACATTTTTTTTTCACCAGCACCATTGATTTATTGAAGCAAGGCTTCTTGGGGCAAAAGACTAGTGTCAGCAATTTTTTTTTAACCAAAAGTTCTTTTGGAAAGGGTTTCAAAACTAGTTTCAGTATCTTGTTTAGATTTTTTAAAAAAACCAAAATTTTCCAGTTTAAAATTACTGTTGTTAAGAAAATGAAGAAAAATTTGCATCTTTTAAAATTGTTGTGATTAACATGACACATTTTGTCATTGTTGGAATAAGTTCGCTTCCACGGCCCCAAAGCATTTGAAAATATATCTTTCCAGTCTTGAATATTTTTGCAACTGCTAGGGTTCATGCTACTTTGAGACAGGAATATTTTTTTATATTTTGAAACATTTGGGTGTCACTGAAAGATATTTCCTGTGAAATCAGAGCACAATAATTGTCTCTCTGCTACCTCTGTATCTGCTGTTGTCATTCAGGAAACTTCACTTAGAGGAATCCAGGGGCCTATCCACACAAGCTTGCTGTGACTTCAAAATGACAGCAAGGGACTTAAATCATGAAGATCTTACAGGGTCTATAGGTTCTGAACAAAATTGCCTGGGCTCAGACTGAGGTAATTGTGTTCTCCACACGTTTAATCTATATGTTGCCACAGAAACACTGTCATTGCAAGGCATGACAGTCACAGGACATGAATGATCGGGGTGTATTACTTTAACATTTTAACTTTTTTTTTAATAGAAGGAAGCCAGAACACTTCCTCATCTACTTCATGCTATATCTTCAGAGTTTGTTTATGGAACACTTAATTTGGTTGGTATTACTATCAGAGTTACTAAAGGGAGTCACAGCTTTATATTTGAGCTAGGACTTCAACAGGTTTTCCTGCCTCTAGTGTTACCCAGAGGAAAGGGCTGCAAATGGAGAGCAGCTGTTCATCAGTTCACTGATATGTTTTCTGTAATGCTGGTCACAGCACTATTTGAAAAAATATTTTAATTATGAAAAGTAATAATAAAAAATTAATCAGATATTTTTAATTTGTGAAATCTCAGTGAAAAAATCAATTCCTGGGTAATTTCTAAGCAAGGACTGCAGGCTGCACAAATTAAAACAAAAGAAAGTGTGGTATTTATAGTGTCCCTTTAAGTGAATTCTCCTATCACTGCACCTGCCTGCCATTATCATGGAGAAATGCATTCTCCATCTATTAGCCTGAAAACCCTTTCAGCCAGAGAAGGTCCAGCATTCCATAATATATGTATATATTATATATATAATAACATAAATATATGTTATATATATATACACATTATATATATAATATATATATAATATATATATGTATATATATACATTATATATATAATAACATAAATATATGTTATTTCAGGTTTTGCTGCAGAATTTTAGCTTATTTTGCAAAGAAAAAACAGGAATGGATTCAACAGGAATAGAAAAGCTGTTAGAGAAGAGGCCGGTCTGAAGTGTATTCCATTTTCATTAGCGTAAAGACTTTCTATCTCCCTTAACCTGCACTCTCCCCATATGTACAATGAAAAACAAAGGGTTCAATTTGTGCTAGAGCAGTGGTAGGGTTAGACTAATTGATTAACAGCAATTTCCCCCATCACATAAATGGAACCATGTGATTTCTGCAATGGATAGAAACAAAGCCTGGAGGCCAGTAAAGATACTGGTTTGGAACACAAACAGGCAGGGACCAAAGGCAGGAGTCTCAACTTAAACGCAAGCCCTTAACAAAACATTGTAAGCCTGCAGCGGCTTCTAATAGCTCTTAAACAGTTCCTTCTTCACAACAGTCTGAACAAAGGTTAGACGGCTGTCCCACATCAGAGAGCCAGCCTTGAGCTCAGGCAACTGAACACCTAGGAGACGAAAATGGTCTCCTGGCCCTGAAACACCCTTGCCACAAAGCAAGCTACTTCTGCACTACTTTCATTTTCAGTGGAGGCTTGATCCTGGCTCCCAGTCCTCTACTTTTTGTTCCTTTACTGAAACTCTATCCCTTCAATAATGCAGAGCCTGTGGGCCTTGATCTCTTTCCCTCCTTACCTATCCTCCTTTCAGTGACCCTCAGTAATATCTCTTTCCTTCTGAAGAGTGCTTTAAACTTTTTATGGTCTTTTGTTTTGCATTTTTCAGTGAGATCCTGCTTTCTTCCTTGGATTCTCCTTTGCCACTTTCTGTAATGTATTTATATCCAGCAGAAAATATGACCATGGAAGAACTAGATCAAGTATGCAATTTATGTCAGACAAAGCACAGTGTTGGGTATTTAGATGTTAACAGAGAAGTTAAGAAATACTTCAGGCATATCTTTAGGACCAAAGGATAGAGCAGAAATAATATAAAAGTGAGGAGTGTTTGGTCCAGTTTTTGGACGTTGCTAAGTTGATTGTTGGAAAGACTAAGAGTCAGCTAAAAGTGGTCTTGGGCATTTCCTCTGAATCACTATATGTAAATTCAGATCTTTAGTGGTGCCTTCTGGAGGTGTGTCTCTCTCCCCAATAATAAAACCAGCCTAAGACAACTTCTTTACTCTTTGGAGGCCTAATATCTGCCAGTAGTATTCCTCTGGATCTTTGTTTCCACACAGATGTACAAATAAAGCTACACGTAAATTGCTTACCGACAGGATAGCATATGAAAACTATTAATTTGCCACCAGAGGAGGAAGGATCTGACCATCTGCAAGAACATTTAGAATCATTGCCATAACCAGTAATGGAATTATATTCCCATAGCTAAGAATGAAATACATTTAAAGAAATTTGTGTTAAATAGCAGGCCAAAGATGCAAGCCTCCTGTTGCTTTTGCATAGAATCATCAACTAGGTTTGAAAGATTAGGAAGTTTAGAAGTGCAAGATCAGTGAAGAGAGCGTAAGAACATGATACAAAAAGAAGGAGAAGAAAAATCTAGACTTTGTGGAAAGCAATGAAAACAGTGACAAAGAATGAAAACTAACAGAAAGTAGCCAAAGAAGGCCAAAAGTATAAAGAAAGGTAGGGAAGGAAACTTAGAAGTTAAGATAGGTAGTAAAGAGCTACCATGTGCAAGACACAGGAGGTTTAAGATAATGGCAATTGAACCAAAATGTTTCAATAACTTCTCACAAGGATACTAATAAATGAATAGAGATATGTATTGTTAGGTTGTTGAAAGTAGTCCTTCAGACAAAAGATCCAAACCTTCAAAAGCTATTTTGCTGGTTATGCTTGTAAATGGTCTTTTAGGTGAAGGAGGAGAATGTGTCAAGACCCAGCTTCAGCAGAAATGTCAAAAAATTACTCCTTTGCTTCCAACTCAAGCTAGCAAAATTTCAGTATTACTGTATTTGTGTAGAATGATTTCCAAAGGGTTTCTCTGAGGCTTGTGTAGTCAAGATGGTTTACCTATGCAGAAAGAGATTTTGCAACTGTATGTTTTCTTCTGTGCCACTGTTTTCTTTTATTCTCTCAAAGCTTCCTGGTGTTTGCCTAATGTTAATTTATCCTTTCCACCTCATAAGCAGGAGCTTTACAAGCTTTTCCAAATGCACTTTAATTGCCTCGGTCTTAATTCCTGTTTAATAGTGTTAAATTTTGCAGCAAATTAAAACCTCATTTCTGAGTTTGAACTGTATCATGTCCTGTGTGTTACATCTTGACATCACTATGTTTCCAGCTGCCTGCATGATATTGCATATCCTGAGGAGAGTTTCATGGTTGTTTTTAACACAGCAAAGCACTGATGTTAATCCTCTGCTGTTTCCAAACCAGAAACTGTGAAGAGCAAAAATGAAATATTTTCCTTAGAAGTTTTCACAAAAACAATTGGACTGAAAGGTAGAGACTGAAATCCTCAGAGAGGCTGCTGAAGAGACGTAGCAGTGGCTTTGGAGAGCAAGTTTTCCTCATAATACCCAGTTGGCAATGTCTCAGTGTACCAGTCTCTGGCCTCCCTGATGAGCTCACCAACAAAGATTGGAGGCAGGAAGGGAAGGAATGAGGAAAGGAACTTGTGCTTACTTTAAGCTGGAGGGTCAAGAGCCCTCATTGTTTCCAAGTATTTGGTGAAAAATTCTGGGGACAAAAAGAACCTGAAAAATGTGAAGCCTTTCAGGCATATATGGGACAATGAAACTTGTATGTTCACTTCTTGCTGCCTTTGTTTTTGACTGCAAAGCCAGTCCAAAGGATATACAGAATGGGCAATCATACGGTAAACAGCTTTAATGGAAGGGCTCTATCTGGGGCAGAGATCAATGTAGCTGACAGAGAGATCTCCACTGATGTCTTTTGATTGACATATACTTAATTGGGTGCCACAGTGTGTTCATGTTATGTGTGTTCTGAGGCACACAACATGAGCTCACCACTATCAAGTGATAGCTCTAAGCATAAATAAAGTATTTCATTGATCATGGAGTGACTGTGGGTGGATCTGTGGCAGATCATCTGCAAGCCACTGCAAACATAACAGCTATGTAATCCATTTCTCTGCTGTTCACAGTCCCTTCCAGAATGATTTTACCACTCATGCACTTTAAGAGATCAATTGGAGAAGCTGCAGGCTGTTACTGCAGGCTGAAGGCAGGCCTCCTTACCTCTTCACTCTGTTAATGTTCTGGCAGTGAACTCTTTTGCTCTCTCTTTCCCTACTGGGACAGAAAAGTGATGTAATTTCAACCACTACACTGATTATTCTGCTTGTAGGGTTGTCTCCTGAGAGCTTTTCTGTGAATACTGCTGTATCTTAAAGTGTTTTCACAAGTAAGTGGGTGAATGTAGAGTAGCATGCACTCTGACAACTGCCGCTAGAGGAAACCTGATACAGTGACACCAAGATATCAGATAGTCTGTGTAGCATCCTCTCTGTTGTCCAGGGTCTACTGATAAATGGTTATTTAAAAAAAGCCTTTTTTCTTTTTTTTCCTTTTTTTTTTTTTTTTTTTTTGTTTAAGTAGGAGAACACTACAATGAGACAGGCCAAGCCCCACAGGGAAAATGGTGTTGCTTCACTAGGGACTCTCCCGATGAAACTCCTTTATCTTTCAGAACTACACTAGCATAGAAAAACAACTCAGTCTTGTTTCCCACTGTGAGATGCTCCTTTGAAGTGAACTAAGTACAAAATTTTTGGCAGTACACTTTTAATTAATGCAGGGTGTCCAAATACCAGTCTACTAGTTTGTATTTTCATGGACAATCCATTTCACTCATCACAGAAATGTTGTAAGGTGGATTTGGATCATGATGACCAGAATGGAAAGTCACTGGTGATTTAATGATGGTTCAGTAGAAAGAAGTAGGCTGAATTTCACAGTAAATTCTCCAACAGAGGGAAGGTGGTGTACTGGAGTTTGTGTTCATGTAGTACAATTCCTCTTGGGGTTGCTGGGCTCTACCATAAAATGAAAGTCCTGTAAGTAACGCTGGTAAAACACAAAGACCTAAAAACAGAAAGTCACAAAGTAAAAGAAGACTAATAATAATAATTAAAAAAAAAAAAATAACAAAAACTGTAGAGGTCAATTAAGAAAACTATTTTCAGATTGGATTGAAATCCTGACCACTAGCCATCCATCAGTTAATCTTGCTTGCAGTGCTTAGTTATAAAGGTAGAGATTTTATGCAGCTTACTTAGGGCTTGATCTAAATCCCACTAAAGTTAGTGGAAATCTTTACAGTGACTTCAGGGATCTTTGCATCAGATGTTTAATTTCTGTCAAAGTGGTACTGCTGCAGTATTTGAAAAGCCATAGATGGGATAATGAGAGAAAGAAAGAGAGAGACTGGAACTATCCTTTTACCAATTACCTAGAAAATCCAATTAACCAGTGATTTAAAGAAGTGGAAAGCAGTGGAGTTAAATAATTTTATTTCCTTCAGTTAACAATAACACATCAGGTTGTTAAGATGAAAATCATTTAAGAATCTAATACACTTTTCATTATCAATGCTGTTTGCTTCTGCATGTTAACTTCAGCAGGGAAACCTGACTAGCCAATTTTCTTTTCCTCAGCCAAAGCTTGCAGACTTGAATATTTCAAAATGCTGGAGAGATTGGTTTATAAAAGATAAATTATACATATATATATATAAAATCTTGAAAACTAAAACTTTTTTTAAAATTCATAATGCAATTACAAAATCATGTTCTATTGGCTGAACAAAAATGTAAATTTAGGATCTTAAAGAAATATATTAATTATCGTGGTTCATATTTGCCTCTCATTGATCTTACTTAGCTTGAAAGTTCAAATATTCTCTCCAGCATTTTATGTGTTGCTCCCGATTAAGCCCTAAATATAGCGGGCACTACTTTGTTAAATAATTTGCACCTTGACCTCAAAATTTGTGTGCTGCTATGTTCCATTGTTTATGAGAAATCCAAACTGTAAAAATCATTATGTGATAATAGGATCTGTATTTTTCTGTGGAGTTACCACATGATTATGGTTGTCATATTCCCTTTACCATTATAAGACATCAATAATATTAAAATGTTACCATCCAGTGATGGTGCTGCTTAGGAGGTCAAGAGTTAGTGGAACAATTATGTGCATTATGGTTTCCGAGTAATTTTTAGTTTCTTCCTACTAACGTTAAGAGCATCCACAGATCATGTAGGAAGATTGTTGTTTAGTATCTTCCCATTTGTGCAAAATGTTGATATGTAGGTCTTCTGGCTTTGTAACATCAAATGCTTTGGTTTTGTTTATGTTTGTTTGTCTTTTTAAAAAAGAAAACCAAAACACAGTAATTGTAAATATGCAAACATCACTGAGATATTTAATTTAAGATATTGTAAACATATCTACTGCAATGGAATTATCGAAAATCAGTTCCCTTTAATTTGCCAAGAGCAGAACAGACGGTTTGGTGATTCTTTTGCAGTAGGCAATGATATCATGAAAAAAAAGAAAAGAAAACAAAAACCATGGAAGTCTAGATGTGAAAGGGTTTCCACTGGAATCTCGTATTACAGAAGAAGGTGAGCCTTGAATTCAGTGATTAACAGGTCATTTAAGGAATTTGTCAATTGTCTATTAAAACATCAGCGGTGGATTCTGAAGAGATACCACCATATGGCTGGGACACATGTAATCCATTCACAGATTTGCTTCAATCCTCTTCCACTGGAACTGATCTGGTTTATACAGCCAAAAGTCTAACCTACAGCATGGGTTCATGTACTGTGTATGTGTACATCTATGTAGAGTTTATACATACTGTATTCAGGCATTTGTATGGTAGAGGATATTGTGCACTTCCTCCTTAATTTACTCCTTGAATCCTATGGAGCAGGGTTCTCTAGTGATCTTCATTACATTATGTAACACCAGGCCTAATAAACTAAGTGCAGTACGTAGTATAACACACATTCAAGCTGGACAACCTTTGTTTTACCAGTCAAACAATGAAAGAGTGGATACCAGCCCAGTCTAAAAGGAATGAGATGGGATAAAGTAGTTGAAGTCAGATCAAAAGACAATCTATTAATATATTTAGAATAACAGTGACACCAGAAAATTGTACTATCCCTGGAGAATCCAGGGGTTTGTCCAAAAGGCGGTTGTCCAAAAGTAAAAGAATGGATACAGGTAAGGAATTTAGGCAGAGATCTATGCATTCTTTAAGCTCCATGATCTGTTTTATGAAAGCCTCAGACTGAATATGACCCTTCTTATATCTGAAGATCTTAAATGTTAAAGGAAAAAGTTGTAGAGGCTAATGGAGAATGGTGTGATTAAAAATCATCTAAATGAAGTTCTTAGTATCCTCAGCTCCTCGAAATAACTCTAATATAACACACCTTCAAGGCATTGTGAGAGTATAGTAGTTCTGATGGTCCAAGACACTTACAAATATGTGATTTGCAGACAGAGGCAGCTTTTTGCAGGGGTTTTGTGCCTGAAAATTTATGCTGTGATATCCATGCAAATGCATGCACTAGGAATATGAACATCTGCACCCTAAAACATGCATATTAGGTAAATATGTCTTGTTTGTATTGAGGACCTTTTTCATCCTGTCGCTTCTGACATATATAAGACATAACACAATTGTTTTAATTAAGTTGTCAGAAAGCATAAAAGTTTCATCATGACCACCAGACACACCATGTACGCATTTGTTGTTGTAGTGTAAATTTGGTATATTACTGCCTGGAATAAATGAAAGGTACTCATGCAGCATTAGCACTGTGGAGACTAGGATCAAGCATGCAGAATACATGTGCTATACATACAACATTTTTTTTGACTGTTGAAGTAGAAAGGAGGGTAACTTTAAATTTTTTTTGGTTCCATTATCCAGTAGATTTTAGCTGTCAGTCTTGGCTCTTTGGTATTGTCTGAATCTAGTTGCAGTTAAGCAAGAATGTGATTTCCAATGCACTTAATAGCAGAGTCATCTGTCCTCTTGCTCAGCCAAGTGTGTACTTGAGCAGAAGAAAGCAGAGAAGTACCTTCAGCCCAAGGACGTGGAAAGTGTAACCCTATCGAATTGACTATCAATAATTAAGGTCTTTGATGCTTTGAATCATTTAGATAATAAGATTGCTTTCAAGTAAATAAATAACAAATTAGAATTTGTGGCAGTCACAGGTGTTTGGCAAGACCAGCTTGTAATCAAAAGGAAAATGAATGCATTTTACTCTGTGTAATTAGAAAAAGAAATGAAGTTTATATGCAAATTGTAAAGCACTTTACTAAGAGATAACTGGTCAGACGGTTTTTTTGTGATTTAAACTTTCATTTATGGGAAGAATTTGCAAAGTATCCATTTTAAATACAATTTCAGTGCAGCTGGTTGAACTATCTTAGTCTTCCTAAGAGAGAAATTCAAACATCACTGGTACCATGCCAATCTTGTTACAGCACAGTAAGGACAACATATGCATTTTTAAACTCGTCTCTCTTTCCCCCCTCTGAAATGATAGCAAACAAAAATCCCTGAAGGTTAGGTGGAATTACTTGGTGCCAGTAAAGAAGTAAATAAATAGAGAAACACTGGGAGATAAATAAGAAAGAAAAAACTGCTAATAATATGTTTCAAGCATTCTGTGGGACTGAAAGTTAATTTTGAAGAACAATGAGGGCTTTTCACTGATCTTCTATAGTCAAGGGAAGATTTCCTCACTGGTTGGCATTGCTGAAGCACTTCATACATTTTCATTTGGAGTATTACTGTCACCTTCAATAGTCGTGACTGACACAGAATGCATGAGGTAAAAATTGCTTGGAGTAGGTATGCCAGAAAGAAGGGGAGGCAAGTGAAAATGGGTTTGTTGTGAAGGGACATGAGGTAGCAGATAGAAGATTAGTCACAGGAAATGAGACAGTGGGATAAGGAGAAGAGTGTGGGAACACCAAACTAAATACTGATTCAGAGGCAGAAGCTGAGAGGAGGAATCAGAATAGGCATGTGGAGAATAGAAAGTCTAAGGTATGGTAGAGGAGAATGGGAGAGACAGTGCATGAAGGCATGATGAAATTGTCTTTTGCAGGGCTTATTCTTCAAAATGAGGTCTGTAAATTTCAAGATATTTTTACTGAGAAGCATAGAATTAGGTGACATAACCAGGATTTGATTTCTTTATGTTGAACCATTGCCTGTAATCACTGGTGTTGGAGATATCACATCTTCCCAGTGTTGTGCTCAAATATAGAAAGATTTCTTTGTAAGACATCTGAAAGAGAAAGGCAGAAGGAATGGGGTTTTCCTACTGCGTTCCTCCTATCCCATAAACAGCTAGTCATCAGTGGCTGCAGATCAGTGATTGTGAGTATATAATCACACTCCAACTTCTCTTTGATTCACACTTCTTGTCCTATGTCACTAATGATACCTTTGCTATTAGCAGAATTTGATGTCCTTTGAAGAAAAAAAGACCCAAATTGTCATGTAATGGAAGTATTTGTGAAAAAAAGCAGTATGTATGCAGTACTTGCATGTAATTTAAAATAATTTGTTTGTTACTACTAAAATTCTCCCTTTAAGCATAATATTAACAAAAGGGATCCACTTTTTCTTATTGCTGGTACAGTACGTCTGTCTTGTTTCATGCTTGAGCTGATTAATTTACTAAATTGGGTGAATTATACCAACCTTTTTAAAAAGATTTTCAGGAACTTTTTATCTGAAATGTAGTGCACTGCCAAAGTGTCTTAAATGCTAACCTCCTATATCCACTCTTTTTCCCTACTTTTCATAGTACCTTTTAGTTTTACAAAGCATCTGTTTTCTTGGTTAACGTTAAAATACATCACCTTTATGAACAGTTATGCTCCCTTTCTCTCAACAGGTTTTTGTTGGAAGTGACTTCTATGACTATTAATTATTTCCCATAGAATTAGCCCCAGCTAGTAACCTTTCTTATTAAGAAAAAAAAATGCATATATAGTGAGCTGTAAGCTTTTGCTTAATTAACATATACATATTTCATAGGCAGAATAATTACCAGATTATTTATATCACAGAAAATGGAAAAATGATCCAGAAAGGCCTGAAGATTCTTCTTACTAAACTGTTTTAAAATATTCATTGCAGTCTTAAATTGCCTTTGTTGAACTCTAAATTGCCATGACATTGTAGTAGCTGTGAAGTATTCTTTTTAATACCCTTTACTATTGCCCAATTCTTTGACTACAGAAAATTCTTGATGTGTACCATCACTGTAGTGATTATAGGAAATCCTAAACCCACTGTCAGCTGTAGAGAGCTGGCCAAATTTTAGTGGAGCTAGATGCATGTTTTCTTGTTAAAGTGCATTTGCAGTGTCAGTGCCTTGCAGCATTTCTCTTTTCTTTTTCATTGCTATCATCTGGTGTTGCTGTCAAGCAGGTTCCATTTTCCAACCTAGCAATGGTTTAATTAGTGACAGGTGAAATAATCAATAATACCACCTTTGTCTTCCCTCTCTTTAGCAGCTATTCAGACTTTCACAACTGCAAGCGAGAAAACAGATCCTCTTGTCCCAGAATTGTGGTTGGTTTTCTACCAGTAGTGATTTCTAGTACGGAATTGTTGTTATTGCTTTGTGTTCTGTTCATCTGTTTCCTTTTTCACTTGTTTATTCTTCTGATACACTTGGCTAAAAGCCTTGCAAAGGAAAGACCATCGTTGTGTTCTGTACTTATATTTTGCTTAGTAGAAGGGGATCCTGATCATGTCTGAAGATCTCAGCCACTATCACAATAAAATAAATTTAAAAAGCCATGAGAGATACTTAAGCAAGTCTCATTCCATCTAAAATAAATGAGCGGAACACAAATCTAAGATGACTTCTTTATGATGCAGTGTCATGTAGTTGTCTTAAATTCAGTGGTTTAGCACAGAAAACCTTCACCAAAATCTCTACACACTGGGAAATTGGTTTTACAGCTATACCTTAAAAATCAGACATAAGACTTCTTGAAAAGGGGGGGATTTTAAACTACATATTTATTCTTGACAACGATGAATTCTTTCACAAGTTTTTGTTCAGCAACAGACAAGCATGGTATCAGAGAAAAATAATAGTAGCTATGACAGACTGAGATGAGGTGAGTATGTTCACAAATATGTTTTTGAAAACTGCACATTTCATTAAAAAACCCAATGGCATAAAACTTATGTACTTTACACTGTGTCAGACCCTACATGATGTGGTGCTATCAAATTCTCACTTATGTTATGCAATTATTCTAGTTGTATGTTCAGAGGAGGCAAGGGAAAATTTTAAATAGAGAATCATTATTCACACAATAATGATACCACAATATTAGCATGATGTGGATGTCCAGGCTCCAAAGTCTAGGGTAACGAAATGCCCAAAGAGTCCAGCCAGTGAAGTGCTGCACTCTCTCCCTTTGTGTCCAGCCGTAGATGAGGACATTCATTATTTCCATGTGTCAAGCGCAGAAACTGATTGCAAATTAGAGGCACATGCTTTTACTAAAGACAGGAACTGAATTATGATTAGACTGTAACTTCAAATTGCACCAGTATATGAAAATATATAAGCTGCAGGGGAACATGGCTCTAGATGAATTTGTCCATTTTATCTCACAAATGAAACCTTTTCTTTACCCAACACAAACCCTAGACATAGGCAGTATTAAAAAAAATCACAAAGTTGATATAACACTTCATCTCATTATTTGTCACTAACAATACCCTTTAAGCATTTTTATTTTCTCTCTTCTTATTCATCTAGATAGGCTTATCATTTTTTTTCTTATTTCTTACTAATGGGTTCTTTCTAAGTGTGGAAAAAACTAGGAAAAAAAAAAAAAACCAAAACAAAAAGAGCAAGTGAGAAAGAGAGAACAAACCATCATTCTGTTTCAATTCCTTATCAAAAGAAGCTGATATTTATAAACCTCTCTGTTGAAAGGCACAGAGATTTCTTCTTTTCTGTTTTATTTCAACTTGTGAGTTACACATATTTTTGAAAGAACTTCCAGGTTCTCTAGTTGAAAGAGGCAATCATATGCCTGAGGAGATATACAATAGGAACAGGCAATGGAGCACTTCCACTTCTTATTTGTTGAAGAAAGACATAGTAACTATGACACCAACTTGGAAATAAGAAAAGACTCTCTTTAATTGGCAGAGTTCTGCATACACCTTGCTGAAAAGAAACTACAGTCTAGCAAGAGTCTGTTTCAGTAATAAAAAGCCCTTTCAGTCTACACTCAGAGGAGCCTGGATTTCCTTCGTATTTAATGCTGGGGAAAGTCTGAGATCCCAGTCCTCATTTTAGCTTCTGTTCCCGATTTAGAATCATGGACTGCCTCACAGAAAACTCAGATTTTCTTCTCAGCTTGGTCACGAACTTTTCTATGAGATCTTAGTCACTTCCTTATATTGCAATCTCCTAAACAAAATGGTACCATGATAGTTTCCAAACTACTACATTGAGATTCTTGGAAGAATTATGTTAGTAAAAGCAGATAACTAAATTAGGAAATATTTTTAATGAAATTGAATTTGATACAGGAAAACACTAATTACAAAGAACCCTATAACTTATCTGACTGATGAGAAATATCTTCTAAAACTGTGAAATCATTTACTGATACTACAAATAGCAATGTTATGCTTCATTAATTGCCAGTATGAAATATGCATCACTTTCCATTCCAGGTAAATTTTTGCTATTTTGATGTTTTTGTTTGGACTGGAACAGGAAATGGCTTTGAAATCTTGACATTTTCTGCAGAAATTAAATTATATATTTTAAATTGTTAAATATTATTTCTAATTATTACTAGGGGCCATTTTTCATAGTGAAAGAGAATCCAGTTTCACTCTGAGCTAGAGAGAGATCAGACTGTCAGTCCCTTGCTTTGTCTATATGGTGGGGCCTGACAGTAATTAGTGTATTCTTTGGTTTAGCTAGAAATTATTCTGCTGGTCTCTGTTAGCAGGTAGGGATGGCACAAATAAACAGTAAGTGACATTAATTTCATGTAGTGTAAACCTTATGCATAATATCAAAGAGCCAGAAATTTGTACCAACCTCTGTCCCCCAAAACATCCAACACACCTTGATTCCTTTCATAATATTTTTTCAGATTAAAAAAAACCGTGCAAGTTTTTTTTTTCCCTTAGCATTTTGTCAAGTTTCCACAGGTAAAAAAAGCCACATTTAATAAGTTTCTTCTCCTGCACAGGATGAACTACAATATATCATTTTGGCTTCTCATCTAGGCACTACTAATTTGCTCCGAATGGATGTTCTCAACTCCATTCCTTCAAAGGCAACCCAGGTGGCAAGTTCCTGTCCACCAACTCTCTAGAAAGATAGTATGAGCAGATGCTTCCAGCTGCAATAGTCTGAAACCTTATTTCATTTATACCTCCAGGAATACACTCTTCTTATGTTTGAAGACTCTGTGTATGTGCAGGAATGGGTGAATTTTGTTAGCAGATGGAAGGTCACAGGTGGTTTTGCATGGAAACATAATTAAATTGAATTAATTGAATTAAATGGCTGACAAAGATATGGCCTACTTACCCCATGCTGAATGGGACAGATAAAATGCAGCTCCATTCTCCAGCAGCGACCATTTTATACTTTTGAAAAGGGAAATTAATCTGGAGTGAACTCACTTGATGATCCCTGACTCTGAATCCTTCATAAAAATTATTCCTCCATCAGCTTGGGATGAGGATCACATCATTCACAATTAGCAGGCTTGGTTTTTGGTTTTCTTTTAATTAGCATTTATGCCAGTCACAGAGTTACTGATGCCAGAGAGGACCCCTTTCTCATACTAGATAGAATTGACTCATACATGGTTGGGAAGATGATGCTGATCAAAAACAATTAAGGAGGAAGGATAGTTATTAAAACTGAAGAGAGCTATCTAATTGCAAATACTGAGTAGCATAAGCTTTACCACAGTATGAGGGAACACACTGGTTGTTGCTTCATTTGTGTTTCATCTCTGACCTCCATTTACACAAAGGAAAAACCTAAGTAGTCTAAATAATCTAGGGATCAGGACTTCATTGTCTGTTGTTGATGTTTGCAGAGAAGTTTCTTTGCCATTTACGTCTCAGATTATAGATCATTAAAACAGAATCAGTAATAAATACCAGTAAAGATCTAATGCACCAAGGTTTCTGAACATCCACAGCTCTGCATGATTTCAAAGTACTGGTTCATTCACAGGAAATACTCAAAGCTCAGTTTAAGGAGGCATCAAACTCTTATAGATAGATAATTTTCCATCCTTTGGAGCAGTAAAGTAAAATCAGGTCTTTGTAAGACTGGGACTTGCTTCATTAACTGATGCCCAATGAGAACCTCAAACAGAAGTCAGTATAAAATTATTTTAAGAGATTTATTCCTGTAACATGGGGCAATATAAAAGTTTTCCTCAAAAATCACAGAACTGGCTGTAAGTACTCAAGTATCTTCAGTCAGCCAACCCGGTTTGGAACCCCATAAGAAGATATACATTATGAGATATTGGTTTCTTCCACTTCCATATGGAAAAAATGAAAACAGCTTTTCCTAAGAATTTCATTCCTTCGTTCCTGCTTGTGGTAAAATTCAGAAGTAGAATATCACATTTTAGTACAAAGGGTTTAGAATTAAGTTTGCTTTCCATATTTGGAAGTTTGAGGCTTTTTATGTTCTTTGACATTTCCTTGGGAGAGGTCAAAATGAGGGAAAGAAAAAGAGGTAGATTACAAGCAAGAGATTCACAGAACTATTCAGCTATTTAAAGCCTTAATCTGCAGGGGGATGAATTCTGCAGCAGGATTATTTCACCTATATTCTCTTAATTTTCCTCAGTGAAGGAAATCTATAGATAGGACACCACAAAATAGATTGAGTGTTGTCTGTTAGTGTGTTTGTCTTAAGTGCATGGGTCAAAAGACGTGTCCTTCATTTCTTTCAACTATTCATATGAGTGCTTGTCCTGAAATGATGAGTAGTTATTGAAACTTAAGAGAGTTGTTTTTTTTTGCATTCTTACTTCAAAAAGTAAGTTTTGCACAAAGATAACATGGAATACTGGTGTGGAGGTTTTTTTCACCATCAAAAAAGAACATTATAACTGCTTCTGTGAAAGATATTTTTGAAGGATGAGCCAGTTAAAAGCCGCTTGGGTTTTGTTTTTTATTTTTTTGTTTTTAAATAAGTAGATTTGGTTAAAAACAAATTATTAGTTATTGGAGTTTTTCTTCCTTGGGTATACATACATGTAAGGGATTATGGATGTACTAGTTTTTTCTATGATATTCTTAGAAATGTTTGTTATGTGACCTCATACAACATTTTACTGGTATGTTTTTGCAGCCATTCAGAATATCCTGGCAAACACTTACTTAAGAGCAGAAGGTTTCCATGTTTTAGTGGAAGAGAGTATGACAACATTTCCCCTCCTCTAGCTGGAAGAATTTTTTCCCTTTCCCAAGAGAAGAAACACTCTTCAGAATAATCTTCCACTTGGCATAGCAACAAACACTGAAAGCTATCTCATGATATGCCACACAGAGCAAGACAGTTTATTAAAAAGCTCATGGGGTGAAAGTGACTTGTTTTAGATGTGCTCTCCAAGAATAGATCTACACAGGCAGTTTATTCAGATTCTGAGATAGTATTAGCAGCCAAGAAATCTTGCTTTCACGTGTGTTTTCAAATCTACTTAAATCAAAATAAAACATATTTAGACAGTATAAAAGAAGGCCTGGTCTCACATCATGAAACTGAACTTGCTTCTTAAGATATGCAAATGCAAAGGCAGAGGACCAAGGCTTCAGGCTTTGGCAGAGCCCCAAGGAACTGCCCCTTTCGGCTGTGTGAGCATTCCCAGTACAGCTCAGCACACAGCCAAAGTGGCAGAGCTGGAAATAGCTTAATCACAGAATCACAGAATCACAGAATCCCAGAATCACAGAATGGTGGGTATTGGAAGGGACCTCTGGAGATCACCTTGTCCAACCCCCCTGCTTGAGCAGGCACACCTAGAGCAGGGGGCACAGAAACACGTCCAGGCGGGTTTTGAATGTCTCCAGGGAAGGGACTCCACAGCCTCCCTGGGCAGCCTGTCCCACTGCTCTGGCACCCGCACAGGAAAGAAGTTTTTCCTCATACTCAGGCAGAACTTCCTGTGTTCCAACTTGTGCCCATTGCCCCTTGTCCTGTCATTGGGCACCACTGAAAAGAGCTTAGTCCCATCATCCTGACACACACCATTTAGATATTTATAAGCATTGATGAAATCCTCCCTCAGTCTTCTCCAGGCAGGACAAACCCAAGTGGCTCAGCCTTTCCTCATAAGGGAGATGCTCCAGTCCCCTGATCATCTTGGCAGCTCTCTGCTGGACTTGCTTGAGCTGTTCCCTGTCCTTGAACTGGGGGGCCCAAAACTGGACACAAAATCTCACCTGCTTAATCTCACCTGCTTGCCAGTGTAACAAACAGGAAAGTCTCATCAAAACATTTACAGCCGAGAGAGAGTTCAGCAGATGCTCCAGCCACCTTTTCAGTTACTAAATACTAGCTTCTAGCTGAGACCCAATAGCAAGGAATTAATGCTTAGTTGATGATGCTAATGGTAAAGTTAAGAAGTACTTTGCTATCCCTGCTGTGGTGAGTGTCTGAGGGGATATTCCTCTTTGGGAATTCATCTGCTCTGCTCCAGGTGAAACACAGATGAAGGATGATGGATGAGGAATACTTACACAGACAGATACTGATTTCACCTCTGTCATTGCAAGCACCAGTCTCAGCTGCAGGGGAGGAGACACCAGCAACTGAAGCTCCTCAGCATAGTAATCATAACACTTGTTTAAGGTTTATATGTGGTACTAGTTTCTACTGAGGTAATAAATCAGTTACTGTCTGATAAAAGCCTGCCTGACCCTCAGATTTCCTCCATGTCACAGGATTTCAATACTGAACATTCAGCCACATATGTGAGTAGTCGCAGTGTGCAGAGTTCTCAGAAAGCCTTTATGGTAGTGACAAGTCATGCAGGAGCCTTCCAACAAAGCCAGGGGCACAGGCATGGAGACAGCTATTTCCTATACTGACAAATTTCTCCAAGGTAGAAAGCTAATTTCAGTTTTCAATCCCTTTCTTTTTGAAGAAAGTCCCAGGTGCATGTCAAATAGCACAGCAACCATCTTGCACAGTGCACTGCAATTCATCAGAAGCTAAGCTGAGACTAAGACCTGATTTAGGCCTGTGAGCTAGAACTCCACAGAGGTGTTCAAACCACAAGACAGAGGATTTGCCTTTGAACCTGTCCACCTTCCCTGCTATTATGCTGCTCATTTTGCTTGGAATTTGCTTCAGAATTAAAACAACCAGGGGATTGTGATATGTGATAATACAGGAGAGAGAGATGTTTCTGTGAATGCTGCGAATGCAGAACTGACCTAAAAATTCCAGATACTGCTAATAATATGCCTTACTATTGCAGGGTTTCCTCCACAGATTCCACAGTAGAACAACTGAAACTTCGTGGGGATAATTTTAAGAAGGAGGGGGTGGGGTGGGGAAGCTCTTAAATACCGAACATAATCCACTTAAACCTCTTTTCCTGTCTGAACTACTATTCAGTTCAGCTATATTCACACCTGCTTTCTGG
Source organism: Phalacrocorax carbo (assembly GCF_963921805.1). Taxonomy (NCBI): domain Eukaryota; kingdom Metazoa; phylum Chordata; class Aves; order Suliformes; family Phalacrocoracidae; genus Phalacrocorax; species Phalacrocorax carbo. Next base: position 16,405,127 of record NC_087521.1, read on the forward strand.
TGGTGATTAGCAGCATTCATCAAGTGGATATTTGCTCACTCAGATGTATGGAAAGTAACGTTAATTCCATATTCATCAATAAACATGAATATTTATTACTTGGCATTTTATTCCTTTAATCATCTAGTAGAGAGATAGGAACAAACCCATGTGACTTAGGCACACAGTTGCACACTGTGTATGAAGTATAGGGAATGCTGAAAGGTAATTGATCATAAACATGTTAAGACCAAAACATTTTTGACAGTGATATGGTGAATTGTACTATATTAAATATGTTTTATTAAATATGTTCATGCAGCCAAAATGAAAATCAGAGCTGCTGACTATATGGATCATGTTCTTTTGCAACCACACTGGCACTGAACTGCAAGTGAGTGAAAGAACTGTCAATAGTGAAATGAAGCCTTTCAATGAAAGTAGTCTAGTGTGCTTTGTTTTGCTGGGGCTCCTTTTTGTTGCTTATATGTAGCCTTCTAGTATTCCAGGCATTCAAAGAGCACATGTAGTCTTCTAGAGGCATTCAAGGCATCTGCAAGATTCATATAACCAATATAACATGGTGCCTACAACAAAGCAACGTGTGCCTTTCCAGAGGAACAGCTGTAGGCCAAGGAGGAATCTTCTGATAGCTAATGACTCTAGGAAAGAACTGGGACTTGGGATAAATTATTTCTCCATTGCAGTGCTGAAAAGGTTTGCATTTCATTCTTGAACAGCAGTACAAAGTTGAATCAGTTGGAACTCCTTCTGGATCATGCCTTACTGTCCGATGTGTTTCTAAACATCATAAAGTGCTGTACCCAAAAATGTAGAGCTATATTGTACTATTTACTGTACAAACAGAAAGGGTACCCCAGCCCAGGGCATCAGGCAAGTTCATGATGACAAGGCACATCTGACACCCAGCTGGAAAGTTTCTCTGTGGGCTGGGGCCACGATCAGAGAATCCACAGCCAGGAATGGGCATGGCTGCGAAAGGAGCTGTAGCTCAGTCAGGGCCAAGTGCAAGAGCTTCTGCCTGAAATAATCTCTCATGGGTCACCCTTGCTAAAGGCTCCCCTCAGAGCTGTCTGGGAACCTGTCCCCATGTCACCAGAAGGAAGAGGGGCTGGCCTCAGGTGCAACGTGTCTAAATTGGCTCTGAGCTCAGGCAGACAAACCCCCAGGATGGGAGAGGAGGTGCTCAGGGTCCTTACAGTGCAGTTGCTCACGTACAAACAGGCTACTGTTGTGAAGGATTCAGCACTTCAGCTAGACCATTTTATCTGCTTCCAGCCCACTGCAAATGAGAAGTAAATTATTTTGCAATTGCAGAAGTGTAGGGGTGTGTAGGGAATAAGTTATGAAGAGTCAGCTTGGAAAAGGCAATTTGTTAAAACATGGTAACTTGGTTATTTATAATTGTTGGTATCTTTCATCAATATTTTTGATTTTCAGGGGGTTAACCACTTTCTAGTGTCTCATCTTCTAATGAGGAAGACAGGGAGAAGGGGGTAACATTTAACTATCCAGATTTATTGTCTAATTTTCTGAGTGTTTTGTAATGCTCAGATTCAACCCAATTCCCCAAGACAATGAAATGTCAACAGATTGGATTTATTTCATGAAAATTTACTATTGGAAATGACCTCTGCAGAAGTAAATCCTTATTGGAAAACAATAAATAATTAGCTGGGCATATTTTATATTTTTCCAGTTTTTCATAGACTATTACACCTTCAGGCTACAGACTGGATAAAAATTAGTCTAGTGATCTGATCCCCTGTGAAAGAATATTTAATCTAAAACAGGGAAAAACAAAAGAGGGGAAGACAAACTAAATAAATTTATTTATTAAAAAAAAAATTCCCTAGTCCTGGAAAAAATTATTAAAGTATTTGCTGAAATTATTTATCAAAAGTGTGACTCAAACCACTATTGAATGAGTGTCGTTCAAAATCACAACATGCATTTTCACTTTTATCCAAAATAAATGTCACAAAATTTCCAAGTCCATTATTATGCTGAGCTCTCTGTAATAATGGTGTGGTTTAGTGTGTGAAACATGTTGGCCTTTGTAAGTTGCTTGCTGTTTAAGGGTTTTTCCTTTGATTAATTTTAGTAACTATTTTGATAAGTGCTATTAATTAGTATGTACCATGATCCCAGAAGTCAGAGGTTTCTGATTTTTACCCTTTTCCTGGCACTGATTTGTTTTGAAACCAAAGTCCTCAGTGTTTCCATGCCTTCCATTTCACTCTTCTAAAATAGGACTGAATTATTTTAAATCTATAGTGATGAAATAATGAATGCTTACACAGAGACTTGAGAATATAAAGTCCTCTATAAATACCAAGCATTATTATTACCAGTCTATAATGGAAGAATGCAGTCCTGGAAGGAAACCAACAACGAATTCAAAGTTGATGGATTAAAACTAATGATTTCAGTGAAAAGAGTAAATTTAGCTTGAGACGTGTGTGTTGTATAAACACATTTTTACAGACCACACACCAATTTAAAATGTTTCCGTGTCACACAAATCCCAACAAAAGTATAACTATTTTATGCTTTAAAAATAACCAACAAAAGGTCTCAAAGCATTTGCAAGTCACAAATACACTATAATATTAATCTAGTCCCTGGGAAATGATATGGGGTTCTAAATAAAGCTTCTATTTCATTTTATTGGGTGGAAAGAAATCAGAACACAAACCTCTAGCTCTAAGGAAAAGGAGGAGGTGAAGTTTGTATTTGGATGTCTAGTTAGAACTTTGCACAAGATGTTTTGGGCATTTACCAAGATAGGGCTTGCTGCACTGTAATCTCCCAGTTAACATTGCCTAATACAGCATACACTTACAGGTGCATACATAGTGGAATAACAGCTCCCTCCCCACCATATTCTATGTCACAGGTACAGAATATGTGTATCTTGGTACAGTATGGCAGCCTGTACTTGACCTGGGGTATCTGTGATGCTTAACAACACTATGATCATGGTTGAGCATTCAGGAGATGAAAGTCTGATTTGCTGTTTGACTTTAAACATATCTTTCTCTTTCTCTGTGTTTCTTTCTTCATCAGATCCTTCTTCTGGAGCAGGTAATGTCATTTTTTTATGTACTTGTGCTTTTCCATACAGAAGGGCCCAATTTCACTCTATTGTGACTTCTGCAATAGTTGCAAGGCCAGAAAAACATTATTTTGGTCCAATTATATTTTATTATAATATTTTTGTTTTTACTGAGTTTGACTTGAGACACAGGGAAAAAGCTTAAGAGCTTAAATCCAATATGGTTGCTGATATTTAAGCAACAAAATTTAGAGCTGCGATCCCATTTCTCCCCTCATCTGCAACTGAACTCAAGAAGCATAAACTCATGGAACAGAGTCTGAAAGCCTCATAAACCTGGAATTCTGTTGCTGTACATGTCCAAAACTGATCTAGCCTGAGCAGCTCTGAATAGGACAGCCTTGTATTTATTATTTTCAGGACATAGTGTTGGGGGAGGAGGTTGTTTCCATTGTTATTAGAACCCTGTGCAAATTAAGTTTTTCTAATGATGCCAGTAATTTTGAATTCCCTCCTAGAATGCTCCATAAAAAACAGGCAGAAGTCTTGGACTTACAGCAGAGCACTGAGCAAATTAAGTATTCTGACTCTAGCAGCAGGGAGTGTGTTGGGTATGGGATCTCTGGGGCAGCAGGATGCTGGCTTTTTTCAGAAGCAGGCTAGGATAATATAGGTGAGTATAGGCATGCAGTCGTACTCCTCCTACCTCTTTGCTGTAACACATTATTACATTTAATTTTATTTTGCTCTGGGAAGAAAATTCAGTTCTACGGTGTCAGAGGTTGTAATCTGGACAATTAATCTTAGTGCATGAAAAAGTGTGGAGGTTCTAGGTCAGAAAGAGAGGAAAACTCAGGAGGGAGTTGTGAAGTACCTTAGCTGGAAGTTTGAAAGTGGGCGAATGACCCTGATGGCATCCTGTGAGTAACATTCATGGTAGGAGGGTTTAGTGGATTAATATACCTGCACCCTTTCTTCACTTGCTCATCACTTACTTGGACATTCTTTGGGGAGAGGACCCGTGAACATGTTTTTCTATAGGTTTAACATCTTTCAGGATAGATCTGAACCCAGCCCCTCACTTCCTGGACTGAGAGGGAAAGCCATTTCATATGAAAGAATTGTTGTAGGAAGGTGCTGCTGTTGAGGAAGGTTAGAACTGATATCTCACAGTCCTTAAAACCTTCTAGAGAAGTAGGATTTCACACACATTTGAGTATTCCCTGCTGGCTTACCTGGGATTGTTTCCATGATGTCCTTGTTTTACTGGATTTTATCATGATGTACCTGTACACAGCCTAAGTGAGCAATAAGATTTTAAGATTCCATTTCTGAGGTCCAGAACATGAGCACATTGAGGCAGGGTACTGACAGTTACAGGGGATGAATGTGTATCTCCAAAATCCCGTTGGAGCTTTACATAACAGGCATCTTCCCTCTCATAGGCATTCTTGCAGTATAAAGAGTAATAACGTGGGAGAAAAATAGATTTTTAACAACTTGTTAAGTGTTACTAATCCACATTGTAAGCAATATAGATAAGGGTCTTATTTTAAAAAATAATGCATGTTTTTTAATCTTACAGAGTACCGTTATACTATAGGGAGGAGAAAGAGTAATCTAAATGAGAAGTGGTTGCAAATTTCTAGCAAGCACTGAAATGTTTTCACTTCACATTGAATAATTGTCTTCTGAAACAAAGGCTTGAACCATGACTCTCAATAACTCCTGGTACTATAATCACTGGGATATATAGGCAATTTTGCGCCCTTCTTTTCTTACTCTCTTGGGCTCAATTAATTAATATTTATACAATATGGAACAACTCTAGCATAGGGGATTGAAAAAAAACTGTTTCATAATAACAAAAGGTGTTTGAAGGTAATGTATTCAGCTTGTTTGTGTGGAAATGAGAATCAAATCCGTGTTCAACACCAAGCATAAGACAGTTAGAATTTGTGTTAAACTAAATGGTATAATCACTATTAACAATTCTGCAGCATGGCTTTCTGAGTTAAGACTTTTTTTTCTGTGAAACCTAGGCTGTAATTCATGGTACAGTAAATCCAGATTTTAACCTCCGTAGTGCCATATTAAATTGAAACTGCAAAAAGTGTCATCTGACCTCCTGTAGCCATTGCAAAATCAGCACAGAATCCCTTGATCCTGCCTGACTCAAAAGCAATGCTGTTGTCTGCCTATAATCGATCGAGGTGCATCACATTTTTTCAGGTAAGTGATGCAGCAAAACACAGATCCAGTATTTAGTGATAACTAATATACAAGCTATCATGAAATTTTGAAATCCTCAGCATGTACTGAAATGTTGAGACCCTCAAGAAAACAGAAGATTGACCTTATGTTGTTGGTTATCCTTAGGCTATCAGCGGGATAACTGACAATTTATATTGTACTTTTCCAGTACTTTTCTATCTCAGGCGCTAAAGCACTAATGGTATAGGATTGTTACTTACATTGTACCAAAAGTGTTGGTGAGCATGCTGCCTTCAAGAATGTCTTTTTCTCAAGGTTGTCTCAAGGTTTCATATACATCTTATTCTAGCCAGTTTTGTAAATAAGTGCTGGATACAAAATGGAACATCTAGGTTCTTGTAAATATCATCTCAGCAAAATGTGTGTCTTGGCAAAGATAACTTGTGCATCATCAATGGACATAGACAGTAGGGGTGTTTCTATATCATTATGGTATGGGGTGTTTTTGAATGTATAATAATAATTAAAAAAAAAACAAAAACAAACAAAAAAACACCATAGAAAAGTTAAGGAAGTCTATAATGCCTGGAAGTAATTTATTTCATCTCTCACTTGACTTCCCAAAACATATCTTAAGTATCCTTAAATATATTTTAAAGCTCACAAAATGCAGAGATTTTTGCTGCTACAGATTCAAACAGGCCAAAATCCAGTACACTGATTTATTCATGTCAGGCAAAATTAAGTTTTTAGTTAATAAGAGGGGCATTTTCAAGATTCCTCCTGAATTGTCACTTTTGTCAGATCTGTAGAGACCATAAGGAAAAGCTCCAAATTGAAGTAAGACTTCTGTACACAGTCCCCTCTGTGTTTCTTCCAGGAAGACAGAAGGCTTAAAAGAACAGTTGAATCAAGCTCAGTGTCATGATGAGAAAAATAAAAGTTATTAAAGATCAAAAAGAAAGAAATATGTTCCTTATGAAGAAATCCAAAAACTAGCTATTGCTGCTGTTGAATCTAGTGTTCCTGACAGCAGCAGCTACAGTTCTACCTAAAGAAACAGAATTGCTCTTTTTCTGCCGCTAAGTAATTTGAAAGAAAGAAAATAAGTACTCCCACTAACCTCACAAATACTTCTGAAATGTTATATGTGATGCCAGTAATCTACTCAACCAGCAGGAATTCAAAGGCTGAATATCTGTAACCTTTACTTTTGAATCTTTTAATTATGCTTTTACCTCTAGCTATTTATCAGATCTACACATTCCCTGATGCAGATTAACACTCCTGGAGGTTCGTAGGGCCACTTTGAGAAAAGTACCTTTTGTGACTGTTGGAGAGGTCTATCTGTCTTAGTTTATTTCACAAGCCAATCCCACAGTAAGTGTTCTTGCTGGCTTAGTAATTCGAACAATATGAAAAGATGCACCTCCAAGCTTCAGACAGGATGAATCATATTGTACCTTCTGTATAAAAAGCCCCAAAACTTTGCAATGCTAAAGAAATATTGAGGCCAGAAAGTAGTTGATATTTCTCTCAGGCATGTTGAGTACCAAGACTTGCATCAGACCAAGGATTGTTTCCTGACTCTCCTCCTGATAGAATAGTTTAAAAAAAAAAAAAAATTTTGAGACCAGATGCAACACCTTCTAGCTCAGAATGTGTAACTTCTCTGTGCAAGGATTTCTTAACATAGACTACAGCATGTAGAGGATTAATGGCATATAATTCACTGTGTGTAACTCTCCAACTCTAATACTTCATTCTTGTTAACATGGCTCAAAGGAGCAGCCCTTCTTTTGGTTCCTAACACTCCCTGGTAGCTCTCCACAGCTGTGTGTGTGAAGTGGAAAGCAGTACTTTTCTGCTTTTCTACTATTCTCTCTCCCTCCTCTCCTCCCAGAATCAGAATAGTACTCCTGATTGCATCTTTGCCCTCCCTGAAAGTGCCCCATCAGTGGCAATGCTCATCTGTGCCTTTACTCCACTCATCTTTCTGTCCCTACTCACGTATTTCTTCCATCTCTGAATGTATGAATGTGGGAGGGTGTTTCCTTGCTCTATCCGTCCCTGCTGTCCTACACTTACAATCCTCCAGTTCCTTCTCTATCAATGTTAATGACAGAAGGGAAGAAATGGAGGAGGTCATTGAGGAGAAGCTGTTGCCCCCCTTTTTCCCACACATCAGGGAAAGATATATTCACATTAACTCTGCAGATACATTTTTGTTCCAAATTCCTGGTCTCCAGTATTTCAATCTTCCATGGTGCCACATAGATTATTGCCACGGCCAAGGCCTCTGCGCCGTTCTCTTGCCCTCCTTCTGCATACAAATGCACGCTGCGATTTGAATAATCCCTGCATTATTTTCATTTCCATCTTTGATTCTTACTGTTTGGAAGCTCACTTCAGCTATGTGGAACATGACATGACTGAGCTGGATAAGAAATAGGAATGGAAATGAGTAGGAAGAGATGAAGGTCAGGAGTATGCACTCATACTTTACTCTGCCACCCACATCCTCTGCCAATGCCTTATGTGTTCCTGATCTTCTCAAGCTGTCCCACCTGGGGTCTTGGTCTGCTTTTCGGCTCCTTGCTTACAGGCTGTCCTCATCAGAGACACAAAGTAGCATTAGGGAAGTTGGAGACTGACAGACCTGTACATGGTAATGCCATGAATTTGAAAACCCCACAAGCTAAGGTTGACAGACTAGCTTTTTACTAAATCCCATGGAGAATGCACATGCAGATACGAAACCTGCTGTGTGGACACCAAGCCTGAGCTGCCTCACAGGAAAGTTTGCTGCAGAGAGTAGGATGTGGTGGGATGATGCCTGGCAGGTGCAGACTGCTGGCGTACAGAAGTCTGAACCCAATGATGAAAAGTGGGGCTGTGCTCAGGAGTGCTAGCCTGAACCTTCAGCACTCCTGGTGGAAGGTGTAGCCCGATGGGCCCATCATCTCTGCTCAGGGCTGAACGGGGCCATCCAGAGATGGTTTCCACAGCCACAGGACACTGACTGGGTCTGGTGCCTGGGGCACATGAGTACCTCAGCCCTGGGGATGGAGAAGGGATGCTGGAGGCCCTGGTCACATGGGCAGTGTAGGGTATCCACTGCTGTGGGGAAGGCTGGAAGCTGGACTCCTGAGGAGGCTGGGTATACTGGAACAAAATGTCCAGAAACGTTATAGACTTTCTGACCTTGGAGATGTTCAAGATTTGACTGGACAAGGTCTTGATTTATTATATCTGTTCTGAGCAGGGAGTTGGAGTAGGCAACCTCCAGAGGCCCCTTCCGATGTAAATTATTCTGTGTTTCTATGCAGAAAGATATATTAATTTTCTAAACCATTCCACACTGGTGGTGAAAGGTATCTTGGGAACTTTGTGTATGAAAGGGGTAATATAAATTTAATGGATTATTATTATTATTATTATTACCAGTATTAATCTTGTATGAGAGGAAACCTCTGGTAAACACACAGATAGAAGAACAGGGAGTCCGTTTGTCATGCAGAAACGCCATGCAAATGCAAACCTATGTTCAGAAGCATAAAGAAAAAATATTATTGCAAAAATAACAATCTGACAGTAACATGCTGCTGCCAAACTGCCATCTCCCTCCATGAATTAATCTTTCATTTCATCTCTGGATTTACCATAGCTGTTGTGTTGGGAATACACTTACGATTGAATTGAGATCCTTTTACTCTCATTCCTCATGCTTCAACATAATGAACACTTTTATTGCCCAAGTTTCCTTGGTGTGTATATTATTAGAAATCACAGAATTTGTCTTATAGCTGACTACAGGAAATCAATACGAAAAAACATCTTTTAAAAGTACAGGGGCCTGGAGGATTTTCACACAACCAACCAATGAATATATTAAGTGCTGTCACAATAAATAAATAAATAAATAAAAATCCATTAATATCTGACCGTCTCTGGTGTCTTAGAAATGAAAATTACTGCATTTTCAATTTTATGTTCTCTTCAAATATTGTCCTAGAACAATCCAACTCTCACTGCATTAGAAAAGCTTTGATTGGCAACTGATACTGATTGACAGGAAGAACTGTTTGAATCAGACAGAAATAGGAGCTTGGAAATACTCTGGAAAACAGCATGGTTTTAATGTCAGGAAAAAACTTCCTCTACCCCAGCTTTTGAAAGAATCTAAAGCATTGTCCTAGGATTTTACCCCTTAATTATAGGGTATTTTGAAAAGCAGAGTCAGATCTTTGTACTCTTCAAGTTCCTCTAGAAGGTGTTAAAAATGTTACTCCATGAGTGGGACACTGTGACAGCTGGACTTCTTGATTTTAATAAACATTTAGTTTACTGGTAATTTTATTTTCCCCAAAATTATATTAGGCTGCCAGATATTGTAGTATCTTCCCTTATCCCACTTACCATTCTTGCTTAATGTATAACAGTTCTTTCTATTTACTAGCCAAAATGACTACTCCTTTCCTCCTTTCCCCTCCCCTCTGCTCCTCAGAATTCTTTTTGATATGTTTGTGAAATTTGGAAATTAAATTCTGGCATTGGTTTTTGGTTTGTGTTACAAGTTTAGTACTCAGAATGAAACCATCATTTTAAAGAATCATGAGAATCAAAATGTTTTCTTTAGAAAATGTCAGAGTATTGCCTGGAAACCAGGTGTTTACAAATCATTGGAAAGAAGTTCTCGTATATCTCCTAAAAAATTGTCTGTCTGCATCTTTGAAAATAAGTAAGAGAGAGAAGAGAGTCACTACTTGTGAATTAAATCTGACTGGCTGAGATTTCCAGTAAAATATAATCATGAAAGGGAGCTATGATGTAGATTCAGTAGGTGAAATTTTGTCTAGGATGAAATTAAGCCTAGAGCCGGCATTGTTCTTTATAAAAGAATAATGCCAGAAGCTGTAAAAAGTTACTTCCAGCCAGCGCTGATTCCTTGACAGATCTGTCTGCCCCTGCAGAAGCATGCTACTGCAGTGCCAGAGACAATACAGTGAATGAACCTTAACCAGCTGCAGTATTGTTTAGCTTTAATGATAATATATCTGTGCTAATCCAGCACACTGGGACTGAAGACAGGTTAAGGAGTGTTTCCACCAGCTGCTCATTTGAAATGTCTTGAGAGAGGCAGGGTTAGACTGGCATAGGGAAAACAATTGTTGGGCAGCTTTCTCCTCCACTGGCTGTGGATTGGAAGTCTGTTTACACCCAAAACACTGCTATTCTGTTTGCAGCTTTTTGGGGGGTTTTGTGAGCTTTTATTTATTTATAATCAGGTAATGTTCCTCAATGAGCGATTTATGTCAGCAGCTTGCCAATGGGTTGCTTATAAAAGGCAGAACCTTTGTTTTTCTATATTTGCTGCTCTAGTCAGATATCTGGTCAGTTCTGTCACACAGTTTATTTCTGTTTCCTTTTTTAAAATCTGAGTTTTCTGAGAAATCTGTCATTCTTCAAAGTTAATTTCTTATTATCTTAGAACAAAATTAACCTATTAAATTAATTCCTGTTTGGGTGTGGACCTCAAGATGAAACATTTTGCTTATTCAGCTGCAAAAATCTCCCTCTAGCCCTTTACTGTGGATTATTTTCCTGTGAACACATTTAGTTATCATGATATCCTCATTTGGCTATTTGATTGGAAGAGCTCAATGGCAAATACAAACACACGCATACCCACAGCATAGATAATAACATGTCATAGAAAGCTCAAAATTCTATTAAGTTCATACACACATTGCTTCTCTTACCAAATTTCTCCTTAAGAATAACAAGTACAGGGCTGTTCCCCACGTTGAAATAAAACTTCTTGTAACTGAAGCCATTTGCAAAGGGACACTAAGGCTAACATGTATAAAGGTTTTGATGTAAAATAAATATTGGTCTGAAAGGCATCTTATTTAGATAGGTTAGTGGCAGGGGACAGAAAAACTAGAAGAAAGAATTAGAGCATAAATGAACAGCAAGCAGCAACAGAAAGGCCATTTAAATGCATGGTACAGCACCTTTTCTTCCTCTGTTTCTTCTGTAATATGAATGGTTCATTTTACATACTGTGGGAACACTCTACCCTTTCCCTGCTGTTAATTGCTGCATTAATACACTTAGAATGTTTAGATGGGAGTATGGGGAAGCTGTCTGAAATTATTTCCAAGCAGGTCTTTCAATTCACATGCTCCATCCTTTTTCCAAGCTCTACCTCTGCTGTTCACTCTTTTTTACTTTCCTCAATGTGTGTCTTTGCTGAGCATGCAGAAGGAATAGAAGCTGTGGATTTATAGCACAGTTATTGCTCAAGCAAGTGGGGATCAATATTCAGGACAGAAGGTCCGCCCTACCCTGATAACCGTAGACCTCTGATCTATCACTGGACACCTCAGGGAAACTCACAAATCATAAATCACTTGGTTATCCCCTCGTAGATTCTTCCCCATTCCTTGTTTAAGCTTAGCTGAGTGCACTATGTGACTCTTCCTTTGCTACTTCTTAGGTCTTAATGAGAAATGAGGAGAAACAAAGAACAAAGGAGACTGTTTTTTTCCTTCAGTGAGTCTGGTAGCACTTCAGTATGCTTTGAGAAGTCTCAATGGTTGGTTTGTTACTTGTGTGCACCTCTTTGCAGAAGGCCAATATTTTCAGCCATGACTGGGGTAGAACTGGTTAGTATGCCCTAATGATCCAAAAAGTGGATTAATGTGTCCAAACTGTCTTTTGGTCCCAATGGCAAATTCCCACTGTGGTCCAACAGCCATTACTGGAACTGGAGGCTGTAGCTGCCCACCTGAGGGCAGTACCGGGAGATGGACGCAAAGTCTCCTGCTCCAGGTGGAGTGGGGATGCAAAAGGACTTCCAAAGGAGGGAATGTGCTCCACAATTAATGTTATTTATTGAACATATATAAATTTATACATGTTCCTTTTCCAGGTTCAGTATATGTGTCCCATCCACCTGGGTAAAGACTGGAGATAATTGTCTTTGGCCGGAAAGTTGACATGTCATGATTCTAAGACCCAATTTGCCCCTACATACTATCACCCTCTTTATCTCAGCTTTTGTCACCCTCAGCTTTTCCAGGGGGTTCCGGTTCCTGCCTTAGATAGATAGAAAAGAAAGGTCAGTTTACTTACAAATCATTAGATAACACATTTACAATACATCAGACAGTAAGATCTTATAATAGTTCTTTCTTGACTAACAAACATATGCATAATGTCCACTGAAGAAAACAGTGCTCAATTCAATAAACAATGAGCTAGCTTTTCCTGCCGGTAACTGGAGAGTCCTAGTTCTTTTAACAGTTCGTAATTGCCTTGATACCATTTTCTGTGTGCACCTAACAGAAATCCCATAAATGTAATGGTATAGGTGTTAGTCAGTGTTGATATTGCCTGACATTTTCCACTGCTGCATCTGCCAGAGATGTTGATTTACTCTCATACCTGACCGTGATGTCAACATCCAGGGCTTGGTCTCCTTCAACAAATACCAGGTCTTGTTTATATAATTCATTCCATTGGTCTCTCAGCAGTGGCTTTTGGATCACTACCCAGTCCTTCTTTTTGGCCTTCTCCACTAACAATTCACATAAGCGATTATGCCTTTTAATCCTGGTGCCTGGTATCATTGGGCAGTATCCAATAACATGTATGCAGGACTCATTCTCTGCCTGACAGTGTCAACAAGACTTAAGTTGACTTTCCTAGAAATTCTCTCATTGGGTAGATGTTGGCTTTTTACTATAATGCGGTGATGAGCTTTTGTGGGAAATGCTCCAATAAAACTCTAACCAGTTGTTGCTGATCATATACTTCTTGAAGCTGAAAATTCCATGGCCCCGGGAAACCAGCTTAGTCCAGTTTCAAATTACTGTTTCCTCCAGTTACAGGGTCTCAGAAAGATGATTTTTGGAGTGGGTATCTCTCATTCTGAGACTGCTTCCTCACTGCCGGACCCCTCGATATCACCATAACTACTCTCGGTTCCCAGATAGGTGGAACCTTTCCCTTATTCCCTCCTGCAGCAATCATAGTTTTTCAAATTCCTCCTCAATTCCCTCTTGCTGAACCATTGCTTATATTGTTTCATCTGAGGACTGCACAGTTCTGTGCAGCTTTTGGACCTGTATGCTGGGAATCAGTCCTGAGAGTCTGGTAATACCTATGCCTCTGTCCTGAGTGCTGGAATATAGGACGACATTGCACTTACTGGAAGATGTAACCACTCCTTGATGGCTGCTCAAATTGCCAAGACAAGAGTTTCCAGGTATGTGGCTTTCATGTCAGCCTGGTCTGCCAAGCAGATCAACCACAGCATAGCATACCCTGGCAAGAGGCTGACCTTCTGAAATGGCTTCAGTGCATCCTTCCCAATTCGTTGTAACCAATCCTTTACTTTCTCCAGTAGTTCTGGTTTTGATATTCCTGTCCATGGGTCTATACATAGGCTCAGGTACTTCTCAGAACTTACGGTTCAATCATACTCAGGGGAGTGCCATTAATCATCCATGATGGACAGTCATTGATGATATACAAGTCTTTAATTGGCTGGATGTAAAAGCTGTGACATTTTTCCCCTTGAGTCCTGAGGCCAGTAAGATTGCAGAAGACCTCCAATATTTCAATATTTTTCTGCACCCCCTCCCATGATCTGCTTAACAGAACCAAGTTGTCCGCAAAAGCCATAGTTGTTATAGTCTTTGAACAGCGTTGGAACCCAGTTCCTTCTTCCTCCGACTTACATATCAGGGGATCCACAGATAAGCTGAATAGTATCAGAGTCATTGGATCACCCTGTTTCAAACCAATCTGAATCCCAATGGGATCCGACTGTTCATTCTTCAGAACTATCTGGGTATTAATATTACAATATAAGTTGGTAACCAGGGCAATAATGTGACTATCTATGCCCTTCTGTTAAAGAGTGAAAATGTTGTCCAAATTGCTCACAGTGTCTAAGTCTTTTGCTAGCTCAACACAAGACTAGTCCCAGGGTGAATGTTGCTTTTTGGCAATACAAATCAAAAGCTGCAATAATTTTAGATTTTCCATGTATCCTGCTGACCTTATAAACCCTGGTTTTCTTGGGCTAATGGGGCATGCCTTAGTCAACCTTGCTGTTAAGATCTTTGAGAACAACCTTAAAACAGTTGAGCCAGTGGTAATTGGCCACGAATTATTGATGTCATTCTGGCGGTAAGGTGTCCTGCTTTCAGCTGGGATAGAGTTCATTTTCTTTGTAGTAACTAGTATGGGGATATGTTTTGGATTTGTGCTGGAAACAGTGGTGATAATGTGGAGATGTTTTAGTTGTTTCGAAGTAGAGCTCATGCTAGTCAAGGACTTTTTCAGCTTCCTGTGCTTTACTGGGTGTACAAGGAATTGGGAGGGGACACAGCTGGGACAGCTGACCCAAACTGACCAATATTCCGTGCCATATGATGTCATGCTCAGTATATAAGCTGGGGGAAGAAGAAGAAAGCGGGGGACATTCAGAGTTAGGGTGTTTGTCTGCCCAAGTGACCATCAACACATGACGGAGCCCTGCTTTCCTGGAGATGGCTGAACACTTGCCTGCCCATGGGAAGGAGTGAATGAATTCCTTGTTTTGTTTTGCTTGCGTGCGCAGCTTTTTCTTTCCCTACTAAACTGCCTTTATCTGAACCCATGAGTTTCCTCACTTTTACTCTTCCGATTCTGTCCCCTGTCCCACCAGGGGGGAGTGAGCAAGGTTTTGATATTAACACAGTCCATCATTCTTTCACCGTGTCCAGTATAGTTCCCAACACCACCAGCCACAGATTGAAAAGTTCCATTAATAGTTTATAGTGAAGACATAGCCCCATACAAGCTCCTATGAAGAAAATTATCCCAGCTGAAACCAAGGCAGTAACCTAGAAGAAGAAGTTGTCAGGGAACATTCTTAGTATAGCTCACCCTTCTTCTGGCACCCCTTTCTCATTCTCACTGTACCTGGAGCTCTAATCTTTGTATCCCTTTGTCCCCTAGGCCTAACCCTAAAGCTAACCTTAACACTAAGCCTCAGGGTAGGCTGAAACTTTGTCTAAGATCTCCTTCCATACCCTTGAGGAAGCAGCTCTCAGGAAAGAATCGTTGGTATAACCCACTCTTTCTTTTTCTGCCCTTTGCAGCGCCACCTCCATCTAGAGCTGTAGACTTTGTCTCCCTGCTTACTGCTCCCTAGACAGTTTTTATGACTTTCAGGGAGTACTCTCACTCATCCTAACTATTCTCTTGATTTTATTCAGCATTTGTCCAACACATTTCTTTGTTCTGTTCCTCACACAGGTATAAAGTGTGTCAAAGTGTAACAGTTACCTAAGAGCCCACATCTGTTCTGCAGCCTTATTCCTTGATGTGGTTGCCCATCTTTTCTGTATCCATTGTATCATGCATTCTTCTGAGGGATGCTGTTTAACAATGATGCATTTATTTCATGCATTATATTTGACCTTTTATCAAACATGTACGCAAATTGTGGCCATGAACATCACTCTATATCATTAAAGTGAAATGGCTTTTAAAGCAATTTTTGATGTTTTCTTTTTACCCATACAATCCCACAGATGTCTTATGTAATCACATGTTATTCTGCTGTGAGACTGCAACTACCTTACTGATTACTTATTACCTGGCCACTCATTATTACTTCAGTTACCTAACTGCAATAGTCATACTTGATATTTTCCTGGTCTTCTTAGCACCACATCAGCCACATCTTATTATTGAGCATTGTTTTTCCAGGAACGTTAGTCCAGATCAGGTAAGATCTGAAATACGGTACATAGTGACATGTTAATAAAAAGAGAAAATAAGACTTAAGTCAGAAATATCAGCATCACCGACTGTGTTTTCTTCATGTACCATCAATCAGACTGCTACCACTCCATTTCTAACAAAGAAAATCCTAGATTACTTGTGTCTTGGGTGCAGGCCTGGCACAGGCAGTGTCTGATTGTGCTTGCCAACAGCATGACTCGCTAATGCAGCCCATTTCCTGCATCGATGTTGTGGGCTAATTTTCTGTGAGTTGCTTATGATTATTTTAAAACAGTAACTCTATATAGAATACATTCAAGTTGCCCCAGTTTTAAAAGCTCAAAAGCCAAAACTGTCAGCAGATTACTGTAAGGGTATTTGGAAAGGGGAAGTGTGTTACTAATACAGTGAATTTCACTTGGAGCATCAATGGACTTAAAATACATGCACAAGTATAGGCACATCTTGATTACAGAGATCAGTATTTGATCCAAGGCAAGTTAAGCCCTGGATCTTATGCATGGGTTGGCTGGTGCAGATATGGCCCCAATATGATGTTGCAATGTAGATTCTTAAAGTCTTATTGCTTAGATTCAGGTGCTCATGTGAGTAACTGACCTACAATTTTTTTTAAAAATGTTCTTTCCTTAATTTTTATGACTAAAAGCTTGAATATTTGTACTTTAAAGCTCATGATAATAGAAGATATGTTAAATAGAACTTCTTTAATTTTATTTAATTCTGTAGAAGCTAATACTTAGTAAATTCTGGTAACCTTCTTCTGATTGGCAAATACAGAGGTAGCAATATTTCAAGAGTTCATCAACATAAAAGGCTTTTCACAAACATATTCTTTTACTTCTTTGGGCTAAAGGCGTTTTAATAAAGTCCTTATACGCTTTTACCAAAATTACTGAAGTTCAGAGACAGTTGTTCTCATTTAGTCCTCTGACCCCAGGATCTGTCTTGGTAGAAAGGGTTTCTTTATTACTTGCAGATGTTATTATAGTGTGAATTCAGCGCCCTTCTAATTCTGGGTTTGGTTCTGAGACACTAAATGATGAAGCTTTTATCCCTCTGAAAATCAAAACTATTATACTTCATTTTGGTAGTTTCCATAACTATCTCCTGGCAAACCTCTATAGTCTGTGCCCCGTCTATTTAAGGAAAATAACCAGTATTGGCCTAGATTGTTTTTTTAAATCCTCACCTGGAGCATGACCTCTGGTCACATTTTGAGGCCTCCCCTATAGAACTACTCAGGAAACAAAACTAGCTTTTAAAAACTATTTATTACCATTTTTCTTCATAAACCACATAACTCATAGTTACATGATCAAACCGATCACTAGTAACAGTTAGAATCAGTTACTCTGGAACATTTTCACCCATCAGAAAGTTTCTTTCTCTGACAAATCAGTTTGAATTGGTACAGCTCAGTTTACTAGGTTTCTGGGAGTTATAACATTTAACATTTTATTTCTTCAATACATTTAATCAGCTTTAAGAAAGTTCAGAAATTCTCAGACTTTTGTATTTGGTGCCTGTCTTAGTGAGTCAAAACAAGAGCTGATTATATGAAAGATGCAAGGTCATGTTGACCTGGATATTCTACATAATTTTTACCTAATTTATTTCCTTAAAAAGTGAAAAACAAATTAAATTTCTGAAGATGATTATTACTTGTTAACCTTCATATCTACCACTGCTTGAGCAAGAACCAGCAGAGAGCTACCAAGATGATCAGGGGACTGGAACATCTCCCTTATGAGGAAAGGCTGACTTGGGTTTGTTCAGAGAAGACTGAGGGGAGTCTATCATCAATACTTGTAAATATCTGAAGGGCGGGTGTCAAGAGGATGGGACAGGACTCTTTTCAGTGGTGCCCAACTGCAGGGATGAATGTCACGGACTCCTGACAGATGTTTTGCAGACGACATTTATTCTCAGCTTTTCCTTGCTTATATATCATTTCAACACATTCCTCATGTGATCACGCGCACAAACAATTTCTGTTATTCATCAGCTAGCTCTAAACACGCGCCTTATGCTACATTCTAATACGCTGTTCTATTTGCACTACCTCATTTGTTTTTGCTTACTTAAATTCTTCTTGGCATTTCCCACGTTCCTGTCTCTGTCTTTTATTGCCGCATTGCTTCAGTTCAAGGACGTGTCAAACAGTGCTGAGTTACTTGCAAATTCATCCCCCACACCCAATGACAGGACAAGGGCAATGGGCACAAGTTGGAACACAGGAAGTTCCACTTAAACAAGAGGAAAAAACTTCTTTCCTGTGAGGGTGCCAGAGCAGGGGCACAGGCTGCCCAGGGAGGCTGTGGAGTCTCCTTCTCTGGAGACATTCAAAACCCACCTGGATGCGTTCCTGTGCCCCCTGCTCTAGGTGTGCCTGCTCAAGCAGGGGGGTTGGACAAGGTGATCTCCAGAGGTCCCTTCCAACCCCTACCATTCTGTGATCCTGTGATAACTAGAAAAATGGAAACACGTATTCAGAAGGAAGAAGAGATTCCTCTAAGAAATTTGGATAATACCCATAGTCTTTCTGCCAGAAGTCTAGATAATATCCACCAGCTTTAAACAGGGAGAAGAATAGAAGGAATATATTTAGTGAGTTTTCAAAGACTTGTAATTACCATACAGACAGATAGTAAATAGCAGAACATGCCCCACAGTTAAAATTGCATTCCATGACCAGTTGATGGTTGAGAATGAAAGTGACGAGCCAGGGGGCCCTGTGTGCGTACTTTGGCTGGGCTGGGCTGGTTTTATTACTGCTGAGCAGTTCTTACACAGAGTCAATGCCTTTTCTGCTTCTCACCCCACCAACAAGGAGGCTGGGAGTGTACAAGAAGTTGTGGGGGGACATAGCTGGGACAGTTGACCCTAACTGACCAAAAGGATATTCCATACCACATGATGTCACGCTCAGCAATATGAAGCTGGGGGAAGAAGAATGAAGTTGGGGGATGTTCAGAGTGTTGGCATTTGTCTTCCCAAGTAACCATTATGCATGACAGAGCCCTGCTTTCCACGAGATGTCTGAACACCTGCCTGCCCATGGGAAGTGGAGAATTAATTCCTTGTTTTGCTTTGCTTGCCTGTGTGGCTTTTGCTTTGCCTATTAAACTGTCTTTATCTCAACCCACGGGATTTCTCACTTTTACTGTTCTGATTCTCTCCCCCATGCCATTATGGGGGGACTGAGAGAGCGGCTGTGTGGTGCTTAGTTGCTAACTGGGGTTAAACAATGACACTCTTATTTCTCAACATCTTCAACAGGTACCTGTGTGATGACACAGATTGCTCCTCAACGAATTTCCTAATCGTACTAAAGTAGGAGGAATGTCTGACACAACAAATGGCAGCACTTCAGACCAGAGGGATCTTGAAACACTAGGGGATTAGGTCAGTAGAAATTCCATAAAGTTTAGGATGAAAAGTAAAAAGTTCTGTATGTGGGGCAAAAAAACCCCCCATGTATTGATGATACCACTTGGGATGCACCTCATTCCATAGCAGCCTACAGAAAATGACCCAGGTGTCCAAGTTGAATATAAACAATGTGATTCCTCCACAACTAAGGCAACCACATCTGTGGAAATGTTAGTAGAAATGTGACTAGCAGAACAAAGGAATACTGTATTCCCTTCTGCTTAGTGGTAGCGAGGTCATATCTAGGACAACCTAACCAGTATTTGGTTCCCTAGTTCAATAAAAATACTGGGAAACTGGACAGGGTTCAGCAGAAGCCTACTAAGATCATCAAGAACCGTGGGAATATGACAAATCAGAATGCAAATGGGCTTGTTTCATCTGGCAGAGAGAACTCTACAGTACATTTAAGAATATGAATGTGAATTACAAAGTTGATGGAGCCAAATTCTTTTTTATAGTCAGACAAAGTAGTGCAGCACTGGAACAGGTTCCTGAAGGAGGATGGTGGAGCCTCTGTCCTCAAAGCTTTTCTAGACCTAGCTAGACAAAGCCATGTCTGATCTGTTCTAGTGTTGGCAGCGGTCACACTTTGAGTGGAAGGATGAGAAGTTTACAAAGGTCCCTTCCAATCAGCATTTCTATGATTCTATGTTTTGATCAGATAACTTTGCTTGTGAAAAATGTATATTTTTTAAATTGATGACATGTAAGCTATACTAAATGACTTATAAAACTGCAAGTCAGTTCATTTGTATTGGCCTTACAATAATTAGGAGATTCTTCAGAAAGTATTTATAAAATACCAATGCACTTATTTGCATTTTGCTTTACTTAGTAGAAATGATTAAAACATTACAAAATCCAGCCTGAAATTTAAAAATGAAGGCACAGTTTTTGCACACAAATGTACACTCCCTCTGTAGTACTTCCAAGGTTTACATTTCATGACGTGGAAGAAAAATGACCTGTGTGATCAGAAAAGGGGACAGTTTGCATGCTTTCTATTAAGATTTCAGTATGGACATTCAATTGGCTCTTAGGTAACTAACTCCTATTGACTTTCAACAAAAGTGAAGTGTCTAAACGCTACTCCTGCCTTTGAAATTCTAGCATGGGGTTCAGTTTCAGAATCCCAGAGCTCATTTTGTCAACATACTTTTAAGGCAAAGACGGTATTTTAAATTTATTTTCCTTTGTAAAGTAATTGTAAAAAGATAATAAAGAACATTGGAACCATGCTGAGCCAGGAGAAAAAGTCCTGAAGAGCTATTCTTTTGAATCCTCCCAAATAGGCTGAAAAAAGTACAGAATGATAGAAAAGAAACTTTTACTTTCCATCTGCTGACTTCAAAAGAGAGAAAAAAAGATTTATTTCCCCTGAAACTACTGATAAATTCACTCTTGTAAGACTCTGGAAATAAAAGTAGAAAAGACTGTGAATGATTTAATGCTGCTTCTTCTTAGATTTTATGAATTAAACCCCTATCTTTTTCTTCCTTCTCTGAAACTTGAGGAAGGTATGTACAGTTTACATTTGTTCATTCCATGAGAAGCAAATTTCTTGTGCATCCATTCTCTGGATATCATGGAAATAGGTCCAAACTCTTTCAAAACTACCTCCCTCTTTGTCTTCAAACTGTCTCTTATATTTCACCTACTTCTGTGATCCATATATAACTATATTGCAAGGTCCTTCACTTGGGTCGGGGCAACCCCCAGTACCAATACTGGTGGGCAATGAAGGGATTGAGAGCAGCCCTGTGGAGAAGGACTTGGGGTACTGGTGGTTGAGAAGCTTGACATGAGCCAGCAATATGTGCTCACAGCCCAGAAGGCCAACTATATCTGGGGCTGTATCAAAAGAAGCATGGCCAGCAGGTTGAGGGAGGTGGTTCTGCCCCTCTTCTCTGGTGAGACTCCATCTGCAGCTAGCTCTGGAGTCCTCAGTACAAGAAAGACATGGACCTGTTGGAGTGGGTCCAGAGGAGGGCCACGAAAACGACCAGAGGGATGGAACAGCTCTGCTATGAGGACAGGCTGAGAAAGTTGGGGTTGTTTAGCCTGGAGAAGAGAGGCTCCTGGGAGACCTTATTGTGGCCTTTCAATACTTAAAGGGGGCTTATAAGAAAGATGGGGACAGAATTTTTAGTAGGACCTGTAGCGATAGGACAAGGGACAATTGTTTTAAACTAAAAGAGGTTAGATTTAGACCAGAAATTTATATAGAAGAAATTTTTTTATGATGAGGATGGTGAAACACTAGAACATGTTGCCCAGGGAGGCCCTATGCCTGGAAACATTCAAGGTCAGGTTGGATGGGGGTCTGAGGAACTTGATCTAGTTGAAGATGTCCCTGCTCACTGCAGTGGGGTTGGACTAGATGACCTTTAAAGGTCCCTTCCAACCCAAACCCTTCTATGATTCTGTGAAACTAAGAAACAGAACCCTCACAAGAATGTTAAGTCACAAGATTAAGTACAGTCTTGACTGAAAATAGTGAATATTAAATTTTTATTCGTGGAAATAGAATTCTGATACTTGTCTTACTTAAATAAATTCTGAGTTCTAGTTTCCTAAAAAGCAGCTTTTCTGTCATCACTTTTCTAAATACTCTTTCAGAATAGTGTCAGAAAAGTGTATGCAAAACTGGACATGCATTCACAGATACAGTATTTGACAGTGTAAAAAATCCGATAATTTCGGTATCTTATGTTACTAGGCTATGTGCAGATTTAACTACTGTTCCAGCCTGCATAATTTTGAATACATTTAATTCATGTCCAACAGTCATCCTTAGACTTTTGGTACTTGTTTTGTGGAATGCATCTGTCATATTCTTTGATGGAGTAACTTTAATAGTAAAAAAAACAAACCCCATTTATTCCATGTGTTTTGTGCAGAGACTGAATTTGTGTGAATATGAAAGATGAAGAGAGAGGGGTTATGTAAATAATTAACCTTTGAAAATAACTCTTGCTCTTGGAGTGTGCATATCAGTATGATATAATTACCAGATTTTATTCACTGTTGGTTGAAGATTGCCATAGGTAATTTAAACAGTAAGCTCACATTTGCATAATGTACAGGCAGCAGGTTCTTTCAAATCCTCCCTGAGAGGAGGCCAAAATATCCATGTATCTACTTGAGATGCACCAGTAGTGTTTAATTTTCCCATTTTTTAGTTTCTTTTTTTCTGTAATACTTTCTGACAGTCACTTAAAAGGTATTACCAATACTTTAATCTGAATTTAATTGATTGACCTCTGATCAGGTCTAATCTAATCATAGTTGGAAGACAACATTAGCTATATTCTGGTACAATCTTAGTGGAGTTTTCCAAAACCTTAGTTTGGATTTTTGATCAGTATGGAGTTCATTTTCTAGTCAGCTATCCAGGCTGTTCCTTGTAGTAAATGGCTTTTGAATGAGTCCAGATCAAATATGATTGCATATGGGGCACAGTTGAACAGACCAAATGAGGAAGTTTGAAGACAATCAGAAGACAGTTCCATATACAAATAGTTAGAAATTTTCTGAAAATATTTTATTTTCCCCTCCTGCTATATATAAGATAAGAGACTAAGAAACATTTCTCATCATAAAAAAGCTGATGTCTGAGAAATTTGAACTCATCGGTAGTATGCTGTAGGCTGAGTAGTAACTGGAACAAGAACCTTGTCCACTTTTTCACAAGAAGAATTGACCCACTTCATGTTAATTCTGATGAAGAACGGGAAAATAATTTTCAAGATATAGAAATCCATTTCTATTCCCAAGTAATTTTCCAGACAGTGAGTTTGTAAGTCAATGGGTTAATTTCTCTTTAGATTTTAATTACATTTAAATTGCTTAAGAAGCACCCCTAGCTGAATTAGAATTTTTAAAATCCCCTTCATATTGAGCCTTAACAAAAGAGACTGAGTTTCTCTCACAGCCTTCCTCTGCATTGTCAGAATTCTGAGCCTGGGAGCCGGGCAGTAACAGTGAGAAATGACACAACAGTGGAATGCTTGTTTTTCTATTGCCTACCAGTGTGCATTGGTATCATTCACTTGATTGGCAAATACTAACATCTCTTTCTCCATAAAAGTTGCAGTTTTGTTTTATTTATTTAGGTTTCAAGCCAATACTCCAGTTTCATAATGTGTTAATGTTTGCTTGTAAGCTGTAAAGCGAATGCTTGTACATTAGTTCTGACAAGGATGAAATTATTAAGTGACAGGAACCAAACTTTTACTATAGGCAGGACTCTTTTTATTTGTCCACCAACCTGAATATCATGTGAAACGTAGCATCCTGTTGCTTTGGAAAACATAAAAATCACCTTAATGTGGGGGTGAAGAGATTAAATATCACTTAAGTATATGACATCTGGTGTTCAGTGAAATCCTATTCATCTGCGTTATACAGATTCTTTTTGGCAGCTGATGCTTCTTGTAGCTTCCTTTTATTTTTCATTGCCTGTGGATCTTCATTCTGTTGTCAAACATTAAAACATTCCTTTTTGTTCACTTTAATGGCCAGCAGGGAAGATTAAAGCTCTTTGTCATCTGAAAAGTAGCACAGTTTTCTGTTCATTATGCCCTGTGTCAAGCTGTCTTGCTTATTTTAGCACTTCAGGTCTGGTGGGGTCAAAAATCTTTACTGTCTTTGGGATATGGGCTGCTTTTTTAGTCTTTCCCACTGCTTTCTAACTTCTGAAATTAAGATGTTATTCAAGCTGCTTCTCCTCAACACCACCATTGTTTGCAAGCATTAATTTCAGATTATCATATTTGTATGGAAGTATCTGTAGATTTATCACAGATTTAGTCTTACCCTTACTTGCCTCTGGGTAACTGGGAGGTTTTTTCATTTAGACCATTCTTTAACTGTATCCTTAAATGAGTAAATTCAATGAAACTCACAAGGACACTGAGGTGCTGGAGCGTGTCCAGAGAAGGACAAAGCAGCTGGTGAAGGGCCTGCAGAGCAGGTCTTATGAAGAGCGGCTGAGGGAGCTGGGGTTGTTTAGTGTGGAGAAGAGGAGGCTGAGGGGAGACCTTATTGCTCTCTACAACTACCTGAAAGGAGGTTGTAGTGAGGTGGGTGTTGGTCTCTTCTCCCAAGTTACTAGCGATAGAACGAGAGCAAATATCTTCAAGCTGCATCGGGAGGTTTAGATTGGATATTAGGAAAAATTTCTTTACTGAAAGAGTGGTCACGTGTTGGAACAGGCTGCCCAGGGAGGTGGTGGAGTCTCCATCCATGGAGGTATTCAAAAGATGTGTAGACATGTCACTTCAGAGCATGGTTTAAGAGGCATGGTGCTGTTTGGTTGAAGGTTGGACTTGATCATCTTAGAGGTCTTTTCCAACCTTAATGATTCTATGATTTGTTTTTTTTTTTTTCCCTTGACATTGCTCCATAGTCTTAATTCTTCCTCTCCTCTCATTCATTTTTAATTTTCTCTTTCTTCATTTTTCACTGCATGATTTTTGCATCAGAAGGCTTTCCTTTTCCTTGTTTTTTGATGTCTTCACCCCAACATGTCTCTTCTGTGGAATTTGAACTCAGGAAAATTTGAGCTTGGATAGTATTCTAGGTCTTGAAAGAGTGCCATTTGCTCTTGGGAGGTATTTTCTGATACTGCACAATTGATAATCCCATAAAGTAATTTCCCTTAATATTATTTGGGATTTACTTGAAGAGTATCAAAACTGGTGTTTTGGTCTCAAGACACTACAAATGAATTTATCATGTTCCCTGGCAAAAGTGTATAAGCTGATGGGTGGAAGACACAAAATAATTAGACGTATCTTGGAGTAAAGAAACAGCAAACTTTACGAGGCGGTTTTGCTAGTAATTGTTTACTTGGCTAATGTCATATACTATTTTAGCAAAACAAAATGCCATTTCATGCTGTGACCTTTTGCTCTAAGAAGTGACCAAACTGTCCAGGAAAAGAAACAAATAAATCCTTGTATAAAAGAAATTCAATAACTTGCTACTGCACATGATATGACTTTCTGACTCTCTGCTTGCTTATAGATGGGGTCAGACATTAACTAAGGAAAGTCTACAATGTCCCAGCAATGTGACCCTACTGCTGAAGAGAGAGGTAGTAGGAGAGACTGCTTTCTTTCTTCAAGGCTGTGAAGACTGGTAAGTGATAATAAATTTAATCCAGGTCTTTTCTCATCTTAGCTTTAATTTTAGAGTACTACATGAAAAATCTGCAAATATTATTCCACTATTCACCTTTGAATTCACTGTTTTTGTGGCAGTCAGGTGAGCAATTTACCTTCCTTTCAATTGGTAACATGTAAAGTAACCCAAGTAACAATTGCCTGGTTTAGACCTTGTCTTAAGAAAATGTCAAATGCCGTCACTCAGGAGAATTATTTTCAAAGATAATTTAAATTAACAGATTTTATTTCATACATTGTACAAGCTATGTGAACTTCCAGATGGGACACATGGCAGAAAGACGGTGGGCCAACTCAGAATTTAGCCTTTCTGCCTACCTTAAGCTCTGTGATTGCAAGAACAGTTGGAAAAGTTAGCATTTATCTCTATCCCAAACTCAGATTTTATGAAGCTGTTAAGAAGGAGAAAGAGGTTACTGAGGAAAGAAGAAAGGAGTGACAACCTGTAAGAGATTCTGCAGAAGATTTGTTTAAATAATCGCACTTTTTAAGGATCAAATAAAGGGAAATGTTACCACAAGAGACAAAAAAAACCCCCCAAACCCTAAACAAAAAACTCCAAAACAAACAAAACCAATCAAAAAAACCCTGGGAAAAAAGCTTATAATTTTTAAACAGAAGTGGACATGTTCATTCTGTATACCAGACTTGCTTTTAGCTTCTCTAATGATCTCTAATGGTTATATACTGGGTTTTTATTTAAAAACAAAGCAACAAAAAAATCCCAACAATGACTCCCAGCAACTCAGCAAGGATGTCATTTTTATCCTGCTTGCATGATTTTGACAAGTGTAGTACTAGTGGTGCAAACCAAGCATGATATGTCTTGAGTGGTTACCTAGTGATTCCAGTCCAGATGTCCTTGAAGTCTTCTGGCCTCACAGTGGACACAGGATGAATGATTTTTGTTAGAAAAGCACCAGGAATTTAAAAACAATATTTCAATGTCAGTGTGTTTAATGCAGCACAAACACAAGGTGAGAGGAAGCCTGTACTCCAGAAAACCTGCAGTCTTAAATGGAAAAGAAATATAAAGAGATAATTGAAAAATTCTGTTAAGATTTTGTTTTTCTTGAAGTGAAGGGGACTTCGGCTGAATGAGTACCACTGCAGAAAGCAATGGCATGCCTTATAAATGAAAGTTTTTCACAAGCAAGTGTAAACCCATAATTTATTTTTTAATTTAAAATTTCTTTGCTTAAAATTTTTCACCTGAAAAATATTTGATTTTGAAATAAAGTTAGAATACTCCCCCAAAATTGTTGGTCAAAAC
The DNA here is from genome assembly GCF_963921805.1 of Phalacrocorax carbo. NCBI lineage: Eukaryota > Metazoa > Chordata > Aves > Suliformes > Phalacrocoracidae > Phalacrocorax > Phalacrocorax carbo. The sequence goes on from NC_087521.1 coordinate 16,432,104, forward strand.
AAAAATAAATGTGAGTAATCACTCATAATGGCATTTTCTGTGAGGAAAAAAAGTAATTAAAAAAACCCCATGTGCTGACTAGCTTTACTCATAAAGGGACAGTCAAGATAAAACAGCTTTGCCAGACAACACAAAAAGTCACTGGTAGAGATGGGGCTTGAACAGAGCTCCTTTAAGTCCTACTGTAGCAAAATAAACTGTGAGACACGAACTGTTCAAGGCAGCCTTTTCAAAAGGGTCTTGTTACTAGAGACATGGTATTTAAGCAATTTTCTTCTTCCCAGAACAAGCTTCCTCAGTACTTTTGGGAAGTCCAGCAGCTTTAGAGATACTCTCAGTGGTCGTGATAATTCGTGAATAAATAAAGGCTATATGTCCAAGACTGTCTCTCTTAATATCTTTAAAAGGTACATATTTAGTGGTGCAAGGTGAAGATCTATGATAGTTAAATAAATAATAAAAACCCTCTAATCTGTGTTTCAGTGTTTGCTATTTTATTTGGATTGTTCTTCAGTAAAGTGCAATGGACTGAAGGGTTAGTAGTTTAGCATGTCTGCTCACGTAAATACATCTTTTTCAGCATAGACATCCCATGTATGAATGTTGTTTGAATGAAAAGCTTTGTGATAAGCCAAGTTAACACTGTGGTCACTGTCCGAAAAGTGACCCTTTTTTAATCACCACATATTTTTATGAAGTTTTAAGTGGAAACAGTGGTTGACAAAGAACAGAGTGACTTTATTTGTCTAAGGCTAGAGTGTTTTTCTCTGATGATATCTAGCGCTTTGACAAAGAAATGAAAAAAATATTTAAAGAAAGGCCAAGTTAAGGATTATTCCATGCTTAATAATGTATTCCAAAGAGGGAGGATAGAGGCACTGAATATTGAGTATAACACACCATATAAATGTCAAAGTATTATCAAAGAACTTGTAGTAACTGTGACTTTAAAAGATGTCACTTAAAGACATATCTTTCCTTCTTTTTTTTCTTGAAAGAAATAATTGGGGAAGCTCATAAAGTAATATAAGCATGTACTTTGCACAAGCCTGTATGTTAGGATGTGCCTGCCAGTATGTTGTGGATCTATTGCTAAAAGCTTAGAGAAAAGAAGTGATGAGAGAATATGGTGAAAAAAGACCAAGAAATACAAAACAAGACATTTTGCACACACACATGTCAGTGAATCTGAGGAGGGAGAGAAAGAAGTTTTACTGAAAACCATTCTGTTTGACTTTGACTGAAGAATGGCCCATTTTGATTAACTTTAACTCAGTTTATGTGTTGGTAAAGGGGACTAAAAGATTAGTTATACCTCTTTGTGTCCTTTTCAATTCATTTTGGAGTTGAAACGGGGGGTTTAGGGCAGAAAACATTTAGTCAGGGGCATCCATTTATTCCCCAGTGGTTGTTGACCTGGGTAACTGCGTCCCAGAGATGCTCCGCCCAATGCGGCTTATGAGGTTTCAGAAATCATTTTAAGAGCCCATTAGTCTGTTCCACTACCCCATTGGCTTGGGGGTAATACAGGGTGTGGAATACCCACTCAATTCCCTCTTCCCATGCCCACTCCTGTACTCTGGCAGCAGTAAAATGACTGCCATTGTCTGACTGAATAGAACTAGGCTTTGGGTGGGAGCTAAATCAAATTTTCAGGGCCCACACAGTATTGTCCCCAGTTGCTTGTGGAAATGCTTGGACTAGGACAGAAATTACTTCCACACCTACTAATAATATATGTTGTTTCCCTTCCGACTTTTGGAAAGGCCCAGTATAATCGATTTGCCAAACTTCCCAGAGGGTGTTTTTATCTCTCAAATGGAGTGGGAATTCTTCCATTGGGTGTCGCCCTAGCCAGAGTCGGCATTGCTCACAGGCTGAGATACAGGTCCTGCAAGCTTCCTGAGTGACAGGCCAGCCTCTGGCTTGTGCCTCCTTGTATAAATCATTAGACCCTGCATGGGCATGTTTAACACGTAACCTTCTAAAAGCCTATCCCAATTTTCTCCTGTTTGATTCTCCTTCTGCAGAGGGGCAATTCTGGCCAACTCATCTGCCCTATTATTCCAATCACTCGTCAGAGTACTCCCTTCCTGGTGGGAGGGCACCCATGCTATTGTGAAATCCCCATGCCTGGCAATATCTAAGATCTTTTGCCACCCCTCCTTTTGCCACAATGGCACCCGATTCACCTCCCAGTTGTTCTGTTCCCAAAAATGGGGCCATTCTGTGCACCCTTTGAATACTGTAAATGAGTCAGTGTAGATATACACTGGAGTTCCCACCCATCGAGTTCCCATCGAGGGAAGCCTCAATGTTGAATACACTCCAAACTGCCACTAGCTCTCCCACTTGGGCACTGCCCTCGACTTCGGTTATTATTTCCCTCTTGGTATCCACATTAACAACCACAGCCCGATACTTCCACTGTTCACCCTCTTGCTTGGTGGAGGCGTATGTGAACCACATATTTCCCAGCTCCTCTGAAAACGGTGGGGCAATTTTAACAACAGAAGGAGGGGTGGTATCCTCCTCCAGAAGGTTTGTCACTTCTTCCTGTCTGTTTAACACCTTTGGAGCATCTTCAGTGATGGAAAAACCACTACAATAATGTTCAATTTTAGAATAAAATTTTCTCACAGTATGCCTTTGGGCCACCCCATTAGGGGGAGAGGTCCCTGCTAAGATAGGCTTAAATACCTTAAAGAGTCCCCTTAAAACTATAGGTTGTTGACGTATGGTTCGTTCCACTTCTCTAAGGGCTAAGCTCACTACAAACATACTCTTTTCCCAACTAGAATATCACTTTTCAGTGTCCTTAAATCTTCTAGAATAAAACCTAATCGGTCAGATAGAACCTTCTGGTCCCTTCTGCCAAAACTGAACTAATTCCTGCTCTTCTTCCCCCCATGTCCACAATTTCCTTTCCGACTGCTGATGGTTGGGGTTGTCATCCCTCCCAGAGTGGCCATAGTTCTTTCTCCTTTGGAGGTGTTTTGAATTTTTCCCTGTAATTGGATCCTGATGGGTTTCAGGGAATCAGGGAGTGTCCCCGGATCAGGGGAGTCATCCTCTCTGGGTCCACAGGCATCATCATTGCTGAACTCTGGTTGGGCCTGAGCTCCCGATAATACATCATTTAGAGACAGGCTGCCTTCTGCACACTTTCCACTAACTGATCCACTGTACCTCTTATGGCAAGGGGATCTTCCCTTTCCAAAGGGTTCAGCCCCCCAGCCCAGTATGCGGCCCTCCAGGTTTAGTGACCATGGGGCTCGGCAGTTACCTGTAGTTAGGAATACACCTGGACCGCAATATCCTTCTGCTTCTTCCTCTGACAACAAAATTCCATACCCCCCTGAGAGGGACACTCTCCACACATATTCTGTCTCCGATTCCCTCGGAATTCTTGCAAAGTCCTTTTTCAACTTTGCTAGTTCACTTGCTGTAAATGGGACTTCTTTGGTGAGAACTTGAGGACGGTCATCATTATTGTCCTCATACAAGTCTCTGTTTTAAACAGTGGACACATGGGGCAGGGTGGTGGTGGTGGGGTGTTCTACAGTTTCCCTTGCCTTCTGCAAGTCTCCCTCAGGGTAAACTTGCGGTATCCCTTTCTCCAAAAGCTTCACCTCTACCTCTGCCTGTGTATCCGCTTCCCTCAAGAGTTGATTCCTCAATTCCCCTCTTATATGGAATTTTGATTTCTCTCCTCCTGCAACAATTGCTTATTTTCCTTCAGTTGTTCCTGTAGTGACCTTATGACATCTGCAGTGAGTCTACTATGGCGTCAGCTTGACAAAGCCTCTGTTTCTTATCTTCCACCACCGCTGCCAGACTTGTTCCCAATACTGCACAAATTATAGCTTTTCTTTTCCCCAATCTAACCTTCGCTTCTTTCTGCAGCATCCTTATCCTGTGCACTACACTCTGTGGTAGAAACCAATGGTTTTTCACTCAGTCTTGTGTCTGGGGTGAGGGACGAGATCGGTGTGCCTCCAGAAGATCATATAGCTTATTTATCCCTTCCACTGGTGAAAAGGCATAATCATGGGCTTCCACTGCCTTCTGAGAGGCCATCTTATTTAACACAAAGGGGCTATATCATCCTGAGGGGGCCACACCTTAATACTCCAAATTTCCCCTATTCACCCTCAGGAGGTTGCACATTAATTGTGCACTTTCTGTTCTCCAAGAATCCTGTCTGTGACACCAATCTAAATTGTCATGATCCACTTTTGGGTTGAACAGTTTGGCAGAGGTTAAACCCCCTTCCTTTCCAACCAACCTCAGATAATTCTGGGAGGTTTGGGGTGGCTGGGATTAACTTCTGATTAACTCCAATGTGTTTATAGTGACTAGGTTCCTTTAACATTCTCAGAAACAGAATTAAGACTCAAAATGGAGTCAAGTGCCAAGTCACTTCATTTGGCCAAAAATAGATACGTAAAAGAAAAGCAAAGAGAGGGAGAAAAAAAAAGGTGAAAAGGGAATGAGAGGGAGAGAGGGAGGGAGAGAGTGGGACTGTTGCGATAGCTACCACCACTGATCTGTGGCAGTCCACCCAGTCGGGGCTGTCTGGGCAGGGTGGGATGGGGGTGGGTCTGGGCAATCCAGGGTGGGGTCCAGGCATCCAATCGGCCTTGGGCCCGGGCGTATGCACGGAGGATGAGTACTCCGAGATAACAGGGCACACATTCCTGTCGACCTTGGTGATTAAACTGTTCTGTTCAGCTGCCGTAGTGATCAGGCTTTAGTAGAGAAACTTGCCTGCCAACAATGTTGAGACAAGTTTCTAGTCCCTGACAATGGTGACATGACTGGCGGGCCTTGTTACTCAAGATGTCTGATTACAGTGTTTTGCCTACTGTTTCCTGCCTCTCTTTAATTTCATATTCTGTTTATTCTTTCTCTGCTTCACCTTGAGTGCATGTCTCTACTAAGTTGTCCACAATAACTCCCATATGAGTCTTTTTCCTGAAAGTTTCCCCAAGTGAAAAGCATATCAGTATAAGCTCACACTTGCCACCGACAGATCATCTAGATGCAACAACCAATATCAAACAGACAGAAAATATGAGCAGCATGAGTTTTTTTCAGGACATGAACCGTCAGTAAAAGGCAAATAAACTTCAATGATCAAAATGTACTTAACAAAGAACTGTCATATTATTTCCCCATAAGGAAATAGCAAACTCATGTTTCCTGCCTTTTCACATTAGTTTGGTCTCACCCAATTTTTCTGCACACCGTCTTATGCATGTGCGATGCTTTGTAAATTGACATTCAAGCAGAAGAAAGGGGAAAGACTGAGAATGCCCTTAACCTAGGTTTTATGAAATCTCATCAGTTAAGAGGGAACAGACAATACAGTAACACTTCTTAATAACCTGAAGCTGTCCAACATGCATTAGCTGAGTTAATTTGAATGGATTTAACTGCCCCTTCCTTTTCCTGACTTCCTGAGACCTCAACAGCTTATTTCAGGTGAATATGAATGAGGAAAATGTGAGAGAAACTTCTTTGCTATAGTGGTGAGGTTTCTAGTTTAAAGTACTTTACACCAGTAAGAATCTGAGGACATAGTATTTGACAGTAATCTATCACTATATGCATCAGGCATTCTGCCTCCACCAGTAGCTGTTGCCTGGTATTTCAGAGGAAAGTGAATTACTTCCCTCTATGAATAATATTGTCCTCCAGTTTGGTAAATGTTCCATTGTAAGCATTTCTTCCTATTGCTCCAGCTAGAACTGGTCCTGAATCATGAGCTTTTAACATGCATGTTGAGCTCTGATCTGAGTCTCAGTCATGCTAGCCAGTAAACTTTGCTGAAATTGTTCCTTATTTGCATTGGCTTATTATCTTTTTTTCTTTTTTCATTTTTTTTTCTTTTATAAAGGCATCATGAACTTTGCCAAATTTGTTACCTCCTGCATTTTAAAAGACAAACATTCTATCCTTCTTGAAGGTCATCTTAAGTACTAAATTACAAAAGCTTATGTTATGTCAAGTGAAACACACTTTTTGCTTTTTTCTTGATTATCCTCTTTTAAACCTGAAATAATCTCTTGTTCTGTTGGAGGAACAGGGTTGAAAGAGGATGACAGGACAGGTTTACCAATGCCCTTCATAAGGATTTTATATGCCGTCACAACAGCTCTTTAAACTCTATTATCTCTAATAGGATTATTCCTGGTCTCAAAAGCAGCAAAGCAGGGACTTACCTAATTAGATAAAAGGACATTCAAGACTTTATGAAAGTAGTTTTTCTTTAATAACAACTAATGCTGGCATATGTACATTGAAGACAGAGGTAGGATAGCCTAGCATATGAACATGCTAGACTACTGCCCAGTTGACCTCAGTTTTATTCCTGCCTTGTTAGTGGCAGGTTTGATGCTCTTTGGTGTGTCACATTGCCTTTCTTTTTCTCTTTTCCAACCTGCAGCATAAGAATCTGTATTATTTTTCAATTTTCTTTGAAATCTATGAATCAAAAGTGACTACTGAGACCATTATTGTATGTCTAATTGTGAGGATGCAATAATTTTCTAAAATCACTAATAATTCAGGGGTTATGAGGAATTTAGCTGTCATCATTAAATGGAATCAATGGCATTAAAATGTCACCATTGTTCAGGGTAGGAATTGTTGCATAACCAATTCATTTAGAGTTTTGGGGAGGTGGTGAGGAATCCCACCAGTTTTTTGTTTGTTAAATGACATAAGAAATTCTGATTGTCACAGTAGTTTTTGTTGTACTTGGAAAGATAACTTAAAATGCCAAAGGAAATATATTTTAAAATGTCAGTAAAAAGAGCTTTGCAGCATGTAATATGTGCAGTATCTTTGCTTCAGGTGCTGACAGTATTTTATTGACAGGGTCTGTAGGAACTCAACAGCTCTGAAGACCATGTTACTTTTGAAAAGTTAGCAACTGGCTGCCTTGGGAACAAAAAGAGTATGCTTAAAATGCCACCTTCCCTTGTGTATATGTCCACATCATAACCTTAATGCAATATCACTGAGCCAGTCTTCTTGGTGTACTTCATAGTTTGATCTGGAAAGCTTGCTTCTCAGCTGGGAATGCCATGCTGTGACTCCTTACCTACAGAGTTTTTGCTCTTTCTCCTAGAATTGACTGAAGTGTGTAAGAAAGGAATAAAGATGACAGGTACTAATTAATCAGGGCAGGTTTATTAGAGAGAAGCTTGTTCACAGTGTATTGGTTAGAGGTTCACAAATCATAATGAAAAACTTAAGACATCACTGTCTTTTAACTTAGGCTAGGTTTTAAGCAGTTATTTAGGTATTAAATAGAACACCATGTCATCAGTTGTCAATTAACACAGTCACCTGAGAAGGTCATTCATGGTTTTGGAACAAGTCACTCCACCTATGGCCTTTCAAAATGTTACTGAACTATTTATGATCTCTGCTTATTCATGGGACTGCGGTGTTAATGAATGCACATGTGACAGGAATGCAGTGAAATTAAAAACAATAAGGGAAACTCCTACAGCTCAAAAAAAATCCCTCCTTTAGAAACCAAAGACCAGTTCAAAATGTAAATACTTAGCGTTTGGCTTAAGGATTTTCAGGTATAACTTTTTATTTACCATAATGGGTCTTGGTTTTCTGACTTTGTATTTATAAAGGTATAAACCTTAAAGTTTCATAACAATACTTCCTAACTACAGGGACATCCAGAAAGATAAATCCATTTAACAATGACAACTTCCTAGAACCTTATCAGTGGAGAGGAGAGGCAACAAAATAGACAAGATTCCTTCTGCTTGGTCATTGCTCTAGCCAACTGGAAGATGATCAAAGCCTGCCACTAGTCATCTGATAGCTGTTAGCGGGCTCTTCAGTATGAGATTCAAGACCCAAGTAAAATTCTAATGAGATGAATTACCTAATTCCACCATGGGGGAAAACAAAACTCCAATCAAAAACCCAGAAGAACCCCCAGAACCCAGTAACAACAAAAAATCTCCCCAGGAAGGCACTGTCTGGCGTCTTTGTCTAAAGTCAAAGGCTATTACTCTGGGATGATGTAATTCAGTGTAACACCATTTACTTCAGAGGAGATATGCCATTTTACCCATTGTAAGGATATGGCATACTGCTTTCTTTGAAGCTGTGTTATCTTTTGTGAGCATAATAAGGGAAAAGATGAAGTCTTACATGTTATCATGATGGATGTCATTAGTTTCACACAGCAGCTGCTGAACATCTGATGTATTAGTTGTGTTAACTGTGGGACAGGAGGAGTTGCTATAGGTTCTTCAAACCTTATAATAAATTTGCTGTCTCAGAGTGAGTTAGCTGTCAGATTTATTTAGTCATGACAGCAAAGGTCCATTGACTTTTACAAGAACTTAGGTATTTTGTCCATAGTAAACCTCGGAGATGCAGTAGTTCTCTTGAACTAAGAAACAGTTTTCTTGTTTATGGTCTTTCCAAAATAACAAATCCAGCCCTTTCTCTCTTCTGTTGATGATACATGTTTTCTATAGACACAATGATGTTTTTATAGCTCTCCTACATGGAGTTTATAAAGCAACTATCTCTCTGCCTCCTTTTTTTCCCTTAATTGATGAAAACACCAAATTGAAACACCTTGTAATGTATTTACCTTTGAGGTAAAATTAAGAGGATTTTATTTATGTACGTCTAGCATGAATACCTGCTTTACCTAGATTTATTGGGATGTAAGAAAAGCAATGAAACCATGAATTGTGTTAAACAAAACTGATTTTGTATCAGGTGTTTTAGACTACTGTATTTACTTTTCTTCCCTTAGTTTGTTCAACAATTTTATGTTGTATTAGGTCTGTTAAAGGATGAGCCAGTGGGTCATGGAGATGGAATTCCTCAATTTAATCACAGATAGTGCAGGGCAAAGGTTGAATCACAGCTTTCAACTCACTACCTGTTGCTGACACAGCATTCAGTGACTAGATGGGCTGTTTTAATGAAAGGCAGAAGCTTAATCTTACAGATCATGAGGTCTTGGAAGTTTATTTTATGACTTTAAGAAAAATGTAGTTTCATCGGTGTTAAGGTAGTTTACACTCCACTGGCTTTTTAGGTTCACTTCTAAAACTCCAATGGTCTGTGATGCTAAAACTATTCTTATGGCTAAAACATTGTTCTGAAAAGGACCTAACTTTTAGCTTCAGCTTTATCATGTCACCATCAACCACTGCCTGTTGGTTTTTAAAGATAAATGGAAATTACATTTCAAAAGGTTGTATACCTGCATTTTAGAACCCCAATATTTCTTTGCTGCTGCGGCACTTCCTGTTGACCTACTGGCATAAATGGGAGATTTTATATTGAAACATTTTAAAAACTGAAATGGTGTTATTTTTTTCAGAAAAAAAAGTCCCCTTAACATGATTTTTTTTAATTTTTCCTTGAAAAAAATAGAGAACTATAAAATATTTGGTTAGGTCATCTGACATTGTTTCAGTTAAAAATGCTTTGCAGCTATTCAAAAGGAAGCACTTTTTATTAAAAATAAATATTTACAGTAATATATGTTTGCCAAGCATCAGTGTAAATTTGCGGTAAGAACAAATGTTACAGAATCAAAATTGTTAGTTTTCAGGAGAAAATCTAAGCAGTTATATCACAAGCATTCTGTGTTGCAAAAGAATGTTTTCAGTTGGAGAAATGTAAGAGAGAGCTTTCAAATGATATGATTTATTTTGTTCTAATCACCTGTGAAAGAAGACAGTCTAAAACATAAACCAATATAAATGCTTAAAGAATTAAAGGCAGTTACATTATCTTTCCATTATTGCCTTATAAAAGGGTTGAAAGGATGATTTGAATAGAAAAAAGTAGACTCAGCAGGATGATAATGGAAGAGAGACAATTTGAAGGTGAGTGGAGGCAGCAAGAACATCTTGGGTAAGAATATTGGTGAAGAAACCTGGACATTTTTGTGCTGTTTCTAAGTTCCACTCCTAGGTAACTGAATTTATAGACTGCTACTATGTTTTCTACTTTAAGTAGTAGTTTGAAAACAGTAGAAAAACAAGAGTGGATGGGGATTAATTAAGCTCACTGGCTTCTCAGCAGAAGAAATGAAGTTCACATGGCAGTGGATTTTCCTATCCTAAAGTAAGAACTATCAGTTTCCAGTTGTATTACAGTGAAACAACTTTAAGGAAAAAGTCTTAGCAGAACTTAGAAAAATAGGGTTTAGGAGTACCTCTGTCATGGAATAAAACATTCCACATTCTCAGGCAACCTATATATATATATATATTTTATATATACATAAAAACCCACAGGTGTTACATAAACCTTTTGGAAAATGATATCTGCAAATGTGCTGTATAGCTAGAAAATACAATCTTTTTTTTCTGATACTATAGTATACTATAAGAGAAAGATAAAGACACAAAAAGGACTACTGAATGAAAGTTTCTTCCTGCAAATATAATACAACTTTGTCAAAGGGAAGAGATGGTGAGGATTGATCTTCTCAATCTAATAATCCATGAAGGTGTCAAAAACCTGTCTATGCCAATAGGACCTAATTGCCCCAGCCAGCTCCACCTGACCCCCACCTGCTCCCCCAAACGCAGGTGTTTCATTTAAGCTTAAGCTTGGGCACCCAGGTCTTGCCTGAGCTCTGTTGTAGATGAATCTGAGCTCAGCACTCTTCGCTGTTCTTGACTGGCCCATGGAAATTCCTGGGTTGGCTCTGGCTCTGACTTGTCACGTTGCTTATGTCTGATGATTGCTAGGCTGTCAGTTGACCCTGTTGTCCTTACTGCTGCTGCTTTGCTAACCCTGCTTGGGCACTGTGAGGCTACACCATTGCTGGAGAGAAGGCTGCCCCAACAGTGTTGTGGTTCCCCCTTGGCTCCTCCTCTTAACTTGCAGAACAGTACCGTTCTTGCTGCACTATGGCACAAGGTTCCTCTGTCTTCACAGGTATTTCTTTATGGATATTTTGGATCTCTATGGAGGCAGTCTGTTATGTTTATTGAAGTATTGTATAATATTATATTTCTGTATGCTGCTACTTGTTTTGTATATCACAGGACTCCTTTGAAATGTGTCCCTGAATGAATGTGATATGTAATAGTTAATAACATGCAGATTTATTGTAAACCCTGTTGTGCTGTAGCTAATATGATATCGATACAGTGTGGCTCAAAGTACCAGCATATAAGTGTTTTATTGAAGCAGACTGCTAGATGCACTGTTATGAGATTGATATCAACAGGCCAGGTGCTGTATTCACTCAGTCATGCAGGCATGATATGTAGGGGTGGAAAAATGGAAAGATTAAATATACTAGCTTATTTTTTAAGAAGGTTATACAGTGTAGCACTGAAACTGGCCTGGAAAAAAGTCAAATTTTAATAAATGCTTAACTGAAGTGAAATATCAAGACCTCAATTTTTAAGAACTTAACAAATTAATATCATAACAGGCTTATTGAAGAGTGATAGCACATGCACCCTTGCACCTAAACCTGACTGTGTTCAGACCATATGTTGACTCTTACATACATGAAATTCTAAAGAAAGAAAATGTGGCACGTCACTTAAAACTGATGGTAGCTGTTCCCTGTATAGCTCTTCTGCATGGGTTTGAAACTGTTGAATTGCTATTGCTATAGTCTGGGTTTTTTAAAAATTTTCAAATATGGTCCAGCACTTTCAGGTTTTTGCAGTCTCCACTGGAGTCTTTGTCATCTTTCACTGAAGTTTTATCTAACCTGTAGAAGTGATTAAAAAGACAAGAAGGTGAATAAATATCAGAATAGCAACTGGTTTATCTGTTAATGATTTTGACCTGTTTGTGAAAGCACTCTGTGATTGTTTTATATTTGGTACTGATTCTTCATCACTCCTTTTAAGCATTCATTTTAGAGGACAGTCAACAATAGAAAATATCAATTACTGCTGTTTGTTAGAAAGGCGTTGAAAGGTAAAACGCTATCTGGGAAGTAGTAGAACCTTAGTTCTTATTTTGCTTAACTGTCTTCTTACAACCATCTCTTTATTTCAAGAAATTGTGAATTTGCTTAGACTTAAATCTAGGGAGAAATTACATTCAAAATCAAAAGTTTTGTAGGAATCTCATGTTAGTGTGTCAAAAGCCTCATTTAGTGGTGTGAGATCCCAGTCTTTAGTAAATACGATGCCTCTCCAGTAGCTATAGGGCCTTGAAGAATTTCAACCTTATTAAATAGATTAAAGAAAAGCAAAAAAAGAGTAAATAAATATTAATCAAATAAATTGAATACTTAATAATGTAATACATAAATAAAACATACATATTGAAGAAACATGTTCATACAGTGATCAGTCTTCTACCTCTTCCATGTTTGTAATGTTAGATATTTAATCAGCTAAAATAACATTTGAGGGCATCAGAGTAAACTTGTAAAATGGTCCACAAACCCCTCTTTTAATGCTATTGTGTGTATTTTGGTACCACCTACAGAGTCTGAGTCACATTAGAACCCACTGTCCTTTTTGATGTGAATTAGAACCAAAAGGGACAAGAAATTTAACAATGGTGAATATTCCAATACCTTCCTGTTTCCCTGCTACATTGATGATTCCACTTTTGGAACACAGGAAGGTGATCACCAGGCAGGCTATTAAAAATGTGAGTGGCACCTTAAAACTGGATTTTGATGTCTAAAAAAGCAGTAAGGGCTTAAATCCTTCCTGTGTTTCTAGAGATCAGCGACTTCACATGTAGAGAAAGACCCTATCTCTCAGACCTTAGAAAGTAAGTGTGCAATTTGTTTTGTGGTGTACCCAGTTTTAATAGAGATGTATTCCATTTTTGTACTGCTCCTTGACTAAGTATATGCTGTATATATTTCCAAGTAGCTTTGTATATATGAGGAGGTAAAGGGTATGGAGGAGAAAACATAATATAGATTTTAAAACTTGACGATTTTTCCATTTTCTGATCAAATTTATTGGAAAAGTTTTCAGTCTCATTAGAATGTCATTGTTTTAAAAGCAACCCTAATCACTTCAGAGTAGCATATTGGGGTTTCTAATGCATATAATATATTTTGTGGCTTTTATAACACTGAGGAAAAAAACAGGAGAAACACAAAGGAAATGTGGAAAGTTGAATTATTCCCCCATGTCTTCTCCTAACATGGAGGTAGTTCCAAATCAAATGATAGGACAGTCTTTACATTTCCCTGTGTGTAGGAGGCAATGGTTGGGAAACTACAAGTTCTAGGTAACAAATTTTGAACTAGACGAGGTTACTGTTACTGTTTTAATCCATTTTCTTGTTGTTAATTAATTTCTCCACCTTATGTTCTTTACCTTTTCTGTTTCGATTGTAGTCTTGCATTTGTTTTCTCTATTTATTATTCTGTGACAGTTCTTTCTTATGAACATATGTTCACATACAGTTTGTGTGTGCTGGCAACAAATTCTCTCAGCAGGGATAGGCAGAGTTCTGTGTTCTCCTGACACCTAAGCCTGGAAACCATGGTTTTGTACAAAGATTTACAGATTTCCATTCAATGTTGCCAAATTGTCAATCTAGGACTATTCTAATCTGGCAAGTGATGACCCACCATTCTATGTTCTTCTAAGTAGACCATTAACAAAACCAAGGAAGACATTTTCCGATTTTACATAATTGCACCCTGAAGTTGTAAATGTTTCCCATATACCGCGCTTTTTTGTGTGCAATTGTATTGAACTTCAGAACAAAGTAACTGGCAAGTGCAGGTTTTTCCTGATACCCTTATTTTCATGTTGTCCTGCCTTGTGTCCTGAAATACATCTGAGAAGAAGGCTGAAGCAAGACTGAGACCCTTGAGGGAAAAAAAGTGACTGAATACGTGTGAAGCTTCTGGAAATCAGAGGGAGAGTAAATAAAGAGTCTATCCTGGCTTAGGACATGCACGTTTTGTGTTTGATGGTGTTTGGAGTATGAGTCACATTATTTTTTGAGGCCCATCCCTATCAGTATGACTCCTTGACAAATGCCAAATTACTAAAGTAGATGGAAATTTTCAAGAGAAAATTACTAGTTTCTTGGGTCAGGTTTACTAGGTACCTGTCAGCTAGTCTGCTTCCACCTGGCTACTAGTGATGATACACTGTAAGTAGAGGGAGAGCAGAATAACATTTACATTATTCAGGTTCTAAATTCAGAGTAAAGTGGTTTTCTATAGGCTTCAAAGAAACAATTCCAGTAGCAAGCAAATCAGGGTCAAAAGCAATACAACACTGATATTAAGGAGGACATCAGTACAGCATTGACACCTGTCTGGAAAACCAGAAAACAATAGGACATGAAACCTACAGACAATTGCAAAAAACCTCAAACAAATAAAAAACCCAACTACCAACACCCCAGAGGAGCTGTGGCAATGTTAATATGAGAAACCACTCTGTATCTAGCATGAGAGAAATGCAGACACAGAAGTTGCTTTTTCTTGGTTACCAATTAGTTGATTTAATTTCAATAAGTCTTTTCATATCTTCTCTCTATTGAATTTTTAAGTGCTTTGTGATCATATTTGCTCTCCACATGTGGAGTAAAACAGCAAACAGAGGCTACCTTCTAGAGTAGGTCAGATACTGCAGAAAACCATATGTGCCTCTAAATATTTGTTGATATAGTACCTTTTGCATGCATGTAGAAACAGCCTGCCCATGGTTGTTTGTGTTGACACTTAGCAGCCTGGGACACCTGAAGGAGAAACAAGGCTTAAGGAGTACAATGTGCTTATAGCTGCTCCTACAGCAAATCTTGAAAGTACACGTAGCTTGTGGACCTCCATAAATTATGGATGGTCATACTACAGCAGTTAATTGCAACTTCATTAAAATTTCCAGTAGAATTAAAGGGCATAAAATAATATGTAAATGCTAAATATTGTTAATGATTTTTTGTTTATTACTTCATTCTAGGCAGCACTGTATCCACAGAAAAGTAATGGAATGGGTATGAAATTATCATTTTATCAATTTAGTTTGTGGTAAAACTTAAAATTTTTGGAAAAAAAGAAAGCCAGAGGGAACAAGATTATATGGATGACCAACGATTATGTCCTGGGTGAAAAAAAGACATTCTCATGAGGCATTTTAATGAGATTTAATAAGCTTATTTTGCATTTTCTGTGTTGGAGAACTCATTTAAGTCTATCCTAAGTTCAGCTGACATGTTCTCGACAGCTTGGCATTTGGGGAAGAAAAGGAGAAGGTGGATAAAGGAAAGGTTAAAGGAACCTGATTTTTTTCAGGTCATGTCTGGCCATTGTACAGCTAGCGGTGGTGCCAGGTGAAACCGGTGATGGTAAACAGGGAAGTAAAGAGCAAATCAAGCAGAGCCTTGCCTACTTCATTGTTGCTTTCAGCACCCTCTGATCTTTCTAACAATATGCTTCTCAGCAAAATCCATCAAAGCATTAAAAATGACATTACTTTCGCATCATCTCAAAAAATGAAGAGGCAGACAAACCATTAGTGGATATGACTATAAAAGAGCTACTCCTGAAGGAGATGGGGTTTATTTTCTTACATTTAGGTGATGACACTTTCTGGTCATTTGCATCCTTCTGTCTCCATCTATAACTTGGATAGGCCAGGCTGTACAACTGGTGTTAGTAAAGCTTACACCATACACAGCTTGCTTAATGGTTGCAAGCACATTGTGGTTCCTCACCGAAACATGTTAGAACTTCATCCATCCAGTCAGATGGGTATGTGTCCAACTTTCTTCTGGTGAGCAATCCCACAGAAGGGGATGGGACATCTCTGGCGCTTACGTTTGCGTATATGCTCAAGTGCTTTGATAGTTTGAAGGTGATGTGTGAAAAAATTTTACAGAATCCAATGTGAATTAGGCAAGCAATGCAAGGACAGTGAAAGACTGATTAAAGTAACAGGAAGAAACATGCTGAAATAAAGACTATGAATTATCTTGAGACACAATAAATTAGATTGGGGTAAGATTCCATTTAGGCATGAAAGAAGTCACTCAAAGCCAAATATATGTCAGCTGTACCGATGAAAAAAAGAGATATCTGGCTTTACAGAAAATCAAATCTGATCTTGGGTTAAAAATCAAAGCCTTTGTTGCTGCTATTAGCAGCCTGATTCAATTAATTGACTTGATGAAACTTTCAGTCACACATTAAGATTTGGGGGATGGAGGTCACTACCCACCCAAGGAGTATTTTAGGTAGAGGCAAACATTTTTTGCTTGTACTCAAATAATTGGCCCTGTGACACAGGATACAAAAGTGTCTGGATCCTGTAGCCTGTTGCTGTAGGTCAGCTGAGGTTTCTGTCAACACTTCCTTAGAGTCATTGTTTCCTTAACTCTGTATTTCTGTGAAGTGGTTTTCTTATTTCATTTGTTAGCATATTCTTTGGCTTGTTTCCTCCTCGTGATCTTTATTGCTGTGTGTGAATGTGTATGTGTATTTGCTGTGTTTGGTAACATTTTTGCTCCCTGCTGGGACACATAATTGTTACTTGGCAGATGAATGCTGGCATACAGAATCATTTCTCTGAACTTTTCAGGAGCCTAATTAGCATATGGCAGTGGTACAGGGGGTTCCACTCCAGTGAACCCCCGAGCCACTCTTCACCCATGTGCAAATTTGCAGGGAGCTTGGCATAATTACAGTTTGGCATAATTATAAATCATTTTTTTTTATGGAGGATTAATTCAAGAGGTGCTATTACCATATGCAAGGGGTTACCTTTCTATTGGAAAGGTGACAAATGTTTATGAAGGTACGTTGTATGGGTTTGGTAAACATTTGCCAGAAGATGAATATGTATAATTCCCCATGTGCAGTGCAGAGAATATTCAGAGATACCAATCAGTCTTGGTGACAGGATGGGACTAATGACATTTCACTTGCTATGAGCTGTAAAGGCAAACCCTGTTCCCAGAAGGACCTGCTGGTGAAAAATATATAGATTATGTAAAGAGCATGAGCAAGATCCTGGTGCAAAGTGGTGCAGCTCCATTAGTCGATTGTATCTGAGTAAGCTTCCCTTTTATCCTGTATGTTTTGGAGAATAATCTTTTCCTCGTGCATTTTAGTTATATAGTTTGCTGTAATTAATGGTCAGATGGCATATGAGAGAATTCATAGTTGGGCCTGATTATTTTCTCTTACATTATTGTTAAATCAGGAATTGAAATCAGTGCACTGTAGTCTGACTGTTTTCATCTGTGCTGAAGGCAGTCTGCAAAAGACTTTATTTTTTATGATGTCAGTGGCTCTCCAATGAGTAAAATATTAAATTAATATTTTTCTTTTTCTCTGAACCTTAATTTAGTACATCTTGATATGCTGTCAATCACTTCATTCAGCCTCTACAGGTTTTCTCCTGCCTTCCTAAGGAAACAGTGTTTAAGATAACACATGGAAGGAATGTATTTCTGTATTTGTACATATGACTTAGCCTCACACAGTTAAATCTGGAACCTCTTAGTCTGTTTCAATTTGGTCAGACACAGGGATGTCAATCCCAGAATACTGTTTTCTTATATGTCTCATAAAAAGGTGTCTGTAGAGAGTGAAGAGAGCTTGTTAATACTTACAGTAAGAGGAAAAACTTCAGCATGACCTCAGCCTTTATTGGACAACAGAGAACCAATGCAGGAGTGGGAAAAAAGAACAAAAACCAGTAAATACCTCAACTGTTGGATAAACACTGATCAGAGTTCACTGCATGGTCATTTTCCCCCTTTATGGATTTTTTGGTGTATAATAAGGTGATGCTTGAAACATTTGATGCAGTAAGATTGTTTCTTGCACACGCATTCTGTAATATCTGGTAACAACTTCTTTCATAGTGCAGCTTTGGTATGGTTGGTGAACCACAAGACCAAGGCCTTGGGAAACCAGGCTTCAAGTCCCTGTGGGGTAATATACTATGCACAGAAGCAAGAATTAAAAATGTTTCATTGTATGCATACACAGACCATTACTCAAGTCCAGTCATCCATAGTGATCTCATTGTTAATAATATTCTGGTTACTAAGAGATATCATGAAAGAAAACCCATCAAATGGGTTTTCTTAGGAAATTCCTATGTTTTGACTCTCTAAACCTGATCTTGTATCATCATGTCAGTGTAGATATATAGACAACTAGATACAGAGCACACAAATTATTTTTTAAAGACATAATAATCTCTCAAGTAAGAAAGAAAGACTTCATGCAGTTTGGTGGCCAAATAGGTTAAGACACTTACGAAAGTCAACATTAATGCTAGATTTCTCAGTGAAGATCTATAAAGACTATCAGAACTAAAAATCTGCATGAAATATTTGCTGTTGGACATTTTTCAGAATGAAAATATTTTGCAAATTCATTATAGACTTTCCAAGTTACTTCTTTCAGGAATAAGAAGGCTCTTTTTACATAACACTTGCTAATTGAAACATTTTGGTTCTTTTAAAATTCAAACTGACTGTTTCAAAATGTCCTCAGTTCTCTTAAACTTGAACAAGGCTGTGTATAAAAATAACTTTTTCTGTGGTTTGACGTAAACTGTTTTTGATGTTTTGACCTGTTCAAAATTTTGAAAAACGACTTGCCCCTAAACATGTTCTTCTTTCTTATTCCCCAGAATTGCTGATTAACTGAAAAGTAAGTCCATATGACTGTGGGATTAACTCAGTAAGACCTGGCAGAAAGAGGAAAAATGTGGGAGGAACTGTGCTTTACTAGCTGTTTTTTGCTGCTTTGCTGCCCAGCCTCAGTGAATAGATGATGTACCAAGGCATGCTCAGACTTCTGTAACAGACTGTAATGTCTTGGAATAATATAGATGACAACTATACTACATTCTCCTGGGTGGATTGTTATAGTCTGGTCACTCTTTTTTGGTTTTTTTGTTTTTTGACATTTTCAAATAACCCATGTCATATCCTAGTGATTTTGCTGGAGACTTGAACTCTGTAGGGGCTTTAATCAACTCTGCTGGTTCCAGCATGCAGATAGAGAATGACTGAGAAAGTCAGTGACCTTACCAAAATTCTGGAGGTGAAACACTGGAGAAAAAGACCCCATCTACCCTGATGCCTTTCTGACGCTTTCTGCTGAAACAGTCTTAATACAGGTGCACTATCAGAAGTTTTAATTACTCACACAGTGAACGGTTTCAATAACTTCACAGAGAGGGCATTTCTTCTCTTCCTTCTTCCTGTGTGTGATTAACTGTTAACTCTTTCAGAGATAGCACTACTGGACAAAAGATGTCAACCCAGAGGAGTTTTGAAGGTTAATTGCCAGTTATAGATAAACTTTGTTAAAAGGAAGGAAAGAACAAAAATTAAAAATAACAGTTTAAACAAAGTAACCTCTCTCTTCTTTGCATCAAAGTGTTTGCATTCTGAAAATTTTTTGACTGAAACAGAACAGCTTAACTTAAATTCAGGCAACCCTGTGAAGTCATAAAGGCACACAGTAGTGCTGGCAGAAGCATTTGATGTATTAAACGAAAATGTCACAGGTCAAGAGGAGATGGTCTACTCTGTGCTTTCTACATCCCTGCTGATTACCATTTACTGTGTCTGTGGTGAGAATTAAAATAATAATACATACTATTTGCACCGAAGTTAGTGCCTGGCCATTTCCTTTAGCTGTCAGGAAAGAGTATGCTTACTGAGATAATTTAAGACTGCAAGTCTTATGAAATGCATTAAAGCTGACCTGAGTTGTCATGTGCTACACAAAAAATGGATTGAGGTTTGTGAATATGAAAAGGTCATACAAAAGGAAGCCTTTTAATGCTTCTGATCATTTGACAGAGTCACTCAGTAAAGATATGGAAACATTTCCTAGATGAAATCTGAAATATTCTCTAATATTTCTCAAGTATCACTTAAGAGAATAATGATTAATGGTAGAAAAGACAGTTTGAACTTGCTGAAACAGAAGTAGAAAACAACCTCTATACAATTTTAAAGATATTAGCGTCTTCTAAGTTTCCAACCTATCAAAGGTGTTGGGTCTTTCTGATTTCAAAAGACAGCTATGTTAAACATGACCAATACTTGACCGACATCACAAATAGGAAAAAGGAGCAAAGAAGTTATTAGATAAAGTATTTCCATATGTTTATCTCACTCTGTTTTAATGCAAGTGTTCTGTATTTCCTTTTCATAGTTCCATATTTCCTCTGCAGAGGAAATTTCTTCTGCATTTTCCTATGCAGAGTTTTCCTCTGTAGTTTGAGGAAAAAAAAAAAATAAAAATTGCCTACTGTGTGGTTTTAGAGGATCCCAAGACATTTGTCTCAATGATAATGGGTTAAGTCCTGGGATATCATATAGGTAGTTACACTTTGCCTTCCTAATTGTTTTAGGTTTGAATTATACATTATATTCTTCACTTACCTGTTGGACCTTAAAGCATCTTTAAGGGAAGCCTTTTGCCACCTGCATAATTACCTGTACAGATGCTTCTAAGAGCAGCATTTAACTTTCTGCTTTCCAAGTGCTTCATCATGGAAAAATATTATACTAGAAGCAAGAGTGCAGCAGATGCTGAGCATGCCAGGTTGGGATGGAAAAGGAACCAATTGGGACAGGTCTTCCACAGGTACGCTAAAGTTTGGTTTTCAGTATGTGCAAAGCAGCTGTGGAACTAAGGCTTTGGGTGCCTTTGAGCACAGTTAACCCATCTATTTGCTCTTCCTTGGTAGTTATGGACAGAAAACCAAAACACCGGATCAATGTTACATTTTGCTGACATTTTTTCCTCTTTGGATGAAAAACTGCTCTGGATTTCCACTGTCTAATGTGACTAGGTTGTAAGACAGGTGAAAAGTCAGACTGAAGATGAAGAGTGTGTGGTGCAAACCTGTAAATGAATCTACATCCTCATGTGTCACCCTGAATACCTGTGGCAAATATATAAACGATTTCCAACTCAGTATGGAATGTCTTACTGGGTCCTCTGATTTTTTTTTTTTAACTGGTAGTGCACTGTGAAACACACTTTTCCAGTGTGTTTCTTACCTTCTCTTGTACTTTTTCTTAAATAATAATTTAAAAAAATTACAAAAAACCTAGCAACCTGCCACTTTACAGTGAGGCTAAATGTTCCAGCCTGCTTGCTGTAGTGTTCTTGAGGGGTTATTACTGACAACTCTGAACCAGAGTTTATAACTATGCTCTATTCTTAATTTAACAACAAGCTATAACTTTAAAGTAGGCTTTAAAAGCCCCCTTGGAAGGAGGGATGGGGGAAGTATCTATATACTTTGCTGAAGTTGCCTAATATCTCTGGCAAAAAAAACCCTACTATTTTTATTCAGTGTTTTACAAGTGTTGCTTTTCTTTCCAAGGCTTTTAGAAGGATTAGTTACAACTACACTGCTGTCTTACATAAGTGTCAGTATGATGCCAGAAATAGTTTTTTTTCCTATTTATTAATTTTTAAAATGATGAGTTATCCCTAAATTGCTTCTCCCTCAAGTCCAAAAATCTTCTTTCAATATCACTCCCTTCAAAAAAAACCCTTTGCTTTTCCAAATACTCCTTACACATTCAGTAGACAGTTGGTCTGTGGCTGGGTACCACCTGCTTTAGTGACACTGAGACAAGGGATCGCAAAGAGCATCCTACAGTGAAAGCAGCAGAGGACAGTCCTACATCAACTGTCCTGCCACTGTGAAAGTTGCTTAAATAAAAATATTTTTTGGGGGGGACTTCCTGTGGCACATCATGAAATTTCTGGGAGTCCAAATAGAGATTTGGAGCTGAACTGTCAGAACCACACCCCAAAATCAATAATACTTTTCACATATAAAGTGACATATATTGCTGTGTACTCCATAAAACAACATTCAGAATGTATCAGGTACTTGAGAGTACAATTTTTGCCTTGATCTTAGGTCTTCATCCATAAAATGTAACCTGTGGTTACGCTGACACTGCCTTTGGGTCTTAACCCTTTGGATGATCCCTAATCAATTTCTGTTCAAATTCTGGGAGCCCAAATAATAGGCTATCATTGCCTTTGTGTTGTCATCTGGGAAAGTTCTGCAATATAAGCCCAAGGCAGGTCTGCTCAATTTTGCAATTTGAACAGACAGCGGTACAAGTCACAGCTGAAAGGCAGTCTGAGGAGTCTGTTTCTGAGGCACACCTGGGGAATGCAGCAGAAGGGCAGGAATGGAGAGAACAAATAGTTTTCTCTTGCTATCAGCTGTGAGGGTTTCTTTCCACAGCCGTAGTTTCAGACATCTATTAGGTTGATGTAGGGTTTGGGAACAGAGGGAATAAGACAGTCATAATCAAACTGAGGTCATGATCAGATAATGTAAGTATGTGTCGTCAATGAAACATTATGCTGGCCAAGCCAAGGCCAGGATACAAGTCCAGGCTTCATGCAAAGTATGAACATACAAAAAGACACACACTCATACCTCATATTATCTTCCAGAATTGCTGGATATCAGCTAAAACTTACGAAGGTTCTAGAGAGCACTAGAAAGAAACCCACAGAAAGATTAAAAATTCTGTCATCAGAGCAGGGTGTTAATAGCACACTGTAAATAGAACCAAAGGTTGCACACTAACAAAATATATTTAGGAATAATAGCTCTGTTTTATGTGTCAAGAAAGGCAAGTGTTTGCAAAAGAAGAAACAGAATGTGAGCCCTTAGGCTTGGTATATTGAATAGGTGAAACAGGAAAAAAAAAAAGAGTGCAAATTTCTTTAATTCTGGGACTCGGTTATCAGAGGTATAAGATTATTATAACACTGCTTGCTTTTACTTTATTTGTCCAAATTTAACAATGAAATTCATGTGGAAATAGGCATATCTGCTACAGAAGTTTGCTTTTGAATACTTAAATATTAATGAGAATGTTTGTTTTGGTCTTATTAGAACAATAGGTGTCAGAAGTAGCACTTCTGTTTCCCTGTAGTGAGACAGAGTTTCATATTTTTTCATTTCACCTGTGAGAGGGAGACATCTAAGTGCACCATCCGTAGAGCACACATTGTTATTGCCCTGGCATAGTAGTATATCAGTGCAGTCTATCTTCTGAGCAGGCTTTATGAAGAATTACTTGGAATGAGTGGTAATGACTGGATGCAAGTGCTTCCCTAGCTAGGTGTTCATGACCAACTGGATATGTAATATAGTACTGATACTTCAGAAATTTTTTGTATGTAGACCAGATTTTCCTCACTTAAAGGAAACTTAATATCTAGTAAAATCACCTGTCCCTCTCCCATCATTACTTACTGTTAATTTCACTAGATAACTGTAGTTGTATTAAAGTGACTTGTGATATTGAGTCCTGTTATAGTCTCCTGGTAGTTCCCAAACCTTCCTTCCTAATTCCCTTTTTCTCATTCAGCAGATTGATCTGTTTGAACAAGCACAAATCACATTTGTTTTCTGTTTTGAGCATTTTTTATTTATGAATTATTCACAGATGAATCAATTTTCCTATGTATTTTTAATTCCCAAATATTCACTGAGATACTGCATTGAGATTCATTAAATGTGTGCTTCAGATAGTCACTATGTAAGCTGTGCAATTTGTCACTTAAATTACATGGAATGTGCTTTTGCTTTCTTGTAAGATTAACTTAATATTTTAATGGCTGATCACCAAATTATACTAAGGAATAACATTTGGCATTCCCAATTATTTGTATTTAACTGAATATCATTTGAAGGGTATGTAAAACATCTTATGAAGCTCCAGATGCTCAACAAATACAAGTAAAAGAATTTTTAAAAAACAAAATAAAAAAAAAACCTCAGTGTGTCTGTTCTTAAAACCAAAAAAGACCTAATATTTTTCCTTTATCACTGGACTTAAGCTAAAGGTCTGCAAAGGGATATAAACACAGTTTGATTTCCAGAAAATGAACTAAGTATTTGGATATGATTTAATGACTTGTCCTATCTCTGTAAATGAGTAAGAGTATACATAATTTTTCATATACATCTAATGGATGAGAAGGCCATAGTAATGAAGTCACTGCCTTAGAAAAGAGATCAGGAAACTTATAAAACTGCATTTTCCTCAGCTTTATTATTACTGAGAATTATACATCCAGATCTGAATAGGCGCTTTCTATTTACACCATGTGTTTTCTATATAGAGAGACAAATGAAAAGGAACAGGGAAAGGCATTGATTTATTAATGAAGCCAACTCAATGCTCATGTCCCTATTTTCAGCAAGGAAGAAAAACATTGACAGACATGGTTTCTCAGTAAAAATACTAGGGAAACTGCTGAATACATAGGTTCTCCCTTAAATGCAAGTGTCCGTACACACTGGTCAGGTGTCTTTTTAGTCTCTCTCATTTTGCCTTTTTGATTACCTCTTTTTTTCTCTTCTGTGTGTTACTGTTTGCAGTTATGTTTCGATGAAATAGTGCCCACTCCCTATATAGAGTACCACGTCTGACCACTTTAAAACCGTGCTGAACAATATAACCAGCTGATTTAGACAAACCTTTGTTTTGGCCATTGTTTCCCCCAGAACTTTTAATTACTATTTTGTTGTTCTAAATAGTGAGTTGCTACCCACTTCTTCAATGAAATTTAAAACAGCCTTGTGTGTAATAGGGTTTTCCTTAGAAACTCATGAGGAAATGTTACTAGATGTGCTATCACATCCTAAAATTTTCCTCACGGTAATTTTTCATTGTGGAGATGATCCAGTTTCTCAGTTAAGATGAACCAATTTTGGCAACCACAAACACCAAAGTACTTCAAAATTAAACATTTCAGCTTTCTTGTTTCTGTTTCAAAAATAGTCAAAATGTTCAATAAACACAAAATCACCTGAAAGGAAATCAGTGAACGTCTTGGTGTTTCACATTAAATATTTCTGCCTAAAATACATTTTTCTTCACACATCAGGATCAATTTCTTATAGTGAACATTTGAAAATTGAAATTGTATGGTGTAAAATCTTGAGACCTAAGAAGTTCCATTAGACACCAAATCTTGGTCTGAGCATCTTGGCAGATAGGAGACTGCAACTCTTTGAATTCAGTGATAATTCCTTATTGAAAATTTAGCAATGCTAAACCATAAATGAAACAGAGCTTATTTCCATAAGTTATACGAATCTTTGTCCACTGAAGTAACCTTTTAATCTTTCAGTAAATTTTGGAAGACTAACAGAAATTTGGGAAAATTCACCTGTTGGTGAATTCTGCTTTTCCATTTTTATCCAGATTTAATATCCCTTGCCTGTATTCTACCAGTGCAGAGACAGTCCTTTATTTCAGTTGGTCAGAAATATTTCTTCTCATTATGGAATATGTTGTCAAATAGGTAGACGTGATTGGATACGTTTCCCATTGAGAACTTAGTCTATCTGCAAATAAAGAAAAGTTTTACTGTGTATTAGAATTGCAGTCTGAGTCCTTATGATCTCAATTATTTCTCTTGCCTTCTCTCAGTGGGGAGATTACATCTCTCACGGTACCATGGAATGCATGATGGAACCCTGGCCATCAAGTTTAATTTTTTCATTTGTTTGACATTTAACGTTCCAGAAAGATTTGTTAAGTATGGTGAGACAATAGGAGATGTTTGCAGAAATCTTTTGAGATCCTAAATGTGCTGTGGTGTAATTCAGGATGGAGACAGAAAAATCTGAAAGGCTGCCAGCATTGGATAACAAGTGTGACCTTGGTCTTTAAAACCCTTCTCCAGGTGAATGACAGAGTGTCTTTACAAAAGATTTGACCTGCTCCTCTCTCAAAGGAGAGGTAATACCTGAGATCATCTGGGACACTGGCAGAATTATTTCCTGTCTTTGTTACACTGCACTCAATTCTAGAGAGCAGCACAGTCGTTCACTTTCCCAAGTGTGAAACTCCTCTCTTTCAGAAGTTCTTCCCCTAAAAGTGATCATCACACAACAGAGCCATGTGTTAATTATAATAGAGTCTGAACAGGTTAATTCTGTGATGGCATAATTGTAAGTGCAATCAGAAACAGCAAGATACAGAAGATGCAGCTCTCACTGCTTTCCCCCACCCCAACATGGGCCCTGTCTTTTTTTATTTTGATCCAAGTGCATAGTCTGATGCCACTGTGGTGGTTTCCTGCATCATAAACCATCCTACATGTGAACATAACTGGCAGTAACTAAGCCAGTTCTGAGATGTTCAGTTTGAATGTACTTCTCAATTGTACTTTCAATTGTGGTTTTATTCTTATTTTTACATTATTTTCTGCATAACTCACAATTAACCTTCAATACCTTCCCAAATCCTTTACCTCTGGTGGAATAACTCATCTGAGCTATTAACAAAGGAAAGCTTTTGTCTTCTCATTTGCTGAGTTGCTCGTAATGCACCCAATATGTAGACTTCTGGCAGTTACTTAATAATACAAAGCTCTAGAATGGAAAATGTCTCTGAACGCCCCACCCCGCCCCCATCTGCAATCAGAGATCCCACAGCTTTGATATCTGCATTTTGTGTGTGTTTGTCACAAATGCAAGTATGATGAGTCTCAGGGAGACATTTTTCTGTTAGCTAACATTTAGCTGTTGGATGTGGTTGTTAAGTGACACTTTTACCACAACTATACGGAAGACTATTTGTAAAACATTTATAGTAAAATACTTTTTCTATGCACTCTAAGTTTTTGGAACATTTTTAGTGCTTTTATTCTTAACATCTAACCAGACTGTGCAGATATTAATGACTCAAACTTCATTATGGTCTTACAGGGATACTTACTTTTTACTTATATGACAGGTGAAAAGACAGAAACAGAAAGATTTTTGGAGCTAGATTGACAAAGTCATGGCTCTATTGCCAATAGGGTGCAGTATCAGTGAAATTATTGCAGTTGTACCTCATTATTCCCCCAGAAAGCTCCAGACAGAGCCTAGATGAAAATTAACACGTGGATTGCATGAACAGAAGCAGAGGATACACCTAAGGATTACCAATCATTCTGGGTGCTTAAGTCTGTAATTTAGATCCTCAAAACTCTTGCCTGGTGTTGGATGTGCTTAAAATCTCATCATGCTTACCCTTCCACTGGTAAAACTCACTTAGCACCCAAATGTCACTCCTGGCCAAGCCTCTGCAGAGCCTGCAGCCAGGCAGCCACCCCCAGGGCAGCATTCCTCTCTGACTAATAGCTTTGCAAGGTGCTGAGGCTCAGTGATGGTATTTATACCTGATAAACTTAATTATGAGTATAGGTTTTCTGTATTAAATTAGCATTTATACTACAGCTCCCCTTCAAATCCTTTTTTTCCATGCAGTGTGCTCTTGCCTTTTCTTGTTTCACCATATCTTTTTATTTCTTGCTAAATGCAATAAAATTTGAATCAGAGTAACAGGAAATTACTGTAACGCTTCCCAGCTCAATACAGTTTTCTCCCATATTTTCAAGTCAGAGTTACTCCCTGTACTGGCAAAAAACTATTTTGGAATTTTTTTTTTTGTAGCTCAGAGCCCTTACACCTGTTGAAGTTGTTATAGAAATCATCTATGAAATAGTTTGCTGTGTTTCAGCTGCGGTGTCTATACTTCCAGTAGTGATTTTAGACTCATCACCAGTATAATAGATATTCAGATGTCATCGGGCCAGGCCTGCAACACTGAAATTAGAAAGGTCAGCTTTTTACTTTTGAAATGTATTAATCTAATCCAATAGCAACCAGGAGGAACTGAATATTGAACTGTACAAATTAACACATTTAAGACTGCACACACTGAACGCATCTGCATTTTTAGTAATTTCTTTATACTGTTGAAGTTGTAAATCTTTGTAATTATGTAAGATATATTTCTTATGTTAGCACAGCATCTGAATGCCTCAGTGTATTGATATATTAATGTGTTAATCTTTCTCACGCTCCTGGGAAGGAAGGTAAAAGCTCTTTGCTGTTCTGGACCATAAAAGCAAGACCAAAATATTAAATATTTCCTTACCATTAAACAGAAAGTATGTTGCAGGATACTTACTTCCTCTCCCATTTTCAGTATGAATAGTCTGATTGTTAGTCCATCCTTCTTTAATTCAATATTTCAGGGAAAAAAAAAAATTCATTCTGAATCACAGTGAAGCCAGGTTTTATTTCTTTGTGTATTTAAATGGTGAGGAACACCTGGACTGTTATGGGAAGGTCCACTTAAGATGTTTTGTGCTATTACAAAATAGATAAAATACCCTTCTGATCTTTTGCTTAAAAAGAAATCACTAACATGTTCATTAGTTAATTGAATTCAGAAGCACTTGGTCTGTGAGAGAAGGACTGCCTCTGAGAAAATTTCTTTGAGTATAAAATTTTAAATAATCCATGGAGCTTGACCACAGTAAGCACAAATGGAACAAGGGTACTCTGCAGGTATAAATTCAGTAAAGGAGTCTTATAATCAAGAAGTCCTTAAATAGAACTTGAGATGATTAAAAAAAAAAACCTCCTCAAAAAACAGATTTATCAAGAACTAAAAAAAACCTAAAAAAACCCCAAAACCTTTCTGAGTTGAGTGTTCCCATTATAATGGCCCTTTAATAGCAATCTTTTGTTGGATGCTGGGCAGATTGCTAACTTCCTTCTGTGAATTGATTGAAATAACACTGAAGCTAATCAGTAATCAGACTTCTCATCCTCTATTCAGGACTTTCTTTTGGCTGTGTCAAGGTCTGTAGCACAGTGACCCTGAAACAGTCCTCTGCAGATTGCATGCCTTTATAAACTGGCTATACTCTGAATGGAGTAGATTGAATTGTTGGAACTAGCACACATCATCTAGTCAGCTTCAGAAAGTCAATATTCTTGGTATACCTGGAAAACCTTGAATTGCCTATCACCCATCAGCTTTCAGGAGTAACCCTTTCAATACAGCTCTACAACAGCCTTTCTAAATAAAGCAGAGAGTGTGTATCATGTTCTGCTTTACTTAGAAGTAGTCAAGTAGTAGTCAAGATATTGAGCGTATGTGCTCATATCCTTGAAAATATTTTAACACTGATCTGAGATAGGAACATCATGCTTCTGAGGATCTGAGTTATATGTTTGGTTTTAAGGTTAAGCTGACCTAGTGGACTCTCTCGAGACTGCTAAATGAAATTTAGACATGAGAAATAATTTTATATGGTCCTAGTAATAAAGGTCTTCCAAATAAGGTGGTTTGGTACTGGACACTGAATCAATACCTAGATATACTGTTTGTTTTCATATTTAAGAACTGAAAATTGATAAATGGAAGAATGTAAAATATTAATAACAACTTTGTCCTTGTCCAAATCCTAATAGATCAAAAACTATTATTCCCGCAAGCATTTCAATGTTGCTTTTGACTAAAGAAATTCTGCTGACACGTGGAATAATCAGAAAAATAACCCTTATTCAAATACAATATTTGGTAAGTGGTTTTTCAATGCTTTTAGGTTTTCCAGAAATTTAATATAGTTTTGCAAAAGTTTTCTTTAGAATAACAGAAACACTGCAGAAGAGTATCTGGCTAAATTTTGCCCTCACTTCTGCATATGCTCTGACATAAAGAGGAGATACAGGTTACATGGGGGACAAATCCAACCAAAATTTCAACAATAATGACTGGGCTACATTAAAGCACAGTAATGGATGTTACAAGAGTGGTCAGGCTTGGGAGGGATAGAGGTTTTGAGACCCCATAGATGATTGCATTAAAAGAAATACAGTAAGATGGGCTCTGCTTCAAAGTCCTGACTTTGATTTTCTCCCCTTTGAGTACTTTTCCATGCTTATATGGGAAAACTTAAACAGGATCATGTTCTTATTACAATATATCATGCTGGATGGCAAAGAGTTAGTTTAGGACTGGAGGCTGAATAGCTCTGTTGCATTTTGTTCAAGCTAATGTGTTCTACTGAAAAAAAGGGGTAAGAAACACTAGGGAATAGATGGACCCTTGGTTTCAGTTATTCTCTAGTGCAGCGGCTGGACATAGTGATGGAACAGAACGTGCTGGGCTTTCTAAGGACTAAAGTGGGATTTCCTTCTGAAGAGAGCTCTGCAGGGATTATATCCTGAGGAACATCTGTGAAATGTACAATTGCCTCTGTGCTCTCATGGGTAAAGCTACCTGCAATGCATTATTCAGAACTGTAGCTGAGGGGAAACTCTTCAGGCAGAAGCTTTTCACAGTGA
This sequence comes from Phalacrocorax carbo, assembly GCF_963921805.1. Lineage (NCBI taxonomy): Eukaryota > Metazoa > Chordata > Aves > Suliformes > Phalacrocoracidae > Phalacrocorax > Phalacrocorax carbo. The sequence continues at coordinate 16,462,265 of NC_087521.1, forward strand.
AAAATGCATCTGCCTGAAACAAATCAAAAATTCATTTTAAATTTTTCATAGTGTTTAAGCCAGAAAAATGGGTAAAAAACCAGAAAGATGCCAGGAGTTTCCTTTGTCGTTTCAAGACTATTAACCTGACAATGCACCTCAGTTTAATAAGGAGAACATCATCTTTATTTGCAGAAGACAAACAAAGAAATATCTCAAACTAAACCATTATTTATCAACTTGAAAAAACCAGTTCATTCAAACATTTTATTTCAAGAGCTTTTCCTTCCTATATGAAAAAAGAGAAAAAAATTATTTGGTAGCAACCTGAAATGACTTCCGTTTTGGGGTTTTGTTTTTGCAATTTGAAATATGATTGCTCACTCAACCGTATTTAGCCCTGTGTTTAAAGACACAGACTAGGTCTAATAAAAACTCTTTCATACTTACATCATAAGGTCACTGTAACACACTTTTTTAAAGGTGAAAAATACTTAACTTGCAAGGATAGTATAAAACTCTTAATTAAAAATTCTATGTATTTCTGAACTCTTCCATTATTTTCAGAACTTGCATCTGATGTTCTTTGAATGACTACTAACTCAGGGCTGCCAGCTGCACAGTTTTTAGCTATTTACAATAAAATCAGTCCCATTAATTTGCTAATGAATTGATATTGACTTTATATTTTGTGAGCTGGCAATGTTTCAAAAGTCATTGTTACCTCATTTCCAAAATGAACATCAATGAATTTCCCTTACTGCATAAAATGCAAAAAACCAATTAAAGAATCTAATTGGTTTAATACCACCTGGTTTCAAATTATGCTGATGGCACCAGATCAAAAACTCCAGTCACCAGTTACGGTTGGAATGTGGGTGGTTCTCTCTACTTACTAATACGTCGTGAATAGAATAATGGTAAATAAAAATCTAGAAACAAATTAGAAAAAAAATAAATTGAGTAAGAGTGTAAGAACTGAGTTGAACTGTACAAAAGTAACAGTTATTATGGGTATTTTACCTTCTCTCACAAGAATAACTTTTCTGAACTGAATGCAGAGGTTGCATAACAGGGATTAAGGAAACTGGTTGGAGAAAAAAAATAAGTTTTCTCCACCAAATCTGTCGCCAAATAAAAAAATGAAGCTTTTCTCTGTGTTATTATGTTCAGAGGAAGCTTTTTCAATATATCTGTGCAGTTATTGCTTGCTAGCTGCGAGAAAAACTAGTGAAAGCTTTTATGATAAGCATATCATATCAGAGCCCTGGCTAATTTCAGCAGTCTCTGAAAATTCCCAGAATTCTGAATGCTTCTTTCAACCAGCCCTTAACAATGACTCTTCTGAATCTTGACCATGACCACAAGATGACTAGGATGTAGTTGCTGGATGATGACCAGTAATTTGTTGCCTAAGAGAGTTCTGAAGAGGTTTAATCATTCTGCTTTAGAAAGAAAACTAAAAGAAGTGCTCAAAGTGGAATGATTGCTTTTGCCTAGGCCTGTGGGCCATGAACCTGGTAAAATGAAGTGGAGCCAGCAACTTTTGTAGCATAAGCTCTTGAGAAGCCATGAGTCTTGTGGTTTCCAGGCTTTCTGGTCTGAGCTCATTCTTTATTACTTTAGTCCCTTAGCTGAAAAAAACTTAATTAGGATGTTGTTTGGTTATTAGCTCCCTATACTGTTAACAGAGCAAAGCACCCTAGCAGGTGAATATGCTTGCCCAAGATGTTACTCTCTGAAGAGGCTGATCTTTTTCCACTGACTAGAGAGAAAGCCTGCAATTCCTGGGCTGTAGTGTGGATTTCTTTTCTCTGCCACACAGGCTAACAGAAAACTAAGTAAGCAAGCTATCTTTTTAAGGAAGAATTTCCTCAAAGTCAGTGTGATCTTGTGAAATATTTAGATTGAGTGAATACCCTAAATATGTATCCCAAGAAAGTATATGTTCTGCTCTTTTACACTTGAAGAGGAACAAAAATGTTGGTTTTTCATATCTCCAAGCAGATGAAGCCTTTGAAATCATCCTTCTGTATACACATCTGCCTTATTGTTCCCTGGCTTAATGACTTTTGAATCTGTTGAACTTCATACAGTTGGTGATTGCACAGCTCTCCAGTCTTTCCAGATCCCTGTGCAGGGCCTCTCTGCCCTCAAGAGTGTCAACAGCTCCTCCCAGTTTTGTGTCATTGGCAAACTTAATTAGTATTCCTTCAAGTCCTGCATCCAAGTCAATTACAAAGAGATTAAACAGTACCGACCCCAAGATGGATCCCTGTGGGACCCCACTAGTGAGTGGCCCCAGCCTGATGTAACCCCATTTACGGTAACCCTTTGAGCCCGACCCATCAGCCAGTTGCTCACCCACTGCGGTATGTGTTTATCCAGCTGTACGCTGGGCATCTTGTCCAGGAGGATACTGTGAGAGACAGTATCGAAAGCTTTACTGCAATCCAAAAATATCACATCAGCTGGCTTTCCTTGGTCAACTAGGTGGGTAACCTTGTCATAGAAGGAAATCAAATTTGTTAGGCAGGTCCTTCCCCTCATGAACCCGTGCCGGCTGGGACCAATAACTGCATTGTCTTTCAGGTGTATTTCAATAGCACCCAGAATAATCTTCTCCATAATTTTACCAGGCACAGAACTGAGACTGACAGGCCTGTAGTTCCGGGGGCCATCCATGTTGCCCTTCTTGAAGACTGGGACAACATCTGCCAGCGTCCAGTCAACTGGTACCTTTCTAGATTCCCAAGAGCATTGAAAAATCATTGAGAGAGGTCTCGCTATGACATCAGCCAGCTCTTTAAGTACCCTTGGATGAATCCCATCAGGCCCCATTGACTTACAGGGATCCAGCTGGAGCAGCAAGTCCTGCACAAGTTCAGAGAAGATTAGGAGTTTATTATTCCCACAATTATGGTTCTCTAGCCCAGGGCTCTGGGAGTCCCTGAGCCTACCATCGGTGTTGAAGGCCAAGGCAAAGAAACCATTAAATGTCTCTGCCTTATCTATGTCCCTGTTTGTGAGGTGACCATTCTCATCAAGCAATGGGTGGAAGTTATTTCTAGCCTGCCTTTTGCCATTAATGTGTTTTAAAAGGCCCTTCTTATATATAAATATATATATATATATTTAAGTTTTAATGATTTTACTGATTTTGAGTTTGACTTAGAAAATGCAACTGGTACGGTAGTCCATAAAAATAATCCAAATACACTAACTCCTTGATTACTTAGGTTTTGTTTTAAGGGACAGTTCTGCTCTCAGTTACACTGGCTGTAACTTGGACTCAATTGACACATGTCAACAGCCAAATAGCAAATAACTTATTGTTCAGATATACAGGTTTCCAGATCGAAGTAGAATTTGGTCCACTTTCCAAAACACTAATAATAATTTCTATAATTTCTCTGATATCCAAATAATACTGAAAAAACAGGGATTCTGGGAAAGGACATAAGGAATTATTATGAGCCTGAATGAACCATTAAAGAAAGATTAACAGAAATCAACATGTTTGGTGTTACTACAACCCAGCTGCTGAAAGAGAAGATGCTTATTTGCTAAATTTTTTCATATCTAAAGGTTCAGTAGAGGAAGAGTGTAGTAAATGTTCCAGGTAGAAATTGGGTTATCACTTTTATTTAAGTAAACTTAACAGTGTGAAAATATACATGAAGTATCAGGTGAAATTTCTTAAACCTGGAATGCGTATGTATGTTGAATGTCTTCTAAAGAGAAGTGGTGAAATAGACATTGAGGCACTAGGGACTAAAACCTGACAGAGAAAGCAGAAGAAAATAAGAACATAATCAGCATACTAACTGCCAGTTGCTGTTTTTGTATTTCATTTATCTGAGTTTAGAAATACTTGCGAAACTGAAAAAAGAAAAACCAACTTTGGGAAACTTTCAGTAGAATATTGTAATTTTCTTTACTTTTAGAAGTACTACTGGGATGAAGATTTTTCATTATATATGATGGTCTGTTTGGTTTATATGTGTGGTGCTTTGTCTTACTAGTCTTATAAATCATGCTTTTTATTGCCAAATAGGTGCAACGTAGTTTACGTGCTAAAACCAGTGGAAACCACTGAAATTCTTACTAGAAGAGACAGGGGCTTCATTGCAGACTTTGGGTGAGTCACCTGTATCCCAAAGTAAATCAGTTTAATCTCTTATTCCTGAACACTTCCCAGCATTAACTGCTAGTCAGGTAGGACAATGACTCTAAGAGGCCAGCTCCTAGAAACTCTAGAGAGGAGCCTCATGCATTCTCCCGGGTGAGAGAACACTGTCTTCCCAGAAGCAGACCAGGCAAATATAGTGAAAGCACACTCTGATTGTGTTAGATAAAATATCAGAATAAATAATAGAGCTTTCTTTTTTGAAACATGCAGACCATTACTTTGTATGTCTTCACGATACCATTTTAACATTTTTTGCCATCTTCTCACTAAAATCTCAATTAGACCTGGCTACTTACAGCTCCGGAAATCCTGCCCATAATATTGAACATGTCCGGTACAAAACAGTCTCCAAATAGGGCACATGAGAATAAAACAGAAGAAAACGCATGGGACTAATTGAGATTTTTCACCCATCTTAGCCTTCCTCTGTTCCTTGTCCCTCATTCCATCTCCTGCTCTTCCTGCCCAAGTGTCTCTATCATTCTCACTGTAATTCCAGGTGCTATATAACACATTCATCAAAGCAAATCTTTGAGAACCATCATCACTCTTCATTTAATGGTAACTTGAAAAACCTTGCCAGTCTTTTATTTTATCTTAGTGTCTGGGAGAAAAAAGAAAAGGAGGGGGGGAAAACCCAAAAACCAGATCCATTTATCTTCATAGCCATTTTTATGCATCCTTATGATTAAAAAACTGTTGAAAATGAAGAAGTGTTATATACTTACTTTGCAAACTGTTTTGACATTTTCTGCTTGCAACTGACTTTTTAAAGTGACTCTGCTAAGTTGCTATACATATCTTTTTGAACTCTTACTTTTTTATGGGTGGTAGTTAGTTAAAGGCTTACAGAACTTCTGGGTTCAATTTTCCTGCTTTGTACTTTGTAGCATCATCAGTTAACAAATTTACCAGGGCAAGTTATGATCATGGTGAATATAGATGTTTCATTTGTAAAACATCAGCTTGAATGTTATCAATATTTTAGAGATGTGAAGGTGAGGCACAGAGATAGTAACATTAAAATTGTCCAGTACCTATCAGTGTCTAGTTTGTCAGATTTGGGAACCAAGTACTTTGTATTTATTAAGTACTGATAGTTAATGTGAAAAGGGAAGGGAAATTCATTCTAAATAATTTCACCCTGACCATGACATAAGGATTAGAAGGGAAATACAGCTAGTGCTACTAGTTACAGCTATTGTATCCAGGAATACCCACGGCTGAACTGTGTTCTAAATGTGGGCTTAATTGTTAAAAATTCTGACATTTATGAAGTATGTAAATTCATATCTAATTAACTTGCTACAGCTATCTTGTTAAATGCCAATTAAACATATTAAAATTTCTCACAATTTTATTGTATCAATAAGAATTTAACTGTACCTTTCTTGTCATTGTAATTCTGACTTAATTACAAGGCCAGACGATTTATCTTTTGCATAAATATTCAGCCTTAGACTATGTTCTCTTAAACAAACAAGCTGGTATTATGTGGATTCTCTATAACATCTGACCTTTCTCTGAATAATTCTTTACCTTTATCAAGACATCTTCTACTAAGACACTAAAATCAAATGTAGAAGGGGAAGTGGAGCTTTTGCTACCTGACCTCAAATTTACTGGTATGGAAATAGCAATTTCCCAAGGATTGGACATAGTTCTGTAATGTTGATTATTTAATGTAAACAGTCTGAAAATTGTTGAAGGAATATATATAATGGACAGCCTCAAATGACTGGTAAAGATCCTTTTATGATAAAACATCAGTTCAATTACTGTATTGGCATAAAATCTTCACATATTATTTTCATACTCCTTGCATTCATATAACTCAGAACTAAGAACACTGAAATTAGGAGTATCACTTATACAGAGAGAGCGAAATAAAACCAGTTTCCAATAATGTTAACAGGACATTTTATACAAAACTCACACCTGGATGATTCATTCTCAAACTGAATCTTCATCCTGCTTCAGGGCACTTAATAGATACATATCCACTATGGGAAAGAGCAGTATGCATAAAGAAGCTACACGTGTTGGGTTATTAATAAAGAATATCAGAGCAAGAGCAGAACAAAACATACATAAACAACATGTAAACTGTCTGGATGGGTTTCTTAATAAGACCTATGCTATGAACATCATTCAGTAAAGAACTTACAAATGTAAACTTTGTGTAGCATAGTCCTTGGCCTCGAGCAGAAATATTCACAATGTTTGACTTAAGGAGATGCTTAATGCTTCACTGCATCAGATGAGAAAATGAATTCAGTAGAGGAAAATTTTTGTCTGAAGTGAAATACAGTACAAATGGGATTTGGGGGAGCTAAATAATCTTTAAATTCTGCAAATAATATATGACTGAAAAAAAAGGGGAAAAGAAGATTGAAATCTTGAGGAGTGGAGAACACCTGTCCTACCATAGATGTCTTAAAGGTTTCCTTTATAGACACTGAAGAAAGAAATAGGGAACTCTAGGGAATAATCCATTGCCTTCTAAATTAGGTATCTAAAGTGTTTGTTTCTCTAGACTAATTTCCACTTAGATGAATACTGCCCTTTGACATTTAAAAATAATTCCTTTTGGGTTTTTTTTGGCAGACAGTACTTGTTTTATTCACAAATCCTCCTGGTTCCAGCATAAGCATGTTTATAAAATAAGATTCAACACATATCTTTTACTGTCTAAAGTGTAGGGAATATAATCCTTCCTGAATAATTTCATTTGAGAAATACAGGGTTTAAAAAAAAACAAAACAAAATGCCAAACCAAAATGTTGATTTCTTATTTTCAAGATTAGATTTTTTGTTTGTTGAGAGTTATCTTTTTCTTAAAATAAATAAATTATCTCTAAAAATGAAACATAATGATTTATAATAACCTCAAACTAATCCATCTCCATTTTATTGAAACCCCTTCCCTTAGTGTCTCGAACCATGATCAATTTCAGTTCACCCTGAATTGGTTTTTTTTTCCATTGCTTGCCCAGGTTTACCGTCAGGGATTGAGTAGTAGTATTGAGAATGCATGGATCATTTAACCTGTAAAGGAATTACAGCCAGCCATCTCTGGGGTGGGACATTGCCAGCCACAAAGAAAGACTGCAGTCCTCATGGGGTCGGGGCTGTCAGAACCATCTTCTGAGCTGTGAAGAACCTGAGAAGGATATTTGCCTACCAGAGATGGTCCTTCGCAGCAGCGGCCCCTGCAAGCAGACCCTTACTCTGGGCCAGCCCTGCAGGCATACAATGCACCAAGCCTATGGGAAGAAGCAGTTCTACAATAAGTAATTATGTTACTGACCTGAAATTCAGCTTTTGCCTGCAAACAAGATAAGGAAAATAACTCTACATTTGTGCCCTCAGTTCCCTGGAGTTTAGAGTGTATTAATGACTACTGGATTCAGAATAAATAAGCTCGATGGAAAAATCATTATGTGAGGTTCATTTTCTGAATATCAATTTGGTTTCTAGGCACTTCAATAACTTATCCTTAATTTCCAACTTGGAGCATCTCTGAAAATACTAGAAATTTGGGCATCATTGCCTTTTCTCTTCATATAGTAATGCAATGTGAATGTGGTAGATGAACATATTGAACTTGACATTAGAAGTTGATTCATCTTTTTAAAAGCATTTTTACATATTGAATTTTGGTCTTTGAGGAATAGCAAACAATCAGAAAATGCATTGGGAAAAATTGGAAAAAAATAATTAACTGAGAAAGACACATGAATAGCCCTCTTCATCTGCACAGCACCTTTTAAAAGAAAAGTGTGTGCATAAGATAATAAATAGATTTTAAGGTATGGGTGCAGCAACCCATTTGACAGAGCTGTGAACTGAGGAAAACGAGTCCTTCAGAAGTTTGTGAGAGTCCCAGATATTTGCCTGCATATGAAGTGTGTGTGTCTCCCCAGGATGCTAGTCCTTTGTGTGCTGTATGGGTGCACACTCTGTGGGGCTGCTCTGCACACTGCTTGATGGCGTCATTTTACTGTACATTCATGCATATGGGTAAAACAGTTTTGCCTTCTCTGGATGAACAGTATTTGGATGGGTAAATGTTAGATATATTCACACAGAATGGGAATCGTAGACTACAGGCACTACTGCATCACACAACAGAGCCTACTGACACATTAGTCGGTGATCATGGTCTAGGGCTGTGACTCTAGTCCAAGTGATAATCTGTATTAGTTGTATGTATGATTGGGCTGTTTTACTATGAACATATTACTTTTGTGTTTTCAATGACTGTATGGTATAAGTGTCTGGGACATATTCCTAGGGATGGAGATAGCTGCCTCTGCATTTCTCATGGTTGTTGGTACTTTTTATTTACACACATACCTATATATGAATCTTTCAAAGAGCTTTTGAACTCATGTTGAAAGTGAATCCACAAGGGCAATGGAAATATAAAGCGCTTCCATTACTCAGAGCAACAGAGACAGCAGTCAAATGGATACTGGGCACATGCATAGCACTGTGAAACAGAGTCTACTTACTGTTACTTTTGGAGGTTGACAGAGGCGAATTATGGTGTGAAACATCACAAGGTACAGTCCATGAAGAAGATGATGATTTTCATTGTCTCATAGGAGACAAGTTTCCAAGAGACTAAAAAAAGAAGTGAACAAGGTGAAAAACTAAGTTTCATAATTTCCAAAGCATGAAAATACAAACATGCATACAAATACTCAAATTATCTTCCAAGACCTTGAACACATATGCACACATATGTGCAGTCATAAATAGGCATGTACAATATGAACAAAGACTCATAAATAGATCTAGAAAGAGTTACTAAATGATACCTATACCCCTAACAAAGGAACTCTGTCTACATCCCTCACTTTCAAGCATTTTAGAGCATTGGGTCTCACAAGAGCAGAATGTCTAAAAGCACAGTGAATTTAGGCCATAGTTAGAACAAATTTGCCTGCAATTAGGCTCTATTAATCCCCGAACCATACGTGCAGACTGTTTTACCAGTAGACAAGGGAAACATTTCATTTACCTCCTGCGCTATAACTGACAGCTCTTTTCCCTCCTGGTGTTGCAATCTGTCCTCTCTCTTTCTGAGTGGAGTAATTCTCATTAAATGAAGCACTTTCTTGCTGAATCCTGGGCTGAAACAAAAGCATTTGACAGTGTAACTTCCCCAGCTTTGTTTTGTTCTGCTATCACAAGTCAATATTCATCACATGAATGAACAAGGAACATTTGTAAAATAAACAAGTTACAAAAATAATATAGATTAAGGATATAATAACTTAAATAATGAGAAAACATGAAGGAAAAATCATCAGATTTGTGCAGGGCTATGTTCAAAGTGATGTGTGAATCCTCAGTGGAAGAATTTTATTTATATAATTTAACGTGATACTTCACAGTTACCAAAGTGTCATGGTTTAAGCCCAGCCATCAAATAAGCACCACACAGCCGCTCACTCACTCCCCCACAATAGGACAGGGGAGATAATTGGAAGAATAAAAGTGAGGCAACTCATGGTTGAGGTGAAGACAGTTTAACAGGTAAAGCAAGAGCTGTGCACGCAAGCAAAGCAAAACAAGGAATTCATTCACTCCTTCCCATGGGCAGGCAGGTGTTCAGCCATCTCCAGGAAAGCAGGGCTCCATCACACGTAACGGTTACTTGGGAAGACAAACGCCATCACTCTGAACATCCCCCCTTCCTTCTTCTTCCCCCAGTCTTTACATGCTGAGCATGACGTCATATGGTGTGGAATATCCCTTTGGTCAATTTGGGTTAGCTGTCCCGGCTGTGCCCCCTCCCAGTTTCTTGTGCACCTGGCAGAACACGGGAAGCTGAAAAAGTCCTTGACATAGTGAGCACTATGAACTACTTACCGACAACTAAAACATCAGCGTGTTATCAACATTATTCTCATACTAAATCCACAACACAGCACTATACCAGCTCCTAGGAAGAAAATTACTTGTGTATAAATAATATATATTTTATATACTTCTCTGTATATTAAAGACATAATCCTATGTTATCAAGAGTGAAAAGCAAATTCTGGATAAACTTGTCCTGGACAAAAGCACAGATTATTTAAAAAGAAGTGATGACTACTGAATGAGAACCTCAGACTGAATGAGTGTACTGCATCATATGCCTTTGGCATCAGCAAGCCAGAAGAGGTCTTTTGAGAAACAGAGTGGAAAATATCTTGAAGAGTGTCATATGTATACCACAATACCTCAGATCTCTGGTGGGCAACCCTCCCTCTAGCAAGGAGATCTCACCCCCAGTGTGATTTCAGTGTTTAACACTGGAGCTGTGTTTTTCCTGTTTCATCTTTGCTTTGACCATAGCCATATGCATATGACATTTTTCATCTGTGACGGATTCATTAAACTGTCCTTGCTATATCCTTGTGCTAATACCTACTCTAATTCCACAGCATTGCAGCATCCTCAATGGATTAGTCACACGCTTTCTAGGAAACAATATTTTAATACAATAGTGAGTTGCACACTGTCCTGGTTTCAGCTGGGATAGAGTTAAATTTCTTCGTAGTAGATAGTATGGGGCTGTGTTTTGGATTTGTGCTGGAAACAGTGGTGATAATGTGGAGGTGTTTTAGTTGTTGCTAAGTAGCGCTTACACTGGCCAAGGACTTTTCCAGCTTCCCATGCTCTGATGGCTGCACAAGAAGCTGGGAGGGGACACAGCCGGGACAGCTGACCCCAACTGACCTATGGGATATTCCATACCATATGACGTCATGCTCAGTGTATAAAGCTGGGGAAGAAGGAGGAAGGGGAACATTCGGAGTGATGGTGTTTGTCTTCCCAAGTAACCGTTACACGTGATGGAGCCCTGCTTTCCTGGAGATGGCTGAACACCTGCCTGCCCGTGGGAAGGAGTGAATGGATTCCTTGTTTTGCTTTGCTTGCGTGCACAGCTTTTTCTTTCCCCGTTAAACTGTCTTTATCCCAACCCATGAGTTGCCTCACTTTTATTCTTCCAATTATCTCCCCTGTCCTATTGTGGGGCGAGGAAGCAAGCAGCTGTGTGGTGCTTGGTTGCTGACTGGGGCTAAATCGCAACACACACAAACAAGAAACTTCTCAATATTCAGGAAAAATAAAGAATGTCACAAAAATATGGAAAAGAAAATGACAATAACACAACAGGCAGGGTGATTTAGATACCAGAACACTGACTGCCTGGGCTTGATTCTTATGTACCTCCACTCAGATCAATGCAGCTACCCTGTTGTAAATTTTTTATGGCACAAACTGAGTTCAGTCATCTTTGTTGTTGTTGTTGTTGTTGTTGTTGTGATTTATTTTGTTTTGTTTTGTTTCTTTTTTTGGGGTGGATTTTCTTTTTTTTTGGACAAAGGGGATTTTTGAAAAAAGTTTCCAAATTAAAACTAGGAGCAAAAAAAGAGAGGAAGAAACCCAAAGGCACAGTAAACTTGCTGAGAAGGTAGAATCAGAGTAGAGTTCTGCCAAGACTTGCAAATGTGAGATAACAACACCTCAGTAGACAGTACTTACAAGCTATGAAAATGTTTATGGAACTTATTTCCTCAGGAAGTGTAGTATTTTGCTCAGGAGCATTATATGTTCTTCTCGATAACAGTACTTTTGCATCTTGTTTGTGGGTCAAAGGCTATCCTGTAGAAATTAGAAATCTTTTATTGGGTTTCAGAGTGTTTGGAATTAGAACCCAAATGGCCTCAAGTCCTATAATGGACTTCTTGGTACTAGTAAGCAAAGAAAGGCCAGTGGTCAGACTGAAGCCCTGATACACAGCCATGCATACTGCCTAATCACTGCCTACACAGATTCCCTGGAATGGTTTGGGCTTGGTTCAACTGTTATCCTCATAGACCATGACCAGCTTCGTTTTATGCAATAGTGTGTGTCAACCGATACTCCTACTGTGCAGTTTGAATATGGCTACTGAGTTCTGGGAGCGGAAAATGTAGGCATGTGTTTGTGACCCTAGCCATGACACATGGCCTCAGGATTTTGGAACAGTCCTTGGGTTGTTTTATTTTATTGGGTAAATGAAGCCTCTGAAAGCACCCAGAGGCTTTGGAAATAAAATTTGGAAGTATAAAACTTGACTTTGAGTGGTTTCATAGGATACAACTCTCTAACACCCTTTTGTCTGCTCTTTTAACTTCCACTTTATATTAAGATATTCAGAGGGTCACATGAATAAATATTTTCATGTCTTATCCTATATGTCAGGATGCAATGCTGAGTCATGAGGGTCTCACGTCTGTGAGGAGACGCTAAGTCAAAGAAGAGTGTTGTGATGATGGTGAAGCCGCAGGTCTAAATCAGTCTTGGTTGTATTAGATAAAATCCGAGAAGCCCTGTATGCAAGCCTGCAAATAAGCAAACTCGCAGACCTGAATTACTGTTAAGACCACCTTTGTACATACTAGCATGCTGACCTCTCTTTCTATGGATCGCATCTAAACTGATAATTATTCCTGTCAAATCAGAATCTGATGCCAATTCTGCTGTACAAAACAATGGTATAAGCTTTTAGAAAGGAGCACCTATGTATCCATGAACTAGCATATTATGCAAAAAATATTTAGCAATAGAACTCTTATTTGTTCCATTTAGATGTTGATGTGTGCATACTAGGGTATCCCTGCCACATAACTAGTCATCTACAAAGCCCAATGTGGAATTCCGTGAGACAAGAGCGACTTGGATGCAAAACCTCTCTTGTAACTAACAACTCTGGATTATTCCATCCCCCCTGTTTCACACAGAAAAAAAAGTATTTCTGAGTCCTTGTGATACTAGGAGTACTCTTTCTTTGGTAAAAGAGGACAAAGAAGACATTTAATGTCCTCAGTCTGCTTATCTCCTGCTGTCTAACTTTGCCTCTTCTGTTTTTTCTCTGGAGATATTTGGTGGCTCACTGAGTCCTACAAGCACAGCTGAATACACTGTTGAGGTATTAAACAACTCATCTGAGTTGCAAATTATTTCCAAGGCCACAGAAAAGAACAGAACTCGGATAAAAGCTGTTCATTCTATGTGCAAATCTGAATACTGCTGAAGTAGAACAGTCACAGCTTGCGAAAATAAAAGAAAATAAAATACAGTAATGTTTTTCAGGCCACCAAAGACTCATTCATTGCAGACTTCCTCAGGTTCCTATGAGGATCTGGGCAATCGGGGGACACTGGGCTGCCCAGGGCGGGCTTGGGAAGGTGAAGACATCCTTCAGTCTTCCATATTGTGACTGAGTAACATGAAAAAGAGGATTAACTCAGGATGTCAGCATTTATCAGTAGGGATTGAAGTACAGGAGGAACTCTTTCTCTGATTTCAGATGAATGAGATCAACTGCCTTGTGTGGGGATGAAGAGTCTTGGAGTGTTACGTTTCAGAGTTGTGTTAAATGTGGTTTCAGGAATGGACACTGCTGAGGGACAACATGGACAATTGTGAACAATGCTGGATATGAAAAAAGTAATTTGATATTTTTGTGAAGATCAAAAATGGCTTTAATTCCACATTATTATTTTTTTCCTGGTCTTTTAAGACTGTGGTGGGTTGACCCCAGCAAGCAGCTAAGCACCACACAGCTGCTCGCTTACTTCCTGCCAGGTGGGGTGGGGGAGTGAATAAGAAGAGCAAAAGTGAGAAAACTTATGGATCAACACAAGGACAGTTTAGCAAGTGAAGGAAAGAGTGGTCAGGCATTGGAACAGATGCCCAGAGAGGTGGTAAAGTCACCATCCCTGGAGGTATTTAAAAGACGTGCAGATGTGGCACTGCAGGGCATGGTAGTGTTGGGTTGATGGTTGGACTTGATGATCCTAGAGGTCTTTTCCAACCTTAATGATTCTATGAATCTATGAAAGAGGGGGGGAAAAAAGTGATGCAAAGAAAATCACTCACCACCTTTCACAAGCAGACTGATGCCCAGCCAGACTCTGAGCAATATAGGCCTGCCAAAAATATCCCTCTTCCCTCACTGCCCCTTTATTGCTGAGCATGGCACAGAATGGAATATCCCTTTGGTCAGTTTGGGTCAGCTGTCCTGGCTGTGTCCTCTCCCAGCTTTTTCCCCACCCCTTGCCTACTTGCTGCAGAGGTAGCAAAGTGGGGAAAAAGAGAATCCTGACAGCAAGTGCTACTCCTCAGTAGCCAAAACATTGGTGTGTATTATCAACACTGTTTGAGCCACAAATCCAAAATACATCACCATACAGGCTACTATGAATAAAGTTAACTCCATCCCAGCCAGACACAGCAATATTAGCCAAGCTTCTCCGGTTACTGTTGTATTCCCAGTTACAGACAACTATCTATACCACTGAAACTCTTCAGTGGGGTCCTGAGCACTGAATATGTTGAAGGGCATGCGCAAAATACTAACTAATTCAATGCATACCTACACCCTCACATTTTCTAGGAAGAGTCTTTTTAATAGCTGTTAATACATTCTGTGCTGGGATCTGGACAGGCTTTCCTAGGAACTTTATAGCCACACCTGCAATTTAGACAGATGAGGACAATCAACGTAAACAACAACAGAAGCAGAAGGTAATCAGTGTAATAGCACTGAATACCTGGAAACAAGGTCTTTTGGCTTCAAACCATTGAGCAGATTGCATTGTGTACCTGAGGTACAATAGATATTTTCATGCTAAAACAATGTAAGTACATTATCTCCTCGGGAGCATATGATTTTTAATGGCCATAGTCATGTGACTGGAGGAAAGGGATTTTTACTGTCAGAAGAACACATATAGTTCATAATAAAAAGGAAGAAAATGGTTAAAAAAAAAGAATAGAAAACTAATTCTGTGAATAGAAGGATGAAATATTTAATGGTAGGATGGGGGGAGAAGATGAGTGTGTAGTCACGGTTAGAACAGACCCTCAGTGTTGCAGAGCTATAGAAGACAAAATTGGAGAGGTCTGAAAAACAATGTTTTACCTTTATGTGAAGTTCTGAGCTGCTGCCAACCAATATGAGCTTTGGTGTCTCTAGCATAACACTGCTGACCTTGATATATTCCAAGTTTTTGAATCTATCCACTACAAAGTAAAGACACTGCCCCTTCCTCCAGAGCCTGGCTTCCTCAGACCATACTGGTTGCATATATATTTGGGTTCTTTCTAAGTGCATTCTGCTTTTATGTTTTCAAGGGTTTGGGGTTTTTGTGGGTTTTGTTTTTTGTTTTTCTGGGAGGGGTTGTTTGGGGTTTTTTTTGTCTGCAGAAGTGAGGACTGGATATACATTTTTGGGCAAGTTGGGGGGATGAAGATAGAAATCTATTTCACTGAATAACATGAGATTTATGATTAACTGGTAAAATTATACATGGTTTTATGTGGGAGAAAACTAGATCAGTTATTAGAATATTGTTTGACATTTGAATCAGTAGTAGTCAGTTCCCACTCTTGAAGTCTATAAAAAGAATTTGAGCCGTCTTAGGCAATTTTTATATAACTGGATTCACCAAAAAGATTTAGACCATAATTCAGGATGACAAAGTATTCATCAACAATGTTGTCTGTTCATTCTTTTCTTCCTACTTGTATCAAAACAACTGTCTGAAGGGCAAAGTAATGAAAAACAATGCGGAATTCATCTGACTTACTAAAAAATACAACTTATTTTATTTTCTTTTCAGGAGAGGGCCAGATAAGCCCCTTTTTCTGATTCACAGTGAAGTCTCTTAAAAAACTGCCAGCTCAGCTGACAAGAAAGTGAGCTTTAACATGGAAGCACTAGTACCTGAAGCTTGTACTGTCACAAAACAGTTTGTGTTATGACAACATGACTTTACTTAACTAATTAAAGTTTTTAAAACTCTTTTCAAATTGTACTTTATTTAATTTCATTGATGAACTATAAAGTCTTGAGAAAAACTTGACAGTTTACCATGTAAGCACTCAAAATGTTCATGAGTTGCGCATTCCTAATCTAGAAGGTATTTTCTAAGCATAAGCAGAGCAAAAACAAAGTAATAAAAACAGCGCCTCTGAACCTGCATTTAGACTGAGGTTCAGCTAACTTCCTTTGTAAAAGATTTCTGGATACTCAGTCCTATTGCTCCACAAATGTGCAGGGTAATTCTAAAATGGGCATAAGAAGTCTCCCCTGATGAAGCTGCTGCTACTTCTAAGGATTAATTACACATGTATTTTCCTGGATAACAGAGAAAGTTGGAATGATTCAATAATCCAGTGGGTTGGCCTTGTAGCAAGAGAAGGTAATAGTTGTGGTCTAATGTATCCATCACAGAATGCACAAGGATTTTATAAAAAGAAATAGCCTCAATCATCTCTTTTTGTTTGCTTGGTGCTGTTAAGGAGGCTACTCTTGGGAGGACCAGAAAATTCTGTATGTGACAAAGTATTGTCTTGATTTAAGTTCCTAATGCCAGGGAAACTTCATAACAGAAAATCTAAGGCCCAGGCTTTCATCTGCTTTAGGGTCAAAGCAGACTCTTCAGAGTGATTTGAGGATTACCTAGAAAATGCAAGATTAAAAAATACCTCACCGGTAGCATTCAGAATAACATATTTCAACATAAAAAGACTCCCAAGGGAAGTCTGTCCAAAACAAACACTCCTTGTGAGACTGACTCAATTATCAGCTGTAATAGCATCAGGTGACAGACTTTGGTAAGCAAAGTGTTGCACAGTGAGAAAATTCTATTAGCAAACACCAATTTACACCTCTGAATTGCTGTGAATATTTGTTAACATATCCTGTATGCTTTGTAGCCATTAACTGATTAATGAAATCCTAAAGAGAAGCAAATACACAGTATGTGGTGAGCAGGTGTTACCACTCCCTTTTTGCAGGTGTTGGGGAAACTGAGGAGAGACTTACTGATGACTTACCTGAGAGCAGGCCGCTCAGCAGGTCAGAAATGATCCTATAGGAGATTGCATGTTGTGACAGCTGACATTTGGAACTCATGTAATAGCAAGAGAGGTGGTTGTCCTACCCCAAGATGCTGGTCATTGTCCCTTAGCTCTGCTTGCATAATTCAAGCATGTATGAGGCCTCCTTAAAGTAGTTAAAAAATCTTGACTATGTTGAATATTTCAGGAAGGGGGTTTTCTAACTCTAAAACTTTTCTAAATATAATTCAGTTTGGTAGCAGTTGTCCATAAACACTTTAAGTTGCCTTGGGCCTGTGTTACCAAAAGAAGCTGTCCCACATTCTCTTTCCCTATTAGCTTCTCACTTCTCTCTAAAGACATAAAGTTTCTTTCAAGAGCAGAGTATGTCCAAACAGTCATTATTACGTGCAAGTTAATATGATTTTGCTCACATAAAACAGAAAGTGAGAATGATTCCCACAGTACAGCAGGTAGATACTGCATTTGAAAGTCTACTTAAAATACGATAGAAATAGTACATTGTGATAAAATAATTAAATGGAGAAACATCTGCATTTTTCCAAGTGCATCACCACACAGCTGAAGTTTTCCAATTGCTCTTTTCTTCCTCCTTTAAAATATTGGAAAATGCTCTTTCTATGAAGCAATCTTGAAAATCTGACAGCCTCTCTTGCAGAAATTCCCTAAAGTCTCTTGCTAACTCTTATGCCTAGAGCCTTACTTAGAGATTCATGGGTGCTAGGCTGACCCATTACTTTGCATATGTTACCCTCAAAAAAGAGGAGTAATGAGGTGGATTGGACGTGCCTTCGCTGTTATTGCAGACATTACAAGCTGTCCTTTCCCAAATGCTTTGTATATAGCAAAAATTAGTAAGTTGACATTAATACAGATTTCTGCATAAAAAACAACTCTGCACAGTGTTACAGGGTTTGCTTTCATGTGCTTACTGCCATAAAATCAACCAAAGATATATGATGAAATCAAAATGTTGCAAATAAACAAATGAACAATCCTTTCCAAAAACAGCTGCCCCGGGATTACAAGTTATCGAGCATAGCTCATGTATCCACAGTGCTTTTTTTCCTCTTATTTATGGTTGTTTCTGTCACATGGTTCCCACTCTCTTCGCTGAGAGTCTGTATGGGATCTTTATCACAGATCCCATCCTACTTTGAACAAACATTCTGATCATTCCAACAACAGCTCTGGGAATCATAGTCACCACTATCATAAATGTGGTCCCATTAATAGCCATGAAAGGATCCTCAAGGCCTGTTAAACATTGTGATTTACATCTTCATCAATTAAAGCAGTTCTGTGTTTTCAAACCTATTTTATTAAGTTGTGAAATTCCATAGTGTACTGGTGAAATTTTTAACAATGAAGGAAGTTGCTGATACTGAAGCTTAAAACTTATAAACTAGTTTACACATTCTTCTGATCCCTTGGACATGCTTTCTGTCTTTAGGCAAGATACTGTGGTACTTCGTGCTTCTCTTTGTCTAACTGAATAATGAAAAGATATATATATATGTATATATATCAGAAGTTGGAAGAGGCTTGTGAGGCTATTTGTTGATAACCTGTCAAACATCCTTTTCTAGGCAGTTTGAGAGTTATCTTGGTATCCAATACTTTTGAAAAGCTTTAAGGAGAATGCTATTGAAAGTGTAATTGCTTTATGTACTTGCAACACGTGATGAAGATATCCTGCTTTCAAGTATAGATGGCATGTGGGTAAAAAAGGGGAAATTCTGTCTTGAATAACAGTGATGTCTTTCAGCTGAGGTACAGTTCAGTTGCCCTAAGCTCAGAATCAAAAGTGTTTTGAAATGGATTTAGTCAAAATTATTCCTCCTAGAAGCAAAACCCCAAATAAAATACATCTCTATGTAGAGGACAAGAATCTACACATTATTAGGCCGGTATTATACCAAATATAAGACTATCTAGAAACCTTGCAATAGCCAATTTTCTGGATGCCATAGCCATTTGACTATGTAGGGGAGCAACAGGAGACCTGCCACCCTTAAAGTTTCCTCTTTCAAAAGCCTAGGCTGTGTATACTAAGGTAGAAAAGTTTGATTGCACTGTCTATATCTATAGTTAAATTTAGTTTTCTCAGACATGACAAATCAATACAGTATGTTATAATCCAGATGAGGTTTTGCTCTGTATAATTACATCTGTATGTTCTTATGTTTCCTGGAAATTCAGTTTGAAATTTCTATTACCATCTACTGTAGAACAGATGAAAACAGCCAATAGTCACACTATTATTTTTTCTGTTCTAAACTCCATGTTTCTAGATGCAGATATAGTCTGTATCACTATTCCTACGGGGGGTGTACATATAGTTTCCAGATCAGAAAACTTATGACCAGCCAGCTCCCTATGCAGGCAGAGGAGCCCAGCTCTGTAAACATGCCTCTTACTTCTAATAGACCCTGTCTCTTTAGGGTTCAGTAGGGGAATTTGTGAAAATGGGGACTAATTGTGATGTCAGCTCGTGGGATCCAGTGTTATATAATACTAAACAACTGTGCCTTGTTATGTCTTTGTTCAGGAGTGGAAAGGAATTTGGCAGCTGAAGGAGAGCTCTGGGAAACCTATGACACTGAAATAATAGATGGCCACTTATTGCACACACAAGGTTGCAATTCTCTCCCCAGGACTTGTTTGATGACAGTCCTCAGTTCAGAAATGGCTGTGATTAGCCCTGAGAGTGAATTACAATTGTGTACAGGCTCTGTGGGTGACTACTACCAGTTGTTAGCCTGCCCAAGAAAGAAGGCTATTTTTCTTCCCTAAATTGCATCAGCAGAATATTTCTGTACTTAAGGGATTTTGTATAGGCATGATGCGCTTCTAATGCCAGCAGACTTAGCTAGCCTGAATGAAATGGTTACCGTCTTTGCTGTCTGCCTCAAACCTCAACCATAGGTTACCAACCCCTTTGAAGAGACAAATCAATGGGATTTATAGATGCTTCTAAATGACACAGGTCTGGGTGGTTTTAGATAATGCCAATATCTGGCATCCCAAAATGTTAGCTGAACTCCTCAGTGGACCCTCCTGCACTGCTAGTAAATGTTAGCAAAAAGGCCGGGACAGGCAACAGAGGACAGTAACCATCTCAGCCACTCCAGTATAATCTGCCTGCAGGTATGAGCCACGTCCCTTGGCAGAACAAGGGTGAAGGAAGCAGAAGGTAATTGCTTAAAGCTTGTTTTTGGCACAGAAATTAGATCTTTTAAAATTATGTCCTTGTTTCATTACATGTAAAAACACTTAAGAATGTGCTGAAGCCAAAAGAACAGATATTTAAAAATGTCTCAGCCTTCTGAAGCAACCTTAGGCAAGGAAAGAGTACTCTCACACCATTTCTTTTACTGGTAGCACCAGTTTAGGCCACTATAATCCCTCCCCAGCCACTTTTTTCCTACCTGGAAGCTGCATGGGTAATTGGACCACAGAACTCACTAAGATCTAAAAAACCTCCTTTCACTAAAAGAAACTCCCTCAGTGACAGTGGGGTGTAATGACAGTGGGGTGTAATAACTGTGGAAGGCAAAGCAATGTCTCCTCCACAAGCTCTTGTGAAGCACACCTTCCCCTTTTACAGGCCTCAAGGGTAACAAAATATTTTAAGGAAAAGTGAAACACTCACTTCTTTGTTGGAATTTCCCAAAGAACAAATAATTTGCAAATACAGCAAACAAACAACAACAAAACCAAAACAAACAACAAAAGAAGAGGGGTGCATATCTGTGCCTGTGTGAGAAAGAGAATCTTTCTGGATGTGATGGAGTGCTCTTCACAGATTATGTGGTTGTTAAGTGCTCAGAGAGCCCTGTGAAGAGTACCTCCGAATATCTAAATAGATAGAATTAGATACAGGGATGTTCACCCATCATTGAAATGCTGTTATGGAAGGATTCACTATGAAAATGGAAGCCCTGCCATCTCAAACATGCCAATGTGTGAAGCTTGCTGTAAATAATAATAACAACAGTAATAAAAATATAATTAATAATAATGATAGAATATTCTTTACAGTTGCTAATGAAGGCGATAGCTAATCTCCCACTGATAGCAAGACAGTTCTTTGTCTCTGCTGACAGAAACATAATACAACTGATAATTACTTAAGAAGCATGCTGGGTGGGATGGCAAACCACATTATAAGTAACGTAATAATAAAAAAATAAAGGCTTTTTCAGTGGAAAGCTGAGAGAAGATACTGTAAGATGCTGCAAGATACTGCCAGAAATAAGTGTTAGATGATGTTTATGTCTAGATAAGCACGGCAGGTTTTTTAACCAGTGTATAACAGTGTGAATAAAATATTTTACCTGATTTCATCAGTATTGACTACAAAATGTGTATGTGTCCTCTCCCCATAACCAGTAATTTTCTTTTCTCCCAGAGGCAATTGCCTGATGGAGGAAATGGAGACCAGTGGTTAAAACAGAGAACTTGGAATTTGCTATTTTAAGCTGCACCACTAAATCATTTTCTGACCTTGGCAAAGTCATTCACAGTAGCTATGTATCATTTTCCAGCTGTAATATGGAAACAATCACAATTACCTCCTAAAAGTGTGACAATGCTTCAGGAGTAAAGGTTTATAAAGCATTTATTATTCACAAAAGGAAAACATCTATGTGATCAAGTACTTTTATGACTGAACCCCTGGAAACTGGTCTGGGTGGGAATTCAGAGGTAGCACTTGTCTTAACTATTTTCTAAAAGTATTTGTGTTTGTTATTGCCCAGTGCCTATAAGTCAGAGGGAACTGCAAAACTTACACCCACAAAATTGACCTGCATTTCTGCTGGCTTGGAAATGTGTTTCATCATCCTGCTCTGACCATGGGGCTGGGAGCTCTGTGGTGCCCACTGTTCACATTTCCACCTAAAGGGACTGCTTCTGAGCTCATAGAGGAGCTCAGAATTAGGGAGACATGTGAAGTGTGCTAGTAAACTTAGTCCAGTGC
The DNA here is from genome assembly GCF_963921805.1 of Phalacrocorax carbo. NCBI lineage: Eukaryota > Metazoa > Chordata > Aves > Suliformes > Phalacrocoracidae > Phalacrocorax > Phalacrocorax carbo. Next base: position 16,484,338 of record NC_087521.1, read on the forward strand.
TTCATGAGGAAACAGATTCATCACTGCATTTCACCCAACTTTGGTTACAGCTGCCATCTGTGCTTGCAGTATGGGCTAACTGAACAGGCAGGGAGACAGGTTTCCTCTTAGCTGGAATAATCATTTCAGAAATGGATGGCAACTGGTTTAAATCACCACAGGTTTTGATGCATTCTGCTCTGCATGTTGCACTTTCTGGAAGACTGGTCTGATCTGTGATTAAGAATGAGATTATTCTTATTATAGATGGTACAATACTGGCTGCCTCACTGCTATCTTCACAGACATTTTGAGTTCTGTGTCTAAAGTAACTTTTGAAAATCATGGTGTTTCATACGTCTTTAGGCAAGTTCCAAACTCACTGCACTTACTCTGTTCACTCCCAGCCAAGGGCAGTCTCTCACTGGCAGCATGACACAGACAGATTAGCATCACAGTCCTCTTGCCTGTGAGAGATTTCACCTGTTTTCATCAAGCCCTTGAAGAAGTGATGGGTCCAGCTCCTGAAGAGCAATGGTAGTTCCTAATAATGGTGCCATGCAACACACTAAGGGCGGATGGTAAGGGTCACCTATTTACTTTTGTTTGAAATTTGGAGATACCAAAGAAGTTTGCACTTGCTTATGGTTTGGGAATGCATTAATAATTAAATTTGTGTTACTATGCAAACATTATTATTATTATTAATCCATATTTAAAGGTAGAACTTCTTTTTTTTCTCCCTGTGTACCAGTGGAAATTTCTAAATGCTTTATGAATAAATCTGGACTTAAATAGGCCCCAAAATTGCTTTTGTAAAGGTCAAAATGCAATTGTTTGCTAGCAAATAGAGGCACACTCCTCCCCTAATACCAGAAGATTCTTCAAGTAAATGATATTGATAGTACCACTGAAGTACATGTTTATTTTAACAAGAAGGTCAAAATGTACATGTACTGGAACAATGCAGCTATTAAACATTAATTTCACTCGGGATTAATCAATGATGAGGAAATAAGAAAGGGTCTCTTCTTTTTAGCCAGAGAGAAACTGCTACCTTGATCTATAGCTCAGTCAATAGGCTGAAATTGTGAATAACTCTGGAACGTGTTGAGACTTAACCTTTTGATCTCAGCTTGAATGCAATAATTGTAATAAAAACACCAGACCTAATATTATTATCGATACCACCCCTTGTAGATGATGATTAGGTTTGATTGCATTACTTTTATAAAGAACAAAAAGACAATATGCTGTATTCAAATTACAAATGATCCATTCAAAAAAATTAAATTATATAGAACCTTATAATGTGCTTAGCAGCGAGATATTAAAAACGTGGCTGAATCACTCTGCAATTGTTTATTGCAAATTTTATAAAGCACTGAGTAATCACACTCTTATTTTGAAATTGCACAGTGCCTCTGAACTAACTAGTGCTATCAACAAACTGCCTATTGTGTTTAAGAACCGCTCTGGTCAGCTATCTAGTGAAGACTGAACCTATTTGTGCATGCAAATATCTCAGTGTTTACTGTGGATTAAAATATTTCAGAATCAGAAGAGTGTTTTTTTTCTTTTATCTCTGAGGAAGAAACTTTCATTAGCAGTTATTGGAATGATGTGTGTACATCAAGGGACTTGCATACCGGTATCTCTTCATTTATTAATTAACTGTAATACATATCCATAACATTATCATAGAAATTATATATGAGGAAGTAATTTTGTAATCTCCTTCTGGCTGTTATGGAATGCCTTATAAAGTATATTGCATTTATTTTGGTTAAGGTTAAGGATAAATCTTTTTGAAATGTGTAAGGGACTTAGGGAATGTTAAGTCATATTTAGAAGGGACGTAAATGTTTAGGATTTGCATTGGCTTTGAGTGGGGTCATAGTTTTATCAGTGAGAGTGGGCAAATAAATTGTTTGTTCGTTTATGAACCCTGTCCTGTGGTCATTTCCACACCATTAACTCTTTAAGTACAATACTGAACCCTTGGTTATATAGCCTGTCCCATGGATCAGTCTGATATAATGATGCCAGTAAAGAGAACTAAGAAAATATACTGCAAAAGATAAAGCTTCTAGACGGTCCCCACCAAAATTTGGAACACAATGAAGATTTTCTTGCTCCAAAGGAGGTTTTGAGGAACGGAATGGTTGTAAACATTAGAAATACTAACATAGAGAGTTTCATATTGATGTGAAATGGATTGATCTCATCTAAATCTGGAATGCAAATGCAACCTGGTATGTAAGATCACCCGTGTTATCTCATACACTCCAAGGACTAAGTGTACTTAATACATATCCCTATCTGGCTTTTTACAGGTCTGACAGCTGTGACCAAACCAATTTTTAATCAGGTTTGTATTTGCTGCATTCATGCAAGGTAAAAGCAAAGCAGCTGGCTGACAGCTAGGAAAAGGAGCTAGAATGAAAGCAAAGCATTCCTGTAGCAGACATAGTATATATTTCTCCCAAAATGAAGTCACTGAGTTGCTCTGCCCTTGTAAATAAATATTGCTTCAGCTAGGGATGAAGTTCTCTGGGCAAAATCTGGGAAATTCCTCTGCATGGTTCTTCATAATCTGACTTTTTACCTATGTATACCCACAATATTTTATGTATATATCAAAAAGTTTTGTACTTAGAAAATTCTGACAAAAGACATTAAAAGACAAATATAAGGATAAAGGGGAAAATTGCATTTTTTCCTACAGAAAAAAAACCCAACGGACTCTTTAATGGAAAGGGATTGTGATATATTTAAAGAGGGGGAGGGTTGGTAAATCAGAAGTTCAAGGAAAAGAATGGCTTCATATTTGAGCTTGCTACTGTAGCAAAAAGCTAAGTGTTATAAAGTAATTTGTAATAATAAGCAGAATTTAGTAGATCTGAGAGTTTAGTAAATCTTCAGAAAACCATTCAAACTATAAATCAATTCTGGAAATGCTCCACTGAAAGAAATCCGTTAATATATACAAAGTGAGAAACACAGGTTTAGAGCCACCTAGCTCCAGTTAGGAGGAAGAGGAATAAAGCTTTCAGGTGAAAACATTAATTCAAGTCAAGCTTATATTAAAAGAGAACCACCCCAAAAAACCTCCTTCATTGATGGCAACTAGTTTTAAGGCAGTTCAGCCTCCTGTGAGTGCTAAGCGTCTTTGGAAAAATGTCCAAACATTTTTTTTTTTTCAGTGGGATCAGTTCTAGGCCCTATGAAATCTAGAGGTGAGAATACTGGACTTTCAAGCCCTAAACAATTTAAGTGTGAATTTAGAAAGGAGCTTATTAGCTACTTAGAATGAGAGATGTTGGGATCCATAAAGATGCATAACTCTACGGAGTTCTGGAACATCAAACTCAGAAGCAAGATGAGTATTAAGTTGCAGCTAGGACTTATACAGTAAACTTTTGCATGTAAATATCTCAGTCCTTCCTAAGGCTTCCTTAGACCCCTTAATTTATTTATTGCATATATTGACTCATCTGTATCAATGAAATGTTTAACCAAACAGGAAACATTCAAAAGTGGTTAGAAACAAGTACTTTGGGAGAAGGGTTGGAGGAGGGAAGCGGTTTTGAATAGTTTTGTGAAAGCTTCCACTCATGACATAGAAAACTTTAATTTTCCCTCAAAGCTGGTCCACATTAAGGTTGTTTCGAGGAATTGAAGGTTGCAGCATGTCAACTTAGCCATTTAAATTCCGATGTGTGTCTAACCAGCAGTCAACTAGGAAATATGCAAGATTCCCACAGACAATACTTGTGCCTAATGGGACTATTAATGAGAACTGCTGAAACAGATTATCTCATGAGACTGTGAGTGACGGGTACTGTAGGATAAGTAAACTAGCCTATAGCCTTTGTAGTTCATAGGGCACCTCACAGTCTGGTGCTCTGTGAGCAGGACTGATGGCTTCATCTCCTTACCGGGCCTGTAAGTCTTTCCAGTCTGGAACACTGGGCAGGCACCATCAGCAGAGACAGCAGCTTTGTTTCTTCTTCTGCAGTAGTCCTACTGTTGAATCACTTGTACAGACAATGAATACCTGGATTCATTTCCTTCTTTGCCTGATCCCAAACTCATGTCATCCAGACAGACTTATGCTTGATAGAAACAATAGTGTCTCGATCTTTCCTGCTGTTGCTTCAGATTGCTTTTAAAGGGAGCTTGTTGCATTACCATTGAAGAAGGGGAAAGTATAGGTAGCTGCTCAACTGTGGCAAAACTGATGTGTTGCTAGGCTTGTCCAGTGGGAGGGATTGAGGTATCTTTGGAAACTTTAACATTACAATGAGCCCTGGCTGAAAGCTTTGAGAATATTTGTTTTGGATTTAAACAGCTATGTAATTTGTGGCTTTGTCTTAAGGGACTTGCCAAAGGTCAGATGGTGCTCAAATGGCAAAACAGGGAACAAAAGCCAGATTTCAGTAGACCACTCTCGCTCCCAGAGATATTTGGTTCCAGAACTTTTTCATACTCCGGCAATATATCCTCTTATGTGCTGTATTGCATAAAACTCAACATGAAAACCTGCAAGGAAGCAAACCAGAGTCAGTGCTCCTTGGATGCTGATATTCTTTTGAAACTAAAATCCTGAAACTTTAGCTCTATAATGTATAATTATGATAGCATTTAAAAATGTTTACTGTATATTGACAATCTTTTAAAGGACAAAACTATGCAGCACAGTTATATGCTATTTTGTCATTGTGGAACAATTCTGAGGTCTTTCTAATGCTGCTTCTTACATCCTGATGGGAAGCATGCTGGCAAAGGACCAGTCAAGCCATTTCACAATGTCATTTTCATAGCTCTGAACAAATTTTCCCAACAAATGCAGCTACATGCTCATCTAGGATATTAAATTAGTCTCCCCAAAAGGATCAATAAAAAGAAATACAAGTCCATAATCAGAATTTATGAAATTTATAATCCTTTTAACTGCAATAACAATCTTTTAGAAACCACATCTATTCAAGACTGCAGGGAGAATAGGGCAGGCATGTGTGTATGCGTGTGTATGACGGCTTCGGTTTGTTTTCTGGGAGACTTTCCAGCCCACTGAAAACAAAGTGCTAGCAGTTTTAGGGAACAGGACAACTTGTGGAGATAAAACGTGGTAAAAGCTACTTATCCTTTAATTATTTATCTAGCTTATCCTTTCAGTCTTCCAGACAGTTGCCATTGCAACATCCCTTGGAATTAAATTTTTAGCTACTTTAAAGAGGTGCAGGTAGACACCACTGAAAGTAGGCAGGGTTAACTTACCCAGCTGCCTAAATCCAAAGCTTAGATCCTTCAAATCTTTGCTTGTCTAACTTGGGGATGTCTAATAATTGAAGATATTTGTGTTCCTGAAAATACAGCTTTTATGGTAACAAATGTCACTTTTCTGGTAAGTACCTCAGTCTTGATGCTGTTGCTGAGACTAAAACATACAGATAAGCCATATCAACCTGATTGAGACCCATATCTATGGTATTTTTCAGAAACCTGGTTTCTCTTCCTGGTTTTCCCAGTACCAGCTCTCAGCAGAAGATGGTTGAGGGGTAGTTTCTAATCTGACTTCGCCTGAAATAACAACCTTACATGGGGTTTTTGCTTGTCAGCTAAATTATCCAACTCCCCCTTCCGTTCATATCTTCTACTTTACATTCAGGAGCTAGTTAACTGAAGGACTCCAATACTTTGATTAAAACATAACAAAATATCTAAAAAAATAAATCCAAATAAATATTAAGAATAAGATTTTTCCTTGACATACTGGATCAAAGATTTTAAATAAAAGCATGCTAATTAATCACAGCTAAGAAAAAGAAATGCACGAAGGTCAGAGGCTGAACAATTTCAGAGACTGCCCTTTGAGACAATACTGATCTTTCACAGTCCACATCACAGGACACTTTCAATACATTAACTGCTTCATTAGATTCTCAGTTTCATTGTAAATTTATCTGTATGGACTTCTTGCTTTTATCTCAACACATATGATTTCAGTTGAGAAACATATTTGAATAATTTTTACATTGCCTCAGATAAAAATTCAATTTCTTGAGAATCTAAGGAAAAAAAAACCCAGCAGATTGCAGCAATTTTAAAAATCATTTTATGTAATGAGTTTGTACTCTGGCACAAGGATTATTTGAAAAACAAGACACTTTTTAATATAGTAACGTAACATTGTAGCTCCTGCAGCCTCAAAGATATAAGGATATAAAGAGGCAGCCATGACACTGAGTCGATTGGTTACATTTTGCACAGTAACCCCAATTTGACGAGCAGCAAAACCTTCACTAGGTCTTGTGAATCCAGTTCAGTGAGCTGATAATCTACAGAAAAAAAAACAACCCAGACACACCTTACTTCTGTCAGTGAACCCAAGAAACTGGAGTAGCCTTCACAAAGGCAAACAGGGTGAACAAAGTGATCGGAAAAGATTTTGCCACTGTATGACTCTATTTTGTTCCTGTCACTGACAGCAGATCTGAGAGGTACCAGCTTCTTTCTAAGAAGTTACATCACATCAGATGACAGCTAGAATCAAATCCTTTTCTGACATATCTATTCTCATAAAAGAAACAGACAATGACAAAACCAACAAAAAAGTAATTTTCACTACCTAAGCATGTGCACCTTCAGGTAAATGGCGTGTATATGATTGCTCATGATAACGCCATCTGCTAATACTCTTTTTCAATCATATGTATTCACACAGAAAAAAAGATACTTTTCTTGAGGCTTGTTAAAGCTAAGTATCACTGTACCTTAGGCATGTATTCTAGAAATTATTCCTTTCCCAAATATCTAAAAGATATTAACAAGTATTAGTAACAAATGCTTCTAGGCTGAATCTCATTGTAGTTATGTCAGTAACATAATAATGGATAATACATTTTTGTTTCTTTGTGCATTCTTGAAATTTTTAGGTTCACTTACATTAAAGTTCTACACAATAAAATTTTTCAGTAATATAAATATAATATAAAAAAGCACTGCATTTTGATGTGTAATTAGAACCAGTTAGTTGAACAAGAAATTTCACTTACAGTAATATATTAATATATTTTTTCTGTCCCAAATGTAATCCCTTGATATTAATTACACTGTCAGAGAATGCCTCAGTGTCCTTTTATTACTGCACAATTAGTGACCTGTTCTGCTTGAAGTTTTTATGTTGCTGTAGCTGGACTGATGACATTTCACTTGAATTGTTGATCTGTTCAAAGTGAAAAACAAATGACCGGTCCTTGGTTTCTGGTCAGATGGCCTCATGCTTACTCCTTAAAACTTATAAAAGGGGACTTGCCTTGAAAGTAAATTTTACTAACACCAAACTATTTTTGTTTGATCTTATCTGGCAGTAGCTATCTACTCAACAACGCATTTGAGAAGTGAGAATTAGCAATACATTGTCCACATCTTTTCTGAAAGATTTATTTCATGTGTCTTTCAGCATGCCATAACAAAAAGAAAAAAAATTACGGTCGACTGCTGAAGTATGGATTGCTTCAGCAATGTAGAAATAACACAAATAATGATTAAAATTATCCATTAATAATAGAGTAGTTGTTGTGGGAATGAAGTTGTATAATTGGAACTTGAGGGAAGCAACTAATTGATAAGAGAATGTAATGTATATCTAAAAGGATTAAATATTATTTTTAATGTATCAGAAACACAAGGAATGTTCACAATATTCTGAAAATTTATAGTCTATCTTGAATGCAAAGAGAATTGAGACACAGTCTCTTCCTATCTGTTGACAGTGATTATGGACTCTTTGCTAAAGAGAGTAAAAAAGCAGTCATAAAATATAAGATTAAATATTTTAAAATAATTTCATCTAATTAAAAAAAATCTAAGATTTTATCCATATCATTGATATTAATTTTAATAGCAGTCTTGGATAATCAGATGAATTGCCAAACCAAAGAAGAAAATTAATACTTTGTCAGAATTAAAAACATTAAAGGAGGTGACTAGAGTCTTAATAGTTTGGTTTGCTTGAAACTTAAGCTGGGCAACTAATGAGCAGGCGGATACTTGCTGCAAGTCTAATGGCTGGAGTTGAGCTACAGCTATTTTCTTTGAGAAGAAATACCTAGCATTTGTTATAAAAAGTATTCAGTGCAACAAAATTCACTATTATCCTTTAAAATTGTATAGTTGACTCACTTTTTCTTCTTCCTACATATGAATCTTATGTCTCGTTTGCATTTGTCTATTAGGTTGTCAAACCATAATTTTCAATATTAATTTCCTAACTATTAACCTATCTTTGCAGAAATTCGAAATTAAATCTCTAGCATTGCCTTTCTTTTCTTTTTTTTTCTCCTCTTGGCTCTTTTCCATATAGTCCATAAGGGAAGATACCACAGCTAGTCAAAACACCTAGCTGTGGTGGAGGATTGAAGAAAAGGAGGAAATTCAGGTTTTGCATGTGTATTATCTAGTCTGTCACCTTCAAATTATTTTTTTTGCCTTGCCTGGTTTTCAGATATCAAAGCCTTTATCTCATTTTATCAGTTTTCAGACTTCTTGCTTGCAAGGACAGGACTGTCTGTCCCATATACTCATGCTCTTCATTCCTACATTCTGATCTTACATTTGGTGCACCAAAACAGATGTTGTCTCTATGGTTTCCCATGGAATCAGAATCAATCCATGTATTGTCCTTATCAACCACTTCTCATTCCTAATGAATAAGCCCCTTTAAAAAAAAAATTAAATTTTTGTCACAGATTACTGATAAAAATATGAAAAAAATGTATCCAAGAGTAAATTCTAAATAGTAATAACTAACTAAATTGGCAGTGGCTAATAATCTACATTTTTCTTCCCAGGGTACTATGCTAGATCTTAAATCAAAACATCATAAGTATCATTTGTATGGCTTTAGAGGTATCAGGAGGCTATTTCTGGTCTCATACCATCCCAGGCTAAGATTGTGAAGACTGTGATTGCATGAAAATAAAGCTGTGTTTAGACAGAGAACTGCAGCTCATCACTTTATGCAGGACTTGTAACTAGTGGTCTGAAGTATGGTTAAGTTGCACATTCCCCAAAACACAAAAGATCCTGGTAGACAAAACTGTTCTAAGTCTTCAGAGCAGTGAATTACTTCAGCTGTTTCTTCCCTCGTGACAATTGGTGAGCTAGAAATACAGCATTTCTCAGTGGAAAAAAACAAATATTTTACAGTCTAGATCTGGATGTGAAGTTGCCAAATAATTGATGATCAAGTTTTGCACTTATTTTGATGACCACGCATACAGTGATGCAGGTATGTGTGTGCCTAAACAGCATTTTTGTTTTAAAAAGTCTGTCAGAGCACCTTAGGATCTACAACTACTGTCTGTGCTCCTGCCTCACAGTTTAAATGGAGATGATGCTGAACTTTTGACAGATATTAGCTCCTCCAATGGGGAATCTGGAAGGTATTTTGAATGAACAGCACCAGGACAAAGTGAATCTTACAAACCCCAGTATAATTTTGGACAGACAAAACTAATACCCATGGAATGGCCTGTATCCAGGCATTCATCAGTTTAATGGAAAAATGTAATATATGACTTCATGAGCTACCCATCCATCCTCTTTCCCACAGCAGCTGGGGCTGAAGTTGCTGCCAACTGGTTCATGTGTGATGGAGTTATCGTGCCTCCCTGCACCACTCTGTCTTTCCTAAAGCAGAGGACTAAAGCAGAGGACTGGCTAGTAGCATTAATAAAAATACCTCTGTGCAAATACAAATGCAATAACATTTCAGTTTATATATGTGACTGACAGCAAACAGATATTGTCAGGCTGAGTGCTCATGCTGGTACTACATAGCTGATGCCTGTTCATTGCCAGGTTCATGTCAGCCAGTTAATTTCTTCCACAGGTTTCCATTTTCTATTTCTCAAAAGCTTTCCTGTATAACAAAGAGAGTTTTGTTATGAGATGTCACTGAAATAAAAGGTAGAAAATAAACGGGCACACTTGTGTTCAGTGGTCTTCTCAGTCATGTTTATATGTGAGAGATATATACACACACAATTAATCACTTATAATATTTTTTGAAGGGCAGACTAAATTTAAAAAATCCTGACTGTTTTAAAATGAGCTGTAATGACAACAGATGATGCATATAAATATAAACCTTTGTCACTAAAAATTTTATCTGACAAAGCAAACCCATTGTGGTGACTTTGACCTGATCCCTCCACTAGAAATATTTTCTAGAAATGTTTTCTACCCTCTGGGTAGAAAACAACAGTGGCTTAGTGGGACACAGCAGTATGCCACAATTCAGTGCAAAAATGAATGGAAGTATTGTATACAATTATATTGCAGGAGAAATTTTAATGAAACAAATTGGAATCTGACCAGGAAAATGGAAACTAAAATCTTTGCTCTAAAAAAAAAAAAGGAGTTTTCAGTCATTTTAATATTTAAGGAGAAAATAATAATAATATCTGTTATCATAAGTTCCCAAAGAATGTAAATGAGTAGTTCTGTTAAGTTCAATGTATTTGAAATCAGGCGTGTACCCAAATGATTTGCACCATTAGGTCTGCAGACCCAGATCACTGAGTCTTAACTGAGGCAGGACAGCACTTCCACTGCTGATGGCAGTGTGTCATGTAGGAGCCTCATTTGCTGTTGGACTCCAGTTGTTGGACAGAAGGTAGAATGCCTGTTTCTCTGCTTCAGAAACTTAGTTTCCCTTCCAAATGGCTAGTCGCTGCAGGATTTGTAGATTTTGCATCTGTGTTTTTTTTCTGATAATTGTCACTGTTGTCAAAGCACTGGTTCAGTTTGAATGGGGGAATTGTCTGCAATTCTCCCCCACACTTCAAGCAACTCTGTGTTAGCGATCTCCCTCACCCTTTCTCAGAAACCCTGCAGGCCAATTTCCCACCTTTCTAAAAACTGTTGACATAGTACTTTCTGGAGATTCTTCTGGTATACACTGCTCCTTTTTTAAAAGTGAATGAATCCTCCAGGTGTACAATCATGCCACTTTGTACAGAAGAAAACTGTAATCAATACTAAACATGTGTTTCTCAAATCTTTCATTCCCTTTCAGGACTCAGATCCCAAACACAAAAGTTCAGTCACTTCAGCCAGTTACAGCAACACACAGAAATCCAAACTTTCAATGATTTGTCGCCTCTTTAGCATTTTTTCCTTTCCTGAACTTTTTAATTACAGGATTTATGTACTGTCAAAGATTTTCATCTAATTACTACTGCCTTGAGCCTGCCTATAGTTTTCAACATCTACTTTATTTTTTAATTCAGTTAAAAACTTTATTTTAAATTGAAGTTTCATTCTGTTTTCCATCTCCTCACAATAACGCATTTTAAAAATAACTTTTTGAAATTCTTCTCCCTCCTATAAGCTCTATGCCCAGTAAAACTAAATTAACTGTGCTAACTTTGCTATGAGGAAGTAAGAAATTACCCAAAATTACACAGATTAAATAACAGAGGACATTCCAAACCGTATTAGAGGCCAACATATATTTTTAAACAGCATTATGCTGTTATATTACATATGTTATTAAATTACATATTTTTAAGTGTTACAGTTAAAGACTACTTCTGTCCTTCTGCTGCACACTCGGAGTCCAAATGCATGTGTAAAGATAGAAAATAATATGTAATGAAAACGGCAGTTCTGAAACATCCAGTGAAATCCTGGTTTTTGCATTGCACCACTGGTACATCTTCCAAGCAAAATAAGGAAGATAAGTTCAAAGGAATGACAGAAGGTAAAATAAAAAATTATTTCAATTGTCCAGAAATGTTTATTTGGAATAGAATAATTTGTATTTCTCTTGAAAGAGAAAAGTGTGTGAAAATCAATAAATTTGAAAACTGATAAAGGACAGGTAGAAAATATTCTTTTATCAAAAGTTTTGAGTTTTTCTGATCGCTGCTCCCACTTCATGTCTAGAAAGGTTTGTACTCTCTATATGATGCCTATCAAAAAGCAAGGAGTTTGTCATTTTTAGTTCTATGAAACCAGAAAATTTCTGTATAGTTTTGTTATTTGTAGCTGATGTCTTGTAACACCAAAAAGCAAATTAGCTACTGCCAACAGGGAAATTGTTCCTTCTTGGGGTTGCATGATCACTGCTAAAAACAAATGTAACCTCTGGGCTTCTAGAAGGTAGTCCTACCTCTTTAGTGTAACCACATTAGACTCCTTGGATTCCCTGTGTTTAGTTTTCAGAACCAGAGCTGATTCTGTTGGCCACTGGATCCAACAGGGTCTGACAACTGTCATGCTATAGCATGACTTGCTTCAGTGTCACTTTGCCTGCCTAAGAAACAGTACAGAGCCATCACTCAGGTTCTTTGGTTCATTCACAGGTGCCTGTGTGACAGAGGAACACAGCTGTAGGGGAGATGCTGTGGCACTTGCCCCAAAAGGGTTTCTTAGCTGTGTGCAGCTCCGGCTCACAGTAATGTCAATTTGATGTAGGATCTTCCTGCAAAGTGAATTTACCTGGAGAAATTTAATAGAGTTGTGATGACCACTCTCTGTGAAATTGACATCGGAAAGATTAACAGGATAATTCTTAGACATCATTACTGACAGGAACATGGTATTAGGCAAATTAAAGTGAAGCCCCTGGTGTTTAAGGTTCCAGGAAGCACAGATGTACAGGGAGGATTTCTTGCACTGGGGCAGCTTAAATGTCTCAATTATGCTTGTGTTTCTATTACAGCAACTCTCTGACAAATGTAATTCCCAGACATTTGCTCACACTTATGAGGACATCTTTATCCTGGCAGCTAGAAAACATCTGAAATGTCCATTTTGACATACCGAGTAGAGATACATTTCTAATGGGTTGCAATACTCATTCCACCTGGGGAAAAAAAAATCTTGAGAGGTTTGATGTGACTTTTGTAGTTAATATTAATAATGCGAGAAAGAGAAATACAAAGAGCTTCTTATTTTACATGATTCTAAATCCTTTGCAAGTATTTTACTTGATTTGGGAACAGTTTTTGGAATGTTTTACAAAACTCAGAGTGAATAGCAAGGGCACAGTTAATCACATAAGTAAATAATGTGCTTTTCCTCACATCCTTTCAACATGCATTTAATTCTCAATTTCTTTTCCTTTTCTCAGGATAAGCAATTGAGAATTCCTCTCATCTGTTCAGATTTGCCAAAACACTTACTAAATTCTACTCCTCCTTTTTCTATCTGCTGGGTCTTCTTTTCACTTTGCCCAAGTTCACTTTTAAACTGAAGTTGAAGTAGACTAAATTTACCAGTTACAGATTTGCACCTACTTACCACAGGTTTTAATCTGTCACCAGTTATGACCTCACATTGTCCTGTGTCACAGCTCAGGACAGACAGGGTGAAATGGAGCCCTGGGGTGGGGAGGGAGGGTGTGCGGTGAGGGGATCAGGATGGGGTGGCTGGGGCATCAGAGCATATGGGTTCTAACATGCACTGTGAGAACCCCCAGCACACAAGGTGAGCAGAAGTACGTGAGTTCAGGGAAGTGCAAAATACATACTACACACATAGATATAGGGATGTGTCTGACACTTGTGGCCTCCCTTACCCTCTCATCGAACCTAATGCCTCCAATGCCAGTGTAGACTGTGGAACTACCACTACCTTCAGTAAGAGTTGAAAAAGGGCCTCACTTTTTGAATTTTACTTAATACTTTATTACATGCAATTTTTCAGCTAGAATGCCCCTCTGATAGCATTAGCCATTGAAGAGCTGAATATCAGTTTGACTTAGCTTTTAAGACTACTTTAAGCCTTTAAGACTGACATTTGTTCTCAGATAGGACAAACTGTCCTTTGGGTTTACAGGCCTCTGGCTGCTCAGGGGAAGTAGCCTAGAGAGCTGTCCAAGGGAAAACACCTAACTTTTAGTGAGTTCCTTTAGTGAGAAATAGAAATATTTCCTCCAAGACTAGGTTTCCTTCTTCAGGAAGTGTTTGATCTGAAGTCAGTGGGAGTTTTGCCATGGACTTCAAAGGATAAAGACTTACACCATGAATGAGGTTTTAAACCTCATTCTGCTTCTACATGAAGATTAAGCAAGTTGATAAAACTGTCCCAAAAGATTATGAGAGTATTTAGAAATATTGCCTGTTTTGTTGTGTTGACCTCAGGTAGCAGCTAAGCACTGCAGAGCTGCTTACTTACCTCTATTTCACACACACCAGCAGGATGGGGGAGAGAACAGGAAGAGCAAAAGTGAGGAAAATTCATGGGTTGAGATAAAGGAAGTTTAATAAGTAAAGGAAAGAGAAGAAAAAAAAACCCACACACACAAAAAAGTGATGCTAAGGCAATCACTCACCACCTCCCACAAGCAGACCAATGTCCAGCCAGTCTCCAAGCCATGCCTACCTCCCTTAAAACCCCCTCCACTTGATTTTTACTGCTGAGCATGAGGCTATAATGGCATGGAATATCTGTTTGACCAATTTGGGCACTGTCAAGGATGTGTCCCCTCCCAAGTTCTTGCTCAACCCTAGTCTACTCACTGGATGGTATGGAGTGAGAAAGAGAAAAGAAAAAGAGAAAGTCTTGACACTGTGCGAGCACTGCTCAGCAGTAGTCAAAATGCTGGTGTGTAGTCAACACTGTTTTAGTCACAAATCCAAAACACAGCACCATACAGGCTGCTATGCATAAAATTAACTTTATCCCAGCCAGACCCAGGAGACCTGTGAAATCCCTTTGTTAATTTTCCCAGGTGACTATAGGAAGAAATGTTGAACAATTGAATAAATTAATAAAATACCTGGTAAAGTGAAACTTCTAACAGTGAATAAATGCACAGTTTGAAAATTCTCATGTTTCAGGTGCAAACTGATTTCAACTGAGAAAAATTTTTATTACAATACTATGTAATACAAACCAGTGGCCTAATTCTACACCACATGAGTTCTGTATGCAACCTTCATTGAAGTGAATTTCCCTGCTATATTAGGAATATATTGCTCTGAGATTTATAATGTAAACATAATCTACTGTTATTCATAAGCACTTAATGTAAAATGAATAAAATATTTTAAATAAATACAATTCCTATTAAAATTATGTCTTCTATACAGAGTTCCCACTGCAAAAAACCAGACATATGCTCACATTTTTTTCTGAAATCTGTCATATTACCCAATCTTTCACCTGCAAACAATGAATAGAAGTTGATTTTAGCATAGTTTTACCACACCGTCCTTTAAGGAAGAAGTTGTTTCAATGAAATTTTAATTAATATTTTAATGCTGAAATTTTAATGTGTATTCCTGTTCAGAGACTCAACACAAAGCCTAGAGCCACAGAATATTTCTTGGCAAACTAAAAGTTTCCATGTCAGCACATAAAAACTATGTTGCAAAGATAACATTGTCCCTCTATGCAAAGGATGAAGGCCATTATACTTACTGAAGATATATCATCTGTTACTCTAATTTTTTTAATCATCCCTAAGCACCTGCAGCCATGAAAACAGGCTGTCATTTAAAAGAACGGAAGTTATCTGTAGTGAGGGTACTTTAAACAAAACAAGAACTACTGTTGCTAGAAAATTCTTCACAAGGATCACCAAGATCTAGTACAAAAATCATATATGCAAACAACTCTTCATTTTGCAGCTATCAAAAATCCATATATGGCTCTTTGGACTTTCATGGCTATCCACTATCACACTAGGCTAAATCATAACTCTTTCCATGAAATTCCTTCACAGTCTCAGTGAGTTCAGAATTTCTTCTAATTTTAGGGGTCTTCCTCAAGACATAAGATTGTAACAAATTCTTATTATATTCATTTCTTCATGGCAAAGTTTCTATTACCTTTAATGGTCAGTATGATGGGAACATTTGCAAGGAACTGAATTTTTAAGTGCGGGAATTCTCTGGCACATTGTATGAATTAGCTGCAAGAGCCAGGACAGAAGCCGAATATTCAGTGTATTTCGACTATCAACTATAAAGGAACGATTCTTTGTTTTCTTCCAGCTAACTTTTTCATTGATACATGTAGTTTGAAGTTAGAACGAGAGGCAACAGTCTGAAAAATAGCAGCCTTACTAAGCTGTCAAGATTAATTAGATATTAGTCAAGATAATTAGAATAAGGTCAATATGGACCTGCAGAGAAGTGGGTGTTTTATCAAGACACACAGTAATGGCTTCCACAAAACATTAAGCATCACACTGCTGGGTCATGAAGTGGGTGAAGTGGGTGGTAGATTGCCAGAGCCAGAGGTTAAAATATGGCAACTGAAAACAGTCATTCCAGCCACTAATTCTAGGTATAAGATCTATTGGCTGGTGTATAGTGCCAGTTTTTAGAGTAACCTCTAATCAACCTTAAATTAATTAAGGCATGCACATTAATTACAATTATCTTAAACAGAATTAATTCCATGAATTAATTTTAACATATCTGTCTATAATTCCAGTTGAGACTTCCATTGAGTTTTGGAGGTGGTGTTAAGTTCTTGATTAAAGACATTTAGGTGGATTCACGAGTAGTTCCACCAGGGTAAGCATAGTAATGGCTGTTCTCAATGCCTGCCTTTAAAAAAGAAGTAGGGCTATACTAGTATTGCATTCAAAAAAAGTGCCCCAGAACTGAAATTGATTATTTCTTTTCCCCAAGATAAGCTAGTCCTGTGAGCTGCCTCCATTCTACTTTTCTCAGTTCTGAATGTCAATTTTATTATATAAACGATTTAACATGTTTAATTATTGTGGTGGATTGACCCTGGCTGGACACCAGGTGCCCACCAAAGCTGTTCTCTCAGTCCCCTCCTCAACTGGACAAGGGACAGAAAATGTAACAAAATATTTGTGGGTTGAGACAAGGACAGGGAGAGATCATTCATTAATTACTGTCATGGGCAAAACAGACTTGACTTGGGGAAATTAGCTTAATTTATTACCAATCAAATCAGAGTATGGTAATAAGAAATAAAACCAAATCTTAAAACACCTTCTCCCCACCCCTCCCTTCTTCTTGGGCTTACCTCTACTCCTGATTTCTCTACCTCCTCCCCTCCAGCAGCGCAGGGGGATGGGGAACGGGGGTTGTGGTCAGTTCATCCCCTGTTATTTCTGCCACTCCTTCCTCCACAGGGGGAGGACTCCTCACACTCTTCCCCTGCTCCAGCGTGGGGGTCCTCTCACAGGAGACAGTCCTTCATGATCTTCTCCAGCATGAGTCCTTCCCACAGGCTGCAGTTCTTCACGAACTGCTCCAGCGTGGGTCCCTTCCACAGGGTGCAGCCCTTCAGGAACAGACTGCTCCAGCGTGGGTCCCCCCCAGGGTCACAAGTCCTGCCAGCAAACCTGCCCCAGCGTGGGCTCCTCTCTCCATGGGTCCACAGCTCCTGCCAGGAGCCTGCTCCATCCTGGGCTTCCCATGGGGTCACAGGGTCGGCTCCTCCACTGACTGCAGGTGGATATCTGCTCTACTGTGGACCATCATGGGCTGCAGGGGGACAGCCTGCCTCACCGTGGTCTTCAGCACAGGCTGCAGGGGAATCTCCGCTCTGGTGCCTGGAGCACCTCCTCCCCCTCCTACTTCACTGACCTTTGTGTCTGCACAGTTGTTCCTCTCACATATTCTCACTCCTCTCTCTGGCTGCAGTTGTGGGCTTTTTGTGTTTTGTTTTGTTTGTTTGTTTGTTCTGTTTTGTTTTGTTTTGTTTTCTACCCCTGTCTTAAATATGTTATCACAGAGGCATTACTACCATCACTGATGGCCTTGGCCAGTGGCAGGTTCGTCATGGATCCGGCTGACATTGGATCTATCAGACATTGGGGAAACTTCTAGCAGCTTCTCACAGAAGCCACCCCTGTAGCCCTCAGCTACCAAAACATTGCTGCGCAAACCCAATATAATTGTACAAGATGTTTTCAACTTAATAAATAAATTTTGACTAGGTGTCTATGTTAATGAGAGTTAATGACAAATCACGTATGAGAGATAAACAAGCATATGCAGATCGTGCCCTTTGAACAAGAAAACATTACATATTTTTCAAAAATGCTGTCAAAAGAGGTTTTTGTAGTCCTTCTACAATGTGTTTGCATATATATTATTTCTTTTTGATTTAAAAATGTATATGGTTCATAACAAAGCTGGAAGGGAACCAGATTTCCTTTTTCTGTGGAAATGTACTGAGCTTGTATGTGTTTTTCAGGAAGGGGATGGGATGGGATGGGATGGGATGGGAGGGAAGGGAAGGGAAGGGAAGGGAAGGGAAGGGAAGGGAAGGGAAGGGAAGGGAAGGGAAGGGAAGGGAAGGGAAGGGAAGGGAAGGAAAGGAAAGGAAAGGAAAGGAAAGGAAAGGAAAGGAAAGGAAAGGAAAGGAAAGGAAAGGAAAGGAAAGGAAAGGAAAGGAAAGGAAAGGAAAGGAAAGGAAAGGAAAGGAAAGGAAAGGAAAGGAAAGGAAAGGAAAGGAAAGGAAAGGAAAGGAAAGGAAAGGAAAGGAAAGGAAAGGAAAGGAAAGGAAAGGAAAGGAAAGGAAAGGAAAGGAACACTGATATTTCCTTTGAATCAAAAGTACTTTAAAAATTAGATAATTCAAATGTTTTCTTTCAGTAGAGCAGAATTATTATAGAATATATATAAATACATATATTTGTATATGTAAATATATAAAATATTAAATTTCTATTATAAAGTAGAAGAGTCATATCAGTATGGTTGTTGGAAAATTCTTTTCCTAAAATCTTCAACATGGAATTTTTCAACATGATTTTTAGTATGATATATTTGCAACATGCCATGTATCTCCCCCCACCCCAAAATTAATCAAAATTGTCACACTTCTATTACCTTTCTCTTGTGAGTGACCTTTGTCATAAGTTTTGATCTATTTCTACCTCAAAGACATTTTTATATGGTGTTTTAGAGAGATTAAAAAATCACATTACTTCCACCACCCAAAAAAACCAAAGCCAAAGCATTTCCACCATGCAGCATTTTATTTTTAGGGATCCATATGAATAGCCTGATTTACACAAGTGCTGCACACTCAGCATTATCTATCTCTGGAAATTGGGTACTTGATGCTTTTTAGAAATCACAAGAGGATCCATTGAAAAGTAATACTTAAGAGGAAGAAAACACAGGATATTTCTATGTGAACATTATGCCCTTGTGATAAGCTTATAATTTGTCAGCTCTGCTGTGCTACATAACACTTTTCTCCATTTGCCGTGCAAAAAAGATTCAATTAAGGGCACATGAATTAGTTTAAATAGTGTTAATTTGAACATCTGAATCTAAAAGACAGAGCATTCTTTCCTTTAGAAATTGTTAGCCGAAATAGTGCTGTATTACGCTATTCTGTTTGAAACTGAAGACTATGTAATGACTGTATAAATTTTAAATATATCCTAAAATGTCCAAATCTTGATATTTAAAACAATCGAACTGTTTTATCTGTGTACCAAGAAAATAAATCTCTCCAATATTGGAAGATGGGATTGCTATATCTTTCAGTTATTCCTTTCCTAGAGTGTCTTTTACAGGCAGATGGAATAAATGCCATGAATTTGCCCTGTTTACCCTGAATGTCAAATGACACTGCTGCTGAAATGCCATTCGATTCAGTATTTTACCTATGCTCTTCCCAAGTTTGGATTGAAATGGTTCACACTTAAAGATGTCTGGGTAGAAATCCTTTGTGCAAAGGATTGTAAAGAGCCAATGACGATGTTGTGTAGAGAGCTGCCTGGAATGACCAAGGACAGTGAGAGACTCAGAAGTTTATTTCCCAATACTGGATTCTTTTGGTATAGGTGTGTGAAGGGCATTAAGAGCCTATTATATAGATCCTGGTGTAGCTGCTGAAATTGTCTATTATATACAGAAAAAAACTAAGATCAGGGACTAGATTCTGACCCAATGTTCACCAACATGAATTCAAAGCAAGTCTGGGGCAGTCAATGGATTTCCATAAGATTTATAGCAGTGTAACAGAAAAAAATGTGGTTCAAGGTCTTTCAGTGCACTGTGACAGAATGCAAGGTTCAGCTACATTCTGGGAGGATTCATTTTCTTTCAGACTTTCCCTTCATCCTACAGCATTTGCATTGCTGATTTTTACCCAGCTCCTCAGAGAACATGAAAATATGTAGCTGCTCATCTCCTTGTTCAGTTTTTATAGATTACTTTGATGTTCAAAATAAATCTCATTATGCTGCAGATCAAAGAGGGCAATTCCTTTCACCAAAGCTGTACAATAAGCCAATTAGCATTCCCTTTTCTTTCTTTCTTTTTTTTTTTTTTTTAAATAATTTAATGCAAAGAACATCACCTTAATGTATCTGTTGCGACTGGGTAGGTTATGTAGTGAAACTCTATGCAGGAGAGTCAAAATTTCATTTTACAGTTTCAGCAGTAGTTCAGCTGACCAAAAAATTTAGATAGAGACAAATCAATGACTTAATAAAAAAATAAAGGGAATGGAATGAAAAGTTTTCTGTTTTTTAATTTAACAGAACAATGTCTATCTTAAAAAATCTCTCAAACTTTGGTTCATAAATTAAATGTTTTCTTTCTTAATTTATTCTCCCCTTATTAAATTAAACTGACTGAAATTAAGTCTCAAATAAAATTTCATAGTTAATAATTGAACCATTGTGTTCTGAACAATTTGAAAATAAACATATTGGGGTTTGCAATTTTTCTTTGAGTAAGGGCTGCAAAAAATTTAACAAATTAACCCAGATTCAGTAGGCATTCTTTAGATCATTATTGAACTAGGTTTTTGTTATGATTATAATTTGTTGAATAAAGTTTTTGTATTAAAATATGTCACAGATATCAAAAGATGTTTTCCTACCTTAAAAAGTTAAGATACAGAATATGTCATGGGTTATTCTAGTCTATCTGAAAAGAAAATATATAACTTATTCGTTTAGATTACGTCTTTTTACAGTTCCTCTATTATCTGCCTTTATGTTTTATCTTTGGGTTTTATTAGTAAAGCAGTTAGCTCACACTGAAGTACAGAAATACGTTTTAGATCAACACTTCACTTCCCACAGGCAACCACAAACGTTGCCCAATCCTACTGTATGTTGGAATAATGACATGAAAAGGAGGACAACATTTTGATTAAACTGATAGCAAACGATATAAATAAAGAAAACATTTCTCCTTGCTTTCATAGCATGTTAAGTGTTAAACATTTTTTTAAAATAAGTTCACTCAGAGACATAAGCAGTAAGGAAAGACTAGTTAACATTTATTTAACTTTTAGCTGTTGAGTGACTCTTGGAATTTTTCGATCCTTGCCAGACCAGAGTATGTTGGTTCATATATTAATTGCATATTTCAGGAATAAATTGGGTTTTTTTCTGGTATTTGCTTTTAAAAGATGTTTCATTTTTAAATGGGCCTGAACACAAAGATGGGTATAAATCTAGAGCTCCAGAAAGTGACAGAAAATATACCAGACTTCATAAAATTCACGTCTGAGTTGCTATTGCAGCTGTATATCTAAAGCAAAACTAATAGGTTGACTATTTTACCTTAGAAGAAAAACTGTTGGTTACTGTAATAAAGAAGCCTCATGCCTGAAAGGAGATGGATGACATAATTGTTACTATTACCAGCAAAGCATGGCTTGATGTGTCTGCCTTTCCAAAACCTAAATGTCCTGGGTACATCTCAGCTAAAGCTGAGTGATAATCCAATAAATCTTCTGAGTATTTTTGTATTGTTAAATAATCTTCTTTTAGATGTATTCTCACGACTTTAGCATGACATTATCAATAATCCTTATTATTATATTTGATTTTTAATATACTAAAGACATATCAGTGAATAAATTTATCAACAGTAATTTCTACAGATGTAAAAATATTAAGTTGTTGCTAGGCAATTTTAAAGGAAGAGAAAAATTAACATTGCATTCAAAACTGGAATTTTTTGACTGAGAATCTGAAAGCTACACTCAGATAATTCCACCTTTAAATGCCAGGAACAAATATATCAGTGAAAACTGTGGTTCAAAGTACTGCTGTTTGCAGGTCAAAATTTTACTATCAGGTGTTTGCATGTGAACAATCCATGTACCAATAATTTCTGACAGAAGTGATCTGATTATTTATCTCTACATAAACATTTAATTTCAGACAACAATGACCTGTTTATAGTCTGTTTTTCAACAGAATGAGAAGGGTTATACAATGGATTTAGTAGTAGTTAGTTCTCCGTGCTAATCTAAAGCCTGAATGGAATTATAAATCCTGCTCAATGAAGCTGCGTGCTGAATGGGAAATCTGGTTTAAGAACTTTTCAAAGTATTAGAATTTGCAAAATAAAAAACCAAAATTCTGCAAAATAAAATTCCAGATTATGTGGTTTCAGATTCATCACAGGGAAAACTAAAAAAAAAAATTTCCTTTACAAGTTGTAAAGAAATACAATGTGTTTTATATTAAGTTATATATTGTATTTTGGCATGTAGTAGTGATGTATCAAGATTTTGCTTCACAGGAAGACTCTGAGTGGTGTTTTTTTGTCTGATAAGGGTGGCTGTTCATCTAGTTCTTCCTAGTAACACAGAATACTGATATTTGCCAGTGTTCCATACAACATGAAACATGCAGGATCTAATCTATTTTATTTTAAAAATATGTTTTTATAGGTCTTTCCTCCTCTGAATCCACAGAATATGTATGTTAACTGATCAAAATGATCAACACAGGTTTTGAAACATTAATATGTACTTATATTTACGGTGCTGTAACACGCTTCCTTCCATCAAGGATGTTCAGTTTTCTATTACATGTCATGTTAGGGCCCTTTGGTACATTAAGCCTACAACAGAGCCTTCCAAACCAAATGTACAGACTCTTTTCTGTTAAGCACTAATCTTCACTAGCTCTTAGCACTTTTGAGTTGATTATAAATAGTTGAACAATTTCTGTCATCTCAGAGGACAGCTGTGAGGTGCAACCATGAGAGCCACTTCTTTGACTGTGATCACCTGGTCAGTGTTTTCCCGTCTATAGATCCCTGAATGAATTAGTGGTCCTCTTACAGTTGTGTAGGAAGAGTTTCTGTCTATATTTCTGCCACTTTCTGAGCTATGACTCATGAGTATTGATTGGTGAACTAATAGTAATAACAAGGCACATGAACCCTGCAAAATCTTTTCAAGAGGAAGAAGATTTTTCTGGAGATAGATGATATGAACTTTAAAAAAAATAACAAAGAAAAACCAAAGTAGGTAGAAGTGTCCAGTTTTGGCTGCCTGTGTCTTCAGATTCTGCAATTCTGAGTGAATATGCAGGGCAGGATCAAGCTGTCCTCGTAACAGTGAAGGTTTGCATCTAACTTCCCTGTGATATACTATTGGACCAGCAGCAGTGAAGATCTGACTTGACATTGCTATGGAGCCAACATGAATTCATGATGCCAGCGGAAGTAGAGCATATTTTGAAAGATGCTGTGACAAATGGAAATGACTCATGTGAAATATTTTTTTTTTTTTGTCTGACAGGGAATAAACTTCGAATTTTGTCTGCATGGTGCTTTCTCCCAAGATCATATTCTCTGGAAATGTTCAGGCCTTGCTTGTTTTTGTTCAGGTCTGGTTCTCTGTTGCAGTCACAAAGCCAGCTAGTAAATGTAGATTCTTCAGCTAGAAATCACTGCAGCTGTTAAAACCATTTGAAGTTGGTAGATTTTAATAACTACTGACATGAATACACTGCTGTGTATAGATATGTACGTACGCATACACTACCTTTCTGTGAACATGTGCATTAAGATAATGCCATGTGGTACCTTTTCATTTGAAATGGCAATATCTGCTTTCATTTTTAACTACAAAAAAGGTAATTTATTATTTGATATGTTTCGTACAAAGCTTCTCTGATTGTGTACTTATTAGTTATCTTGTTCACTTTCTGTAGTTTATCTACATCTTGTCATCAAAATGTAGTGGATGATGATTGATACTATTTTCACTGATATAAATCCAATGGCAAAAGGTCAGGATAAATTCTGGAAGGAAAATATTTGAGTTCAATATTAAAAATAAAATCAGGCCTTTACATGAACTTGGGTTTATATACAGTACGTTCTGTTAGCAGTATTGTGGTAGATCAAATACATTTTTTCTTTCCATAGTTAATAAAAAAAACAGGCAGAAGAAAAGTAAGTTTTGGAAATCAAAATCTCACACTTGCAAGAATTTATATTCAGTTGTACACTTATATTTTTATAGATCTATACAGCCTATACCTGGAACACATCATAATGGCTTGCCTGTTATCAAGACAAAAAGAAAACCTCATGTTTCTTGGCATTTCTTTATTCACAATAACATAATTTTAAGAAGAGAATATAAAACAATTGTCTATAGAGAAGACTACTTAAAAAAACCCATAATACGTACAGTTTTAATAGTGAAAAGAACCTGGTGGCTAGATACCTGGGTTTTGTAGAGCATATTATTAATATATAAATAAATTCAGTTTTACTCTAGCATATTTGTAGTAAGGCTAAGTTCTCTTTACCTACATAATTAGGAATTTGACCTGGAAAAAAATGTAACAGCTTTGTTGTGATACACATTTAAGGTACTTAACATAACACCTAGAAAGGCACTTTTTTTCCTCTTTGAATCTATTGTGCTTAATATCTCCCTTGATCAATTTTCTTTGGCCTACCTGCTGCATACACATTACCCTGCATCACATCATTATCCCTGAATGTAGAAAACATACATTAAAAGATTTGTAATGTATTACTTGTAATGATTAGCTGCCTTTAAAAGGAGTTAGTGAAAGTTTCTGTTACTGACAAATACTAAGATTTTATCTGTGTGTGTGCAAAATCTATCTCCATTACTGAAACACCATTTTTGTCTTAATTTCATATTACATCCATTGTGTAGATCTTTTCAGTTTCTGCTAAACTCTCCATCCGGTTTGACTTCCAGAATGCCCATTTGTTAGGTCCAATTCACTTTAAAGCACTGCAATACATTAACCTTTGCTGCCCCCAAATTAGAAAAAGTCTGGATAAACTTCTGTAAGCTTCTCATTTTCACAGCAGTTTCCATCCCTACGGTGACAGACTCTTGTGTGAAGTCCTTTCAGCTGCTC
Source organism: Phalacrocorax carbo (assembly GCF_963921805.1). Taxonomy (NCBI): domain Eukaryota; kingdom Metazoa; phylum Chordata; class Aves; order Suliformes; family Phalacrocoracidae; genus Phalacrocorax; species Phalacrocorax carbo. Next base: position 16,509,461 of record NC_087521.1, read on the forward strand.
TGTCAGGCTTCTAGATTCTGGCCTTAATTTTAATAGCTGATTGTTCTCCCAGCCACAAAAGAAGATAAGAAGATTTTGGTGGCTTAAAATGGCAAAGCCGAACCCTGTATGGGTGTTGGTTTTGCTCTGAGGAGAGACCAGACATCTCTGACCGAGACTTATGAGATGCCCTTCTTATTTAGTGGGTTCATTCCAGCCTTCTACTGTAATACAGTGTTTTAGAAGCTACATGCTAATGTTGAATTCTGAACAGCCCGTTTATTGCTTTAAATCCTATTTGGACTAGCAAAATGGCCCATAAAATTTGAAATCTGTAAACAGAACCAAATTAACCTATTTCACTGCCATGACTCACCTATCTATCCTCCTCCTTCCTCCTCCAAAAATTAATTTGTATTGTGAAGAACCCACCTGTTTTATGGCTAGGACAGTAAACAGATTTGAAGAGGCATTTTTCATTAGCCTATCAATTCCCATAATAACCAAACAGAAATAAGGGTAAGAGAAATCTCATGCGTTTACTGTTGGGAGACAGCTAAACACATTTGCAAACTGAATCCAGGTTCAGGAGTAAATATGATAGTGTAGCTGATGACAGTGACTGAGAACTAAATGCCCTGCAGCTATTAGCAAAAAGTATTTTGTAGCCATTTGGGAGTTTGAACCACCACTGGACAGTACAGTTTATTTTAAATTTTGTCAGCTTAAAAAGCCCTAGTCATTTCAGAAGAGTGAATACTCTTTTAAGTTTTACAATGTAGGTGTATTAATCTGTTTTTAGCTCTTTTGATTAACTGTATAGAGAAATATGGGTTTATTTGTTTAAGGGGCAATTGCCTCTTAACAACCTACTTTGACCTTTCATAAGAAAGTGCCTGTTACTCCCACTGACGATAACAGAATCCTGGAAAGGAGCTAGGATGTAGACATCCACATTACAATGTCCAGAGTTACATAGGATAATCCAAAACAAATTACCTGAGAGAAATTTGAGTTGAGTTTCCAATCAGTTCAGACATCAGTCACACATGCTTATTCTGCCAGGTTTTTTTAATCACTTAAGTGTAGCCTCATAACCCCTTGAAAGTTTGACCACTACCATTTTCCAATGGGAAAAGCTCTCAGATACGATGCATCCTAAGTTTTCATGTGTCTTTATGCATAAGTTCAGAAATTGCCTTTTACATTTGTTCTCTAACCATGTTGTTAAAAAAGTAATCTAATTATCTCTTTTTGTCAGTAATGGATAGTATATGAGCACTTTTTTTTTTTGTATCAAGAACTGGTTTAGATATTATCGTCTTACTCAAATTTATTTAACAATAGCTGTTATTAAAAAAGTTTTACAATTAGGCATTGAATTACTTTTAATAGGCTTCCATATTACCATCTTTTTACTGTTGTGCTCTTTCTAATTTTAGTAACTTTGAAGTAAGATGTTCAGTTATTTTACACTTCTATGCATTTATATGCAGACTTAAGAGTCTATTTCAAGAAAAGCAACACACTTTGTCAGAGACCGTAAATGTGTGGGGTGTATCTGAAATGTGAGGACATGATCTAATTTTTTTATTCCTGCTGTTGTAGAAAGAGATGGCAAAAATTTGTTATGTGGCTTGTTTTGGAGGCCATATCAACCAGATACACATCTTCTGAGTAGCTATCTAAAATTTCAGGCTTTTGATATTGCTTTATTTTTTTTCCATTTTTTTCTTTTTTTTTTTCCTTTTCTTTTTTTTCCAGAAACCCTTCACATTAGAGAGGGTAGAGATGAATGAGGGTAGTGTGAAATTTGGCCAAGTTTCCCATCACCGTGTTTTTGACGATGCTGAACTAGCCTCTACTCAAGATTCCCAGGCCATGGAAGCTCCCAGTCCTCCACAGTGGTTATTCTTCAGCCCTGCTCAATGCTCTGCCAACCTTCTGCACCTCCACAGAGTCTGTAAGAATATGGTTGGATCCAAATACTTGAGGCACATTTCCCTGAAATGTTGCTCTTTTTTTAAACAGAGCACACCAAAACCATCAGCAGGGGTTAAAATCCCTAAAGCCATGCTTCATTAGAACATGGATTAGAACAAGTCTCCTGAAACAGAGGAAACAAAAACTTCTCGGTATGGTAGTCTAGGTGCTCTTAAATATTTTCTTCTTTTTACATTTAAAGATAGCCATCCACTGCCATTAGCCTATTTTTACTGTCTCAAAATGAACGATAAAACCATTTCAGTATTTTTATAGGGGTGCATAGCACTTTTCATCTGCCATTTAGGCTCCTACCTCAGTTAAGGAACACTAACTGGGTTTTACCAAGTGAACTTAATTTCACTCTTCCATGCTTCCATTTACAGATAATACCTTACAGAGAACCAGAGATACAAAAGCAAGACTTACAGCTAATCAGGATTAGTTCTGTGAGGTTTTTGTGTATATTTTTTTAACAACAATATGAAGACAGAAACTCCCATCCCATCCACTACAATGAAGTAATTTCTTTTACCAATATTAATTTTGGGGTGGCTGTTGCTATAGGCATGGAGTTACATTAGATACTTTGGCAAAATAAATGTTAGAACCTAATGAGTAACTCTGTTTAAGGCTTGTACTTCAGTTAATAGATGTGCTGTTTCCCACAGGAAATTCATTGGTGATCTGAAGCCGCTAGATTTATCTGTAAGTGCAGCAACAGCCTGATCACATTGGACACTGAGACACAATATCAACCCAAGCTTCCCATACACTCCTATCTTCTACTCCTGGAGATGGGCCAAAGTATCGTAGTGTTTGTTAGACACAGCTAAGAAAAAAATGGAAGTGAAAGGCTCTGAATAGCTTGTAAATTCCAGTCATAAAAGTATGACTGTTAAGATGGAATTGATAGATCAACCGAATAGCTTCTTCTCTGTATTATGCTATAGGGAAAAGAAACCATTGTCATATTGGCAACCTGCTGATTGAGCAAAGGAACCTGGCTTATGGCCACACCACCATAAACTGTTTACAAAGGCAGTAATTAAAATTAATGAACAAAGTGGACTTGACAGAGTAAAGCAATCAGAATAGAGATTTAGGGTTTTTTCACACTCCCTGGTAAAATGGGATTCAAAGAAAACCCATTCCCAGCAGTGATTACTGCGAAATAGATTTCAGGTTTAATTCATGTTTCCTTTTTAATTTCAAAATACTACGGTTTTTGCCTCCTTCAAGTTCTAAGTGAATGTAGATGACATGTCAGTGACATCAACCCATCTATTCCTGAAAGCACCAAAAAACCTACATTGTCTAGGCTGACTTTGGAAAATAACCCAGTAGTTTTCATTGTCTTCCAATTCTTGGTGCAGTTTTCCAGCATGTGCAGAATTGCACATAGAATTCTGTGCAAAAATGATCTTTAAGAGGTGTTCCAATTTCCCAGATAGCACCAAGATATTCAAGGACAAATGAGATGAACTGTAAAAATAGGTGAAAAAAAGGGAAAAGTGAAAACTTGGAGGAGGGTGGAACAGGTGCTGATAGAAAAAATGTAATTTTGATCAGAGTCTTTGAGAGCTAAGTACTGGGCACAGCTCAAGCTCAACATCTGGGCATATGCCCTGATATCTCCTTGACTGAAATCTTGAAGACACCTTACTCTCAATAAGATGATTCAAGAATATATCTTCAGGAAGAGGGGAATGTGGGGCTGTGGTAGTAACAAAGTTAAATAATGGCTGGTTTAAACTGTAATGAAATGAATCATTCAATCAGTCTGTTGCTGAGGAATCATACTCGGATAACTTACTGTTCAGAAACCTTTTAAAACATCCATTCATTGGGAAGTCTTTCTCTGAGCTCCTATTCTTTCAAGCATGTTAAATATATGACATATAACCAAAAGAGAACTGATGTGAAGATTGGGGTTTTCCCCCGTTTCTTTAAATAGAGATATTAGGACATAATGGCCACATTCAGCATTAAATTTGGCATATTTAGTCATTGGCACAGCATTCTCTCACAGTTTGCATCTATACAATGCTAAAAATGAAACCATCTCTGGAAGCAGAATATAATTACCTCAAATTAAATTTTGCTTTGTTCAAACAACACTTCGAAATGTCCAATGAAACCTTGAATTATCAGGCAAAGGAAAGCAATGTACTTTCTCCTGTGATAGCCAGAGTTTCCAAGACTACAATTTGTACATTGCTAGGACCAATTACTGAAAAAGAACACAATATAATGCATAATTCAACAATTTTTCTGCAAGATTAAATATTTCAAATGTTTGATTCATATAATGCCAATAAATAATAGCTAATGCCATATATATAAATCAAAACTTTGATGTACTGAAATTGGCCAAGAAGGATTAATGAACAATATTTCAGTGATACCTTTGCTTTGCCTGTTCCTCTTATTTATTCTACGATATGGGCTTTGAAAGTCATTTCCAGTGAGGCAACATAGGTCTTCTGAACAAGATGAAAGTAAGTGTCTTGTAAAAAACTTGTGGAAAAAGGAAGGAAATTATGTGAAGTAATTATAGAATTTTACAGAGCATGTACTGGATTGTTAATGTGTTAATTAAAAGAAGCCTGTTCGTAAATGAGTGGTTACTTAGCAACGTACGATTTAGTGATTGTTATACAAGGCCATTCAGTTGTCATGTTAAAACCATAGGCTCACCACAGCTCTAAGAAATCTAAGAATTTATATTGTTTATGAAGACATAACCCATGTCAACAGCAAATATTTGGTCCTTCTTGTCAAAGTGGAAGAAATCTACTCTCTCAAGTAAAGTAAGAACCAATGGCTGAAATATCTTTATTTTCATTTAGAATTCAATCAGTCATATTGATATAACAAATTATCATCTCTCAGAAACAAAACACATTTTCACTTTTGTATCCCGTAAAAGGTTTTAATGTTAATTTTTCCCCATTATATTTTCAGAAAATGCCACTTACTTCTTAAAAGTATATTATTCTTTAACTACTGCTCCTCCTAGCTGAACAAAGTATCCCTCCAACCTATGTTGCATGCTCACGTTTTAGATATTGTGAATGTTGCTGTTGTGGAATAATAATTACCAATTTATTAATCCCATTGTACTTACTAATTTTCCACATATCTCTAATCGAACAATACACTATTTAGTCTTTTCTAATTCAGTTGAACCCAAAGATCCAGAGGCACATTTCAACTTAAGATAAACCAGGATAGATCCACTAAATTGTTGTTAGAAGAATTTACTCTGAGTTTCTGGTGGTCTGTAATTATAGTAAGAATCTTGCCCATGGGAACAGTCCTTTGTCTTAATGAGACCAGTTTCAATATCCATAATGGTTAATTTCCTCAAAGTCAATGCACAAAGATGGGATGATAGTGAATGTGCTACAGGTTTGCACTGTGGCAGGCTTACAGCAAGGTCTGATGTAGCTGCCAATGCAAGACTAAACCAGTGACTACTGAAATCAACAAAAATTTTTTGAGTGGCTTGAATTGGACTTTAAAAGTTTGGGTTAAGTCTTCTATAGACTATCTTCAGGTATAACTATGTTAACATGACCTTTCAGGACAATACTATACAGGAGTGTACTTGACAGCAGAATTTAGCTGTTGTATTTGGTAGATCCTGACTGTCTTTTATTTTCAAAGACTGACTTTATTCCTTTTGAAACGAGACTGCTGGAGCACCTCAGTGTGTCCAAATTTATGGTGACATAAAATTGTAAATGGCTTGATAACAAGAAACAAATTCACATTGACCATCTACATATATTCTTTGCAATGATACAAATTTTGCCAAATTGCTTACAATCAGCCTTTTCACTGTATGGTAGGAAGCAGAATTTACAAGCAAGCCTGCAATAAGAATGTGGCCCTGAGATAAAAGGAAGGCTTTTTTATTTTATTTTAATTAAAGAAATTGATGCCACTTCATGTTCTGAGTTGTTATAGTACAACACATTTTATAGAAAAAAGGTGGAGGAATTGGCAGAATAATTTTTTTGTGCCCATGTTCTTGCCTGCCTGGTGCTGAGTAGTCACTGAAGTCAAAAGGAGCCAAGGCTAATCAGCATTTTATAAGATATATCTTTTATCTTCTTCTCAGCTATGCAGAGTGGGAATTTTCTTTTTCCTCCCTGTCTTCCTGAATAGCTCTCACAACAGGATTAGGTGCATCTGTTTACATGCCCAATAAATAATCAGCAACTGCTGAGTTGAGGTTACATTGATACATACGCAAAGTTTATGTCTTTTCTCCTTGCATTTGGTCTTTATAATGTGAGCAGCCTGATATTATCCAATTTATCTTATGCAAGATGCTCAGCACACAGAAGGTTTAGTTTTAATTTACTAGGTTATAAGTAGCTGTAGTCTCTCTGCTATGTGTAGCAATTTGCAGCCATAAATTATTTGGTAGCAATTATCCCTTAAAATGTAACAAATGCTTGTTTTCTGTGTCCTGAATTCAGAACAACTGTGAGAACAAAGGTACTTGAACAGTTTAGTGCTCTGTGAGTCTTTTCTCATAGGAAAATTACATTTGTGCATTTTGATTAAATAATCACAAGAAGAAATATATATTTCATGTATGAAAGTAGTATAATTAAGGGAGATTAAAGATGCATATTTTTCCACCCTAAGCTGTCCATAAGCCCTAGTCAAGCTCATTTAAATAGATGGAAAGATTAGGATTGTTACCATTATTATTATAATTATTATTAGTGGTGGTATTATTATTATTTTTTGTGGACTAGAAGGATGATTTTCCAGTTGATATGCCAAATAAGATAATAATGGTGAAAACTGAGCCAGGCAATAACTTCTCTGTTGGAAACAGGACTGCTGGCATCAAAATACATGAAGATTTTGGGGAAAAAGAAAGTATTCCTATTTTGGATGCAATTTACTTTTTATGTTCTTCACCACCTTTTGATATATCTCTGAAACCTACTACAAAAATTCTGGGCTATCTGGCTTGGAAAAGGAATTTTAAAGAAGAGGAAAATCACAAATGAATCCCAGGAAATCTCTTACCATATTCTGTGTAATTTTGTCCTGAGTGGTCATATTTCAGCTTTAAAATGTGTCTTGATAATCCATACTGGTATGTGGCCAGAAGGTGCAATAGCTCCACCCTGACCCATATGTCTGGTCTCCATCATGCAACAGACAGAGCATAGTACATGTTGGGGTGTCACTTTGACAGGGTATTAGGACACTCCAAAGGAACATACGTGGCTCCTGGAGACTGGAAGAGCTCTCAAATCCTGCTGCATAGACATCGTCAGAAGTAACTCCTTTGAGGCATTAAATATACTGCTCAAAAACATGTAACTGCAAAGAAATCACATCTTAACACTTGAGGCATTTCTAGCCTTATAGAGTCCAGATAAGTATTATCTGAGAAATTTGGACACAAATCTGAACCAGTCATTTTCAGACATGCTCACTACAAGCCATATTATGGTCTGCCACTCCAGAAGCAATTATGAGTCATTAGTTTTAATACGGAAAAATTAGTTGGCACTGTGCACAAATGGCATCACCTACACAAATGGCTTTGGGGAGCTGGAAAGCATTCTTTTTCCATCTGTGCTTGTAGTACAAGCCTGGTCCCTCCTGAAATTAATTGTAGTTTTGCAATTTTCTTCAATAAGGTTAAGATTTCATGCCTGACTTACTATGCTTTGCATTTCCGGTGTTTTCTGTTGCCTTTCAGGTATGTATATGCACTTGTTCCATGATTTTTCAATCCTCAATTTGCATACCATGCTTTAGGTGTACTGTGATAACTCTCATCATTCATACCTTTAGCGTATATTTTGGAACCCATTTGGTGGCAGTGTTGGTAATATATAATTATCACTAATTATTTACAAAACACAATTTCCAAGCATTAGGTATTTATTGCACATTTAACAACAACATACCAAGTCACAGACCTTTCTTGAAGAGAAAAGCCTTAGACATAATTAAAGGACACTAAGAATGAAAACTGTGGATAAAGCTGCGAATGCAGGGAGGGATTTCTGCTCACAAAAGTCTTGGCTGACAGCAGAGAATAAAGGTAATTTTCCACTTATGCTTCTTGTTTATAAAATTTTTGATTTTTAAAAGAGTGAAAAAAAAATTTTTAATTAAAATTGATCTTATTTTAAACTGCCTGCAAATTGTTTTCCAGAGAATGTGTTATAAATAAAACTTTAGTAATACAAAGGAGAAAAACATTATTATGTCTCACGGAATGACAATATGTGGCAATCTCAGGATTGCAGACTTTGCACCTTACTTTGTGCCTGTCAGCAGGACTAAGTGTGTGATCCTTTTAGTGGGAAACTTACGTAGCTAATCAAACCAAGTAGAAAAGTCAGAGCAATGAATGTTAAAGTAGACTTCAGAGTCTGAAATATAAGTTGAGATAAGGACATACAGGCGCTTGCCCCAGTAGGGAATAGAAAATTATGTATTGAAAGAAGATTCCACACGGTATACAGAGTTATAGAACTGGATCTAAGACTGTAAATCATGCTGCTGGTTATTATCATATGAAACACTTTCTGAATTTTGCTTCCCTCCTTATAATATAGAATTTGATAAGTTTACAAAGATTTTCAGACTTCAGTAGCATTGTATCATAACCTGGAAGTTTCTCTCTGGCAAGGACTTCTATTATTTTCATTATTTGTGGTGTGACAGTGCTTCAGATCTATAGTAATGAATGGAAGGGGTGCTCTGACAACTTGTGAACCAAAGAAATTAAAAAAATATGAAAGGATAATGGGAAAAGATTGTACGGGTAAATATTCTCCAGAGATTTTGGGACTATGAGTAGCAAAGGATCCACTTAATGTTTTTTGATGATTGTCTAGGGTAATGACACCCAGCTTTACCATATGTTCAAGCACAGTCAATTCTTTCTGCATTAAAGGATATCTCTATACCACCACCTTCTGTCACATGACTGGACTCATTGTGCATATCCAGTACAACCAGACCAGTAGTATGTGGACTGAGTATGGGCAGCTGGTCGAAGAGTAGGTGGAAGTCTTAGATTTGTTTCACATACACAAATGAACACAAAACGTTTTCCCAAATTAGAGCTCACAGCTGCCTTCTTATTTGGGCCTGTGGAGTAAAAAGGAGAGAAGACATCCAGATCTGAACTGTAACCACCCTGATGCTCTGCCCGTTTCCCATAGGCCCCAATAACTAAGCAGTAAGTGGTCAGAAGTCTTCATATGCTTCCTCTCGTCATCTTTTCTAAGTCTTATTCCACTTTGTTCTTTTATGTGAAGATGCTCATAAGCAGATGGAAGAGGAGCTGTGAATTTTCAGGAGGAAGGAAACCGAGGGTGAGATGGCATCATAAAAGTTGTCCTGTTAGGTGACAGTGTGGTGGTAGGACAAACTGGAGTCATGCATCTCACAAAGCAGATTGTAATGAGCCTAAGCTCCAAGGGATTGCTATCCTGATGTGGGCATTCTTCCTTTGGTGTCCAAGATACAATCGTGATGAGGCTTCCCAAGAGCTGACAAAGTACCAGAAGTATGAATTATACAGATGCCTCTTCTGTGAAGGAAATTGTGACACATGTGACTTGTCATTTGCTTGAGGTCTTGGAAAACAATAGAGATAAAGCGTAGGAACAAACCAACAGAAAAAGATTCACCATTAACTGCACAAAAGAGAACTTGAAGACAGCCTTTAAATATTTTTTTAGGTGGTGCTTGTTCACATAGCACTGCTAGGAGGTGTAACTGGTGGGATGTGAAGCAGGTCAGCTAGTCGGGAAATACTAGGTGGCTTTCATGATCCTACCTTTTGTTTTCAAGTAGGTCTTAAACAACAATCTTTCTGTATTTTGGAAATGTCTTCCCTTTTTCTTTTTCCACCTTAGGGATATTATTTGCCAGAAGATGAACTGTGTTTGATGTGGTAATGGTTGTTAGCAGAAGATTTTAAAAGCCCTGTGGTAAAAAGGCTTTTTACTAGTAATACTAATACTAATTTTATTTATACAACACTCCCCACCCCCCCTTCAAATGTGCTTAGGGCATGGCTAAGGAATTGTAAGCACAGTTTGAATAAAAAAGAAATAAAAAACCCTATTACTTTGATTACTGAAGATGAGTAAACATCAAAAACTGGAACTGAGGAGCTTGATCACATTTATCTAGGGCTTATTAAAATTTTCTGAGATAAAAAAAAAAGAAGAGACAAATGGACAAATGAAAGATGGGCATGTTATTAAGCTTTCTAACACCTTCCACTCTGGTCAAGTTGGATATTATATGGAAGTCACCTGTAAGAAGAGAGAAATCTACTTTTCCTGGGGTTTATTAGCACTTATGATCCTACTCCAAGCCAAAATATTCGGTGCAGAAAAATAAATTACAAATAAAATGGAAAAACTGCATGGAAAAGGAAATAAAACACCCTTATTGTTGAGGTCTAGCCAAAGGAATTTGACAGAAATCAGAATCAGTATCCATTTCCAAAACTCACAATGAAAACTCTGTTCTGGTCTTTGAGAATAACAATGGTTTAGCTACCTTTAAGCCATTCTAGGCAGTAATTTTTTATTAAAAGCCTCCACAATGGAGATTTTTTTAGAATCTTTTGGGAGGTACCTATGCTTAGCTATCTGTCCTGTTACTATCCCAGGATTCTTTCAGAGAGAACAGTATCGCTCTTCCCTGATGCTTCTTACTCTATCCATAGGGAACAAGAAAAAATATGTCTCTACTTTTATAGCAACATTTTAACTTTTAAACACTTCTGCACTTCTGTCATATCTTACTTCAATCTTTTTTCTCTTATTCAGTTTGTTCACTCTCCTATCATATGTCATGGTCTTTGGATGTTTCCTGATTTCTATGGTAACCATGAAAAGGGAACACTCCAGTTGATTCTTTTTTTTTCTTTTGTTTTTTCTTTTTTTTTTTTTAATTCAGAGACCAAAACTGACTGCAGCATTTCGGCTAAGCTCTTTAATAATGTTGACTGGCAAGAGCAATAGAACAGCAGAAGTATTTCATGTGTCCCACATGCATACTGCTGTGTGCTTAGTCTGAGGGGGTTGGTTTTCTTTTCTATTTTGTGTTGTCTGAGTGTAAGCTCATTGTTTCACGTTTAGTGCATAAGCACAGTCTTCAGAACACTTTTCTATATAATTGCTTCTTTGCCATTTTTTTCCATCTTATATTGTGCAGTTAACTATAGCTAGTAAATATAGAACCCTGTAATTCTTAAACTAATCTTTGTTATTTCAGATCTTTTTGCAAGATTGTTTTGAAATCCATACCATGTTCCAATGTACTTTCAGTCAGTCCTTCACAGCTTCATATCACCTGCAGATTTATTAAGTGTACTTTCAGTTCTGTCCTTCCTCTCATTAATAGAAACATTGAACAGTTGTGGACCCAGGGTATACTGAAGACTCTGGCATTCAAAATCAAGATTTAAAGTCTGTCAGCATCTCTTCTGTTTCCTCAGCAAGCTTCCCCTCCCATTTTAAAAGTCTTTTGTCAAAATGAGGTTTTAGAGTCTGTTAGAGGTGTATGAAATACATCTGCACTTGTCTATTATGTTTCGACATCTCCCTCAATGAATTTTAGCTCTCTGCAACACTGGTGTTTAAATCGTCAGTTGCAAAGTGAGCGAAAAACAAAGAAAAACCCCTTCGGAGTTTAACTGTTGTTTCTCCTTGTTTAGCGAAAACCTGTATATGATGCATTGAATAGACCTCAGTTAGGAAATATGGGGTAAGTCTTTAATTCCCAAATCATTCAGTTGCATACGAGCTGATCACTGTTTTTGACATGAAGCCTAAATCAGGATAATCAGGACTGTAGTTGCTGGTCTAGGCTTTTGAATGAGTATAGAGATTCCTGTATTTCTGAATTTTCTCCTGAACTAAAGAAAGAAAAAAATAAAGAGTGAATTCTAGACTGCAGATCAAAAAGATTAAATAAGAACATTACTTGATCTTGAACTTCAGTGAGTTGCCAACAACCTTCTCTGAAATAAGCATAAGACAACAGAGCAAGTAATACTGTTGAAGACCACTGAGAACACAAAGCACAGAGCATTCTAAGTCTCAACCCATTACTTTTCTGGGATAATGAACTTCTGATAATGCAAACGAGTTCTAGCTGGCAAATAATTCCCTTTCATGTTAATGATGTATCAAGAAATCGAATAATGTAACCACAAAACAGTCAGCAATGTTAATCTGCAGGATGTCAGGTGTGAATTATAGGAAAAATTGCAGGATGCACAACACAAGTGGGCACGGGAAACAGTATTAAGCCACAAAGATTTCAAGTTTTTTAAAAAATGGATCTGTGGGCTATTGCCATTTACATCCTACTCAGCCTGGGAATTAGATCTTGATGATGTATGGTAGCTATTAAATTGTGGATAGTAGGGTTATGCTCTGATCCCTACAGAGCCACTAATTGAGTTGTTCCTATATTAATGGATAAATGTTGAATATAGCTATGGAGACTAAAAAAGATCTACAGTTCTGTATATGATGGGGTAAGCACAGACTCAGAGTAAATTTAGCATTCATTCAGCCTCTTATGGTCCCCATCCTCTGGTAATATTTCAACTACTTTACTAAATGATGACAAATGCTTGAAGTCAAGATATGTGGGGAATGAAATTATATTTTCAAAGTTAATTCCTCCAAAGAATCACCACCTTAAAGGTTGCTGTCAAAAGCAACTGGATTGAATTTTGCTACATACTGAGAAGATGTGTGAAAGAAATATGTGAAAGATTTTCAGTGTGATTTTTTCTTATTCTTAGGGACATTGGGTTTTACAACTTGCAGCAGGCAGTTTTCTATTTTGCTAAGTAGGACTGTGAATATAGTAATTATTTTAATTATCTTTGCTGCTGTTATCACATTGTTTTTAAATATGCAGTTATTTTATCTGTACTTTTTTAGGGATCAGAGTTCAAATTTGATGTTACAGAATTATGAAAAATATTGTGTGGGAAGAAGACTCAAGAAGTCATCTAACTCAACCTTCTGCTCAAAGCAAGGCTATTTTTGAAGTTATATTGTATTCCTCAGGGTCTTGTCCAATCAAGTCTGCTCCAAAGATTGAGATTTTATGACCTCCCTTGGAAGCTGGAGTGTGCTTGACCAATTTCATGGGGAAAATTACTTTTAGTGATGTCCAGCTGGAATTTTCCATGTTGCATGTGGCATGTGGGCCACTGAAAAAGCCCTTTGTGCTTTAGCCTTAATCACTCCAATTCATGTCATTGACTCATGTTCAACTTGTCTACCAGGATCCTGTATCCTTTTCTATAGAGCTTCTGTCTACCCAGTCAGGCCCTACTCTGTGCTTCTTCATGGGACTGTTCCATATGATACCCCTGTTATTTTAACTATCTTTCTTGCTTGCTTGCTTGCTTTCTTGCTTTCTCTTCTTTCTCTTCTTTTCTTTTCTAGGAAAATTTTAAAACAAAAAGAAAGGAGGCTTTCTTTCCATGCCAGCAGTCAATAGACAGACCTTGTGCAGACAGATTTGTTGCACTTCAAACATGAAAGTAAACTGGGAAAAATAACTTTAAGAATGAAATATAGTTAAATTATCCTGTGGTTGATATCATGCAAAATGTTTATGACTGCCTTTATATTATTCTGTTTCCCAGCATGATGTCCTTCATAATTAGTCTCTGCTCAGGTTGAAGACTTCCTTCTTCTTCTTCTTCTTCTTCTTCATCATCTTCGTCACCTTCATTGTCATCTTCTTTCAGTCTTCCTGTGTGAAAGAGTACTTTGGATTGAAGGCACAACATTTAAGCTCCTAATCTATCACTTTGTGTGCAGAGTTTTGTGAAAGGCAAAACTTAAAAGGAATAACCCGGGGTTTTAGTAACTAGTGAGGTTACTAATAAAATTGAGTCCTTCCTCTCTTTTATATTTCTTCTGCAGAAAGTAAAGTTAATGTTATATATTGCTGTCCTCTCATAAATACTTTGCATGTATCACCCTCTGAGAAAATTTTAAGTCACAGCCATAGCCCAACCATTTATTTTAGCCCTGGAGTGATTCCACAGATGTTAATTAACCCCAATGCTGCTCATTAGACCTAGTGATGAACAAATCTCTAAAGTGTTTAATTGTAGAACATCTGCAAACTAGGTCCTTTGAAATGAGGAAAACACTGACCCAAATACAAACCTTCTGGCTTTAGCCAGTGGCAAAATGGTCAGATGTCACATTCCAAAAATGAGAAAAATATGAAAATTTGTGAACTTCCAATGCCAGATAGAAAATGCCAGAGTTGCATACTCAGCATATATGAATTCTGTCTCAGTAAAAAGCACTAGAAAAACTAGAGCGAAACTACTAGTGGAAACTACTTCTGGAGACATAATAAATGCTATATACTTCAGTCTTATTGCACAGTTTCCAATACTAGCATTTTTAGTCCCATGGCTTTGGGCAATGACCCAGTGTTATGCATTTGTGTGCACAGCAGTTTAGATTGCCAGATGTCCAGAAAGCCCAGTGCTACTATTCATGCACAGTGACGCATAAGTCTAGGACACATTAAACTCCTGTGGATGCAACAGAGAGGCATTCCAGCTTATCGAACAGATGGATCACATTGGATCTGTCACCACTCTGAGATGTGCTAGACAGATGTATTCTATCTTTCCTTTCACAAGTGTATGAAGCAGACCGGTCAGGTGCAGCAAGAGAGAAAGGTTGCACAAATGGATTCTGCCTGTCCACTTTTCTCATTTGCATACCAGTTGTTTCAAAGCAGTTGTCCCGTGCTCTGCTCTGTTCTTCTCATGAGGTGGTGTGATTCCGAATTAGCCTGTCTGGATGGAAATGGGAGGGTGAAAGTCTTAGAAAAGAGGAGCCAGGATGCTCATTCCACACATCAAAAATCAAATCACTAAAAAGACTAAGCAGCTCTTGTAGCCAAAGAAATCAGGTCTCTGGTTTTCCTTTTTCTACTTTTACTACCAATTTCAATTTATTTATGTTCAAATTAAGTGATTTTACTTTTGCCTGCCTGAGAGCCAATGCTCTTCTCAAATTCACTGAAATGTTATTTTCAGAAAGCATAATCTATATGTTTATCCATCCAGGTCGTTGGTATCACTGTACTACCTGAATCTGAAGCTATAGGCAAGAAAACTCAAATACTGTATTTATGCAGAAAACAAAGAAATGTGCTTTTTATCAATATGGAATTAACTGAGATTCCCATTCAATCCCTGCTTTCCCACAGAAACTTCCCAAAGAGTGCCAATTCATACAGACTATTGCAACTGTGGGACAGAAATGGGTCTTCTTTTGGACTGCTAGGAGAAGTGGGACAAAGTGTGGCAAAAATGTTTAGTGGTATCCTGGGCTTCATTAGAATGAGCAATTGCCAGCATGTTGAGGGAAATGATCCTTCCCCGCTGCTCAGCACTGGTGAGTCCACACCTGGAGTATTGTGTCCAGTTCTGGGCTGCCCAGTACAAGGGACATATGGAGCTACTGGAGAGAGTCCAGTGAACTGCCACTAAGATGATGAAGGGACTGGAGCCTCTGTCCTGTGGTGACATGCTCCTGTCCTGTGGGGACAGCTGGGACTGTTCAGCCTGGAGAATAGAAGGCTCAAGGTGGGATCTTATCAATGTGTACAAACACCTGAAGGGATGTTGTAAAGAAGAGGGATCCAGGCTCGTTTCAGTGGTGGCCTGTGACGGGGCAAGAGGCAATGGGCCCAAACTGAAGCACTGGAGGTTCCTTCTGAACATCAGGAAACTGTTTTGTACTGTGAGGGTGACTGAGCACTGGCACAGGTTGCCCAGAGAGGTTGTGGAGCCTCCATCCTTGGAGATATTCAGAAGTCATCTAGAGATGTTCCTGGGCAACCTGGACGCAAGTCTAGGTGACACAGCTTGAGCAGGGCCTGTTGGGCCAGATGATCTCCAGAGGTCCCTTCCAACCTCAACCATTCTGTGATTCTCTGATTCTGTGACATGAAACTGTAAGGAAGCTGTCAGTTCAGATCCAATTTATATCAGATTTCCACTGATAGTATGAAGGTGAAAGTCTTAAACATTCCCCATGATTCATACATAACCATTGAATTGAGGTTTCACTTGGACATTTTTTTCAAACATGAAAGACGTTTTGGTCCATGCTATTATTCAAGATATATTTTGATCTGTTTACTTTTTACTGTGTTAGATCAATGAAGAATCGAGCATTTATTTAAACTGAAAAAATGTCCAGCCAAAGCAAAACTTTCATGATAGGTTCCAATATACTGAGTTAAGATCTGCAGCATGGAATACCACCAATAAACACATTGTCTGAAGGTCCCTCTAGTAAACTGCAAACAGCATAGCCTTGCCAAATGGTCATACCACAGATAATGGAGCTTTCAAATCCAGACAGTAGGTACTTTCCCCAGTGCTCATTTCTGTTTGCAGCATTTTCTTTGATATTTTGGAGACAATACATCTGAGCTGAGGAAACTGTAACTCCATCTAGCTGGTAGAAAACCTAAGGGATTTTGCTGTGACTTTTTGATCCCCTTTCCTAGTAGGCCCCCTTGTCAGTCTTGTTCCTTTGCTAACCCATGTGGAGGATCAAAGTTTCTCCTGTAGGTCAAGCCTCCAGAACAATCAGTATTGTCCCAGCTTCTTTATCTTCTGCAGGTGTCTCTGGTTTAACTGCTCTGCTTTCACCCACAAGAGTTAGCTGGACATTGAAGATACGTAACACAGAATAAAGAAGGGTTAGTTTAAGTTGCCAATTTATAAGTCATTACAGATAAAGTGGTCTTGGGATATCATCAAAACTAATACAGTCAATGACACACTTAAAAAAGGGCCCTGAAAGTGCTTCTATATTCAGCTAGATAAGAGTGTAATTGTAATTGCAGAAATTTCATAGTGAATCTAATACTTCAACCAAGAGCTAGCCACAGGGACAAAAATTATATGCTTATATAGGTCATGGCAATTTCAAAAGGAAATGCTTTATAAAGAGCAGAAAAGCATCATGGGTAACAATGCAAATTACCATGTCAGTAACCCTAATTAAATTTAGCTGAACTTACAGTGTGGTATAGTGACTGAAGGAAAAAAAATGTTCTTCTATTTTGCCCATCTCTTACAAATTGTGCCTTATTCATACTTTCTCCCTTTCCTTGGATTCATTATTAGAGAGCTTGAGATGCCTCCCATGCTAATGGGAATTCAGGACTGAGTAAAATCATGGAATTTGAGATTTTAAAACAAAAGACCAAAACTAGCATAGAGTTTCTTCAGTTATATTTTCTTCAGAGCTGGTAACAACCCTGACAACTACTATGCTAAATTCAACATCCTCTCCTTTTACACGTGAGTTCAACAATCCAGAACCAGAAATACTAGTCTGTCTTAAGCTTTATAAGGGGTATAGTGAGAAGAAAGAAAAATGTAATCAGATTTGACCTTGCATTTCTGAAAAAATACCCCAGCAAACCCAAACAAACCTATCCTAATGGATTATGTGTTTTCCTTTAAACTTCAACTGTTGGTTGTACCAGATCAGGGACTCAATGCAATATTCTCATGCGGCTGCATGGTGTGGAACAAGTACATTAATAGGTCAGATAGGCTATGGTTTTATACAGACTGTCCAAAAAGCCCACCCTAAACAAAGCCACATAAAAAACAAAAATTTTTTTTGCCGAAACAACCTTTTAAAACTCATGATTAATCTGAATTTTTGGGTGTGGAATACATGGATCACAATTTTTTATGAAAACTAATTTAGGAAACAAAACTGCACTCTGACCTGAAAATGGTAGGGTTGGTGCTGACCAAGATACATACATTTCTCAAAATCTACTAATTTTTAGAAGGTTCAAACACACCTGAATTAGACGTGGTAAATTTAGTACTGACACAGTTACTATCACTAATACTGATGAAAGGTGTTATTGCTGCTCATGTTTCCTGTTAAAAAAAGCAAGAACACTAAAAAGATCAGTCATGCAAAAATGCAAAACAGGTAGAAGCATCTCAGATGCAGAATCAAGAATAATCACTAGAAAAAACTTCTTTTGACATAAAGGAAGCTTTTTTTTTAAAAAATCTACTCAGAAAAGCGGTGGATATTTTCATATCTTCTAGTTAAATTTTAAATCAAAACAATATCTTCTGAAAACCCAGCCTGCTCAAAACAGTACAAAAGGACTAGTACAAAGGACTAAGATTAATGAATACATTACCCAGGATGCTCCAGAGAAAGATCAAAAGTCAAATGCCAGTTCTGCATGCTCCAAGGAAGGGATTTAGTCTGGATTGTCTCTGGCCGTATCATTAAACTAGGTTGAAGAAAGGTGTGCTTTGGAAACAGTTTTACTTCACAAAGAGATTAAATATTCACAAGGCCAAACTGTCTTTCACTCTAAATGCTTAAGACTGTTGCCTCAGGTGTCAGGTAAATAATTATTAATCTGTAGTGGAAATCAGGTCATAAAGACACTTAAACTTGTAGTCGTGTGACAGAGCTGACATTGAGGTAGGCTGTTCTCTCAGTTAACCATACCATGTCATGTCTGAAGTTCCTTTCTGATTACCTTGAAACTAGTTTTCTGCTTGTAAAATGTTTCAGTTTCAATGAATCAGCATTTTCCTATGGAGAAATAGAATGTCCCATCAAACATTTTCTAATCACCTGTATTTTGATATATTTCAAGGTGTTGGAAAGCAAAGCAAAGCAAAGCAAGGTGTATCTCTGCAGTATTGCTTAAATGGAAGAAAATAATCTAGTGAAGCTTTTTGTAAAGGATAGATACTAATTCCTGCTTATGGACCAGTAGTCCGTCCCTGGGGAAATAAACTCTAATATCAACACAGTGGTGAAGGTATTGCTTAGCATATTTGTATTTGTTACTGACCAGTTAATATCCATTGTTTCATTGTGTTTGGGCGTGTTAGATCTAAATTAACAAGGACTCTACTGTAAACAATGGATGACTTAGACAGAAAGCTCATTGCAATTTTCTGGAAAACAGCCACATTTTCTGCATGGACATGAGTTGTGTAAGGTGACAATGAACTGGAAAATACAGAATATAATTAAAGGAGGCTTAATCAGTTGGGGAACTGAATGGATTCAATAGCAGAACCTCCCACAGTCTGTAGTCACTCAAATGTGCCTCTGTTACTATATCAATATTTTCCAAGGTATGTTTACTTGCATCTATTTCCCAAATGAATTTCGCTATTCACACTTGTCTTCCTAATCAGCCTCTTTCATTTTAAAGTGATGCAGCTATCCTGCTTCAAGTAAGGAGAACTCTGCATAGCCCTTAACAGCTCACATAAGCACAAAGGAGTTGAGCCCACATGGCTGAGTTGTGCATAGATTCAAAACACATCTTCTTTTGCTTTGCAGAGGTAG
Organism: Phalacrocorax carbo; assembly: GCF_963921805.1. Lineage (NCBI taxonomy): Eukaryota > Metazoa > Chordata > Aves > Suliformes > Phalacrocoracidae > Phalacrocorax > Phalacrocorax carbo. Next base: position 16,528,885 of record NC_087521.1, read on the forward strand.
AGTTTAATAGTACAGGTTTGCTGCTGAAAGGCACTACTTGTTTGTTAAGGCTGGGCCACTTCACTCTCCTGAAATGGGAGTTCTGTTGTGAAGTCCCTTCTGTAGGAAAATGTTAACTTGCTCTTTAGGCTACTTTCCAGAAATGTCATCAAAAAGACTTAATTTGGATGACTTCTGCTTTTATTAATGACACCTTGAAAAAGACTGGGAAGCTTGAAGAAAGGGCAGTGATGAAAGAAAAATATGAATTCCAATTATGAAGGAAAAATTTCTCCTAACCAATTCTGACTATTAATCATCAGCTCTTACATTTTATGCATGCAAGCATGCTGTTTTCTGCACTTTTTGATGCTATTTTACATATGTAAAATTTCTTCAGGAACCATATTGCCACAAAAAGAACAGCTTTTAGTTTCTAATAATATATAATGAAAATTTATACTGACTCAGAACTTTGCAGAACCCAGAGCAATCAAATTATTTATCGCAGGTGTTCTTGGTGAGCAATGTTTCTCCACTCATAAGCTATGAGTTAAAAGGTTTAAAAATAAACAGAATGTTATTGAGGAAATAGAATAGAACATCTACTTGGGAAAACTGGATAAAATATCAGCAGGAGGTTTGATTACCTCACACAGTGTAGTTTGCCAGCATTCCCAAAACCAGTCATTTCTCTGATCAGGTGTGGCTGATGGGGTGCTAGCTCCTCCCTTTCTCCACTTTTTCTTTTACTCCCTTTTCATTGTGCAGTCAAATTTATCAATAACTTACAGGTACATTTGTGTGTTTGGGGAGGAACTATTCTACTGTGTCAACTAGTTGAAGTGGTCTCTAGCCAGGGGGAAGGCCATACAGTAATCTGACATATAGGCTCCAGTTTTTGATGTCTTTACCCCAAGAAGCATCTGTCCCCAGAATCAGTCACACGCATACCTCACTTTACAATTCCCACCAAGCTCTGCTGATAGTTCTGAGGGAGCCTTTTCCACATGCCTTAATTTCAGATGGGATAGAGTTAGTTTTCTTCATAGTAGCTAGAATGGGGCTGTGTTTTGGTTTTGTGCTGAAAACAGTGTTGATAATGTGGAAATGTTTTAGTTGTTGCAAAGTAGCGCTTACACTGGTCAACGACTTTTCCATCTTCCCATGCTCTGATGGCTGCACAAGAAGCTGGGAGGGGACACAGCCAGGACAGCTGACCCCAACTGGCCAAAGGCCTATTCCATACCATATGACCTCATGCTCAGTATATAAAGCTGGGGAAGAAGAAGGAAGGCAGGACGTTTGGAGTGATGGCATTTTGTCTTCCCCAGTAACCGTTACGCGTGATAGAGCCCTGCTTTCCTGGAGATGGCTGAACACCTGCCTGCCCATGGGAAGGAGTGAATGAAAATTTTGTTCTGCTTTGCTTGCTTGCATGGCTTTTGCTTTCCCTATTAAACCGTCTTTATCTCAACCCACGAGTTTCCTTACTTTTACTCTTCTGATTCTCTCCCCCATCCTGTTGTAGAGGAAATGAGCAAGCAGCTGTGTGGTGCTTAGTTGCTAACTTGGGCTAAGCCATGACGCCATATATGATTTTCACAGAGAAAGATCAGCATAATTTATGAATTATCCCACATTACAGAGGAATCTGTTGAGTATGACCATGGTCCCTTTTTACATTACCTTGATCAGTGCTTAACTCCATAGGGCTTCTTGATTCCAGCATACATTAACTAGTGTGTAACACAAGGCACACCAGACACTGATCTCTCACTATTTGTATCCCAGGCATGAAAAACAGTGGTGCCTAGATCATTGAACTCCTGTGACCTGAGAAACCACAGGTTTGACAGCTTCTCCACTGTGTGAGGAGACATTTTGTTGACCCCTGATGACCTGTCTCAGCACAGTTAAGCCTATCGCCCGAGAGTATGAGCTGTCTGTAGAGAATCTGGCTATGTTCAAGTCACAGTAATTTGGGATCCTGTCTTCAGAGGATATGCACTGTCCACATAGTCAAACACCTGCTCCAACATTAAAACTTAAAAGTATTTTAACAGAATTGGCATGATTTGGTAATGCATATGAGACCCAGCCTACATAGCAATTCTCTTCATTAACTCACAGATGCTTGAGATACCTTCTCTCCAACAGGGACATACTCTCAGGAAATTAGGTTACTCATCTTATTAAACAGTAAGTAGCTCTAAAGTGACCTCCCTTCTCCTTCAGCTGTCCATGTTGTATTTCTTACATTTATAGGAACTATTTATTATTTTTAAGGGATTTATTCAGCTCTCACTTCCTTAGTAGTGAAGAATGATTACATGTTTGTACATAGGCTGGTGTTAAATCCTTTGAAAAAATGACAAATGTGTAACTCTTTGTAAGCTAGTGTTGTCTGTGGGCTAAAAGGAAAGAAAAAGAAATAAAAAGCGGAAAAGGAATCTGTAGCTTATATTAGTCCTAAGAAACTAGATTGAATCACACTTTGGAAACTTCCACCCTCTCACTTGGGCATTGTTGTTGTGTCATCAGCAGCAAATAGAAGCACCAGGCTGTTTGCAGGTGGAAAAGAAGGAGGCATTCTTCAGTTTCACCTTTCTATCTCAAAAATTTAGAGTGGCACTTTGCTCTGTAACAAGCCAGGCTGTGACAGGAAAAGGCACAGAAGGAGGGAGTCAACTGTTGTTGTATGTTACTTGAACAACTGTTGTCTGATTCGAGCTTGGTGTTGGCTTCTACCCTGAGGCCGCCAGCTGCAGTGTGCTGATCTACATTATCAAAGGCCAAGAGTGCCTAGCTGAACAAAATTGTACTCATCCTGGCTTTTGGAGCTGGGATCCACCCTTCAGCTCCACACTGAAGCCACAGCACTTCCACACTCCCAGTGATCTCCCTTAATAATAATTCCAGAGGCCTCTAGCATTAGATGAGGTCAAGGAGACCTAACTCACTGAACTTCCCTTTTTTGTGTTTTGAGTCACTGAGGCTGAAAAGTGTTCACTGACTCATAGCTGTAAATCCCACCCCTATTGGTCCTGGGGCAGTGCTCAAAGGAGCTTCCTGATGACATCACCGCACCATTAAGAAGCTACGTGATCCAAATCATTTAGGAATTCAGAAAGTCTGGCCAGCCCTGGTTTATCACTAAAATAATCTATTCCCTGTTCTAACCCAAGTGAAAGGTGCCAACTGATTGCAGAATGATTTTCTCCTCTGTACAGTGAAGTTCTTTCTGGCTGTATGTGAGAGTATGGCATATACTGATAAATGTGTCCTACTTTCAGAGGCCGCAAATGAAGCTGGAACCTAGGCACTTGCTCAAGCCTCTCCAGATGCCACTTCAGCTCCTGCTTGAGTCCCAGATTTCACTGGGCAGGTCATGCTCCCTCTGTGTTTCAGCTCCTGTCTGTAAAATAAGGATTGTAATAACACTCATTTAATACTTCTTGTCTATCTTAATTACAAAGACTATGTGGGGTTGATGTGTGGCTATATCTGTGCAATGCTGTAGAGCTTAGTTCAGTAGGTACCCCTAAATGCAACTGTAGTAAAGAAACTCTTCCTTGCAGTTCTTTTTGTAGCTCTCAACACTGCAGTAAAAGGTTTTATTTCTTCTGTTACTTCCTTGCCAGGATTCAGGTTCAGGATACCCTGTTTCTGTTGCGGCAGCTCACGATGCCACAAATACTCATATTATGAATAGATTCATGTTTTCCCTGTGATGATAAGAATGACATAACCTGCTGCCATGAGGCTGATCCCCTATCCAAGTCTTACAGTGAGAGTGAAAATAGAGACTTCTTTTCCACTAATAATAATGTTTATTATTACATTATTATTCTTAACAGTATTTTATGCGAAGTAGCCAAAAATTTGTCTATTTATTTGGAAATACCCAATTGTGATACTTTTTTATATGGGCAATTTGCCTCTTTCTACTCTCACCTGGAAGTTGTTTATCTTGCTTTTTGCTACTACGCAAAACTCTTAATTTTTTCTTATACTTCATGCAGTGCTAAGGAGACAGCTCAGCTCCTACATGTAATAGAAAACACAGACCAGAATCATTACAGAAGGTTTGTCATCGAAGCTACAGCAAAGCTGGAATTACTGGGGTGTCATTTGTCTGTCTGCTCTAGAAAACCTACAGTGTCCATGAGAAACCAGTTGAAACAATGTGAAAGTCATTAATTTAAACCACTCCTGACTAGTGTTTTAAGCTGGGTGTTTTGTAGGGTTATGTGTGCATTAATACAGGATTAAAAAAAAAAAAAAAGACAGAAAGAGATTTCTCCTCACTAACTAATGAACACTGATTGAAAAGTCCCCTCTTAAACAACGGTCATTTACCTTTGGCTAAACAAAATGAGATCACAAAGATAAGGTTAAACTTTAAAACAAAATTAATGATGCTAACTTTAACTCTTGCTGTTCTTTAATTATTGATGTCACTATATTGCTGGCCTTAAAGGTTCAGACATTTATAAACACATCCCTGTAGGTATGGCTGCAAATCTCTTTGGGATTTAGCCAGCTAGCTGAAATTTCTAATTTAATAAAAATACAAGCAAACAAAAAATATCATCTGTTTACACAGTTGTCTGAAAAAGTCATGTTTAGAAAAGTGAAAATAAAATACATTACTTCCTAAAACAGGGCAAATTTAAAGCAGTCCCAGTGAAATTCCTCTCTATTGCCCCACAACTCATAAAAAGGATCCTTTTTTTCCAGTAAGCAGGTACAGTGTGAGCAGAGGCAAGCATCTAATAAGACTGAGAGGACAAGTGATGTTCCATCATACACTTAGTTTTATGAAATTGATGGTATGATGGTTTTGAAGCATTTCTACAGACCATGTTATTGGGCATACAGACTGTTTTTCTGCAGTAGTATAAATGATTTTCAGTTCCATTGAACTATTCAAGTTGAGCAGGATAAAACCCTGAAAAGGCAAATATTTCAGGAAAGAATTCCCCCACTTATTTCCAGAACTGACTGTTCTTTACCAGAGCATCTAATGTGTCAGTCCTCTAAGTAACGCAGCTTTGATATTGTGTTGATGATTTTGATATTGACTTGGCAAAAGCAGAATGTAAATATATGGTCTTCATGTGTCTCATTTGTATATATTATCATTCTGTAGATTAAGTAAAATCATGAGTCAGTGGAAATTCTGAAGGTTATTTTTTATTCTTATTGAACTTCTGCACAGTTCCTCATCCACAGCTTTTAAATTACCTTCCATACATGAAAGTCATTCCTCCCTTCTGCAGACAGAGGTACTAGTGCACGGAGAGGAGCAATTAATCCCAAACTCTCACAAGGCATCACTATGACAGACCTTCTAGATGTTAGCCGTATTACTGTTCAATAAAGGTAGAACAGCTCAACATTCAAGTTAATCTTTTTTTCATTGGTACTTGAACTGCACACACAAAATATGGAAGCTCAGCTGAATAAATAGACTTCCGTGTCCAAAATGGTCATCAGTATCTGCAAACATCAGTTAAGATACACAATTCCATATGTGATAGTATGAACAGATAATTTGGGATGTAGTGGTTACCAATGAAATGTTTTATTTCAGGTGTCAGCATGAAAAAATTATTAACCCTTTTTTCAAGCCTTTCTGAGAGGCAGGACAAAGATTAGTTATAAGTGTGTGTATATTACAATAGCAAAATAAGTATTGCTAAGACATCTATTTCTTGTACATGGTATTCTTCCAATCTTTTGCTGATACACATTACTTTTGGTATCAGTAACAGACATGTGCAACGCTCACTTTATGGCTATATCATCAGTGAAAACATACGCCCCATTCCATACATAACTACCTTTGGAAATTGCTGTTATGTTTCATACTTCGTCTAGATTTATAACCTTTAATTTCCCTGTATGTCTCAGGACACTATTAATTTATACAGTTCTTTGTTAGTATGGTTCCATTAATTTATGGAATTGTACTTTTGTAAGTGCTTTGAAATTGCTTGTTTAATGGAAAATGTAACTCCTGAAATAAGAGCTTGCATAAATGTCTGTGTTCTGTAAGTGTAGGTGTCTCACATTTTATTATTTTTCCCAATTACATAAACATGTGAATTACTTCTATGGCCCAAGGTCTTGGTAATAACTAATATACTAAAAAATAATTAATGTAAAATATTATTATGCTTGCTGACTGCCCTCAAGATTACATTTAGTCTGTATATAAAATAGCTAAGAGTTTAATTTTTTAGGATAGTCTTCTGCAAGGCTTTTCTTAGTTTCAGATATTTGAAGTCCTTAAGCCTCCCTTATCTTTCTGGAATGCTATAGTAATTCTAGTTTAGCGACAACATAGTGGAGTTCAAATACAGGAAAATGTCCGTATGTTTTTCCTGATAGTTTACATACTATACAGTGCCAATGATTTGAAACCCTGAGTTGAAAGTTCCAGGGATGAAGAGAAGAAAAAAAAAAATCAACCAGTAGAATAACTCAAACATTGGGAGATTTTTGTAAAAGAGAAGAACAGAAATAGTAAAATAAATGTGAAGAAAGACAGAAACATAAACCAAACTGGAGTTCCTGGGATATACTTATGTGGTTTACTTCGAAGTACTGTGTAGATTTGAATTTCCACTGTCCTACACTGGGTCTCCTCCTTTATTCTGTGCAAGATGAATGTTGAATAAAACAAAAATGCTCTTAGTTTGATTTGGCCACTTTGCGCTAACTCTGAGAGGCAGTTAATGACCGCTGATAGTGAAGGGCAATGAAACAATTAGACACTTCTATTTAAATAATTCATTTGCATTCTGAAAAATGATATGTCATCAACTTTACAAGCTGCATCTCAATCATTTGTTCCAACTCTGCTGCACTATATTTTTTCATTTTCCTTTTTAGCTCAAGATGAAAATCAAGAGACAATTGTGATTTTGTTCTGTGCATTGCAAAATACTTCAGTGGAAGCTGACATGAGTATTGGAAGCTCCGTGTGGAGAGAGAGGGAGGAAGAAGGAGGGAGAGGGAAGAAGAGAAGTTTTGCAGGGGGAAGGGGAGTAGAAGTAATAGGTTAGTTTTTCTGGGAGAGCAGGTATACCTGTATGCTTAAGGACAGAAGAAGAATTAATCATTCATTCAAAACTAATAGGTTCTGCTGATTCATTACTTTAGAGACATCTAGCTACACTGAAACATTAATAGATGGGCTTGAATGAGTTTTCAATGGTATTGCGAATAGCAATAACTAAGGAGATACATAAAGCATATGGTTTGGAAATATTTCTTGTTGGACTTTTTTCCAATTCCTTGACATTCTTTTCTGAAAAACGTCCATTTTATAACAGAAAATGGGGATTCCCTTTGCCTATCTGCACAGGGAACATGCTTAGGACATGTGAAGAAAGTGAGGCGTAGGGGTGAAACATGCCGTGCTTCAACAATCATCAGCCAGCCTAACAGTCCCTGGAAGGACGTTAGCATTCACGTGTATAGGGACAGAAGAATTTCTAGTGTGTGTGGGGATAAAATGGGGACTGGGAAATGGAAAGATAACAGAAAAGCAGCTTAGAGGTAGGCTGAGTCAGCTCATGCAAAACTGCTGTCTTCCATATGCTGTATTTCTGGGGTTTGCTGTAATTTAAAGGGGTGCACTCAACAGGCTGGCAAGTACTTAAAGCTCTGACCTCATATATTTTGGTTTTGATTTACAGCTTGAGATGTCTGAATACTTGATACTCCTGGTCCTTTGGACCCTGACAGCAGCCACAGGTCAGCTGTTGAGTGATGACTGTGACTGTAACTTTGGTGAATGCAACAGCTCTGAAGAAAACTGTTAGGGCATACTACTGCTCTCTCTTTGTTCTTGCAGGACTGCTTGTTACTTTTTATGTGCCATGATGCATTAAGAATTGAATAGAATATTTTAGGCCATCCAGCATGTAGCGTATTGATTGGGTAAACCAGCATTCTAGAAGGTGGAAAATTATTACAGTTGGGTTAATTTTTCTTCATGGAAAAGGAACTGAATGTTCAGATTAAAATTCTTTCTTTTTTTTACCTCTTTTTTACTTTCTAGTTAAGAGTACAAGGGTAGTTTCTGAATCTTTCCAATTTCTATTATTCAATCTCTCAAATTTCTATTATTCAGGACAATAATTGGATTAAGCAGCTAGAATGAGTTAGAATGGGTTCTTAATGTAAAAGCAAGTTTTCTTGAACCATACCAGATTTGAGGTAGTGGATGTGTAAAGATTTCATTCAACAAATTGCTAAATATTACCTTCTAATAGAAAATCCTCATGAACCTCAAAGAAGTTGCAGACAGTTGCCATCTCTCAAGGCTGGGGTGTCTTGACATGGTGTAGGAATGAGACCCCAGAAAATAATTCTAGGAAATGAATGGTTTAGGGTTTTATTTATTTTACTTTTTCTTGAATAGTTTTCACTTTTCTTTTGAATCATCCTCATATTAAGCAGGCATTGTGTAGAGGAATGATGAAACATGGGAGGATATTATAGCATGTGACAAAGGAAGATATAGGACGGTTGAATGGCAGTGGAGCCAGAAATAAAATGCTGCAAATGATCCAGAGGAGAGGTGAACAAATCAAAAGTTTCTAATCTTACGTCAGCAAAAAAACTAGCTACAGAATTTGATCTCTATTTTAGATCAGTGGTGTTAATAATAAATTAAACAACATATTATCCTGTTACTGTCAGAAGCAAATGTAAGCCAGAATATTACTGGTGAAACAACATTTTGCTGAATATTACTGATGCAGAAATGACAGACGGATCTCCAACTAGGGTCAGACAGAGCTTGTCTTACTACTGAGGTGCAGAGGAATAGGCATTTGATCCCTTGCTGCAACTAGCATGGCTTCCCAGCTGGGTCTGCTTCATGACTGGCCACACTGGACCCTGGGTGCACTGTTTGCACCCACCAGTGTGTCATGATCCACTGTTGGGTTGAACAATTTGGCAGAGGTTAAACCCCCTTGCTTTCCAACCAGCCTCAAGTAGCTCTGGGTGGTTGAGGGCAGCTGGGCTTAACTTCTGATTAACTCAAATGTTTTATTGTGACTAGGTTTCTTTTACATTCTCGGAAACAGAATTAAGACTCAAAACGGAGTCAGGTGCCAAGTCGCTTTAGTTGGCCAACAACAAGTATGCAAGAGAAAAGGAGAAAAGAGTGAGAAAAGAGTGAGAAAGGGAGAGAGAGAGTTGTGATAGCTACCACCACAGATCTGTGGCATCCCATTGGTCTGACATATCTTCGAATATGATGGGAGAACATTCTTCTTTCTTCATTCTTACTTCTTTCTTCCATTCCGTTCCTGCAGGTCCCTGCTGGTTTAACCTTTTATAGCATTGTTCTCAGAACTTTTTTGCATACCCACACCTCCCATTCAGTGATGGGGACGCATGCCCAGTACTGTCACTAGAGAGTCTAGAGGGTCCGAGCCCCCATATGTGGTCAGTCAACCCTGGTCCCAGGCACATTCACAGAGGACTAGGGCTATGTGCTCTGAGGCAACAGGGTGCATACGTGTTCCTGTCCGGTCAAACTTTCCTTGTTGCTGTGGTGATGAGGTTGTGGTGGTTAAACTGTCCTGCTCAGTTGCCATGGTGGCTAAAACTGTCCTGCCAACAATGTTGAGACAAGTTTCTAGTCCCTTACACAGTGTTGACATGAGACGGATACTGCTTCTGGTGCCCGGTACTGCTTCTGGTGCCAAGTCGCTTATGTTGTTTCGTATAGGCTTGTAGGAAGCTTAAAAAGTATCTAATGGGTTAAATAGCATGGTCCAATGTTTACAGCAGGAGCATAACGTATATGGAGCTTGATACCATTTTATGTCTTATTTGCTGTTTGACTTTCATCATAAAACCCCGTCTCAACTTCCTCTTCTGTAAAAAGATGTTAATCGTTCCCGTCTTTCAAATACTAGAAAAAGCTTTGTTTTGTATAGAAAATATTATCATTAATTGTTCTAAAATATTTATTCCACCAAAAAGTTAGTAGTTATTTTTTTTTACCTGGAGATCCAGGGAAGTAGACAGATTGTCAGCTACTGCACTCCAGAAACAGAGAATTGCATGGGAGTTTGCTCAAAGTTTGTCTGTCAGAGCAACTAATAGGTTCAACTTTTTCTTTATCATGTGGCAGCTGAGCCCTGAGAATAATTTAACGATTCTCAGAAAGTTTCTTCTCTCATTTGAAAGAAAGTTGACAAATAAGTCTATCTAGGAACTGATATGCTAATAAACTATAGTACAGTTGTGAATTCTTTAAATAATGAAGTTGACTAAGGTCAGATGCCAAAGTCAACATGAGACAAAAAATTGTATTGCAAGAGTAAATGCTGCTTCCATTTAACAGTTTAGACTAATATTTTTGAAGACTCTATTCTGCTTGAGACAGAAGTTCATAGCCAATGAGTGTTAAAATTGTATTCTTTAGCTCTGGTGAATAGAATTTAATGGTTATATTGTAATTCTGGAATGCAGCTGTTTTCTTCTAAAACAGATGTGTCAGGTTTGCCTGGCATATTTGCTTGCTAACACATGGTTTTTAGAAAATCTAATGAACAAGAATATAGAACAAGAATAATTTTCCTTCAGATTCCCTTTTTTATGACTGTTATTCTACAGTATGATCATTATCCAGAGTGCAAGGATAGAAAACTTCTGATTAGCACTGCTATGACTCTTCCAGGTTATATGATAAAACTCCACCAAATCTATGTAACAGCTTTTGCCTTGCCACTGTCATACACTCTATATAAGGCATGGGTATTTGGATCCAAATTAAACTCAGAATAAGACACTGTATTCTGATAGATCAGTTATTGCCAAAATATTCTACACTAAAATAGTAGAACTTATTAAAGCTGAGTAAAGTTAGGTTGCCTGTTTTCTGACTGAAAAGTTCTTATTACTTGGGAATAGGAAGTAGGATCCATAGTATCAGTGGCTAAATTCTAGCATATTAATTTGTGTTTAGTTAGTACTATAAAGGGTCAAGACTAGGACCTTCATCTTCTATTATCTCTGGCATTGCTAGCTTTTATGGCACTGTGTATGGCAGATCTGGCTTTCCATAGAAGAAACATCTGAGATAAACTGATGAGCTATCTACAGAACAGGCTAAAGGAATAAATTGTGTGACAAAATCTACATTAAGATGCTGTAAAAGCTCTCAGCTCACACACAATCTATCCACAAATTAATCTCCTATCAATGTGATTTAGGAGATTTAGTGTACAGTTATTTTGGGGTGTATTCAACAGTTATATAGATCCAAATAAGGTTAAAAAGAAATCTAATCTATTCTTTTATTTAATTCCCGACTTTTCAGTACATTTAACCATGAGTGGACCTTACGATTTGTGTGACTTTTCTTTGCCTACATTGTTTACAGTGATGTAATTGTGATAGCTGTTTCTGCTTTTTTTATTTCTTTCTTTTTTTAAAAGAAATCTTGTGATGGAGAGTATTAGAATCAATATTTAGTACTGACCAGTTTTTAGTTTGAAGATCTTATGACTGGTTTCCTTTTTAATATTATCTAAGGTCTAATGTAAATATTTTTGGCTCAAATTTTGAGTCACCCAGGAAAACAAAAGATAATGATCAGGATACATGCATTTGAATATTTTATTTCTAAAGTTCTGTCAGAGTCAATCATATATTTCATTTGTTAGTGATTTCTGAATTAGAGATGAGCTTGAATCCAGAGTGTGAACACTCTTAAATATTAGGGTGTTTGGTATTTGGCCAAATTTCTGCCCATCACTTAGTGCCAAGAGTAGGACAGGTTTTAACTTGCTGTGCTGAAATTTGTCATAAAACTCTCCCCTTTTGTCTTTCTAGAATCTGCCCAACATCATTTGAACAGCAAAAGGGAGCCAAGTAAAAGAAACAGAAACAAGCCATCCAGGTCCAAAGAAGTTTTCCATCACACTTTAAAATTAAGTGACTCAAATTGAGATTTAATTTACATGTTAGATTTAATATCACACTCATTGCATATTAATTAAATAGCAATGGATCATTTACCAGCCCATTTAATGAGGTGTAACAATGTCTGCATATAAAATATACAGACGCTATTATTACACTGTCCTTAAACTTCAGTAAATCTGCTTGAATAATTACTAGTGCTTCAGCAATATACAGTATCTAATGCACATCTGCATCAATTCATTGGTATAATTGATACAAACAGGTACCAAGTAACTTCCAAGAGCCTGTGTTCCTATCCATCTACATAGTCACTGAAAGCATCATAGGGTTGCTCCTTCAGATTACTTTTAAATCTCTTTAAATTGCATCAGCACCAAACAAGGAATAAAAAAGGTATGAAAAAAAAATCTAAAAGTAGCTATACTTAACTTATTTGGAATACACCTCACAAGACTGAATAACTGGTATAATTTTAGTGTGTATAAGCTTCTCTGCTTATGGTTATGGGTAAATTATTAGCAATAGTAAATGCTGTACTGTCAACACAAATTATGTCAATCTGGAGGTGTCATGGGTTCAGAAAAATCCATTGTATGAAACTGGCTTGTATTATTTCTTGACTAAAGATACTGGTAAAATAACTTCTCTCTTCCTTTGATTTCCACTGGCTGAGGTCTGGGCAGACAACTGATGAAGTGAAAGTGACTTCTTGATTGGTGGCTATTTCCCACATTTTAAGGACAAGTGTCTCATGGCCATACTGTAAATACCTCTTCTCAAAGTGAAGACTGGATTTAAAAAGTCAATCTTTTACCAGATGTTCATGGCTCAAACTTGAGGGCTCTCACCTACACACTATTTAACAGTATCTACTGTCATGGTTAAAAGATTGCTTTATGTAAACCGCAGTCTGACAACACTATAGGATTCCTGGTGATGCAGGAGTATTTTAGCAGTACCACCTTAGCTGAGTCACAACCACAAAACCACAGAATCACAAAACCACAGAATCACAGGATCACAGAATGGTAGGGGTTGGAAGGGACCCCTGGAGATCACCTTGTCCAACCCCCCTGCTTGAGCAGGCACACCTAGAACAGGGGGCACAGGACTGCGTCCAGGTGGGTTTTGAATGTCTCCAAGGAAGGAGACTCCACAGCCTCCCAGGGCAGCCTGTGCCACTGCTCTGGCACCATCACAGGAAAGAAGTTTTTTCTCATATTGAGGCGGAACTTCCCCTGTTCCAACTTGTGCCCGTTGCCCCTTGGCCTGTCATTGGGCACTACTGAAAAGAGCCTAGTCCTATTGTCCTGACACCCACCCTTTAGATATTTATAGGTATTGATGAAATCCCCCCTAAGTCTTCTCTTCTCCAGGCTGAACAAACCTGAGTCTCTCAGCCTTTCCTCATAAGGGAGATGCTCCAGTCCCCTGACCATCTTGGCAGCTCTCTGCTGGACTTGCTTGAGCTGTTCCCTGTCCTTCTTAAACTGGGGGGCTCAAAACTGGACACAGTACTCCATATGTGGTCTCACTAGGGCAGAATAGAGGGGGAGGATACCCTCTCTCGATCTGCTGGCCACACTCCTTTTAATGCAGCCCAGGATACTGTTGGCCTTCTTGGCCACAAGGGCACAGTGCTGGCTCAGGGTCAGCTTGTTGTGCACCAGCACTCCCAGGTCTTTCTCAAAGTCACTCTCAGCCAAGAAACACTCTGGTGTCTTAAGAGGTGATTCTCAGACAGAGCTCAGATAAAGGACAATCAGCCATGATCTAATTAAGAGCAACTGACTGACTTATTCACAAAACTTGGAAAGAAGTATGAACAGAAGGAAAGACTTTTCTCCACATATAAGCTAGAGCTCTGTAGGGAAAAAAAAGGATGGATTAGAATTAAGGTGTTATCCTGCTGTTTCAGATTTTTGATGTAATTTGACAGTTAGACAGTCTAGCACCCACAAAGTTTTAGAAATATTTGGGTATTTCAAATAGTTGGCTTACACTATTACTTAACCAAGGACCTGCAAAATGTTCTCATCTCAACTGATGAAAATAAATCAAGTTTTCTTTAGTGAGTTTAATTACTGATGTTTTTCTTGCTCTTTTAAAACTAAACTTACATATTTCTAGTGAATGGACATCTTTGGCTGCCTTACATAGTTAGATGTGCTCCAGTTTGTAATCTTTTTAATTTATCAGAGTTTCTGAAACTTGTAGACTTCATTTCCCCAGATCATTTATTAGGAATGAGAAGGAGGAAGTAATTTTCTTACCTCTCTTCTCACTTTGTGAGAGATCCCAAATAAAAAAAAAAAACCAAAAACATTTAGTTGGAATGAGGATATAACTTGCACCTACATAAAAGGCTTTGTGGTGCTTTAACATTATTAATATTTATGTTTAATTTTTCTTAGTAGAAATGATTGCCTTATTTTTTCCATTTACAGATGAGAAACTGGGAGAGGGGAGAGAAAAAGGGTTGAGGAGGTTCAGAGTGTTATGAGTGGTCAATCAGTCAGTTATGGCCAAGCTTCCAAATATTTATGTGTTATATATGTTTATATGTCTTCATACTCCTAGTTGTATATCAGAATACAGCTTTGTTGTACAGTGCAATTAATATCAACATACTTGACTAAAACTTTGAGGCAAAATAAAACAAGAGATTTCCTGCCAGCAGCAAATCAGGGGAGAAAATGGCCAGGAGGGTGAATTCTTGTCTAATTTATATCCTGCCCAACATCAGAGAGTTCAGTGTTGCTGTTTGATTAATGATTTCTATAGTTAATGGAGCTGTACTACTGTAACGAAGGGAAAAAGTATGGTCCATTGACTTTCATGGAGTGACACTGACCATATATTAGTGCAATACTAGGGCCTTACCTTGTGCAAGCTGACCAGGATTTTCAAGACTACCTGTTGATTTGTTATATTTCAGTATAAACCATGTCAAAACAAAAGGCTATATAAACTGATGTTTTACCTCCAACCATAGCTAGTGCCAGATATTCAAAGAAACAAACCTCAGAAAAACTAGCTAAATGTTCCAAACTATTATTACAGGTTAGAACGGCATTTCCCTTCAGTCTCGGTTTTTATGCCTGCATCTATGTCTTGGTTTAAGTCTCATACATTTTTATCCAAGCTAATATAACAGTTCACATTCATACTGTTCCTCACATAAAAATTCCCTGACATTTTTTGGTTTTTTTTTTCCACAAAGTTGAAACAAGCTGTGAGTATTTGATTGAAGCACACAAATCCCAAGTAATTTGAAGGCAACAAGATATTTTAATTAGGGGTGGCTGACCTTCTCTCAATCCTTGTGTCCCACCAGGAATGACCTTTCAATTTACAACTTTCTGTTGGCCTTTTCAGTTTGGAAAGCCATTATACATAAGCTGCTCTCTCTCAGCTTCACAGGTAAACACTGCCTATATAAATTGTCTGAGGGAAGCTGGTATTTTGTCACTTTCTGACAGGCTTGGACTTCCTAACCGTTACTTACTTGGCATAGCAAATGGGCTAGGCAACACCAAATGACAGTCCCAAAGCCATGTCTCAGTATAACACTAGAAGCCTCCTCACTGGTGCGTCCAAAAATCTAATAGTTGCCAGGCTACACATAAACTGAAACATCTGCTGATGAGCCCTGACTCATCTTTGAACTCTCTTGCCTGCCTGCATCTGTTGTTTCTTGTTTTGTACATTAATATAGACTTAATTAAAGACCTGGGAGCAAGGATTGCCTAGGCGCAATACCTAGCATGATGGGTCTTTACCTCACGAGGCATATTCCCTAGCTCTGTAACAACTGGAATATATAATTTAATTACGCTGTTGGTTTGGTTTGGTGGTTTTTTTTTGTTTGTTAGTTTTTAAATTAAAAATAAACAATCAGCAAAAATACCAACCAAACAAACAACCTGGAAGGGGCTGGATTATTTGAAATTTTCCCCAAATTTTTGGGGCTTACTTTTTAATCTTAGCTGGGTGAAATGATTGTAGAACACCTCCATTCAAAACACCCAGACATCCAACCTCACAAACTGAACTTGGTCACAAACTGAGTTTTACCTTCAGTAGTTGCCTTTGCCTGTGCTGGACTACTCTTGGACAATAGAACAATTTCACATATGCAGGAGAACTGAAAGTGTTAAGTAAAGCTGATTTTTCATTTACAATAATACCTTTTCATTTTATATTTTGATACTGAAATCTGAGTATTTTTCAAACAGTTTCTATTGTGTTGCTTCCAAGATTACTATACTTCATTTGCTTTGTACATGCAAGGAATAATTTGTGGTAGTTCTCTGTTGATGGCTGGCATATATTGACATTTACCATTTAAATATGATCAAATATAAATATGATCTAAATATGATCTCATTATCTGTATTCATACACCATTTCAATAGTATATGAGTCAGAACTTTCTCCAGCATTGTGATAAAAGAAATTCAATGTCCTATTGTCAGAACTGCTGCCCACTAATAGAGGTGACTGGAACTTGAGTCATTAAAAGCAGAAGGACAGCAAGGTCTTGTATTTTTGTGTTGGCTAACCCATGCCTTCAAAATATATCAAGAGTACCCTGAAAGTTAAAAAATAATAATGGTAACTGTAGGTGCTGGAATATGATCTAAAGATAAATTCAGTGAAAACCTGAATGCTTTACATTGTCTGTCTTCTGTGTTTGGAGAAGAGTGAACACCCTGCATACTTTCTGCCATGTGGGATATGCCCATGACAGAAAAGTTAAGTAAAATTAGGGCTTCAACTTCCTTGTGTACACAGAAGAGAGACATGCCTCAAAGAATAGCTCAGAATGAGCTATTCCATTAAAATTAGAACCTAAAGTGTATTTGCATAACCACGAAAATACTAATAATTTTTGTACAACTATTTTTAGTCTCCTTTGCTTCTGAGATTTTCATGTTGAGTTATAAGATGCACAGACTAGGTATAATGGCCTGAAACTTACACGTAAATTTTTAGGATATAGTCTTTTGTCAGATGAGTGTTCTTCAAGCAGCTAGTTTTGGGGACTAAAATTACTTCACTTCTTAAAAGGAAAGGAATTTCTTGCATGTCAGCAATTCAGCTGAACTGTTACTAGGTTTCAGTTGTCAGGCACCCAACCAGGAAGGAGCAGGGCTGACAGTGCAGAAAATAATCTGTTATATTGTATCTGGGAACCAGATTTGTTGTATTGGTGAAAAGCACTATCTGGGGCCATTCATTAACTAGGCAAATGAGCTATTCCAGTCCCCCGAATTTTCTGTTGTATTCTTACACATCCTGAAATAGATCCTTTTGACTTTAATATATACTTGACACTGACTATTGACATTTTTCTGAATATCCACATATAAAGTCTTCTGTTTTCCTACAGCACAACACCTATTGTTTCTCTTCTTTCACTTTCATGTCTCCTGACATAAAAATCTCATTTGTAAAAGGACCATAATGACTTATGTACTGTATTTCAAAAATAAAATTTAACATTCAAAAAATAATCAAGCATGATATGAGGTAGTGTGGTCTTACAAACCCAAATGTTCTCCATTTATCAAACCAAGGAATCTCAATAGGATCAGACCTTGTCTTAAGAGGCAATACATTAGTGATATTTAATGTCTTGGGTTACATTTTCAAGCATTTTGCAGGAGAATGTTTGAGGGTATGACTCATATTAGTGATCTTTCAATTTTATTAAAAAAATTAATATGATTTTATAAGTGTTTGCATAGCTATGCAAATCCCAAATGCAACCCAGCACTAAGAATAAGTTTAATGTACCAATTTTAGAAAAAGACAGCTTAAACTTAGGTCTAAGCACATATTGCTATATATTGATAGAACAGGGTTTAAACTGTCTATCTCAAAAACCAGCATTCACCTTTCATTTCAACTGTATATCACACTAGCTGCAAAGAGAGAGAATAATTTCAGGCAATTTTTTCCAAGTTCAATTAATATGCTTGGACTCAGGTAACACAAAATTGTACCTACATGAATAATTCCACATACAGTTAGTCCAATTTATATTTTTTATGAATGATAGTCATCTGGAAAGGCATTCTTTATTATTTTAGTTATAACATTATTTTTTTCTTATAAGTTCCTGGATTTTTTTTTTTTGAAGCAGCTGTGATATCTGTATTCAACATATATTTTAATATGTGTATCAGGCAAGTTAAAGTATATAGCAAGCTAATCATCACAGCTTTTATTTTTCAATGTCCATATGTACATGTGGATACTTATGTACATATTTAATAGTGGAAGAAAGCATATGTGTAAGAGTGGGAGAAAGGGTATGTGTAAGTGTTGTGATCTGAGTACAGAAACCTCCCAAGGCTTTTTTTTTTTTCTCACAGATGTTGATTTGTCAGCATGTGTTTTCAAGTACAGGTAAATTAATAAATGCAGCTTTGTACATATTCATGTGTAAGCCAGTGAAAAACCTGAAAAAACCGCCTTCTTTATGCTCTGTAATAATGCTTTTGCAGCTAGTGGTTGTTGTGGAGATAGTGAATGAAATAAAATAAGAACAAGAAGATAGAAAAAAAAGATAAGTGGCAGGAGGGGGGAAAGAAATGCAATGGGGAAAAGATTTCATAGCAGAAATTCAGAAAATGGATGAAGCGTTAGTGAGGAAGAGAAATAGAGGAATGTAATTCCAGATGTCAGAAGCAGGAAGGGAGATGGTTCTTTCAAATTATGGCAACCAGATCACGTGAGAGAAAATGATGGAAGTCAGAAATGCACAGTGGAAGAACACACTACAGATCATTTCTAAAGTTTGCACAATCACCATCTCTCACTTTGTTGGTTCTTTCTATGCAGTATCTACATTACCAAGGAGAGCAATACCCCTGGGTGCAGTACCTGAGACATCAGTCTGCAGAACATTGTCTCCTATGTTGTCTCTTTTTCCTTATTATATTAGTGGTGTGATGTCTCACAGCTTAAAAAGTGCTAGCCTTCCTGTGTGATCTTAAGACATTCCTTAAGCCTAGGGAAATCCTTTCGTAAGCTTTGGAGCCTAATTACTGTACTAGAATCTTTAAAACACCTGCTCGGAAATTGTCTAACTGCATAGTCATCCAAAATTTGCAGACTCCTCAGTTGTTCCTCAGGTAAGAGAATATGCAGGCTAGTTCTTCCAGTGATTTATGGCAATAAAGCGTTGGAGGTGCCTGCGTGGGATCTCAGGTTCTGAGGACTAGGTGATGTTTCCTCAATGCCCATTAGATTGCTGCTTACTCAGATTTCGTTTGGTGTTGTGACTCCGACAGTGAGATTTTAAACTTTGCTTATTTATGCAGTAATTCTGCTGCTTAATACACTGTACCTAACAAATAGCTATGATTCTACAGCAGCGACTAAGCATCTAGACATTTCTGTGGATCTGGATATTAGGCTCCTGTGCCTCAGTTCCACCTTATAAAATTAAGACAATTTTTTTTACTGTAGATATAAATCCATTCCTGAAGTAAAACAGTTGTATTCCTGAAAGAATATTCATTCCTTCCTTGAGCCATTCAGAAAATTATAGAAAAGGCTTTTCTGTTTGTTTTTTTTGATACTATGAAAGAATAAAAAAGTCAAGCAAGCCAGACTTTGCAGACAAATAAGCTATGGAGTGTTACAGAATATCTTATTGTTAAATTACCACCAACACACTACATAACTGCTAGTCTAAAAGTTTCATCTGGTAGAGTATTTTCACCATTTCCACTGGGATAAACTTCCACAGACTGACAGGAATGGTTAGAGATGTTCCGGAAGGTCAATGGGCAATACCTGCGTTAACAGAGCAATCCTTCCAGTTGGGCTCTGAGACACTAATTGGAGAGGCATGCCTGAACTGCTGCAGCACCCACTGCATTCATTCTCTGTTTAAGCAGGTTTCAACTTCCAGGCCTTGAAGTTGGCAGGCTTTGCCGAAGTAAATGAGCTGAATAAGATCAAGGACATATAGATATATATTTTAAATAATCTTTGTGCTCTCTCTCTCAGCATTCAGGGCCCTACAGTATGATTTACTGTGGGAGAGAAGTCTAGATTAACGACTACTAATGTCTGACAATGTTGTTCTGTTCATTCTAAATGTAATTTGTGTCATTAAAACTGGTGACACTAAGCATGACAAAAATTAATAATGGTGCTAATTACATTTCAATAAATTAACTTTATAATCTTTCAACCAGGTTTTTATTAAGGCAGGTGAACATCAGTCCCATTACATGTTGGGTAAGACCATTATAAATCAAAAAAGCAAAATCCCACATAGAGAGAAAGCTGGGGAGATTTCTGTATAGTTCTTTTCTCAAAGCGTATCACAATGCTAGATGAAGCTGTGTCAGGTATAACCTTCTGGATCAGTAATGAGCAGGAGAGCTAGTAATGAATTAGCTATAGATTCAGACTGTGCACAGATAATGAAAATTACCTGCTGTTTCTGAAACTCTGCTTAATGTATGTCAGAAATTTGCTGCTGGAACAAAAAAAGGAATGATTTAAATATGTCAGGTTTTGATGTAAATTGTGCTTTGAAAATGGCTTAGTAAAAAGAGCAATGTTGAAGGATAGCATGCGTAAAACATTTGGGACATAGCTGGGGCAAGAATGGGCCATAATTTTTCACTTGGTTGTATGTATTTCACACCACCTTCAGTGAAAGTTGCTTAATGGGATGTTTTTCAGGGCTGAAGACATCTGTCCTCTATTTCCCAAACTTTTGGGAAAGAGGAGAAGTGGAAGAAATCCAGACTACAAATTCAAAGCCTGTGATTTGATCACAATTTATTAGCCAGAGTGTGATTTATACAATTGGAGTATGGCTTTATTTAATTCATAAAACTCCCTTACGCCCCACTTATTCAGTCCAAAAGTTACACAAAGGCTGAAGCTTGAAAACCACAGACACAATGGACTTTATGACACAAAAGACGCCTGAGAAGTAAAAATTCAATGAAGTCAGCAAAACTGTAATTGCTATCAGCGACTCATGCTTCAGCTCTGTAATTCTTATGTGTGGGTAGCAGCAGTAGAGGACAGTCAATATGTCTCCACATCATCTGGATAAAGCAAGAAAGGAGTTCAGTGGGTGCAAGTATATGTTTACTCCATTGAGCTTCCACACCCCTTGCTAATTTGCTGCAAGCCACTAAGCTGCTTGATACAAAGTTGTATTCTTACCTTTGCCCTGCTATTTCCAAATATCTTTCAACAATGTGTTCTTACTGGATTGAGCTTTAAGATCCTTATGAAGAATGGGAAATAAAAGAACTTTTCACTTTGCCTTTATTGTATTGTATGTATCTTGAGTTCAGCTTATATTAAACTGTGTTTAGAACTGTTTCTTTATGTCTTTAGAATGATTTTTCCTCTCTGACTCATCAAAAGCTGTCGGCTGCTTCACAAGCTTCTCTCTTACACACATACATAGGGCCAGGTGTGCCAACAGAAAATCTGCATGTAGATATTTAACAAAACAAGGCAAACATTTGTTTGGCTACTGAAATATCAATAACATATGAGGGGATGAGTACTTCCTAGTCTGGTTAGAACAGACCCTGTCTTATTCTAACACCATAGGCAAGCACAGATGTGGGCAGCTTACTGTGTCTTCTATTTGCAGTGTACAGCCTTTGAAAATGTTTTCTATACTGCTAAATGAATTTGACAAAGCTGGGAGATCTGGTCAGAAAAGAACATACTATGACTAAGTCTAATTACATTCAATGGGAGGCTGCAGGAGGAGCAGTAAGCACAACGTGCTCACCAACCTGACTGTTTTCCAGCTATGTATGCTTTCACAGTCACTGTGCTTTTTTTGTAAAATTGTATGACTCCTTCTTTAGACTCTCAGCATAGGTATGGTTTGATAAACGCAATAGGCAATAAGGAGTGAATTTAGAAGGGATGAAGTTACCCTGCTTGTCCTCCTAGAATATTCTCCAGAGTCTACTCTCTGGTAGGCTCAGGAATGTTGTAGACTTGATGAACTAAAATGCAGCTTGATTTTGCTTCTGTTAATAAACATCCATCAGTCGTTTTAAGTAAAAAAACCCAATTTCATATTGGCTGGTGCAAGTGACAAGAAAATACTATAATTTAAGGGGACAATGACCAAAACAACTCCAACATATAAACTGCATAAAAATAAGATTCAGTGAAAACTAGACCTCCGTACAGGATTTCTAGGATTGCTTTTCTAAGTTTTCAAGGTGATTTTTTGTTCACAGATTTCTCTTATGTGTCCACAGCACAAAAAGTGCAGAATTATACTAAAACATACTGGGAACCACATACTAGAAAAGACTAAAAATATAAATATAAACATAAATAATAATTTCTTTCCCTAAAAGTAAATTAAACAAGCATTATAAGAATCGGATTACTTTTCTAAAAAAAAGAACATTCACAGATGTATACAATTACTGTTAACATTATCTTCACTAGATAAAATAACTGTAACTAAAACTGAAGCTGGAGAGGTAGGATTCCAAACTCTCAGACACAAGTGGAAAAGTAGAAGGGGAAAGTTCCTCACTTTACTAATCTGAATTGTTCATTCCTAGGTCTATATTTCCTTTTAATTTAAATACAAAACTTCCTTAGCATAGTTCATTTTGATGTCTCATTTTTGATGACCTATTCATCTCTGGTGGACGAAATCCCTTTTCATCTGTCAGCCTTTTTCATCCATTTGATCAGAGTAATTGTTAACCTCACCAAGGTCAAGGGCCTGCTGCTAGATAAAATCAGCATTTATATAGAATCCTTGGGAGGTCAACCATCTTCATCTCTCAGCAAAGGGGAAATAAGTCACAGTTTATTTATAGTCCTTTTATCTTTTCTTTTGTTAAACACTAAATGGGCCAGATTCTTAAAAGGATTTGGTAATAAAAAACTAGAACAGATGTCAAACACATAGCATCGTAAGAGTTTGCAGATCTGCCATGCTGTTTCAGATTATTATAAAGATATGAACTGCTCATAGAAAAAGATCAGACGAGCACTTGTGTTCAGTTCTGAGATTTTGGTGATTTTGACAGTTTTTAGTATCTGACATCCTCTACTGGTTTATAAGGCATGATTAGCTAATCTGGACCTGGAAATAAGTTCTTGCTTTGGATTTAGGCTAGCATTAATATAGCAGTTTTAAGTTTTTTAAGTGAAAAGTGCTGTATAACCATAAATTTTTGTTTCATTTTAAAGCAGAAGCACTTCTGGCTTATCTAGCACATTTATTCACCATTACAGCATAAAGACAAGAACACTTTTTAATTCACTCTGCATTATCTTTGCTACATGACTATCTAGTCTCAGCCTTAAGTATCTTCAAGAGCCTTGAACTAACAGACACAAAACTAAAACTGAAAAGTGGAAAACTGGCAGCAAAATGCTGACTGATGTGTTCTTCGGAAGCTTGTTATTTCACTATACAGAGACCCACCAATGAAACTTGTATCAGTTTCTGTTACAGGTACTTTTTCAGTACTTTTCCAGACAGAAGAATAAGCTGAGACAGGACATACAATTAAATATTATGTTTCTTAGGTTCTGAACACAAAAAAACAGATTTTGAGAGCCGGGATTGTATATTTAAGAGGGTAAATACAATATCAATTTTTTATTTCCACTTACTATTGTCTTATTAGCTTCGCTGATGCGTCCATGTGCTTGGAGACAGGTGAAGTGTTTATCTTTTTATCACAGCCCTGCACTGAAAGCTCACACAGAGTTAAGCAGCTAGATGAATCCTAAGTCCTTTCTGATCTGTTTCCCAAGATAGATCTCCCCCTCTTGCAGGGGATGATAACCTAACTTTTTTCCCCTCTTAAAAATGTCTTTGCCTATATTAAGATAAAGATTGTTAAATTGGGACTGTTTAAACAGCGTTTTCGTAAATGCGAGATTATCTAAAAGTCTTGAATACAAAATATTTTTCACTTTAAAGTCCTGTTTACTATTGATTGGAAAAAAAAACACTCTAAAGCATGGTTTTTCAAGTGCAGACCTAGCATTGGGGTGTATATAATTCAACTAAATGCAACTACCCTTCAGAATTTTTTAGGTCACATTTATGATACATTGTATCACTCAAGATAGATCATATTTACAGGATGTTTTATCAGTCATGTTTTAACATAAGACAAACATTAACTGTCACTTGTTAACTTATCTGCAAAGGTAATTTATTACATTATAAAATGTTTGCTGGTTAAGCTGATGCAGTCTTCTTAAGATTTCAGATTTATTACCAACAAAAGGCAAAATTCGTCATGAATTTTGTATCTAAAGCAAGGTTGTACAGCTACAACTATGAAGAAGGAGTTTAGCTTGTACTAGCTGGCAAGGGAAACCGTTCAGTTATGATGGATTCTGGAACAGTGGAAGAAATGGCAGCTGTAATGCAAAATATCAAACTGAAAATGGTTTTGAAGTACCCATTGGTGACTTCTCAGATGTTATTTATTTATTTCTCAGCATCTCTGCCCAGTAAATTTCATTTACTACCTCTCCCATTTTTATATCTCCCTAATGATATCTGCTAGCTATTGGTAATTAATCCAGATAATGACACTCCTGGATATGATGCCACATCTCTGGACACTGAAGTGTGTCCAACACGCCATTAAAATCCCATTAAAGTTTTATACACCATTCCCAAATTAAACATTGATGCTACATTTGGGAGAATAGTGATTGCACTGGCCTTGCAATGCACCTTCTAACAACTAGCAGAAAGGACTTTCATGTGGCAAAGTGAGATGGTATTTATTTCTGTTCGAGGGCAAATATGAATTCTCTTTTGCTGTTGGACCTTGAGTCTGCAGTTTTTAATCTGCTGCCCAGCAAAAGTGTTACATACTTCGTACAGTATAGGGGATGTCTCTTTTCCTGCAGAACTTGTTACATACTCCTTTTTATGAGTGCAGAAAACTAGTCCCTCCTCGGTGATCAGGTTTCAGTTTTCACAACTGTAGTTTACCTACATATGTTTCACTCAAAATTAGTCTCATTTATTCCCATAACCTTCTATCACTTTATTTTCTTCTTTATCTTTTCCCATCATTTAACTTCTCAAAATCTTTTTCATCTTTCAGCCTCGCTCTTCCAGACAGTTGCTTTGAAGATGCGCCTAATTTCTTATGCTCCATTCTTATAGACAAGCTTGTCCTTTGATTATGACTGACCCCAGTCCTTTTTGCATCTTCCCTTGTCCCACTTCCTCTAGTCCTTTCCATTCTGTAATGCTTTCTGGAATCATGTCAACACCTAACCATCTGACAATCTAATTTCTCGTATTTAACATTTTTTAAGTCTTAGAAGCTTCAAAGAAAGTAGTGTTTTGCCTCAGGAGTTTGCTAAGTGAACATCCTGAGTTAGAGAAACACTCAACTCAGTGCAACTGCACATTCCTAAATAGCATATAGTATATATGCTATATATAAATAGCGTATCCAAATAGTCGCATAGATAGTCGTTTTTGAATTTCCTTAGAAAGTTTGAGTGAAGCAACCTGGATTGCAACTCAAAAGCCATTTATTGATGCAGTGAAACTTGGCAGAGATTTTGTTTTAGTGGAAGAAATAATACTGAATATCAAAGAATTATGCACAAGGTCAATTATATCTAAACACATAATACTGTGATAATCTTCCGGGGATATAAAAGAATTCCCAAAGAGGAATATTTGAATAGTTGTGATTATACAATGGACTTCCTTGCTTGTTAGGTTCCTTTGCTAAATACATTTGTGAGTAAAAGTAGGTTACTAGCTAAAAAAACAATCTCCAGGTTTTTCTCCATGCATTCCTAAGCAATAAAAGCAGTAGTTCACAAAGACACTGATATGATTCACTTCACATATAGCGTGTTGTGGTTTGCCTTTTGGTTCAGATTAGCTCAATGTGCGAAGCTTATCTTTAATTGATGTAGCATTTTTAGTTGGACGACAGGTACCACAGCTGTATATGTGAAAACAAAATAGAAGGAGGGGAATATTGGTCAGATTTTATTGGAATGATTTTTTAGTTTGTAGGTGGAATAACAGCAGGCTCTAAACACCACCCGGACCACGGCTTTATGTGGCACTGTGATGTAGATACACCTCTGTCATGTAATTCCCTTCTTGCTTCTTTCTTGCTATAACATTTGTGACTGTACCACCTCTTTCAGTTCAGCAAATAAGGACATTTATCCAAAGCTCTTCCCCTTCTTTCACTTAATGCACTTGTTTCTAATGTGCAGGCTCTGGACTGAGATTTGGGAGGCTCTAGGGCTGTGAAATTAGAAGATGATAGGGAAACTGGAGGGATAAAACATTAATTAATAATTTTTGTCTTTTTGCATGCATATATAAACTGAATGTAAATGTAGCTTGTGAACTTAATTTTATATATTACGTATTTTACAAGGATTTTATGTAAAGCAAAATAGAGGCAAATTTGAATATTACTGTCAGGTAGAAAACGATTCCAGTTTTGATTAGGGAATTAACTTTGTCCTAGGAAGGGAGAGGAACTGTATGACTATAATAGGACTACAGAGAAACGTGTTCCTATCTGACTGCCTGTGTCATAGTCGCAATATTTGTGTGGATATCAAGTGAGTACACAGAGTCACTTTTCAACAACTGAGGCGGCACGTGCCTACTGCACAAGTACACTTGTTGGTTGAAGAAAGGGCACATGTATGAATCAGTTCTGAAAACCTGACCCATGGCTTATATTTATTTACTTGTTTAAAATAAAGACTGATGCTTCATGTATGACATACAAAGTCTTTGGTATCCCTTAAACAGCACAGGAATCTGTGCGAAGAGACCTTACTGATCAATGCTGAAAGTAAATGGTAATTAAAATTATCAGATCAAATACAAATCTATATTGAAATGATAGAATAATCAGAATGCACTACCATTAAGATAAGATTATGATTATTGTATAGTGTCATTAATGCAAAGGCTTCGAAGCACTCGTCAGTACTAAAAAATTAGTCCAATTAGTACTCCTTTTAGATGACATATGGAATATTATACCCATTTTATCAAGAAAAAAACTGAATGAGTCAGAAACATTCTTAGATTTCCTGCATTTTAATCCTATAAATTCATCTGTCTTCACTTCTTCACAGAAATATAGGTGTGAAGTGCTAAAATCTCCAAGTGCATTCTGAACATATATTTTTATTTTTATTTTACTGAAATACCCGAAGGAAAAGACTCAAGAAAAGAGAGAATTTCTCAATAGATTCTTCTGATATACCCTCAATAATTCATTAATTCATACTTATTCTTAGAATCTGTTAGGCCAGTTTAGAAAGTCAGAAAATATTTTTAATGCTTCACTGATCTCCAGCTGTGCAAATTACAGCAATATAAGGATCTAAGTGAAACCCCTTGTGTACCTAATAAAGAAAATTAACTTTCAGAATGTCCAAAATACTCGCTTAGGAGCATTCCTGTATTTACTGACAGGGAGAATGTTTATCATTCAATGTGTAGTGCACATGGAAAACTTCGGCAATATTGCAATATTTTAAAACTAATGATGACTGTGCAAATATCTAAACTATTAAATATCATCTGGGATAGATAGCAAGTCACAATCAACTACTTATCCTATGGAAATTGTGAACTTATGTGTTTTTCTTTTATTTTCTCTTTCATTGTTTGGATTTGGTGGGGAGGTGATTGTGAAAATAAAACATTTTCAGATGCCAAGATAATATTGGTGAGGAAAGTATTTTGTAAGTAGAACTCTTTATCTTAGTTTAGCTGAGGACATAGGAGAATCAAACTCATGCAGGTACAGTTCTGTACCCTATATTAGCACCATGGAAGATTATTTCTTTCTGAAACAGTACAGAAAACCTTGAATCTATTTAAGGTTTACAGACAAAGAATGCCAGTCCCTGACTAAGGCACTACATTTCTACTCCTTCTAAATCTGGAGATTCTGGGATTCAAATCCAAAGCTCCTCTTACTTCTGAATGGAAGAAAGAATTCAGGACAAGATTTTTTGGCTTGAGTTTTACAGGTAGTTACAATGAAGTAAGAATTACCTTGCCTAAGTAGGTCCCTCCAAGATTAGGCTGTAGCTGTGGATGTTTGGATTTTGAATGCTATTCCCATAGACCCTCTGAATTTTAATTTAAAAAATCAAGTACTAAGTGTCATTTTGAAGTAAGTCCCTAAGTGCATTTTAGGAAAAAGTGGTCTTAGCTCTATTTTGAAGAGCTCTGGGGTTCGTAATAACTGTGGCAAGAAAAACTATGATTCCTCATCCTTCTTATTCTTATTGTGGAATATGACTTTATGGTAAGTGGCAGAGAGATATTTATACTTTTTTTTTTATTTCCAGATCTGTGTAAGATGCACAAAACCTAGTCAAGGAGTGGTTGCTAAGGGGTGAAATCCTGCATCTGGTATCCAGATATATCTGAACCTCTTCTAACTGATAGCTGAGTAGACACAAGACAATTTGAGACCTGCTTGGGAGACCAATTCAAGAAACAGGGACTTAACTGCTGCATTAAGATTGGTTTCCCCACATGAGGTGGGAATATAACTGGCAGAGAAAACAGTGGTATGGTGTGGCAAGGCACAGTATGGAGAACTATTTTTTCTGTTTGAAGAAGTGCTGGCTAATGCTTGTGTTTCAGCTGAATAAGCTTCTCGTTTCAACCTGGGCTATGCATAAGACAATTTCTAGATCTTCACATATCTATGGCGTGATAAAACCATCACTATTGTAATATGGAATAACGAAGAGTGAAAAGGTTGTGGATTGGGACTGCAAATCTTAAAAACTAAGTTTCAGCAATGATTTGGAGGTTTCAAATCATGGTAAAGTGTTTGAATAAAAGCCCAGCAGACATTAAATCTGTCTTTTCTTAAAAAGAAACCCACAGTCCTTACTTTGGCCAATATTTCAGTGTCTCAGTAATTGCTCCTTGACCTATGTTCAGAGATTCTTTAATTTAAATGATAGCACTTAATGTTTGACTGGACAGAGCTTTTGTGGTGGAAACGTGGGGTTGGGGTGGTGGGGGTGAGCCTTGGAGATAAAGAAAATGTCAAAGTCACCAGACTATGATACTAATAGGCAGGAAAAAGCAAGAATTTTCTATGTCCAGCTTTACAGGTAAGTAACTTGATCTTTGGCTTTTGAGGTTGACCTAAAAATATATGTGAATTTTTGGTTGCAGTGTTAAAAAAATACTTAGAGAACAAACAGGAAAGAAACTGCAGGTAATTTTTAAAATATTGGTATTTTACTTCTGCTAAGAAAACAAACAATGGAGCATATAGTGACAGAATGCTTATTTAAGTATGAAATGACAATATTGAAAGAAGATGTAAAAAGACTAATTTATCTTGTCAGTGGGAACAATTTCAAGGGAAGATCTCAGCTTTCTATACAACTGTGAATCAGAGCGAAATGAGAACCTGGAAGTAATTTGCTAAACTGATATTTCTTCAAAACTACATATTTTAATTGAAGGGGAATAAATCTTATTTCAAGCCTATAAGCAAGTAATACAGCTACAATAAACTATGGGCAGTATGTAGATACGTATATACACATATCCCTACTTCTTACAGAGTTGACTCAGAAGAAGTCAGCTTTGTGTCCCAGACTTTGTAATTTTATAAATTCATTGGCTAGGGAGTTAGGTCAATACTATGAAACTTGGGAAAGTGCCATGGTATAGTAAAAAGAGCTGTTATTTACTTTAATATTTTATCACAGTTTCCTCGCTTCCTCAAGGAGGTAACACCTATGTTGTGTCAAATCATGCTGCATTAATTTTAAGTAAGTAAGTAAATAAATAAATTAAAAAAATCAGGCTACAGGGGGTAAGTCTCTTAAAGGCTGCATTCTTCCTTATCTGGCTGGAGTTTTCTATGATGCATCCTAGGGCCCTGGGACGATAGTTATTCAGATGAGGCACACAACGAAACAAGCTTTTGCCTCTCTTAGGTGTATGCTTTAGTTTCCTTACTGGGAAGGCAAGTCCAAGACATTTCAATATTAGGTCTCACCCTCCTAGGTGCAGGAGAATGATCCTTGATACCTTAAAGGTGGCTTGGCTGAAGTCAGCTGTTCGCCCTACACAGTGCACATTATTCTGTTCCACAGACTGCTCATGCCTTAACTCTGGACAAAGTGATGGTAAAAAAACATCCTCTAGTTCTACGTATAACTGAATTTAGAGACAAATCAGATTAAGTGAATCCTTATAGCAAGTCTTACTTCATTTTCATTTTACAGAGTGGAAGCTGTTGTGCAACAAATTCTCTTCTAACTAAAAAAAAAAAAAAAAATATCTACTGATCTTTCCACAAACACAAATCAAAGTGAAAAATAGACTGCCACCCTCCATTACTGTAGAAGAGCAGGAACAGACCAGATAAGACCAGCAAAAAACCCACAAACGCATAAGGGGATTTGATAGGAATTAAATTAGCTGAACTTCTTGTGTTTTTATAAAATATTTCTCCTCCTCTGCAAGTCTAATCAGGAATGGAATCTGACGTCTCCCTACAGAGTGTTGGAATGTAATTAAAAAAAAAGACAAAAAAAATTAATTTCATAACCTTCTATAAATGAGTCCATACAAATAAAAAAAAAAGTCTATAACAATTTACTTTTGATTTGCCTACTGTACTATTTGTGCCAGTTAATGCATATACAAAACCTGCATGAAACTTGTAGATAAAGCATTTAATATTCCGCTTTAAATGGTAAAGACATACTCCAATTTAAAGCGGATCTTAATAATCATACTCCACAGTTCACCTTTGAACCTCTCATATTCTTCTGATGAACTACTGAACCTGTATGAATTTTTGTACAAAATGTAGTAAGAGAGCAAAAAATGCTTGTATTTAATTAATAATTTGAAGTGCAGCACGTGGATAGGTAAAATTAATATTTAGAAATAATCACTCATATTTCATAGACTCATTTGTCTATGAAATAGACATGGACTAGGGTTAGTGCAAAATATATCCATAAATATCTGCTTAGATGCTTAAAAGAAATCATGGGGCTTTTTACACTTTGTTTCTATTACCTTGCTAGGCAGTTAACTGGTCGGGCATATTTACAGAAAAAAACATAAGAAGAAGTGAATACTGAAGACATGGAATACTGAACTTTAGAAACTGTGACTGCATCTGCATACTCAAAACTGTCCAGTGCTGAAAGATTTGCTGTCCAAGAACTATACAGAGATTAATTTAAAAAAAATCCATGTTGTGAAAATCCAAAGCTGCCTTTATACATTTAATAAAATTCTTAGGGACACCTTTCAAACATATAGAGCATTCTGTGGTATAAATAGGTTGCTGTGAAATGTGCAAATGGATCTTAAGAACATTTTTTTTGCTGGGGATGATACAATCCTGAGCGCTTTCCTTTTTGCCAGGGTGTGAATGTTCACAGCAATTCAGTTAAGATTCAAAGATACAGACAAGCCTAATTCAGAAGAAAGGTTAAAAAAGGTACAAAACAATATGCAGCTGCTGCCTTGAAGTCCAACAGGGTCTTTAACCTTGTCCTTCATCCTTGCTTCTGGTACAAGGAGTTGCCGCATCTAAAACCTTTGCTTACCCCTTCTGCTACACTCTGTTATTCATGTTCCCAGCCAAAGAATTTATTCATCTGCCAGTTTTTATAGTTTCAGATTTTAGCAAATGTCTACGCCAGGCAGTTTTAAAAGTAAAAAAAAATTACCCTTGTTTAAAGCAATATCTACAATGTTAAATATAAGACTTCATATACAAGAACAGAGACTTAAAATAAGGGGAGACAGTTCTAGGCAAAACATGAAACAGTAGGGTATCTGTGAGGTTTACATACTGTTACATATTTCAGGTGGAGGGAAAAAGTGCCTGTGACAAGAAAATAAAACCAAGTATTAGTCATTTGAAGCATAAGCTTCTCCATCTGGAGAGAAAAAAAACGTTTTTTAAAAAGAGCAACAAGAACAAAGAGACAATGACAAAGATTAATTTGGTGGGATAAAGGACTGGCAGCAGAAGAGGACCACTGGGTGAAAGAGAAGATAATAGTACTTCAGATAGAAGTACGATTCTGAAAAGGCCTTTGAACATCACCTAGCTGCTGGGTGCAGAGACAACAGTACAGCATGTTAAGGGGGTTAATCTACATCTGGCTTAGCTACAAAGCCAGAACAAGGCCATACTGGCAGAGTGACCTACCAGGATGACTACGAGTATGCAGTCTGCCTCTCCTGGTGTGCAGCTGGAGTTCTTGCTGCTAGACAAATAAGATGACAGTCCCACTATTGACCTGAGTAAGCACCTGCATAGTTATGAAAATGGTGCTCTCGTATCCCATAGCCTGTGACTACAGATTTCCCAGACAGTCCATAGAAAACGTACTGCTTTGTGCCCATCTCTGTGCCTTTAAGTTGCCCTGCACAGAGAAGGTGGGAGCAGCCTTCCTGTTCTGTCATGCTGTATTATGTGTGTTTGGATTCTCTCAGATTCTTCCAAACCCTGAGGGGGCTGACCATGAACAGCAGAGGGGTGCACAATGTGGACCATCTGAGGGAGATGTCAAGCAGGACTGGGAGGAAGAGAAAAAGAAATCTATCGTTGGGTGCAGGGTTAGGCTCAAGCTGTTGGGGCTGAGGCTGTGGGGTCAAGAAGAGCATATAAGCAACTTGTTGAGGATATGGCCTAGGAAGCATTGGAACTGGCAATTTGCCCAGGGGACATCATGTAATGTGAATGAAGTTTGACTCTATGAGCTATGTTCTACCAGGAAAGGAAGGCTGGGTTGGGATTTTTTTAAACTGCCAAGAGTTGTGATATTTTTTAAAAAGGTGCCATGTCTGAGAAGTTACAGTACTGGAAAGTCCCACTTCCCAAGGCTACTGTCATCAGTCTCAAATTTCTCATTTCCTTTTGATACAGTGGGTGTCCCTTGCAGTGACAAATTGCTGGGCCACCTCTTAAGAGTGACCAAGGATAACCAGTCGCTCGCAACACCTAGTCCCTGCCTTTGATGCCACCTCCCTGCAATGGCTTCATGGTTAAATTTCCTTAGGACCAGGTTGTCCCTGATGTGTCTCAGCCGTGAGTTTGGAGTTCTTTCTGTGAACTAGTACTTTAACTTGGCTCAGAATAACTGCAAGCCTCCAAACCTCTTGTTTATGTAGCATTGCACTAAAGGAACATCCTGGGATGTGACAGGCAGGGGCACACGTGCAAAGCTGGAACTGTGAATTTTCCTCTAGTGAGCAGCTTTCGCCTGAGCATCTGCGCACAGACAGGTTCTGTGGGCAGAATGTA
This sequence comes from Phalacrocorax carbo, assembly GCF_963921805.1. NCBI lineage: Eukaryota > Metazoa > Chordata > Aves > Suliformes > Phalacrocoracidae > Phalacrocorax > Phalacrocorax carbo. Next base: position 16,562,190 of record NC_087521.1, read on the forward strand.
CACTGTATAAGTGTGGAGAGCCACCATTTACCCGTTAATATTCGTAGTGGATTGTTAGGACTAACACTCTGCTAAGCTGAATATTATTCTGCTCATCAACCCCCAATGCAAACACCTGCTCAGACCCTGTCACACAGGCAGCCGTTCTCCAGGAAAGGGAATGCTGATCTCCACTGCTCCTGGAATGGGCTGATCCTTGACCTTTCTCTGTTGCTGTCTTCTGATTCTCCTTTCTTTCCTAGGCTTTTATATCTTTCCATGTCAATATTTCTTTCTTAAGTTCCTAACTCTGTATCTTTGAGAAGTCATGGAGATCAGGGAATATCCCTGATGACTGGAGGAGGCCAGATGTCATGCCCACTTAAAAGAAGGTTCCAGAAGAGGACCCAGAAAACTACAGGCCCATTAGTCTCCCCATCACTGGAGGTTTTCAAGATGTGATTGGACAGGGTGCTCAATAATCTTACCTGGGCTCCCATTAACATGAAATCCTGGGCCAAATGATCTTTGGATGTCTGCTAAAAGCGGAGACAACTAGTGCTTCTTCCCAAGTGGCTCTGTCACAGGGGAGGGTGGATCTGAACGATCCAGGCCCTTCCCCCTCCCCCCTCTCATGGATATGGTGTGCTCTGCAGCATTGTGCTGCTCAAACTGTTATACTCCTCTGCAGGGACAAGCTCTCTAGGCAGGCCTGAGCCTTTTGCCAGTCTCCAGCACAAGGATCGGGAGACATTTCTACCCAAGATTATTCACATGAGGAGTCTCATACCTAACTGTAGGTTCTTTTTTCCCTCCCACCGTACCTAAAGGACAGGGGAATGGCCAAGATCTGTGTCAGGCTGGCCCATGGTCCCTCCAGCTCCTGTCCCTTGAGCTCCTATTGTCAACACCGTGAGGGCATCACCAGGTCTGACTGACCCTGACTGGCCCTGGGGCCTCCTGGTGTGAGCAGCCATAACGACAGCCTGGTTAGAAGGGGAAAATTACTGAAATGGTCTTCTGAGAAATACCGTCAAGAGAGAGGCTGGCTAGCCTGGAGCTGCCAGCCTGGGGACCAGGCCTGGGAACCAGAAGCAGCCTTGAAAAGCACCACTAGCCCCCTTGAAATGCCACCAGGGTACCTAGGTCCTGAGGGACCACTGATAAGTGCAAAAACAGGGGACTGTAAACAGCAACTTGTCATCTGAAGAGGTGGAAAAATGACATTGCTGTAAATAACAGAAAACGTCACCATTCTTGAAGCGTACCCCATGTCAAGCCTCTACAGTCTTCTCAACTCTGCCTGTGGTCCAGGGTGTCATTTCAGCTCCCTGGAGTCATCAGCCCCCGCCCCAGTGATGCTGCAGCAGGGCCAGTCTCCACCTCCCCACAGCCCTGTCCTGCCCAGCCGGGGCCCACATCCCGTCCCTGCCTTGGCCCATCCCTGTCCCCAGGAAGGTGCCCAATGCCTGGGGCTGGGTCTGCACCCAGTACCCTGCTACTGTCCAGGGTGATGGGATGGACCTGGGTTGGCTCCTGTATAAAACAGTAAGTTGTCAAACTCTGAGTGGTCCTTTAACATTACAGAGAACTTCATGCACATATTTACTCAATTTCTTTAACCAACTCTCCTTGACTAAATCAGGTCTGAAACAGCAGTTTTGAAAACCCATAAGTAAAATATTGAAATCAGTGGCAAAATAAATTATCAGACTTCATCATTACAGATTTATATGTAACTAAGATGTTAATTCATGCATTTAGCTGTAGTGAAAGCCTTCGCGGTTTTAGATATAAGAGAAATAAAGAACTTGGTGCTTTATATCTGCCTATAGGAAGTTTATTTCCCATAGTTCTGGTGCTTTATATCTGCCTATAGGAAGTTTATTTCCCATAGCTCTTTTTGTAATAATGGGACAGCATGTTAATCAAAATACCATGGACTGGTGTATTTGGGCTGAGGTCTGCAACATCACTCCAGTTTCCCTGTAATCATCAGTTTCCCTCCATTTAAACAGGGAACCCTCAAACTAGGTTCTGCTCTTAATCCACACATTTTAAGCTCACAGCTATGCATATCAAACCAGTTCCACATGGGTTTTAAGTGAGGTCAAGTGGCTACTTAATCCACAAAAATCTGCAACTGATCATTTTTGATTTTTACAAAAAGCAAACTAACTAAGCACCATTTCTGCATAGATGATGGTACCGAGGCTAGGTCATTTAAGGGAAAATTAGAGAAAACCCTGGTAAACTGAAAAGCAACTGGTGTCTGAGATGTGTAGGCTAAGGAAACATATTTAACATTTTGTTCACTTCTGGTCACTCTGTTAAATAACTAATATTCCAGGCATTGAAAACCAAAGTATCAATTAATCTCAGTGACCAGGGTTAACTTTTTTGTTAGGCAAAACCTTTAGTAGCTGCAACAGTTTTAACTGTAGAGTCCTTTCCAATTAAAAATGATAACATTAACAAAAATATCACAATTTCATAGTACTTGGAAGAATGAAGAACTTTTTGGGTGGTGTTTTGCTTTGTTTGGGTGGGTTTGGGTTTTTGGTTTTTTTTTTCATGTAGTCCCTCATGGGGCACAAGAGCTTAAGAAAAAAAGAGCAACGGACTAAGTATGGGAATTGTGTATGTATTTCTATGGTCTTTCTTCATTGTCAAAAGTAGTTCAAAGATCTTTTTAGGAAAAAAAGCTGTATATTTCTGGCATTGTGGTCATTATACGAAATGAAACAAACTGCTTAATGAGTTTAGGGTAGCTCATTTTGACTGCAGACATTAAATTCTTCTTATACCTCGGAGCAAGAATACTGATCAAGAAACTAATACTGGACAGTAACTCTTTTTGAAAACATGCTAGGGGATATTTGTTATCTTGCTGCAAAGGGCAAATAAAAGACAAGGGTCTTCAGTCTTAAAATATCTATTACAAAAGACACAGGGTTGTAGTAATATTTTAAGACATCAGTTTAAATGAGATTCCTTATCTAAGCAGGTATATGTAGTCCCAAATGCTCAGTTCTCCAGACTATAATTTTTGGAAAGGGAGACAGGCACATGACTTCCACTTCATAAATTTTTGTGTCTTTTTTTCACCAGGTACATACACATATATAGGCATCTCTTTAAAGACAGTCAAGTCATAATGAACCTCCAGGGTCTAGGCAAGTTTCAGGCACAGCTTATGTCCAAAAGGATCATGAAAGAGCCTAAATACCTAAAAGATGCACTAATTCTTTATAAAGTAAATCAATTTCATAAAGTTGCTCTTATATAAGGAAAGTACTTATCACTAATGATGGCAGCCCATCATTTCTGTATTTTCTTATCTGCGTACATTTGCAGATGAGCATTTTGAGACACTGTTGGGGTACTGGGCCATGTGGAGGATGAAAAACCTGGCATAGTCTTATCCATACCACGTATCCGAGAGATCCCTTAAGGTTCCTGGGAGCTAAGTTAGACCCCCATATTGTACAGAGGGTACCTATTTGTTCTAATTTGAGGGAATCCAGCAGAGACTTATCATTCGCAGAGTACTGCTGCCCAAGAGAACAGTGCAATGGGAAACAACACATACGCAGAGTAGAGACAAGACGACTTTGGTTAAAAAGGTACCTTTGTACTGGCAGACAAAAAGGTAATTATTATCTATATGCTGGGCTACAGTGCTGGGGTCTCCTCAGGCCCCAGACTACGCTGTGGATCAGTAGAGAATCATGAGGAAAACCAGGAGGAATTACAAGTTTAGAAAACATGCCCTACACAAAAAATTGGAGAATCTCTAGTCTGACCTAAGAATAGAAGATTAAGGGAGAGACAGAAAAATACATGCATTAAGGATGGATACAAAACAAAAACAAATTAGAGGCTCTTCATAGTCACAATGGATCATTTTGATATTTTCTGTAGAGGACATGGAACCTTCTTTGGAGACACTTATAATGTGCTTGGACAAAGGTCTTTGAGACACAACTGAGGTACAACTGGTGTTGACTTTTTAATAGAAACATCACAAAATTCTCTGGGTTAAAACCAACCACAATCAAACATTCCAAAGCCTACTAAAACCCCACACAACTGGTTTTTACTTACTGTGAATACAAATCAGCCCAAAATTTGCAAGGCTTTTCTTTCAATTTAGGGGATATTTACATAGCATGTTGTATTCAAATTGACACCTCTAGCTTCATGGTCATTTATTCTGGGTTTCAAATGTACCGCTGTCTTAGAATTATGAGTGTATTGTATGTCAGTAGAGCAAGCTGATGCTACCCTTTTATCCAGTGTCAATCCTATTTACCCCTGTTCTTGGTAATTAGTTTCTACAGTTTGTTTTTGATGGGACCTTTTTCTTTAACATACAGTATTTGGACTAATATCTTAGTATCTTCCTTCCTGCCTGCCTGCCTGCCTTCCTGCCTTTTTCATGCTGGAGTGCATTGAAAAATATAATAACAACAACAACAACAATTAAAAAACCAGCTTTAAAATCTCACCCTGTCAAACACCAGACAGGGAAGAATGATTTACCATCTTTTCTGTTGACAAGAGAAAAGGGAATTAGGAAGCTACACCTTCTGACTCTGACCTACTATAACCTACTCATTCTTTTTGTATATAAAGATGAGTTTCTCTGTCCCTTTCAAGCACGTGGGAATTAATTAATGTTAATGACTCAGATAAGTACATTTTAACATAATAAGAAGTCAGTATGACTAGGTTTATTTCTAAGGATGAGATTTTGAACAATAGGAGCTCCTCTGGATGAGAAAAAACAGTGGTAATTCAAGGAAAAAAAAAGAAAAAAATGAAGAAAAAAAGCGGTAACATTCTTACCACTGATATTTTTTTTAAAAAAATAGCTTGCTGTTTGTTCCTATTAGCATATACAATCTTTTTTCTTCTGCAATTCATCAAGATTATTTGAAATGAAAAGCCTGTTTCTCAAATTCCATACCTTCCACTTGACTTGTGCATTGCCTGTAAATCTAATCAGAGGACTATCTGTACAATCATTCAGGTCAAAAATACATTAAGTTGCACCAAGCTCAGAACAGACATGTCCAGCGCTCCATTTGATGATACCTTTTCTAGTTTGATGTTGCTTAACAACAGCTAGCTACCATGTGACAGTAGTTTTCCAGCACATGTGGGATCAAGCTGATACCTTAATTTAAGACAGTGTTCAGCCTACCTTTGGAAATTTTATGTGAAGCAGTGCTTATTGAAACCCACGTGTATACCACCTAGTGTTTCTTCTGTACTTACAATAGGGTAATAGGTTATAGGATTTTTGATTGGTTTGCCACCATGTATTCCTGACAAATTCACACGAACTTATATTAATCTTCTGTTTTTAGTTTTCCAGAAATAATCCCATTATTTGTTCAAGTATTCTGAGAATCCAACTGGTCTATACTACTTCAGCTCCTAATTTCCAATCTTTTTTTTTAAAATGTAGATACTATGGCTAGGAATCATACTTAATAGCTTTAAGCAACTGATCTTATATGGGAGTGTAGTTGCCATAAGTAAGAATAATGCTGCCCCTATTTTAACTTGAATTTCTAACTGTTTGTCACTACCTTCAGTTACGTTAACAGTTTCATTGCTGTTGATACTTTCAGTGAAGGCTGAAGCTAAAAAGGCATTAGACATCTGGGGTTTGTATTGTCATTTGCAAAACAACCTTCTGCAGAAATTTCTTCCCAGTGGAGAGAAGCCCCTTCTGCTTTACTGAGTGGAGGAAATATTAGGCTGAATTTTAGTCCTAAAGTACTAAAAGACATTCATATTTATTTTTATGTCACTTGGAAGTTGTTTTAGAAATTATCTAGGGGAAAAACTAGGGTGAAGAAATACATATAGGTACTTATTATTTTGTGGGGATCTGTTTATTCCTTGTACTATCTTAGGTAGGAAGTCTTCCGGTTTCTCTACAGCATCTCAGTTTGCCAGCTTCAGCTGTGCCCCTGTAGAGGTAAATGATAACCCTGAACCTTTCTGGGGAACCTGAGGAACTCAGCTTCTTCAGGAAACTGGACCAGGGTTTTATTCCTTTGACAGAATATTTGAAGTATCCTCTGCTTTGCTTATGTATGAAAAAAGCTCAGAAAGGAAAAAATATATAAATTTTTTAAAAGGTTAAAAAAGAATGAGAAAAGAAAAAGAAACTGTTGATCTCTTTTCTGGTCAAGCAAATAATATAACATGCCACCCTTAAATTTTTACCTGGCAGGGGCATGCCGTCAGGACTGTATGATACCTCTACAATACCTCTATATACTAATCAGCGTGTAATTGCCAGGTTCTTAGAATGATGGAAATAGAATGAAAGAATACCTCAAACTCAGTTAAATCCTCTTCTCCATGACCCATGCTCTCTTCTGTTTTGCCATCATCCTTGTAAGTTTGGAATAATTAGATGTTACTGACAGTGTGTAGGAGTTTGACAGATGAAAATCTTACTTGAGAAGGTGAGTTTGTCCAAGACTAAGAGCAAAATTTGGATTGGAGGCTGGTACATAAGAAAAAAAGTACATAGTAATCAAAGGCTACGTGGTAATTTTCTGTCTTCCTTGCTCCAGTGCAAATCATGTGAGACTTCACAGACATGGACACACTGATATTTGTTTGTATTCAGAGTTTTTCTTTTAATGTCTTCCTTATATCCACAAAGTCTAATGTGTAAACACCTAGGATTAGATTAAGATCATTTTTTCAGCTAGTACACCACCATACGGCTCATCCTGATGTTTTTGAGGACTTAACTCTGTAAACACAGCAAGCAGGCCTTGTTTGGAAGTCTTAATTCATTTATGGCTAGCCTTTCCTCTTGCTGTCTTGGAATCAGATACCAGCACTTAAAAATATAAGCAAAATCTAATGTCTGCACGGTACATAATTTTTTATTGTATGACTTGCTGTGCACTGTATCTACATTTCTTGACTTTTTTATCTTTTCATTAGCTTCCGTCAAGCATGATCTCACCAGGAACTTATTTTGCAACGTGAGTTCAGCTCAGCATTTCAGCAATCTTTGATGCATTCCAAGATGGGTATTTATTCAACAAGATAAAAAAGAAATCCTAGCCTAAGGTCAATCTCATACCAAGCCCTTTTGATTTTTGTTAGCAAAGCTAGAATCAGTCACTGAGGTAAAGCTTTCGGTTTACATTTTCCTTCTCTCTGCTGTGCCTTTTACTACTGACTTCACTGTACATTTGGTACAGAGCAGCATTTAGTGAAGAAGAGGCAGAGCACAGCCATGGACGAAGTGTATCACATTTGTTCTAGTTTTGGGTGGGTTTTCTTTGTTTGTTTGTTTGTTTTCTGGTTGCTCCCATCGCGTTAGTGATGTAAACCCTTTCATTCCCTCCTAAGGATAACTACCATCCAAATAATTTCTGAGTAGAGCCAATTAGGCAGATTTTAGGATTAAATTTATCAAGGTGGGGATGATTGGCACAACTCTGGATTTACTGGGACGACTAAAAAAGTTACCCAGCAGCATTATATGAAATAGTGCATCAACTAGTGCCATATTACACCACATTACACATAGTGCTTACTAACTTTAGTCTTTGAGTGCATGGTCCTGCTTTGCATAAGAATCATCTCATATGGGCTTATGGTCTAGGAATGACCAAATAAATCAAATAGCTTAATTGCAGCATTCCTTTATGATAGTACACACTGATGCGGAGATCAATGAAAATCATCCTGCCTTCCTTTTCTTTTCTTGCTTATTTTTAAACAGTAGTTCTGAAAAATGTTGTGACCTTAGCATGATCCATGAATCATGACTGCTGATCTGCATCATCAGGTGGAGCAGTGGCACTCAATTTGAGAGCTTTCCCAGAGCTGGAAGAAATTCTTTGTTGTTGGGTTCATTATCATCATTGATATGCCAACATTTTACTTTCATGGGAAGAAAAATAAAATGTTAGGATTTGTGGAAAAAAAATGACAGATCATAAAGTTATGACCTCTGAACTTCTCACAGGTAAAGTTTGCAAATCTGGGTTAGGGTCCATGAATAATCCAGGCTGGAATTAAACAGGGAAAGAAAACGTTAATAGGGAAAGAAATCAAGGAGCAGCAAAGGAAACATGATGCTTCCCTTAAAATCACTCCAGCATATGGAAGGTCTGGCTTACCTACTGAAAGTGTATGTGTATTCTAGATGGGGTGGCCAGAAGTTTCATTTACATAAGAGGTAAAATGCTTGAATTAGAGTGAAGTTTCCCCTCAATCTAGCTGAATGTTTATTGTTGGCTTTTTGATTCACAGAAAAAAAAAGCAGTATTTAACTCTTTGTCCCAGTTTGGGATAGACAGGAAAGAAACCTTAACATTTTGAGGAGTAGTAGAGAAAATAAAAGAGTAGTAGCACACGTGGGGGGGGGAGGAAGGAAAGGGGGAGAGAAAGAGAGAGATAAGTATACAAGAAAGAGTAACCAAAATCCACAAGCATTTTTTGAGACCTTAGTTGTGAATGTATTCATAATCATAAAGCCTCAAAGTATTGAAGATGTTCTGATGACAAAATGTCTTGATTTCATATTATTGAACTATGACATTTTATATTTTAATCAGATTCTTAGAGAACTTTTCATCAGGTTTCCTAGCTGTGCTGGGTTTCTACTTCAGTGATATAAACTCTCTGCTTTGAAGTAATTTAGTAGAGCTACAAGGTATGGATGGTCTGATTTTGGAAGAACGAAGTTCTGTAATTATCCAGAAAAAAGGAAAAAGGTCAAGACCAGATATTCCTCAGTGATGGTGCAACGTACTGGCGTTTCAAGCAGAAAGGAAAAATTGCTGCACAAGATACAGAGAACAGCAGCTAGATCTTGAATCAGTGACACCTTTCCTGCTAGCGGTATGTTACACAGAAACAGGAGGTGAAACCACGTAAATGGGATATAAAACTAAGCATACTGTTCACACGAAGAGCAGCTCTATGGCTATGCCCATTTTCTGACCACAGTGCCTCTCCATTTTTACCCTGCTTTTCTGAGGTGAGAGAGGCAGGCATAAGGATGACACTGAGAAATATGGGGCATATGTCTGGTAGCAATTCAGCGTGATTAGTCTGGTTTTGTGAGCACAAGATTGCAAGGACAAAGAACATGAGATTTTAAAACAAGAAGTTATTTATCTGTCAAGCTGAGGAAGATATTCTGCGATAGCCAAATAGAAACTCTCTCAAAGACAACTGTTCACAGGCCAGTCATTTGGTTTTTTACATAAAAAGGAAAGACCTTACCCGTCCCATGTTGGCTTGATGACAATTTTGTGCCTTTCAGGTGATTTATGAAAAGATTTGTGGAGTGAAAATCCTTAGGCTAGGCAGCAATGTTTCAAGGGCTGTGCCTGGCAGGCAAGACAAACCCAATACTATTTTATTGTTGTTCTGGTTTCTTGCTAGGGTTGTTCCAGTGCTGTAAACAGGATCAAAACCTTCATTATTTCCCATGATCCACTAACAACTGTATGAGAGCGTATTTTCAAGCATTAAGTTAAAAATGAACTATTACTATCCTATAATTATTATGAACTCTTGTTATGATACTCTTTCTATCATTATTTTGGAGTTAGTGGGGTATGAGGTCCAGAAAAGGCTCTTGAAGCATTAGGAACAAGTGTGTCAGAATCTTAACAGATAAATCTGGTGAGGCAGGAACTGTTATTACTCCAAAGGCAGCTTCATACAAAAGAATAAGGTAAACCCAGGGACATCTGGATCACTGGATTACATGGAAAGGTAAGAACACTATCACTTGTCAAAAGTAGTTCAGAAGTTGTCTTTAATAAAGCTTAGAATTATATAGAATTCAGAATACAGAATTAAGATTGTCAGCATTACAATGTCACACAGTACTCCAAGAATATAGTTCGGGATTATTACAATGGTGTATCATTCAATGCTTCGATGCTTCCATGACGAAGCAGACGAAACGATATTTGAGGCACTAAAGCAAGCTTCTGGCCAACAGAACCTCGTCCTGATGGGTGACTTCAACTACCCAGACATCTGCTGGAAGAATAATACGGCAGCTTGCATGTCATCCACCAAGTTCCTGGAATGCATAGAGGACTGTTCCCTGATACAAATGTTAGATGTGCCAACCAGGAACGAGGCACTGCTGGACTTGCTATTCACAAACCAAGAAAGCCTGCTTTGTAATATCTTGGTTAGTGATAGCCTTGGCTGCAGTGACCACAATGTTGTGGAGTTCAGGATCCTGTTGAGTGTGCTGAAGGTCAGCTCTAAGACAAGGGTTCTGTATTTTAGAAGAGCAAACTTCGGTGCACTCAGGGCTTAACTGGGAGGGATTCGATGGGAAGCGTCCATGGAATACAAAGGAGCTAGTGAGTGCTGGGAATTCTTCAGGAACTCTCTATTGGAAGCACAAAGCCAATTTATCCCCTACAAAGGAAAGGGAAGTAAGTGGAGCAAGAAGCCCCCATGGCTCAACCATGACCTCCTGGGTCTACTCAAATCCAAAAGGGAAGCATACCAGAGATGGAGAAGTGGAGGATTATCCATCGAGAGCTACAAGGTCATTTCCAGAGTGTGCAGAGAGGCAGTTAGAAAAGCAAAAGCCCAGCTCGAATTGAAACTGACTGTAGATGTCAGAAGTAACAAGAAAGGGTTCTTCAAACATGTCAACCATAAGGAGAAAAAGAAGGAAAACATAGGCCCACTGTTAAATGGAAAAGGAGAATCAATCACCAATGATGCAGAAAAGGCAAAGGTCCTGAACACTTTCTTCACCTCTGTCTTTACCAGCACTGCGAGGTCCCAGGCTTTGGGAATGAAATTTCCAGTTGATCAAAACACCAACCCACCATCAGTGAAGGAAGAGTTAGTATACAAATTAATACAGGAGCTTGACCCCTACAAATCAATGGGACCCGACACCATCTACCCAAGGGTGTTGAAAGAGCTGGCTGAAATCATTGCAAGGCCACTCTCCATAATCTTTGAGAGTCATGGAGAACAGGGGATGACCCAGGGGACTGGAGGAAGGCTAATGTTACCCCTATCTACAAGAAGGGCTCAAGGGAGGATCTGGGTAACTATAGGCCCACCAGCCTTACTTCAATCCCTGGGAAAGTTATGGAACAAATCATCCTGGGGGCCATCACAAGTCAATTGAAGCACGTGACTGGGAAAAGCCAACATGGCTTCACTAAAGGCAGATCGTGCTTGACCAACCTGGTGGCCTTCTATGACAAAGTGATTTGCCTGGTTGACATGGGGTGGGCAGTGGACATTGGCTACCTAGACTTCTCCAAGGCCTTTGATATGGTCCCCCACTGTCTCCTCCTGGAGAAATTGATGCGTTATGGCCTAGACAAGTGGTCTGTGCAGTGGGTGGGGAACTGGCTGACAGGCAGCACCCAAAGGGTGGTGGTAAATAGCTCCTTTTCCAGGTGGCAACCTGTCACAAGTGGGGTCCCCCAGGGATCGGTATTGGGCCCAATGTTATTCAACATCTTTATAAGTGATCTGGATAACAGGATCAAGTGTGCCCTGATGAATTTTGTGGATGACACCAAGTTGAGTGGGGAAGTAGACACTCCAGAAGGGAGAGCTGCTCTGCAGGGAGATCTGGATAGGCTGGAAGAGTGGGCCAGCAAGAACCTTATGAAGTTCAACAAGGGCAAGTGTAAAGTCTTGCACCTGGGAAAACATAATCCGGGAGTGCAGCACAGACTGGGATCCACCTGGCTGCAGAGCAGCTCTGTGGAAAGGGACCTGGGGGTCCTGGTGGACAGGAAGCTCAACATGAGCGAACAGTGTGCTGCTGCGGCCAAGAAGGCCAACAGGATGCTGGGTTGCATCAAAAAGGGCATCGCCAGCAGAGAGAAAGAAGTCATTATCCCTCTCTACTCACCGCTTGTCAGGCCACACCTGGAGGACTGTGTACAGTTCTGGTCCCCTCTATACAAAAAGGATGTGGACAGGCTGGAAGGGGCCCAGAGAAGGGCCACCAAGATGATCAAAGGTCTGGGAAGCTGCCATACGAGGATAGGCTGGGAGAACTGGGCTTGTTCAGCCTTGAGAAAAGGAGGCTCAGAGGGGATCTCATCACCATGTACCAGTACTTAAGGGGTAGCTACAAAGAACGTGGAGACTCCCTTTTTACAAGGAGTCCCATGGAGAGGACAAGGGGGAATGGACACAAGTTGCTCTTGGGGAGATTCCGATTGGACACCAGAGGAAAATTTTTCACAGTGAGGACAGTCACCCATTGGAATAATCTCCCCAGGGAAGTTGTTGACTCAGCCATGTTGGACACTCTTAAGAGTCGTCTGGACAGGATGCTGGGCCATCTTGTCTAGACTGCGCTCTTCCTAGAAAGGTTGGACTAGATGATCCCTGAGGTCCCTTCCAACCTGTGATTCTGTGATTTCTTTCTCAACTTTGGTAGTGGCAAAACTGCATATCGTGCTGGACACAGGCAGGCATAGGTTTACCTGAGGAGCAACTTCAGCAGTAGCTGTGCTTTCACTAATGCTGCGAGTATGGTACATGCCTTCCTACTTACACAATGCAGATACATCTTTGTGTCTTCATAGCAGCCCATTTCTTTCCTTCTCCTCTTCAAATCTTGATTCTATTCAGGCTCTTGGTTTCCTGCAACCGTTCTTGCTTGTACAGATGCAACTATATCTCCTGTATGCACTTATGTACATTCTACAGCTGCATGGGAGAACAACTTAACTGATCAAGTATATGGCTGTCTTGTTTATCCAAGGGTATAAGCTGCAATTTCTCATCTGAAAAACAATGACAGATCTTATAGCTTTTATTGTGCAGCTTTGGCTTTGAAAGCAAAAGCTGTGAAATCCTGAAAAGGGAAGCTGCTGTAATTTCACCCCATGTTCTTTGTGGAGGGCTGACAAATTATTTAATGTTATCTTGTAGACCAGAACATAAAAACTTCTAGAAGTATTATGTTTTCAAGGATTACGTGGATAAAACGTGGTGATATAAGATCATCAGACCTCTCAAATGCAAAAATATTGTCTGTACTGTAGTACCCAAAATGTAACAGTAGCATACTTTGCAGGTGCAAAGGTACAAATGTATTTCTAAAATATTCCTGATTGTAACCTGGTGGTTTGTTTGGGCTTTTTTTTTTCCTTAAATATTTTGTAAAATGTTTTCTTTTACTAGGACTCTTATTACAAACAGTTTTGCTGTGTTAATTTATGTGATACCAGAGAAAATTGGTACTTAATTTACTTCTACTAAATGTAGTAAGTATGTCCCTAAGATTATTTATAAAGTCACCATCAGCCGGAAATGTAGGGATTCTTACACCTAGGCATTTAAGAAACAAAGGCTTTGTTTGAATTCATAGCCTCCCAAATATTTGTCTCTACAATGTTTTACAATAGCTTTCATCTTGGTATGCAAATTTTATGCCCACTTGAACTATTCTGCACGTCCCTGTGTGCTTGTGTAGGCTGATCTTTCTGTGTGTGGGGGAGGCAGCTGACTTCTAAAAGTAAGTGCATGCAGAGTAATGACATACTCCTGAAGGTTTTTCTTTGCCCTCATATAGTAAAGAATTTAGGCACTATGTAATTTATACATGATGTACTTACGGTGTTTTTGAAGGACTGATTTTTTGGGTCTGTATTGTTCTGAATGATACTTACTTTGTTTTGAAAAAACATGGCCTACATTTCTGCCAGCAACACAAAGCAGACTGAGGTTTCTCATATTTGCCAGAAGGGATTGGGGAAGGCAAGAATTTAGCCATGTCTTTCAAACAAATTGTCTATAATGGTTCCGTCAAAATTAAACGCAGCAAACCATCAAATGACATTAAAGGTTTCATTTTAGTCATTTATAGCGTGAAAAGGTTTTTTTTTAAAAAAAAAACAAAGGTGTCATGTTGTCGTGTATGCACTAGAGGGCAATGCAAGAATTACAGTTTTGATGGGATATTCCAATATTTCATTCCCTCTGTCCTTCCCTGCAACATTTTTGTAAACTTTTATAAGACACAGAAAACACATATTAATTTAAAATATACCTGATCAGGATTGTTTTGAAAGCACTTGGAACATACCTGTTTGTTAATATATATGAATTGCTGGCAGCTCTGACCCTGCCTCACAGAGTGGTTTGTGTAATAAATTTTGCAGATAAAAAAGAACATGTACTAAACGCTTTCATTTTCTTCAATACCTTAGGGAGGAAACAGAAATTATTCAGAATCATTGTGAATAAGCTGGTAGGTATATTAGTTTACATTTAAATGAAAATACCTAGTGTGTGAGAAATAAGGATGCTTTCAGACTGTTGTAGGCACTAGCCTGAAATGTCAAGCAGAGGTTAGTATTTATGTTAATTAAGGTAAACGGATTGCTTGGCCAATTTGTTGATGCTGTTCACTGTACAGTGCTCTCAGCACTTAGATGCCTGGAGTTCTCAGAGCAATGACTAATACCTAAGCTAGTTACTGTTGGCGCATGAGCTCTTGAGAATGTGTATGACTGAAGGGCATCTAGATCCCTTCTGACCTTGGGCAATCTACTAGGGAGATCAAGAGAACCTGGAGAAGCATCAGGACTTCACTTCTCTCTACCCTTCCCCTCAGCACCCTACCCCCAGAAACCTGCTTACAAAGCTTAAAATAATAAATTTATAAACATAAGGCACCAGAAATAAAAACATCCTTTCATTCTGTTTCCTGCAGTGACAAGAGATATATATTCTAGATTGTACACAGAGCTGCCTTGGAGATAAATTGTCTGATTTCAGCATCTCAGCAGTAGATAATAGATTCCCCTCAGAACCACATAATTAAAAAATGACATTTCTGCTACAGTGTGCCAGCTCGGCACTGCCATTGCCCTAGGATTCTGGGGACACTGAAGCGCTGCAGGGCACAACCAAACAAATCTTATGCTATTTAGGGGGACAATGTAAGGTCGTGTTAACAAAGATAAAGATCCTTTGGGGAGGAACAAAGGATATTTCTTCCTTCCTTCCTTCTTTCTTTCAAAAGGGACAAGGCTGACTGAGGAAATCTGTTGATTAAAAAAGCACACCAGATGAGAGGAAGCATATGCAGAGTGGCAGTAGAAATTAAGATCTTAATTTCCATTACAGTTTAGAGACCAAAGATCTGGCATGAATCAGAAATGCTCTAAAGTGAGGGACTCATGGTGTGAGTCTTTTGTTTGTGGATGGTGTCTACCTTTGCTGTCCTTTAACTTTTAAGAAATCAATAATTTTCTTGTAGCTCAGCTTAGTTGGTTTTAATACTCATAATAAGCAAAATTTTCCATGAGTATGATTCATTATGTGTATATTACTGTTGCCTGAATATAATTGCTCTAGCAGCCTGTCCTGGTAGGAGCAAGAGGGAAGTTCTGGGCTTTCAGGCTGTCTGGTGTCTGGCTTCCTCAGATTCACACTGCTCACATGGATTTCTGGGGTTAAAAATCTAGGCTCTGTTATTCTAACAGACAAGATCCTTGATCAGGAGATCTCTAGGAATGATAAAAGGCTTGGTGTAGAGCAAACCACTCTTAGTGAGGGCTCTCAGAGAGTAAACGTGCTATGTAAGCAATGTCCTGGGGATCTAAGTGGGCTTGGGACCCCAAAGTGTGAAGCTGCAGAGTCATAAAGTGAAACTCTTGCACTCCAGTGTTTTGCTTGAGTAAGTTTAGAGCTAACGAACAAAAATCCTAGGAGGACCACAGATCCATGCACCTGCTTTGTACACTTTAAACTTTTTCTCCTTTAACAAAGCCCTTTCTGCATTTCTTGAATGGCATTTAAAATTAAAAGAAGCAGAGAACAAGGAAGTCTCCTTTGTGATTTTGTAATTGCTAATTCAAATGCTGGTAATAATTGGCATTCACTACTTGAGCGTATCGCTGTCATGAGCAGCTAGGTTGTCAACAATGTTATTATTTTTACTATTGACATCTGTCTAGAACTTCTCATCTTGAGAAATTATAATAGGTCCATCTAGTCTACTCCCTAACGAAAGGTCTGACTCTGCTCTCCCTTCTGCATCTGAGGAACACTTCTTTTGTGAGCAGCCCCACTGGGACTCTTTTCTGAATAAAAGCAACAGAGGGGAGACAATTGCAAAGTAACTGGTTCATAGTGTGCAGACTATGAGCAACAGTTCATTTCCTTATGAATTATAGTCTCTGCTGGATCTAAAATTAGCCATTACTGAAGCAAATAAAAGCAATAACATGCTCCAGATTTTCAGTAGTGTTCTAAAAGAGTAGCTATTTTATATAGGTTGATTGTTAAGCCCGCTGTCCAGAATAAGGGATGGGGATTTGCTTTATCCACTGGCAATTCAAATGAGTAAGTAGGCAAAAAGTAATGATTCCGATTTGAGTAGAAGCTGGGTCCTCTATTATTATGATACTTAGTAATTGGAATTTTCAGTGGTAGAACACAGAAATGTCCTCTTAACAATGTAATGAAAACAACAAGACTAACTTTTTGATGATACCCTGGGTGACTGGAATATTACCAAACCATCACCCTGAAACAGGGCAGGCTTACAAACACTGTAATTGCAGACAGCAAAGGGAGCTAGTGAAAAGAGGACTGTGAGGAAGTGAAGATAAATACTAGAAGTGTGTTTCTCAATTCTAGTATAAATAATAAAACTGTATTGGAGTCCTAAAGAGCAGATTGGTGAAAAAAGGAGATGAAAGGCAGGCACAGAAAGCAAGGTTTCTAAAAGGCCAGGAGCTTTAGGTAGTAATAGAAAAGCTTGAGAGTTCATCAGGAAACTCTTTACTCCCACACCTGCCACTTGTGATTTCTAACACAGATAAGGGAAAAACAGTCTTTGTATGAGAGAAAGAAAGATGTGTTTGAGCTGATCAGGAATGTGTCAGAAGAAGAAAGCTAATCAATTACAATTAATGACAGGGAGATGTAAAAGCTTTAAAGACACCTGGAAGTTCTCTCAGGGCTGAAAGCATCAGAAAATGAGAACTTCCATCCAGACAGAAATGAAACAAAACTTGCTGCAGACCTGTGGGCTGGATCAGGCTAGATCATAAATACTGACAACAGGGAAGAACATAGAAAAGCCTGCTGCAGATCAGCTGTCCTGTGGATCAATATACCTTGAAAATATAACATTGCCAAACAACCACTTGTGTGCCCTGATGCCACTGCTAGCTCAAAGAGGCAAAACAAAGTTCAAAACCAAAATGAATCATCCCTTCAGTGAAATTCTGTGAGCCCTCCATTGCCTTTTACCTCCCAGTACAATTCCTCTGTCACAGAGATGAAGACTCTCTAATAGCTCAGCTTCATCTGGTATTTTTGGAGGAGGTAATCTAGGATGAAACCAATGGTTGTTGTGACAGATGCAGCAGGTATTCATTAAGAATTTCCCCAATTTAAATGAACCCCTTGTATGGCAGAGGATGGGGAAGCTGGTTCAGCAATATTTTGACAGCTAATGAAAAGGAATACAATGCTTCTTGTGAAAAGTTACTCCAGAGTTACCACTGTCTTATGATTCTTTTCAGTTCTTAAAACAAATTTTCAGAGAGGTAAAACTACAAGATGTATATTGCCTTCACTGTCAAACAACTGCAAAGACTTAATAATTGTACGTGGTTACTTGAGTCAGTCAAGGCAGTGATTCATGTATTTTAGGTGTATACATACATATACAATTAAGTAGGAACTATTGTTGCATGCACTAGCACTCATAATGGCAACACTCATCTCCTTGAATTCTCCTATGTTATTGATCAACAGCAACTCAAACCTAACACTTTTGCACACATTTTGGCCTGCTCATCTCTTTCAGTTGTACCAAGGCTGACTTGCTAAAATTCTTTTAATGACAGAACACTACCTCTGAAACCTGAAACTGTTTTTGTGCTGAGCACTTTGGGATTGGTCTTTGCATAGCTGCTGTGTATTTCTCTTTATCATGTTTAAAACATTACAGTATCTACAGCTCTCAGCTAAGAGACATTTACGAGCCACTGAATCCCACTGCCCACTTCGTATTAAAGGAAAAGATTAAGATCACAGTCTGCCAATAAATAGTAGTCCCATTTATAAATATTGGTGGCCATGTCTACTGACTTCCAGTGTGAGCAGAGAGAAGCATTTGTATATTGCCTTAACAACAATTTTATTTGAGATTGAGCAATATTTCTTGAAGTAAATCACTCACAACTGGGAAGCATATCCCTTAACTTAACAGTTGCTTTTATGGTCACCTTTCTTGCACAACGAGATACTAACCATGATGCCAAATCAAACTCCTCTCTGTCTCATTTGTATGTACAACTCTTCCGATGTCAACAAAATTAAAAGGCTCTAGCATATTATGCCTGGTCTACACTTGGCTGAGCCTTGCTAAGAAACCCTCACCTGTCCTTTCAGAAAACTGTACAGGGATGTTTCCTGTTTTACTTATAGCTTCTGTCTCAGGGAACAGACCTAATCACAGTCCACAGCCATAGCTCAGTTCAATTATATCAGTGTTTTTAACACCCTGCATTTTTAGATGAGAAACTATCTAGTAATTGCAGATGTTCTGCCAAAAGCACATGCTGTACTTGATGACATATAAACAGATGATCAGACACAAGCAATAGCAACAGTACGTGTGAGGCTGATAAAAGCTGTATCACAAAGCATATGAATTGATCTGGAAAAAGAAACAGAGAAGAACAAAGTACTAGAAGATGTAGCCGAAAGAGAGATTAAAAAATTCTTCCCACCTCCATAGGCCCAGGGGAGAAAAAAGAAAGCAAAGGGTTTGGCATGGGGAAGGGAGAAGGCTGACAGAAGGTTGGTGAGTTGGATAATAAAAAATTACAAAATAAATTCTGGTAAAAAGGAAGAGAATGGGAAAAAAGAAGTAACAAATTAGAGTGCTGAGGAAGAAGCCAGTGAAGTAATCCAAATTTTGCACGCAGCATGCTATACTGAATAGACAAGCAACTGGTCTGTGATTCTTTCTGCATCCTACTGTTTGAGACCAAACTGCTTAACTGTATGACATGATATAGCTAAAAAGGATTTTCTTTCACATACTTCTAGGTGTTAAGACTGCTGTCACTATGCTGCATAGCCACAACACACAAATCCTGTTATTATGATTACAGGGTATTTAGCTCTCAAAATGCAACTTGTACATCTTTGTCCTATGCTCCCCTGTACTTCCCAAAGCTATGTGAACCTCAATGGGTAGAAGGGGATAACAGGTTTGTGGAGATGGCACTGAATCTATTTGATAGTTGGACTTGCTGGATGATAATTTTCCAGAATGCCCCATCACGAATCAATAGAAAATGTTACAGAATGTCACCATATGTTAAGATGTTACAAACCAGGGGATAAAATACAAAAGCAAGCTAGCAGTGGCAGGCACCGAACTCTGGACAAGGCCTAATTTTTTATTTTTTTATTTTTTTTAAAGAAAAAAAGCAAGTTCATTTGTGGTGAGAAAAGAAAAATACCTGAAGCCCTAAGGCTAATTGCTAGTTGTAAAGTGCAGTCTGCTTCCCTCACCATACTGCGAGGCGCTTCAAATTTATTACTTGCTGTGTTGCTTTAGGGGCAGATTTGTGAAAGGGGCAAGAGCTTGAAATAATTCACTTAATGGACCCTCAGTCATTTAACCAACTAGTTCAGATGGAAGCAGTGCTCTGATTAAAGGGGAGCTGCTGATACAATAAATGACTTCCATGAAAGCCAAATAGAAATGGCTTAGGGAGGGTGCAGGGGGGTGGAAGAGGAAAGATGGAAGTAGGAGGCAAGATCACTGCAGTGTGGACTAGAAAAGGTGACAGACCAATCCATCATGGCCTGTAAAGGTAGAAGGACTTTCTGGAGAAGTCTGTGAAGCAATATAACATGACTAACAAGACTGTAACCATTCATGCATCTATTGATTGAAATATATCCACAAATAACATTACGGGTATCTCCCCCGGGAGATGACAGATCTTCTGTATCAATAACAACACATACTGTATTTCTTTTGGTAGAATACAAAGGTCCCTTTCTCACTCATTTATTTATACCTATGTGGAAAATAAATGCGAAATATGGAAAATCACTAGCTTTTCCTCTTTTCTAGTCTCATCTTTTTCACCTTTTTGCGGTTTGTGTGATCTGCAATGCTCAGCAAGAAGTCAGGGTAGACACCTGAGTGAAACTCCAGTGGACGGTTCAGAGTCTCTGCTTGCTGCTGCCCAGCATGCCACAGCACTTGAGAGCCACATCCAGCAAAGAAGGCAGGACCAATATCTTTCTGCTACAGGAGCCTGCCTGACCCGTGGGAGCATCTCCGTTGTCAGTGCTAGGTCTATGACTCATAGCCGAACAGTTAGGGTTTCATATATCAAGGGAAAACAACACAGAATTGCAAGCTTCCTTCCCTTTCTCTTGCACTTTCTTTATGAATACACAGACATACATATATACTTGTGCATGTTGACTTGTTTCTTTCCACACATGCACAGATGTGTATACATATTCCATTTGTTTAATTAAACAATTTAAACTACCTCTTCTATGTGACTATTTCTGAAGTATTTAGAGAGATGCTTTTGTCTCTTTGCTTTATGCTTTTGGTTCTCTATTATCAATTTCACTGAGTTTACACGATTAAATTCATCACCTGCACTTCTGTTGATACTGATTTCATAACATACAATTCTACATTTTTACTTGTAGTCTACCAGAGGTGTAAACTTCTACTGCTTATTTCACTTAGTTTTAAGAAAATACTTATTTCTTCTGACTCTTAATATGCTGTAGGAGGCAATCAGAATGCAGCAGAATATGGACTTAGCAAGCTATTGCTTCCTAAAATAACAACCTTGTTATGTACCAAGCAGGGTGACCTTTTTAAAAATAAGAAGTCATTTAGGTAAATAACATATTTTGAAAAATGTAGGTGAGATTTCTGTCTTATGATTTTGCTTTGTTTACATTTTAGTAAGTACTAAATAACACAGCTTTGATATTTTTTGTTAAATGAATCCATCTGCAGAGTCTGACCTAGAACTCAAGCAGTCCTGTATTCGCTGCTGCTAACAGCAAATTGGGGGAGAAGAAAACAGCTCATTTGTGAGCATCCTGCTTGTACACTTTCTGTATGTTACAAGACATGCATGTACTTTTTACAGCACCCTATATATAATCTTCCAAATTCAACATTAACCAAAGTAAAATTGTGTACTGACCTCTATCAGATCAAGGATCTCCTGCATTCAGGTTATTTATTAATATAGCAGAGGCAGAACATACGTATGTCTCAGTATTTGCATCTTGAGGGAAGGTGAGGGACAGAGAGGTGTAAAGCTGTCTGTTGTTGTCCAACTTAGAGTAAAACTTCCCCACTAAATAAAATAACCTTGAGTTTTCAGCACCATCTTAGTTATTGTTTCTATGTGTAATTATGTGCAGCATGGAGATCAACCTATGCAAAGAACAAAAAAGGTAGTGTAGAATACAAAGAGAAGGGATTATTTTTTTTTTTAGGTTGTGTCACACTGGAGGCAATTTAAATCCATCTGTGGGTTTTTAGGTTTTGTGCTGCAACCCTGTTAAATGCATTCTCAATGGGAGGTAGTAAGAGTTGCTCCCATTCCCTTACACACTTCTGTCCTTCATCCACACCCCAGCTGCATTTAGGCTCAGTTGAATTTCATAAGCAACTGTATTTAGTTTTCTTCTTCACCTATTTTTACTGTAGTAAGTGATTTGGCAGTTTCAGGCCTTCCTTTCTCCAGGCACCTGGATTCTACTTCAAATGCAGAGACTGTGCTTGAATGGATCAGATAGGGCTTTTAAAAGCTTGATAAGGTTGTCATTCTTCATGCAAATGAACATTTCTCGGTTACTGACATGCTATTTTTTGTCTGTATTTGCAGAGAAAATGCTAGGGTGTTGAGGAGATGACTGGGTTACAAATGAGGAGTCACCCTCCCAAGAAATAAAAAAAAAATAAAAGAAAAAAGGAGACACAGAGAAAAAACAGCTTGGCAGTATAGCAACTTTATCTTTCCTATCCATATCTCTGTGAGCTAGGGGTGATATTTTAGTTATCTTTTGACACATCACCCCAAAGGCAAGATGGGATCTCAGTTACATGAAATGGGGAGCAAATTCATTGAACTTGGTAGTTGCACACACCGGTGTAAAACCTGTGAAAGTGAGAATAGAAGGAGGGACTAGGCAACCGTTCTCATTCTGCTATAGCCCTACAGACTTCACTGGTGACCTGTGGCTTACGAGGACGTCAGTGAGAGAAGGAGCAGGCTCTGGATTTGTTCAACAGATTTGGAGGGATACATTTTCTGAAGAGAAATGGGCATTCACAAAGCTGATCCTTTTCTTTTGCTCAATGAATAAATGCTGCTGTTTGTCTCTCAGCCTCTTCAGCTAAGTGTGGGGAAGTACTGACGATGACTTCAATACAGAAGGAACTGTAACCAGCGAGTCTGTCTGTTCAGATGCACCGAGACTTGCAGGCGTTATGTTGTGAAGTTGGTTAAGACACTCAGTCTTTCAGTGATCATTGCAAGTCCCTCTATTTTATGTCATTAAGTAGAATATAAAATATACCTAATACAGTGCTAACTCACTGTAATGGCTGTGCCACAAAAGCACTTATAGACAGAACATATAAAATACTAAACAATACTTATTTTCACATAAATGAAATGTGATCCTTGAAAAGATTTGCACCATAAAACCCATAAATGTCACGTGCTAAAAACAGAACTCTACTGAATTTAAGGGCATATATGTCCTTGTGCCCTGATGGCATCTAGAAGTTCCTTCGTGTAGCAGTTCCCCTTCACAGATTTTCATGGGATCAAGTTTCTGACTGAGTGTTGGCTAACCTAGCTGCAAAAGGGAGCAAGTGAAAAAAGCAACCAGAAACTGTTGGCATGTGTCAGCAGTGTTGTTTAAATCTCATGGAAGTGGTCTGAAATAGAAGGTGGACGAGCTCCTAGCTCCTTTCATTGTAGAGCTGGGAGGTGGTTCCAGGCCACTGTCCATCCCCATCAAGTCACAGCTACTGCTGCTGCTGCTCTGTTACCACTGGTGGTATCTGAATAAACTCTTTGTGTAATCACCAACTACAAAATGTATTGATACAAATAAGAATGGGAAAAAGAAACCCAAGTATTCAATACACCTGCTGCTGTCTCAAAATACCGTGTTTTCTGAAGATATGAGGCAGCTGTAGAACATACTACATGCTGGCACCTTTTAGATTTTCCGTGTCTTTTCACACAAGAGACAGTTGCAATATATTGCCTAGGAAGAGTGATGTGCCCAGGAGAGGTGTTTCTTTTTTAAGGTGTTGAGAACCCTCTATTACTAATGAGGGATAAGATTTGTATTGCATCAAAGATAAAGGCCAGTGTACAACAGCTACAGGTGAGTAATTTCTTTAACACAGTTCTTCTGTGTTAAAGTGAATTAAGATTATTTTATACTGCTGCTGTTCTTACTAGTTCAAAATAATGTTTGCTTGTGCTATAGGAGTAAGAGAATTCCACTAAGTTCCCAGTGTTGTACAAACTGATAGCACAGGTACAGTTCCTCTCCTTGGATCTTGCAGCTTAAATGGTCAACACACACACACACAGACACAAGCATGCAAAACCCCAGAACCAGTCAAATAGGCCTTAGAATGTTTTAGAAACAGAGGTGGAAAAATAAAGGATATCCAACAAACTCTTCTTGAAAGACTGTAGAATCATTTTTAGCTCATCTTCTGTGTGCGCTGCTTGGTGGGAGATAATACTTCTTGACCCCTGCTGACAGTCATTGAACTTGTGGAGCAAAGATAGACATTGTCATTTCTGTCTTCCCTAATATAAATGGAGAAACTCTTCTTTTGGCTGCAGATGTCCCTTCCAGTTTGAAACGCGGCTAGCCCTCTGCCCTGATAAAAAACCAACTGATCAACTAAAAATACTGTGTTTTGATGTGAAAATATTCCCTGCTGAGCAGATTTCATAGCAGACTATTGAGATAATAGAGGAAAGGACTAACTGTTCTTTAAGACAACAAATTTACTTCAGTTCATGCTTTAATTTCAAGTAATTTCATAACCATATGAAGCGCTGTTATTTCTCAGATTCCTTTCATCTAGTTCACTGATTACCTTTTGTCTGGCATGAAGAGTATCTTACATTAAATTCCTCACTCTTCAATTGATATAACATGTCTTGTTTCTCTGTTTTTTTTTCTCCTTTCTCTGCTGAGATTGGTTCACACAATTGTAACAAACAAGTAATCAAAACACACTTGAGAGAGTAAAAGTATGTCAAGGAAGGTAAATTGAAGCATTAACTCAGGAGACAACAGTGGATGAAAAGAGAACTTAAGACATCCTATAAAATGCTGGGAGATGTGGGGAAGGAAACATTTATGGAATTAACCTGCCATGCTATGGGTGACCCCGAGCTCTACATCTTTTCTCCTTGGTGTGTATTTACCCCATAATTAGGGTGGGATGGAGAAAGATTGCTCTTTATGAACAATTGAAGTAAGAACAATTATTAAAGTGTGCAAATTTTTCTTCATATTATGCACTAAATGAGCAAATACTAGTTTATCTCCTGCTAACCTTTTTTTCTCTCTGTTCTCTTGCTAAAAAGGCATTAGAAATCTTTTATACTATATGGAGAGATGGGAAGCCTAATTACAGTGCTTCTTAAGTGCTTTGAGATCCTGAAGTGAATGATGTTATTGTACCATAGCAAAGAAAAGATTTCTTTTTTTTATTCTCCCTCTTCTTCTCACTGCTTTAGAAAGTCTCTTTTGTATTTGTGACTTCATTTCGCCACCTGCCTGAAAGGGGGTTGGGCTTTCCATCATACTAGCCCATAAAGTAGAACATAATCTGCTGTTAAGAGATTAGCAGTAGAGATAGCTTTGTAACATATCATCAGAATAAGAGCTCTATTCTTTGATCTTGAATAATTTTACACTGTCTGTAAGCTTCTCAATATGAACTTCTGGAGCTTCTGGAACCCAAATAAACTGAAACTTTCCTGGTGTGCTGCTGAAGTATCTCACAGATATGAGATACTGACTTTGATCAAAGTGTTGGTTCTATGTGATTGGAGCTGATAGGCTCCAACATCAGTTCTAGACTGGAAAACTCAGAGATACAGCCAAGTCTTTGGATGTTAATGTGATTCAGATCTTCATCTCTGAAATGAGTATTCAAAGATTTGGATGTGAACAACTGCAAAGGAGGCTAGTGTCATCAGCTAACCAGAAAGTTTATCTTCTCTTCACAAAACCACAAGACTTGGCTTTGTTGCTCTATTGGTTTTTAAAAGAATTTTGCTGTTGAAAAGGCTGATGATTCAGAGGTCAGACACAAAATTGTTGAATTATTGAATTATTTTTTCACTTAAAAGGGTGTAATTGAACCCCAAGGTTATACTCTTACTTCTGTCTCCTGAAAAATTGGGTAGGTCAGTTTTCTAAAATCATCCCCACATCATATACATATATAGTCCTTCAAATGTTTACAGAAGAGCCCTTCCTTTCCTCTTCAAAATGAAGGATGTTCCACTAGCTAGTCAGGACATGAGAGGCATAATCAAAACTGGATTTGTTCATACCAATAAATTTGGCCCTGCTGTTTCCCAGCATCCTTTTTTGTTTCCCGGTTCAGATGGGAGTTGCATTTCTGGCCTCCATAAGCAGAACCAGAACAGATCCTAAATCTGTTCTTAAGCAAACCTTCCCAGTGAGCTGCCCTGAACCTGGGCTGCTTCTGGGCCCTGGGTCTTGTGCCTCGTAGCCCTGATGGACAGATTGGCATTCTGCAAACAAGTTGTCTATACAACTTATATGTACAATTAGCCTGTAATATAACAGCCCTTTCAGGATAATATCAAAAACTAAGTTGCCTGGAAGAGGACGAGTCCAGCACAGCAGACTTCCTGCAACAATACTGCAGAAAGCTAACATTTGATATCAGAGCAAATTTTTTTTCCCTGGACAACCTTTGTGAAACATATTATACTAATCCCAGCTGCACTCTTAAGGAGTCACAATGCAGTGTCATTCTCAAGAATTATACTTAAAAGACAAAGAAGGTATAATGCAGTGGTGTCCAAATGTTTTTAACATACATATTGTATTTTTGTATTTCTATTTTCAAAATTATGTCTATGTTTTATGTCAAGCTGCCTGTGATCCATCCCACCATCACTTCTTCCTCTGTACTTTGAAAGAAAAAAGAGTAAATATTAACTCATTAAATAATGTAAAGCTGATTAGGATGTACAACAGTAGGAACAGTGATCCACAGTCTAAGAAACGAACCTTATAAATCTAGAGTTACTGCAAAGTGATTTGAAATGAGTGGGATTTATTTATTCTGCAAGCAGAGAAGTCTTTGATGTCTAGTTTACAAAATGGGCATCCTATTAGCTGGGAACCTGTTCTAATTTACTGCTGTCAAAATCCTAGACAACAGTTTGATTTGCTTTAAATGAGATACAGATGGTTGCAGAATTGAGTTTGAATTTAGTAAATGTTAGCCGTTGCTTTGCCATTTCATTCACCGGTACGCTTGTTTTGCTTCAGTTACTACCCAGCAGTCCTTAATCTGTCTGCTGTGAGCTTTGTCGGTGTGAAGAAACTCATGGCAAAACAGTAACTGACATGTAAAATTGGGACTTATTTTACTTTATTGTATTTTAACCGAAAAGCTGATTTAGAAATAACTGATTTTAAAATTAGTGGCTTACTGTGTTTTTTTGACTGAGTATTTTTAGACATCATCTGGTGCGGAAGACATTCTCTCAGGTTTAATAATAACACGTTGTGTTCGTACCTATTTGATTGTGAAACATTTCGAAGTAGTTCAGAAATAATTTTTCTCAACACTGAGGGTCTCTAGCAAGTAAGAACTGGAGTGCTATAAAAAATACCTTTTAACAACAGATAATAACAGTGGAAAATTAAGGGATGTATAATCTCTCAAGCTGCATTTTGCTTAGGACATAAAGACAACCCACAGACCCTTACACACAGAGACAAGAGAAAGAGTATCTTTAATTTCAGTGGCAAATGATTATGTGTGCCTTCAGCATTACTGGAAAAAGTACACTGAAATATGTCGATGCTCTTAAGAACAGACCAAATGTTTTTCAAAACGGAAAAAAAATTTCCTTTGAAACGGATATACATCTTGGTGTGTTTCTATCTTCTGGAAAGTCATTAATATTCAAATTAATTTAAATAATAGATATTGCATACATGAGAACAGAATTACTAAACTAAAGCGTGAGTTTGTTTCCACATAGTCCAGAGACAGATGTGCACAGCTGACCAAATGCAAAGTGTAAGTGTGCTTGTTTTTATAATTTTTGAATACTTGCAAGGTAGCCTTGACTTACACAGAATCACCAAATATCACTTCCTTTCGACAGCAGTGTTAGACCTGCCTTGTTCCTTCTCTAGTGACTGTTGGTTTTCTCACAGAGACTTATCACTTGCTTTACCCCAAAATATCAAACACAGATATGTTCAACTGGATGATTTTTATTACAGATTAAGGAAAATAATACTCTATAAAAATATAAAACAGTAAGTCTTCATGGGCAAAAGAAAACAGCCACCCAATCTTTCAGTAGAATGTGACATGTGACATGAATCACAACATGACAGGTGGAGTTTTTGCTAATGCTACTAGACAACCTTTCTGGCTGTGGAAAGGATGATTTTTTTTTTCCAAGTATGGTTACAGCTAAAGGGACTATTCTAACACCACAGGGAAACCATGAGTAGCTATGAGGCTCTGAAGCCTAACAAGGATAGTCCAGAATTACTTTGTTTTCAAGGCATAGCCCTAGCAAGAACCACCTACCACAAGCCTGAAGTGGCTTCCCTGTACTGTGGAACATGGCATTTCCCTTCCGTGAAGTAAGAAAGACCAAAAGTTTCAATCAGAAGTACATCTGACAGTGTTTTATTCTGAAGAACAGATGTGGTCTGATGTGGTCTGTTTTAATATCTCATCTGACATTTACATCTCACCGATTCTGGTCAGAAGTGTCTAAATGTGTCTAGCAACCTCAAGTAGATATTATTTTTGCTCTGATAGGCTGGGTGAGTGCAAGGAGCCTGGACACCACTAAAGTACATGGTACCAGCACATTTAAGTCTCAGATTTACGTATTTGCAGGTGCAATGATTGATTTGATTCTCCAAGAAAAGCTGCCCTAAGGCAAACAAATTAGGTGCAAACTGATCTATAAATGGTCTTGTTTTTCTTGTTGTTCTTTCAAAGATGGTATTTCTAAGTAAACACATTTAAATATAATTAATCTTGAGAAGATTTGAGTTGGTTTTGCCTTTAACTGATCCTTATTCTGCAGTAATATAAATGCCCTCTCACTATTGTGTGAACAGAGTCAGTCACATTCACAAAATGAGTAGTCAAATACGAAGACGATTAATGTGAGCATAAAATTTAGAGGCAAGTGTGAAGCCCTTTCAGAAATTTTCACATGGATCAGTCTCCTTTAGGAAGGAAACAAAACCTACCCGTTAATGGATGAAGTAATTCCAGTGGCATTTCACTGCACCCAACTGTAAGAAAGGCTTGCTTGTTATTTAGCAAATGCTTTCTTTTCTTTTCAGCTCCCAACAGTGTATCCCTTTGCACTTTCATTAGGGTGTCTGAGACTGAAATGCTGAAACTATGTGCCTGAAAATTGCAAACTATCAGAGAACTTCTCCAGTTCAATTTTCTGCCGTATTCAATGCAACTGGAATGCAGCAGTGACTGTATTCTGATGTACTTTTCCCCCTCAGAAGTGGATTGGAACAGAAATTAAATCAATGGCAGCAACTGGAATTCAGCTCTGCTTTCTATCCATTTGAACTTTGTCATAAAAATCCCAGTACAACTAGCCCTATAACCTAAAAAGTAAAAGCTACAAAATCGAAAAAGAAGAATCTGTGGAAGTACTTTTTTAAATTGGCCTAGAGAAACCCAACTTTGTGGCTGTATCTAACCTTTGGAAGAAACTCCTGGAAACAGTATACTAAGTCAAATTTAAGCATTTGAATGATAAAACATCCATTCAGTGCAGCTGAATGGCAGTCAGTGGCAACTTTGCTTTATGAAGGCAATAGTTAACGCTGGAACACACGATCCTACACTCAGTGTGGATGGCATTTTGGCTGTGTTCAGGCATGAAAATCAGGTAGTAGCACTGCCTGTACAAGGCTGATATATCATTCCTTTTAACAATATTTTATTTTGCCTATGATTTCCTTCTCCAAGTCCTCACAGAGACCCAGTGGTGGTTACTGTATGTACTTACAGAAGGATTAGGCCTTTAGTTTGTTTGCTTGTTTGTATTCACATTGGACACAGCAGCATTGAACAAGCCAACAAATCCAGAGAAGTGCATGGACATGTGTGCGGATGATTTAGTCAGTAATTCAATTACTATCTTCAGGGCAATCCCATCGCTGTTTAAGCTCCATTGACTGTACTGAGTAGGTATCCATTGACAATAATACGACCCAAGATACCTACAGCATGTGAAAAAAACTTGCATCCAGAAATGTGATTTTATATGCTTTAGTCTCAGACTGCATCCTACCACAGAAGACTAAACCACAACAGATGCAAACTGAGACTATCCAGTTCACTTGTGGAAGTATCAAAGCAGAGTAACCTTTCTATTGACATGACAGGAAGAAGACGACTTTATCTGACAAAACCCTCCGAACAGGCCAATCCTTAGTTGTTTTATCAGATCCCTACAGTATATTAAGGTCAATGAATGAGAGGCCTTCAGCCAGCTCCCATGGAATGATGGGTTAATTGATTTTACAGATAGATTTCAAGACCAGGACAAAAAGCTGCTGAGTAGATATATTGCACAGAGGAACCTAACATAGGGTTTATGAATTAAAGGTATACCTAAGCAATCTGACCTATCCTTTCTCTTGACTGCCCCTTTAAGTGTAATGCCATTCTTTGTAATCACTGATTTTAAACATTGTTGGATTTTATGAGAGGCATAATATCCCTTCTGTAAACTTTGAACAGGACTGCGTATAGGATGAATTTAATTTATTACAGCTACTCCTGTGCAAAACCAGAATGCTGGTCCTGGTTAAACTGCTATCCCAGATATCCAACCATCAAAGGAAACAGTTATACCTGGTATGACCTTTTTCATTGTTGTTTAACAGGGGCAAGACTGGGATGGATTTCAGGAGTTGAATTAACCTGGAATAATCTATTACAGACCAAATCAAAATTTGACACTGCTATCTAGCATCTGAGCAATTGCCACCTGAGAGAAACTGTATTAAAGATATCCAATACAAATTTGGCCCTGTGAATCTAGCTGACAGATTTAGGTAGCTTGTCTAACTGGAATTTTGGAATTTGCAAATCCTGCTGATGTTTATATCAATAATTCTGTTACTTTGATCAAAAATACTGCTAACACAATAGGGAATAACACAGTCTCAGATTCATCAGGAGACAGACTAAACAGGAAATACTTGGGTGACTTTAAAAGTTCTTTGGGAGAAAATATACCCTTCGCCTTGGCTGATCTCTATCTTCTGAAACACCCTGATGTAAAGGTGCAGGATCCTCTGGTGCTTACTGAGCAAAAAAAAATCCATCTTGGGAGGAAATGAAGCCTTCAATTAGGAATGAAGTCTGTAGCTTATTACTATTCAAAGTGCAAATCTCCTCACCTCTCTTAGTCACAAAAAGAATGACATTTTGGCTGGTTCTTTTTAGCTGAGCTTTTGTTGACTCTTGGCAGAGGAAACATAAAGAAAA
Organism: Phalacrocorax carbo; assembly: GCF_963921805.1. Taxonomy (NCBI): domain Eukaryota; kingdom Metazoa; phylum Chordata; class Aves; order Suliformes; family Phalacrocoracidae; genus Phalacrocorax; species Phalacrocorax carbo. The sequence goes on from NC_087521.1 coordinate 16,593,058, forward strand.
CAAAGATGTTCTCTCAGCTCTTAAAGAACTCTGACTTCTCCTGAGGCTCAAGCCTGTGAGCAAACCTTACTGTACACTGAGTTCAACGGATGTGCTTAAAGCATTTCCCCCTCTATTTTATAAAATGTGCTAATCTGATCTTTCTGAATTAAGTAATTGAGGATGTTAGCGAGCAACTGGCTCTGCTCAAATTCACCTCACTTTCCAGTTACAGTACAGTCTGCTTTTCCTGTGTTTGAGACCCCACACATATCTGTCAGTGCTGGATATAATACCTCTGACTGTTCCATTTATCCCTCCAGAGCTCTGCCAGCACAGCAAGTCTGCAGCAACAGCTCCAGCAAATCCCTCTCCCTTCAGATTCTCCCTCTGAATTCCCAGCCATGTGTCCTGTGAAGAATTGGTTATCTCCTATTCTGTCTGTAGATGGTGAGATGTAGGTAACGGTCTGTTAGAGGGTAGAATGAGAAGTCATGTTTACCTATCAGCTAAGGAGAGACAAACCCAGTATAGTAGGTTCGTAACCAGTAACAGCTGAAGTCCCATAATTTTCCTTTAAAGAGAAGAGAATTAGGACTTCCTGTACACTACAGTTAAAGTGAAGTTTAACTTCTGTATACTACAATCTTTAACTGTCCTGTGTTTTGTACAAGGAATCGGTACCCGTTTATTTTTCAAACGGATGTAGTTTATGGACTTGAAGTTAGAAACACACATGCACGCTCAGACATGTCTTCCCATTTTCCTGAAAATTTTGTATTCCTGTTCTATAATGTTGTTTTCCTAAAATTAAAATATTCCAAAAGAAAAAAAAAGGCAATATATGATTACTAAATTTTCTTCTGGAAGAAGCAAAATTTCTGTAATGTAAATATTAAGTGTTTTTTTCACAGCCTTTCCACACAGGACTTGATAAAACACACAACTTTCCTGCTGGGTGCTAATATAGTTACAGTGAAACTCTCTTAAGAGTTTTTAAAAAAACTAAACCTAATCTATGGTTCAAGCCCTCACCTTGGGCTGTACTCTTATTTCTCACTCTGGTGTTTAAAATACAACCTCTTTAGTCACTTCTGCAGGTGTTTTTTTCTTCACAGATAGCCATTAAACTCTTGGCTATATAGATCCCTATTATTGAGGAGAAGACGATAAAGAAAGGTTGGAAAGAGGGGAACACAATCAAAAGAAGTGGAAAAACTATGTCTACATTTGCATACCATAAATAACACAACATGGAATCAGAGCTTGAGGGAGCTGGTTATCTCTGAAGACAAACAAGCCAGATAGTTTGTGATTAAAGTGTTAGTCAGAAAAACTGTGATCTAATGGTCAGGGAAACTGGACCATGTCTGCTCCAGTCTGGATAAATCTAAAACACCAGACTGTTTCAATGTGAAGTTGTCTTCTTTATGGCTGAGACATCAGTTTGGCCATGACCAGGCTACCTGGATCTGTGAAATTAGATTTGTAGTTACCTAGACAGACCTGTTATACTGGGAATGACTTTGCAGCTAAACCTGGAAACATCTCCCTTTTTATGTGAGTAGTTCAACTGGGTTCAATATTAACTCCTCTCTCTTGGGCTCAGCCTGTGCTAAGTTCTGATTCTCCAGGGAGAAAGCCAGGGCAAAACACACCACTAGCCAATGCACCTGCTCCTGAAGAAAAAGCTGTTGATTTTAGGCACAGAGATTTTCAACCTGTCTCACTGAATTTAGGTTTGACAGTCAAACAGGAATTCACATCTGGTCAGAGAGATACCTTTACTCCACAGCATACGTTTCAAGATTTATATCATCAGTTCCCATCTACCATTCACATATGCAGGACACACACAGATTCCTACTGAAGAGGATTGTAAGGTGTGGAGTTACAGACGTGGTATGTCTCAAAGACAACAGACAGAGCTCTCCCCTGAAGGTAGAGGAGAACTTCATTCCCTTCAAGCTTTCTAACAACAGGACAGTCATAGACCTAGTTAAAGTTTATATTTTCTGTTAATAATTCCTGTTGAAGTGTGCTTCTTACTGGGGGAACTGTAATTGGAATATCAAGGCCCTCTTCTAGGGCCATCTGAGAATTCATTGAAATTCATTCAAGGAAAAAAATGAAATTTCACAAGAATTCTTAAAGTTCTAGATTTTAGCCCAAGGTTTAAGAAAAAAAGTATTTTATTTGAAAAAAAAAGTCTCAGAAAATTAATCAACACTACAGCTTCTTTAATTTCTGCCTTAAAGTGGCAGCACTAGTCATTGGAAGAAAGCTAGGAGGGAAACAAATGGATTCGTTTTTTTTCTTGACATCTTCTCATTATGTTAGCACTAAAATTTCTTTCTGCAAACACAGTACTTGAGTTACAAAAATCTATTAACCAAACATTTGTTATTCTATATTAATTGTAAGTTTAACAATTAATAATTTGCCCTCTTGGGTGAATGCACATATAATTAGTCAGGGCTGGAAAGTATTTGCAAGTGTTCCATATGTCTCTGACATTATTTTCTTACCTTAATACTGTTGATGACTTTAACCTCAGTTCCATGGATGCTACAATTAATATGGTCAATAATATGGTAGCTCAAAGGACAGCTCAGCTTATTTTAAGAGCAGAGACCTTGATATGTTTTTAGATAGTCTGAAGTATGAATTTTTAGTTGAGTTGATCTGGTGAATGGCTCAGTAGTATTTACGCATTGTGATTTACCTGCTAGTATATTTGAAGCTCGAGGTTGCAAAGGCGCTTATCTCCTGAGCTTTCTTTGTAACAGTCCTGTTCTCTTGAGTGATAGATAGCGAACAGTGAAATCCAGTTGAATGGACTGGAATAATGCACACTGGAAAAACAAGATTTGAGGTAGAAGCAGAACAACTAGTGTTAGACTGCTTTTACATGTCCATGCATTGTTGGTGCATAATCTGTGCTTAAGTGCCATTTTCTGTCTCTTCCCAGTTGTCAAAATCATATGCATTTCCCCTAAAAGTTATTAATATTTTTGTTTGTTTCTGAGAGATATATGCCTCTATTTGGTCTGCCATACATCTCTCTTTTTTCTTTTTTTGATATAAAAAATTCCACACAACAATGTTTTGCACAGACAATTGCAGAGTTTTCTGAAAAGAATGAACATATAATCACCCCAAGTAACATCATGTTAATGGCAATGAAAGTGCTGGAGTCAGCATATGCCACAAATAAATACAGAAAAGTCTATGTTCAAAGCCAAAAACATGTTTGGGAACCATCTGAGATTTCAGCAACAGGATGTAAGGCTCCTTAAAAGCCAGTTATATCCTAAACATTTAATAAGTAGAATAACAGAAGATAAGCAGTTTACTCTGAAAACACTTTGAGACAGTGAAAATAAAACTTTATATGGAATCCTGTATATGGCTGTACTGTTACTTCCAAAGTATTTGGCAATGTTCCTATAATTAATTAATTATGAATGTGTATGTTGCAGAATTAAGACATATTTAAAGTAAAAACAGATACTTATGTTTTCTGGCTTCCCTCCCCCCCCTCAATTTTCTCAGTTGTATGCACTGGAGTCACATATTCAATCTTTCTTCTTCTTGTGCCAAGTAAAAGCTAAAATATCTTTTATTTAAAATGTTACAACAAACATTGCCTAGCACATTTGCCTGGTATAGAAAATCCACTGGGAGCTAGTGGTTGGTACTCTAGTTGCCTATGTCCCATAGATTAGATCTGTAGGATTTGTGGGCTGTTCTGAAAATTAGTTTGCAAGAGACCTAAATCTTAAAGCAGAGTCCTTAAGCACTTTTGTTCTTCCTTTGGATTAGTGTTGCAGACTTCACTGTACAGTTTTAGCAATCTTAAACTCAAGACACTTCCAGGATTGTGTTTACTCCCAAATTGCATCATCATGTATAAGATGATGACACAGTACTTGTCACATTAAAGACCACATGCAGTTAATGAGTCTGTAATGATACAGACATCATAAATGCTATCGATGCTTCATGCAATGAAGTAGTGTAATGAAAACTTTCAAATTTCTGCTTTCTGAAGTAGAAGCCAGGATAATTAATGAAGCTTAGTTTGGGGGCCAGATCTTCCTAATCAATAACATTAGCTGGATCCAATTTTTCATCCTGTTCACTTGCCCAGCCCTCATGGAAATTGAATTGATAGAGAAAAATTGTGGTGATTAAACAAAATTCTCTCTGCATGTGATATATGTAATGAATGGGCACCCTGATGACAGCGGTAACCATTGCTTTAAGTCTCCATTAAACACAATTTGAGAGATGGATTAAATAATAAGCATTGTTAATGGCTGATATAGAAATCATGTTGCACATAACTAATTTTAGTAGCTCAAACTGGGGATCAGAAGAATGAAAATAAGAATGAACTACATTGGAAATACTTGAGCTTCTGAGAGCATGGAAGGAGCGTATGATCACTCACAGTGCAAAAAGGATATGGATTTCCAACAGATGATTTTCAGGATAACCTCACAAAGAACTCCCTGATCAGTTATGTTTTAATGCATTTTTTCCCATGACGTATGATTCTATGCTGAAAGCTGAAAAAAATTTAATTAACTCAGGAATCTACAGCAGAACTACCATTTGATCAATATGGTTTTGTTCCTTAAGAAATATGTTTTTATTTAGCTTTTTTCTTCCTCCTTTTCTCTTTCCTTTCCAAAGAAAGTTTCCTCTGATTCATTGCAACCATAAACACAAAAAGAATGACATTCTAAGATACTCCTATTTCTTGTTTTTCATTGGGCTGGGTATTGTGTTTCATCTCCAGTAATATCCAACTAGAATATTACACAAGGTGGAGCTGCGTGTAGGTATGTTAGTGACAGAAGAGGTGGGAGGTATACAGTGTTTCCTTGGTCATACAACACAAACTGTGTACCTCTACCACATTTCATTTTGAGCCTTTGAAATCCTCCTCTCTCCCTCATAAAAACTCCCCAAGAAATAGATGTCCTCCAGTCACATCCAAACATATGGGCAGCATGAGAAAAATTTGTCTGCTTATAGCACTTCCTTCTTATCTATTGCACATTTGTATATTTTAACATTTTAAAAGTTTGCTCTGATCTCTTGGGAAAAAAAAAAAACCAACACACACACACACACAAAAAACCCCACAAAACTCCGGAGTGCTGTGACCCTTGGTTTAAAATCTTTACTAGATAAGATCTTCACTCTGGATTTTATCACATCTTCAGTAACCACAAATATGGGGAAAGCCAAACCAAGAAGGGAAATTGGATCAGGTGAAGTAGAAGGTTCATTTGAACTTATTCCTTTGTCCACGTGAGGAACCGAGGCAGAATTTAGAAGACGAAAGAAGCCTAAGAGCATAAAGGTGTTGGAGGGAAAATCAGGTGTCTATGAAGGTAGAAAAGGAAGAGATTTAGCAGGGAGACTGAGCATATGTCAGACAGGAAATTAAAAATAAAAATAAAATTGTAAATGAGGCAATGCGTACTCTACATAATGCTGGTTAGGGTACTACACTATATGCATCATCATGCCCCTGAAGTCACAAACACAGAGGGCAAGCCTGTTTTTGCTGAAGCACTGAAATGTTCCTAAGTCCAGTGGAGCTTAAGACTTTATTACAAACAGTTTGAACAGCTCTGATTACAGATAATTGAAGCTGGTTTTTTTGATTACAGATAATCAAAGTAATCGTGTTAGAATGACAATTCTCAAACTGGCATTGCCTGACCTGGTTTTCTGTGCTGCTTTTTTGTAAGCAGGAGAATGACATTTATTTTTCCATAATAAAACCTTCCATTTTAGAAGTGTTACTGCCTGACCACTTACGAATATAAACAATCTCAGTAGAAATAATTGCAAGGCTGTATATGCAGCACTAAAGAGCACAATTAAAGACTTTTTCATTCATATGGCATAAAATTTCCTCTGATATATGGTTTTGATTGTGCTCAGTATAATGGGGCCTGATTTTAATTGAGATCCGGGCAATATCAAAACATGAATAAAGAATGAAAATAATATTATGACTTCTCTCCTAATTTTCTTTCTGAATGGTCACAGAAGAAAATCTCATAGAGTACCTCTTAGGTTGGATCTCTGCAACAGGCATTGTACTATCATGGTCAAAAGCATTTCTTTCCAGTATTTACTTTTATACTCTGTACTTCTTAAGGACAGTAAGGATAAATAGATAGACTTTCATAAGACACATGAACGATCTGGGTTTGTCTGTGTGGTTTCAGGGCAGCTCTGACTGAGGTTGCTGTCAAGACTACATTCAGAGGCTTCAGCAAACAGTGAGCTGGGCTCTGCTTAGGAACAAACTCATATGCTTGCAGATCTCTGCGCACCAGGCAATGCAGAACATGTAACGTTCTTGGTTTCCTCCCTAAGCACTTTTTAAATCCCATGTATATAGAAAAGAGCCTGAAAGTGGTAATGCTATGACTGTAATGAAAAATAATTTCAGTAGTTCAGGTTTTTTGGAAACATGCAGTAATCATGGTAAGATTCTGAGAGCCTATTGCCTCGAAAACTAAGGCAAGCAGCCTGAGGAGAAGAATAAGTTAGTGTATTTCATAACACAAGAAATTACATCTTGATGTGGTAAAAAAGATGCTGAAAATATTTTAATTAACTCTTCAAATAATTGTGACCTCTATCTGCTTCGTAAGACCATTCTGAAACTAATCTTTATTAATTTATTTGATTTAGAAGAATTGCAGACTTCTAATGAAGAACATTATGTTGAAAAAATTCTTATCAGAACTTTTCAGCATGCATACCACTTAGGGCACACTATTTTTCAGAATACTACCACATACTGTGCCGTAGAACTGTATTGGTGCACACAGATTCAACCACATGTAAATAATGAGTTCAAGTTTGCAAGTCTCAGTATATATGCATCCAATGGTACACCCAGAATATTGTTAAAAGCATATTATATTTTTGCTTAATATGTAGAACCAATAATACCTCATCCTAATTCAAATCCTAATAATCTAATTAAAACACAAACAGCTATTACTTAGTTGCGATAATACTAGTAGTTCAGATTAATACAGAAAAACCTCCTTAATAATAGTATTTTTTAAATGGTTGTGAAAGAAAATTTGTCAATACCTATGCCTTTTCTAAAATCCCTCTGGATTCATAGGCTGACAATACCAGTGTTCCTGGAGCGTAAGAGTTGTTGGGGTGAGTTGTCAGCATCCCGAGTTAACTTCAAGGGCTATTGTTTGTTATGCAGTGGCTACATATATTTGCAAAACCTAAAAAGCTAACCATCTCAGGGCAAGGCAAGCTCAGGCAAATCCTAAGACCGTACACTGCCAGATGAGTACAAGGCCTATAGTCTTTATTGGTTTTGGCAAAAAAGGTATTTGTTGAGCTTCACTAATACACAGAAAACACATCACTTCTATCCCACTATGTCCAACAAGCTTTTGGTATAACAACATTAGTAAATTTTTCACCAAAAGATTGCTCTGGAGAGTAACAAGTATATTTACAAAAGGATAACAGGCTGGAGCTCATTTGGAAATGTGCTTAAACATGTTAGTTAAAGGCTTGAAACTCCTTGGAATGTATCTCGAGAAGTAACTGAAACTGGGGAGTGAATGCTTTTTTTAACCTGGAAATGATACAGGGATCTAAATTCATGGCTTCCTGATATTCTCATTCTTTCTGACAGAGATTCCAGAAATATGTATCTGTTAGACTCAGCTCATACTTATTAAATTATGTTAATGGCTGATGGAGAAATCAGCCCATTAAATATGTTTTCCTATTTGGCACAAGTACAGTTGGAGTGAGTGTTTCTTCATGCACCTTTGTACCTTGTTGCTTTCAAGGATAGATTTATATATTACCACCTAGAAAAATAATCTGGTTTATGCCTCCTTGCATAAAGTCCTAAAACAAGAAATTGTTATAAAACCAAATCTTTATTTAATGTAGTGCATATTGCAATTTATTTTTTTAGAAAACAGTACACTGGGCATTCTGTACTGGGCATTCTTTCATACTTGATTTTGATGACCTAATACCATTTGCAAAATTTCCAGCTGAAGACTGCAGATATATTAGCTGAAGTCCCAAAGGGAAATGGAGGAAGCTGGCATTGCATCTGCTTGGAAGAGGTATGGTCCTGTTCAAAACATCAGTGACTTCCTTTAATAATTTTCAGTATTGACAGTTCTAAAAACACAGCAGATATTCTCCAAGATCAATACAAATGAGATCAGTACTGATGAAAATGAACAATGACCTATTTCATACCTTCTGAAAAATAAGTCTAACACTCTATATTCAAGCACTTACACATATTTTGTTCAGCAGTTCTTTTTCACACTTTCTGGGCTCTCAAAGTGCTGTATCTTTTTATTGTTAATCCTGAATCTTGTATTTTTATGTTTATCTCAATTGATAAGAAAACTTACCCAATAAATGTGTACTGGAACTATCTTTAAATTTATTAATTTCTATTCTTAGAGTATCTGGGCTGATGAACAGGATAATAACAAGATGGCTTTGTTATTCAAAAAAAAAGAATCCATGTTGTAAAGCATTATTCCATGCTGATTATGTCATGAAGTTTCCCCCAAGATATCACAGGGAAATGAAGCACTGTTTACACTTAAGGATATTAGCACTTTGAGTATTTTCTTTTCTGAGGCCTTTAAAGTCCTTATTTGTGCTTATTCGGCTAAAAATTCCTGTAATCACTCTGGGTTGAAAAAATGCCTCGTAAGTAGTCACCAGAAGTTGATGATGGTATACCTAGAAGAAAGCTTGAATGCAGCAAGTCTCTCTTTTTGTGAGTGCCATACTGAGATCTGAAGAGCTATGTTAGGGTTGAGAGGACTATTCCTTCATCATCAATTATTTTCTGTAAACAAAAGTAAGCTGTACATAACAAATTTTCTTTCTGTCAGTGTGATCTTGCAATATGCTGGCTAGCTTTAAGAAGTGGTTCCTACAGAATTCAAAATCTGGACAGCTGGCAAAATTCCAGGTTCATCAAAGTTAGGAAGAGTTTTCCTCTATTAAGTTCACAGAGACCAGGTTTCTACCACTAGTTACTATTTGCTATTATGCTTTGTAATTTGCAATGCCAGGAAATCTAAGACTTTTCTCTTGCACAGAGAAAATTAGGCAAGCTAAAGCCCAGCTAGAATTTAACCTGGCCACTGCTGTAAGGGATAACAAATATATTTTAATGTATTTATATATATTTACAAATATATTAACAACAAAAAGAGAACTAAAGAGACTCTCCATCCCCTACTGGACACAGAGGGGAACACTGCCACCAAGAATGAGGAAAAGGCTGAGGTATTAAATGCCTTCTTTGCCTCAAGTCTTTAACCGTCAGACCAGTTATCGCCAGAGTATTCAGCCCTGAGCTGGAAGGCAGGGACGGATCACAGAATAAACCCCCCATAATCCAGGAGGAAGCAGTTTATGACCTGCTGCTCCACCTGGACACTCACAAGTCCATAGGGACAGATGGGATCCACCTGACAGTAGTGAGGGAGCTGGCAGAGGAGCTCGCCAAGCCACTCTCCATCATTTACCAGCAGTCCTGGTTAACAGGGGAGGTCCCAGAGGACTGGAGGCTTGCCTGGAAGGAGGATCCAGGGAACCACAGGCCAGTCAGCCTGACCTCAGTACTGGGGAAGGTGATGGAGCGGTTCATCTTTAGTGAGCTCACCAAGCATGTGCAGGACAACCAGGGGATCAGGCCCAGCCAGCGTGGCTTCATGAAAGACAGGTCCTGCCTGACCAACCTGATCTCCTCCTATGACCAGGTCACCTGCCTGGTGGATGAGGGAGAGGCTGTGGATGATGTCTACCTGGACTTTAGCAAAGCCTTTGACACTGTCTCCAACAGTATCCTTCTAGAGAAGCTGGTGGCTCATGGCTTAAACAGGTATACTCTTTGATGGGTAAGAAACTGACTGGGCCGAGCCCCGAGACTTGTGGTGAACAGAGCCAAATCCAGTTGGTGGCCAGTCACGAGCAGGGTTGCCCAGGGCTCAGTGTTGGGGCGAGTCTTGTTTAACATCTTAATTAATGATCTGGATGAGGGGATCAAATGCACCCTCAGTAAGTTTGCAAATGACCAAGTTGAGCGGGAGTGTCGATCCGCATGAGGGTAGGAAGGCTCTGCAGAGGGGTCTGGACAGGCTGGATCGATGGGCCAAGGCCAACTGTATGAGGTTTAACAAGGCCGAGTGCTGGGTCCTGCACTTGGGTCACAACAACCCCATGCAATGCTACAGGCTTGGGGAGGAGTGGCTGGAGAGCTGCCCGGCAGAGAAGGACCTGGGGGTGTTGACTGACAGCTAGCTGAACATGAGCCAGCGGTGTGCCCAGGTGGCCAAGGCAGCCAACAGCATCCTGGCTTGTATCAGGAATAGTGTGGCCAGCAGGAGCAGGGAGGTGATAGTGCCCTTGTACTCGGCACTGGTGAGGCCACACCTTGAATACTGTGTTCAGTTTTGGGCCCCTCACTACAAGGACATTGAGGTGCTAGAGCGTGTCCAGAGAAGGGCAACGAAGCTGGTGAAGGGTCTGGAGAACAAGTCTTATAAGGAACAGCTGAAGGAGCTGGGGTTGTTTAGTCTGGAGAAGAGGAGGCTGAGGGGAAACCCTATCACTCTCTACAGGTACCTGAAAGGAGGTTGTAGCGAGGTGGGGGTTGGTCTCTTCTCCCAAATTACTAGCGATAGAACGAGATGAAACATCTTCAAGCTGCATCAGGGGAGGTTTAGATTGGATATTAGGAAAAATTTCTTCACTGAAAGAGTATTCAGGCATTGGAACAGGCTGCCCAGAGAGGTGGTGGAGTCTCCATCCCTGGAGGTATTTAAAAGATGTGTAGATCCAGCACTTCAGGACATGGTTTAAGAGGGATAGTGCTGTTGGGTTGAAGGTTGGACTTGATCATCCTAGAGGTCTTTTCCAACCTTAATGATTCAATCATTCTTTTAAGAAGTCCTCGAAGAGGTCCTTTAGGAAAGACACACATTTTGTGTGCTGTTTCCACTGTCTATGAAAAATAAATTATTTGCTTTAGTATTGTAATTTTTAAAATTCTTTCAAATGTGATGGCATTTATGCAGAACTTGACATGCCTCTTTGAAATGTCCTCCTAGAATATGTTATCATAAGAATATGTACCTTCTCCAGTATGATCAGGACTAAAAGCAATAAACACATAACATACTATAAAAAACATACCATACATAATTAACATACGCAACAAAAGCAATAAAAACATGACTTTTTAAACATTCATGGAGGAGCACAGATACTTTTATATTGACCTTTCATAAGAACCACATAAGAAACTAAGACCAGCAAAGAACAGATACTCGATTCTAAATGCATAGAATCACTTGTTAAGCTGAACTGACATGCTATTAAAATTTGAATTGAACTAGGGAAAGTACATTTCCTAGAATTCCATAAATAAATTAAAGGTAGGAATCACTGTATAATTAAAGTCATTTCAGTATCAAGTCTTACTAGAAAAATGGGACATCACCTAAAATTCCTGAATTTTTAGCTATGATTAGGTAATAGATGCAACGAAGGAAACAAGTAAAAATCCAAACACACAGCGGAAATCAAACCTTTACTAGTGAACTTAACATAAGAAATTAATACGCTAATAAGGTTCTACAACCTGCTTCTGAAATTAATAAAAAAAATAATGGAATACCCTCCATGATTTCTAATAATATTATTTCTAGATATAGGGACTATGTGAGATAGACTGATCTTAAATTCATCCTCCTAATTTCAAGCAATACAGCCTTTGCACCTTTATCAGATACCTTCACTTAGGTTTAAAGTCTTCCTGCATATGTATATATGTCCATGTGAGATGGATGTTAACTGTCAGGAACTGTTGTGAGCAGGTGAAGAAAGCTTCCATTCAGTCTGAATGGAAGCTAAGAGTGGCATTCTACTTCTGTTGGTGTTGGAGTACAGCACAGTTCATTACCCTTGTTTGTACTGTTTATAATCTCAGACCTTCAGATGATGCACTGCTTTCTTCTGAGTAGTGCCCCATGTGCAGTAAAACATTACATACTACTTTGAATGTGTATGTCAGTAATGGTATACGTGTAACTGAGGAAAAGGAATAAACGAGGTAACACCTTGAACTTCCTTCTGGATATACTTTGCTATATGAAATGAATGCAAATTCAGATTTGACTAAGATATGAGAAAAATCATTCATTTTGTACGGCTACTAGGAGATTTGACTTAGTTTTCAACTTATGATCAGTGATACCTGACTGCTACAGCAAAATCTTTGTTGTTGACAGTGGCCAAACTCCTCTGAAGATTATTTCTGGTGCACTTGAAATTTTTGGATCACAATTTCTGATACAATGAAGTTACTTTTGTTGATATTTTAGATTATGAGTGTACAACTGACTGTGAAGGATTCAGTAAGAAACTACAAAATATTCTCTGATGCAAGGAACCTATCGAAAGAGAAAATTCTAAGGTAAAGTGTTTGATATTTTAATGAGATCATACTTCTTACTAAAGTTCTATTTTTGTCCAAAATTAAAGTAAATTTAAAGTTCCAGAGATATTTGCAGAGTAGATTTTTTTTCTTCCCCTTGTTTCATTATGTTCTTTTGACTTTGCTCAAGAGAAAACTGGCACTATAGTACTGCCACCAATAGAAAATTTTATTAAATACTCATAATAATGTACAGTATCTAATCACATTATGGATCATTTTTGTTCACAAGTGTGAGCACATGCTTTCAAATTATCTGTTCTAGAAACTAGGTTTCCCTAGTTTAAAAATGCTTTTTGAAATTTTAAAGGGTGACATTCATTAAAAAATTGAAACCGCTATCATATTCATTTTATAAGGAAAAAGCAAGAACGAGAAAATAGGATCCAAGCAGAAACAACTGCTGTTCTAGACAATGCTGAATAACAGCAATGGCAGTATGATTCATGCCTGGTAAGTGTGGGACCCTGTGAAGTCCCATTATTGAAGAATGAGTTGATGGACAAAGCAGAACAATGGGATATGGTCCTGAGCCTATATTGCCCTCATGTTTGTCATTGACATATTCTCTAACCCCAGCCAAACTGCTCTTTTTTTTTTGTGAAGTGGGTGCTGTTGTAACTCCTTGCCTGAGACAGTGAGAAGAGATTCATACACATGTTCAACACTGTGGTGTACTTTCTTTTGGTTTTATCTTCCTTGATCCAAAGAGCTATGTCTTGATCAGGATTTCAGCACTATGCAGCAAATTTAGCACAGTGAAGTATATGGCTGGGATTTTAAATGTTTAACTGATAGCTGGAAGACTGGAAGAAAGACCAATGGCATTGTTATCTGCCAGCAGCTCACCTTGTGCTACAGGGAATGCAAAATGAAGCTGTCAATGCAGAATGCTATACAGATAACCCAACTACACGCACTGCTGAAATAGATGTAACAGTACCAAAGCCTTACAACCACCTTTGTGCTAGCACAGATTAAGCCTTAGCATAGACTAATGCATGTGCTTCCTTATTGCTCACCTTTGAGCCAAACAAACATTAAAATGTCTAGATTTCAGTTTTGGAGACTCTTTTGCTTATTTCTGAGATTTAGAGGGGTATTATTAGCCGGTTAAAAGGGAAGTGCTATAGTTCTGAAACTTTTAATAAAAAACTAGGACAAGGTGAATGCCAAGAAGGCTATTTTCACTACATTTAAAGTATTGCAAAATATACATCTTCTAATAAGGTGTCACGATCCACTGTTGGGTTGCACAATTTGGCAGAAGTTGAGCCCCCTTGCTTTCTAACCAACCTCAGATAATCCTGGGTGGCAAGGGGCGGCTGGGCTTAACTTCGGAGTGATGTTCATTCAATTGGATGTGTTATCGTGACCAGGTTTGTTGTATTCTCGGGAACAGAATTAAGACTCAAAACGGAGTCAAGCGCCAAGTCACTTTATTTGGCCGCCAAGAAGTACGCAAGAGAAAAGGAAACGAAAGAGGGAAAAAAGGAAAGAGAGAGACAGAGAGTTACAGTCTCCGCTTTTCCCCTTTTCGCCCTCAGGAGATCACACCTTAATTGTGCTTAGCACAAAGGAGCTATAGCTTTCTAAGCGGCTATTTTACATAACACAAAGGGGCTGTATCGTCCCGACAGGGTCACACCTTAATGCTATACACTTCTCCCCTTTTCACCCTCAGGAGGCCACCACACCTTAGTTGTGCACTTTCTGTTCTCCGAGAATCCTGTCCCTGACGCCAATTTAAACATGTCGCGATCCACTGTTGGGTTGCACAATTTGGCAGAAGTTGAGCCCCCTTGCTTTCTAACCAACCTCAGATAATCCTGGGTGGCAAGGGGCGGCTGGGCTTAACTTCGGAGTGATGTTCAATTGGATGTGCTATCGTGACCAGGTTTGTTGTATTCTCGGGAACAAAATTAAGACTCAAAACGGAGTCAAGCGCCAAGTCACTTTATTTGGCCGCCAAGAAGTACGCAAGAGAAAAGGAAAGAAAGACGGGGGGAAAAAAAAAAAGAAAAAGAGGGACAGAGTAACAATTCCTACCTCTGCGGCGTCCCGTCAGTGCGGCGTCCCGTCAGTCCGGCGGGGGAAGGCGCCAACTGCCCGCCGCTGGTTCCGCCTTTTATAGCATTGTCCCGCTGCATAGTCAATGAGCTGGTTTGCATGGCCACGCCTCCCACTCGGCAGTGGGGCGCATGCGCAGTATTGTCACTAGAGAGTGCTCGACGGTTCCAGAGGGTTCCAGAGGGTTCCGGGGGTCCAACCCCCCCCCCCCCCCCCCCGTATGTTGTAAGATGACCCTGCGGCCAGGCGCATGTGCAGAGGACAGGGCCTATGTGTTCTGACACAAGAAGATATCGCCTGTTGGGGAGAACTTCCTCAGTTGCCGTCGTGGTGAAGCAGTGGTAGTCAAGACATTCTGCCGAAAATGTTGAGACAAGTTTCTAGTCCCTTACATAAGGTCTACCTTGCATTACAGAAATACATGTAGAAGCTATGCGGTAGATAACACATTGCTAGCCTAGCACTAGTGCTACAAAAGACAGCAGGTATAATTTAAGAAGAGAGGAACCACCTGACAAAATCTTGTAACTTACACTGAAGAGAACAACATTGATTTGTTCCACTGGGCAAAGCAGCAAACAGGTATATTAATCACTGATGTGAAATATCAAATATGGATTATATCTTTTGCTATACATGTATACAACATAGGTTTACTAGCAGAGATTTCTAGTGTCCTTGCTTTTAATCTCCACAGTCATCTTCATCCCCTAAAACAATAGCTCAGGCTGCAACAATATGAGTCTGTAATCAGGTTTCCTGATCTTATTTCTCCCTAGGAAGCATAAACTGTATTTCAGAGTTTCTGTTACCAACAATATAGCTGGAAAATGCTAGAATCAAGGCATTCTGTGGTTGATTTGGAAGCCTGCTCTTCATCTCACATCTAGTCTTATGTTTTGAAACTCACAAGGCTGTCACAGATAGTCTTATGGACTTGAAACAAACTGCTCTTTTCCCTCTTCTTACCTTTTCAATGCTGAGTACTTTCATTCAGCATTGGAAATAGCTGTGACAGAATCAAATATACATGCAGGCAAAAACTTAAATTAGTAGTTTAAACACTTTTACATAGATAGGAATTTTTAAAGGGAATAAAAATAACATTCTTAACTTCAGTCATTTCAATACAACCACCAGGCAATAGATTAATAAGTTGTTTCTGAAGTAAATCCATGTAGCTGACAGATCTTACATTTTTTTCCCCTTTCCCCCTCCTTTCTGATATCATGCTTCTAACCTCTGTCCTAAACTAGACTGTGACTTCCTTGTGACAAGGCCTACCTCACACAGTGGTTAGAATTACTAAAGTACACAAAAGATTACTTAACAAAAGTGTCCCTGACTGGTGCTTTTCTAAAGTAGATAATTATTAAAAGTAGCCAGTAGGCTCCATAATAACATCTTTCTCTTAAAAACCACATAGTGGTTTTTGACTTTCTCAAATTGCTACTTCATCATAATGAGAAGGTAAACCAGAATGTAATTCAAAATGGATGGGGATGTTGAGGGGGTTAAAAAGGATGTGCTCCCATTCAGCTGTTGTCAGGTGTTAGAGGAGAAAGAATGAACAAATGCAGCTAGTAATGTAGATAAATAATGGATGCAGCTAGTGGCCTGAATGCATTTAGAGAATCCCAGCTGCTCCACTCAGTGTTTAATAGGCTGGAGGTATAATTTCTTGCTACATAAATATTCGATATATTCCTACAGCCTTGCCACATAGGTGTAAATAACAATCAGCATAAAGAGGGACATAAATGTTTATTATAGGCTTCATTTTAGCTAACAGATGCTCAGTGAAAAGCCTGAAAGTTAAGGTGAAAAAGATGACTTGGGAAGACTTATCAATCACAAAAAATGCTATGAAAGCAGCTTTATATATACAAGGGTTTTATCTGCAGGAGATTTGTTCAGGTTATTGCATGAAAGAGCTGGTTAGTAGTATACTTACATCAATCCAAATATCTGGAAGTGGATAGAGAAAGCTGAAGTTTGGGGTAATATGACACTGATTCTCTAGATTTATAGTTAGGCTTTTTGATAGAATTTTCCAAAACTGTCCCTTAGAACGCAGCTTCACAGGAAACTTTGCTTATGCTTAGGTGTATAGGAAGTAATAAGGATATTTTCACAAATCATAAATTTAGTGCATAGTGCTAAATTTGCCTTAAGAAGTGCATGTTCAGGGAATGGTAGAATGAGCATTCATTTATGTTCCTGTTCAGCAGTTCCAAGTCCAGTTCAAGCAGCGGGGAGAATGAACTACGGATTAGGAGCATATTTTTGTCTTTGATACCTGCATACTAAGGATGACTTTTATTAATTTTTTTAGAAGTAAAGCTAGGCAAGTGTAGCCTATGCTAACTAAAGCATTTTATCTGTCTGTCTGTGTCTTCATCTCTAAACAAAGTCACTGAAACTGTCCAGAGGCACAGGTAAGTTAACTGCCTTCTGCTGTAAGGAAACGCTCTATACCTTTGCTACTTAAACTCATGTTACCTAGTATGACTGTTGTGTATGATATCTTGTCCTGATGATTCAGCAGATCCAGAGCTGCTGTCAGGGGAATACTCTCCTTCCTAGAAAGAACTAGTTATTTAGAAAAATATGCTAAATCTTGCGATTCGTATTTAAAAAATAAATAAAGAGTATCTACACTAGGAAGCAAATTGTCAGAGTGCTAGTTTATGTTAACCACCCCTTGGCTCAGTTTGAACTTGATCTCTGGGAGTTTAACAGTCTTTTCCTACTAAGTTTTATAAATCTATTTTCTGACTACCGTGCAGTCTTTTTATGCAAATAAACTGCTCAATCAGTCAGTAACTCCTCACTTCCACATGCAGAACTACAACAGGGATTGTTAGAAGCAAAGGTGATGAGTGAGAGTGAAAAAATTGATTGATTTTACGGCTAAGCTGTGTAAAATTATTATTCATTTGATTATTTTTGTTGCCACTGTTATTAGTTTTATGTCATTAGTAGAAACAATGAAAGAATTTCAGTTAGGATTTTTCTGGACTTGTGGGGTTTTTGCGTGCAGTATGTGAGCTTTTACTTGTATTTTTTTTCCCTATGGATGTTGTTTAATACAGTGTGTGTGTATGTAATAAAGCAACAAACCTTAAAACCTACCTAACACACAGAATTTGTTTAGCAAGGTTATTGTTGATAAACAGTACAGAATACAGTAGTGTTGCAAAAGCTGTTGATTTCTCTTGACAGTAAGCTCTGTTTTTGTTGGAATGAGCTTTTAAGACCAGGCCCTAAAATAAAAGTAATGCTGCCCATTTAAAAGACTAAGTCTGTTATGCACACAGGATTTTTTTCTTATTTTAATAAAGTAAAAAAAGGAGAAGGAAAAACAACAACAACAAAAAAAACCCACAAAACCAAACAAAACCAAAAACCTTCACCCTTTTGATTAATTTCTTGCTCATTCTTCCATAGCACTTTTGGTCTAATTTCATTTTTTCCCACGTTAGATATTGACATCTTGGACTCCAATGTGTAGCATTAATGTGTAGCATTAACCATGCCCACTACGGTAAGTTCCTTTTTCCTAATCCTAGACATATTTGAATTCTTCTAAATTTAACTGATGAATACAAGGTTAGTACTATGTCTGCATGCTTTCTAGAGGTGTGGTACACAGCAGTGGCAGCAGCAAGGAACTGTCAGGACAAGTAGGGGTAGACTGTTCTCCCACTAGCAGCAAAAGCAGTGACAATGTCTGGGTTTTATGTATGCATGTTGCTTCTATCCGGCCTAGGACCCACACTTCATGCTGATGATCTGCACTGCTTTCCTACTTTCACAATTTTATACACATGTTCTTTCTTGCCTTACTGTCCTATGATGTAAACCTATACCAGTACACCAAGCCATTCCTTCTGCATCTTTTCAGTTGACACGACCATCCCACAACAAGGACTTCGATCCTGTTGCCCAAATCTCTATCACTTTCTTACTATACTATACATCTTTTTTTCAGGGATGCTCCATTCTTTCACAGGTGATGGTATAAAAAAGTCTATACTTATACTGTTGAAAGAGACGGAGTTTTGGATCAAGAGCTATAAACCAACTTCAGCCAATTTATACTGACGGAGATTCTGAATTCTTAATAATTATTGTTAAGAAAAATATGGCAGCCATTAGGTGTGTGACAGCAACACTAGACCATGAGTTTAGGTCCATCAAATGGAAAATGTAAGAGTTTTTGCTGCATCATCTCATGGAGATAATATATTAAGTTTTTCTTAGAATACATGGTTCTAGTAATTTTTTCTTAGGATAGCCCTTAAAAATTAAAGATCAGTCCAAGATAATGGATTTCCCCAAAGGTTTCAAAATTTGGAAGACTTCAGATTATGCCTTTGATTGAACTTGTTACAGAGTTTCTGGCAAGCCAAAAAGCCTGGTTTGGGTTTGAGTGACCATCAGGTCAGCCAGTACAGCACTGGGGCTTTATTTTGGAGTGAGATCTATTTAAAATCCAAATAACTTAAAAGCTTAACTTAAAGCTATAAAGAAATAACTTAAAGATTTGGGTTTTTTGGGGGGTGGGTTCTTTTTGTTGTTGTTGTAGCATCTTTGGAATTCTATAGAATATAAAAGGCCCTGAGATGGAATAGTTACTTTTTTTTTTGAAGTCAAAACCCATTTGTACTTACTTTAGTCTAAGATTTGAGAAAACTGTCTGCCCACCTCCCAGACCAAAGAGAATAATATTGTAGGGGTGATTCACAAGCTTCTTCTCTACTATGATGTAATTTCTAATAAAACATGCACATCTTGTTTAAATTGTAAGGGATAAATTAGTCTGTTCAGTTCAGATTTTGAGAGATGAATAAATTACCCCATATCAAGCATGAGATCAGCTTCAGTGCAGAGAGCTAATACAGTCAGTAATAATTGTTTAGCTGGTGTAGCATTATGCAGTGTATATAGCTCTAATAAATCATACATATTTTATCATTATCCCGTCATGTCATCTTCAGCTAATGTTAATACCTAATCAATTATACCAGACATCAGCCTCTTCCTTCATTTTCTCTGTGAAAACATAAAAAGTAATTCTGAGGAACCCTGAACACCTTAATACAAACGTTCATTATTATAGGCCAGGAAATGTATTGATGCTTCTACATTTTTGTGGTTTTACACTTAGTGCCTGAGCAGGCATTTCCTGATCAATATATATAAACTCTGAGGTTTTCACAGCTAACTGTTTTGTTTTGTTTTGTTTTCCAGTTGACTTAATGGTATCTGTTCATTCTATAGAACAACATTGTCAATCTGGGATAAGATGCATGAAAGCTAATGGGTTTTAAAAGCATTAAGAGTGAACACGGTCGAGTAACAGCCAAGCAATTTAGTGTTGAGTGGATACTTAATTTCACTGCAAAGTGAGGGGTGCTGTGCTCAATGCCACTGAAAGATCTCACTGCCAAAATTAGATGAATGGACAAGATGAATGTGAATGAATCAGTAATTTTTCATGGACAGAAAATCTCTGTATGTATTGCAAGTATTTCTGGTCATTATATTCTCCATTGTTATTTAAAATTCAGATACAGTTAATTAATAAGAATTTATTATATGTATATAAAAGGCATGGTTTTGCAAGGGGATTTTTAGGGCAATTTGAAAGATTCATGTGATTTTGTAATTCTAAATATGTAATGAATGAGAAGACTATAAATCCTTCACACAACCACAAACAACCTGACCAGGAACAGTTATAATTTAGTTTGTAGTATGGCATATAGAAGTTAGTACTGGCAGTGTTTTTAATCTCAGGAGAAGCCATGACTGAGTTTAGAAGAAGTTACTTTTCACCTTGCATTCCATGAACTTGCTCTTTTCCACTTCTAAAAATGAAACAAAGCAAACAATAAATAAATTAAAAAATGCGGTAGAAAATCAAGTCACAAGCTATTAATACTGACTGCTTTTTGAGTTCTTGATACAAATACCAAGACCAGCTATAAATATTCCAACCATGTTTCTTCAAAGAGATCACACAATGGATAAATTTGTGAGAATTTACTGTAGTGCTGTTGCCCATAGGTGTACCCTACAGGCAGGGTTATGTTGCTTATGTGACAATCAGTCTGGGACCAGGAACCATGGAGCAGTTATTAGTTGCTTTCATAGCCTCATATGCAGTCTCACCACCTGGGGGCTTCTGGCATTCAGCCTAAGCAGGCAGGAGAAGGTGGTGGAGGAAGAGGAATCATCTACACAGCTGAGGAACCAGGAGGAAGTTCTGACTTGACAGCTTCCCTCTGCTGCCCTTTGTCCTCAGTCTTGTGTGGAGAAGTCCCCACCCCTCCACTGAGCTGGAGAAACAGTGGTAAGGTGACCACAGAGGAGGGCAGGACAGCTGGCTAAACACAGGGCTGAAGAGCAGTGCAGTGCACTGGTGACAAATGCCTCAGCACTAGGTGTTGCAGTGCAGACTCCAGACCACACACACAGCCTTATTAATCTCTGTCAATACTGATCAAGAGGCAGTTATTCCTTATTTTTAATGCCTCTGGATGACCAAACAATGCATAAAGGTAGAATAACTTGTTCTGTGTAAGAAAATGCTTTCGTAATAACTCCAAATCATAGTTTTTCTTTGTATCAGTGGAACACCTCCACCATCCAACAAAGGAAACTTAATCTAAGAGCAGTTGGCTTAAAACCAGCGACGTGACTGAGTGCTTGCAGTTCTGTTGCTCTTTCT
This sequence comes from Phalacrocorax carbo, assembly GCF_963921805.1. Taxonomy (NCBI): domain Eukaryota; kingdom Metazoa; phylum Chordata; class Aves; order Suliformes; family Phalacrocoracidae; genus Phalacrocorax; species Phalacrocorax carbo. The sequence goes on from NC_087521.1 coordinate 16,614,414, forward strand.
GGATTTGGTTGTCATTAGCCTCATTTGGGTCTGATTTTCTGAGGAACAGCCTGGAAACCAGTGATGCTCAGGAATGCACAAACAGTGTGAAAAGTGCTTTTGTATTTCAACCTCAGAAATGAACAGAATGTCCAGGACTGAGGGTAGATGAAGATGATATGCTCCTAAATTGTTTTATGTTGAAATCTCCAAAGAATAGCTCTAGAACTGTCAGGCCCAACTTAAACCCTACCTCTATCTCAGCTTTTATCTCTTTCCCAGTATAAAATCCTGTTTACGACCTGATCTAATTATGATAAAAATCAGTGGTATCTTTCTCTAAACCTTTAGCCCATGAGTTGGATCCAAATTTCCTACTCAATCTACCTCCAAAAGAATTTCAACAACAGAAATATAAGAATATTTTTACTATGAACATCTCATTCTACAGTATCAGAAAACTGTTAAAGATTGGGGTTTAATGGTTTGGGTTTTTTTTTCTAATGTCACATCAGTAAAACAGAATGCATGAGTATATGCATTATGGCACAGTTCATTCCATATTTCAAGGCAAGCAGAATTTGCTGCATTGTAAATTTCCAGTCTTCCTCCTATTGCTCCAGAAGACTGAGTACCCTCTTTATTATTCCTCAGTCATCCTTGGCCCCAGAAGTGAGTATGAAAATGTATTACTGACAAAGCACCTGCCCTATTTTCCTTTACCCAGTTTTTCCTGTGCTGCCTGTGGTAGATGCACTCTGTGATATAAGTTGACAGCAATGCCCAAAGTAACTTCATGACCCATTAGAGTAACTTCTAAAACATGCCATAATCAGGCATAGAAAGTATATTCTGTGGCACTCAATAGATCCACTAAGGCTTAAGTGCTTCTGCTGCTAAGTGTAGCCTTTCTCAAGTGGAAAAAAAAAATCCCTTTTGCAATTGAAAAGCCACTGTAAATGCTCTGGTGGTTAGAGTTTTCTTTCCACACCTTCAGCTGCAAGTAAATGCTTCTTTGAAACTCTTCAAATCCATATAAAGGATAAGCATGGTACATTTTAGAGTCAGTGATATAAATATAACGGCAAAGACACAGATTAAACAGAATTCCTAATTATAAATTACCTGATTATGTAAAGGAAAATTAGTAGGATAACAGGCTGTTTTGAGCTTTGCCACTAACGTGTTATCAGAAGAGTGTTTCTGACAACTCAGTGTGGTGGTGATAGGAATGGAACTATTTTTGGTCAAAATATTTGCCTGCCATTTCTGGTTTTATCAATGTCCTTGCTATGTGGAAATATACATTGAAAAGTTTAGAACACTTTATTCTCTACAATCCACAATAGGTGAATGGTTTGTCTTGAGTGTGTGCTGATTAGCCTTTCAAGTTGCATTTTGTTTCCTCCATCATTTTTTTCCTTATTTTGACCAGATTTTTCCTCCCTTCCTAGACAAAAGTCAGAATCTACTGCCAAAAATACCTGGCTACTGTAAAAAGCAGCATCTGTGTTCTTATACTTTCAGCTCTTCTGCCTTTTTGTTGCTGTTGCCTCTTCTGTGTTGGATCTAGTACCATTGTTCAGGCTGGATGAATCAACTGATCTTTCTGGTCTAATAACAAGATAATCTTTTTGGTTGCTGGGAATTATATTTTCTGTTAGATCAGGAAGTTGAGATGACTCATCCCACAGCCAGGCAGCTGTGAGGAGAGGCAGGGGGCAAAAGAATATCCAGAATCTTTGGCCATAGGACTCATTTAGAACAAATCAAGTATATTTACACATACTGTGGCTATTAACATAAGCATGTTGATTATTTACACATACAAAGAGTTGATATACCTCCACAGTCACTGTGAAGAACTGAACTCAGGAATTTTGGACTATTTAATCTTTGGAAGCTAGATAATAAATGTAGAGTGTGAAATATGCGTAGACAGCCTGTTGGTGTTATGGTCTATTGTTGGTTTTGGGTGTTTTTCTTGCTTATAAACTTATATATATTAACTTATAAAACAAATTATAACTTGTGATGTTTGACATATTTGAAAATTTAATCCCCTGTCTCTTTCAGTTTTGGGTTGTTTGTTTGTTTGTTTTATAAGCTAAGTATACATGTATATTTAAATTATTGGTGCGAGACAGTATTTTCAGGTGTGCTAAGTTCTGTTGACTTAATTGGTAGCATACCGCTTTACTATCAGAGAGGTGGCTGGCCTAACATCTTCCTAACAGACTGATTCTGAAAACATTGAGGGTGTAAGGAATTTTGAACCAAGAAGAGAATAATCTGGTAGAACATTCCTTGACAAATATTTAATTGTTGATCTCAACAAATATCCTGAAATGAACCTATAGAGTTCTTTGTTTTTTGGGTTGTTGTTTTGGATTAGGCTTGTTTTTTGTTTTTATTTTTTTACTTATCCAGTTTGGTGTCATGTAAAATCTGAATGCGTTTGATTTTTAGTCTTTAGGTCATTTATGTAGGGCCAGAATGTTTCATAACTAGCAATGAGCATTATATTTGCTCATTTACAAGATAGCTCTCTCTGGCTTACACAAATAAAACTCTAGATAATCAGTTGTCAACATAATGAGATTCTTCTTTTAAGTGAATTTGTCTTCATCTTTTAATGTTCCTGAAATCATAGCTGACTGAAAGCAGATATCTGTGACATTTTCACATATATTTTACTCACTGCGAAGCTATCTTTTGAATTAAAAGGAAATGCAAGGATTCAACATTTGTACCACAGACATATATATTTTAAATATTTATGAAACAAAACCAGAATAAAAGCTTTTATTCATTCACAAGTAAATAAAAACCATCATTACAGACCTTTCTTGATCGAATGAAAACTATGCACAAAGCAATACAGTATGGATATAAACCTTGACAATAACTTTTATAAGGTTCAGCTGAGAAACTGTGAGAAATTGGGATTTGTTTCCATTTAAAGACTTTTAAGAAGAGAAATACATGCTATCATTCTTTTTCTCTATGACAACTTGTAGTATCATTCAGATTTTGCCTTCTTGGACAAGGTACTACGTAGATACTTACATGTTAAGCAGTATCTATCACACTGCTTAACTTTGTTGCTTCACAATAGATGAAAGACCATTTTAAAAAACTAATTCTTCTGTGAAAACTAATTTTAGTATTTTTATTAAAAGAACTTCTTTAATCTCTTTATAACCATGTTAGTATTTATAAATCCATTTAAATATTTAGAAATAATTTAGGGAATAAATTCATTTGGAAATCTAGACTCCAGACAAGAAATATTTAACACTTCAGTCCCATTTATTTCAGCTGCTGTTTGAAACATTTCTATCTTCATGGATCCAAATGTCAGTATTTTCCTCTACCTATAATAAACCCAGGTTTCCATTTAAGATTCAGCAACTTACACCCTCAACAGAGCAAAATAAGGGCCTAAGAGAGCCACCATCAGTACTTCTCAGAAAATGTCAGCTGCGTTGGTCCTAGTTTATTCATTTGACTGAAAGGTGTTTGTTCAGCTTCTTGCTATTGATAACATCAATTGGCAGATCAAGACAAGGTATTAAATTATTTATACTTTTTTCTTTCCCTTAGGACTCGCTAGGATCATTGTGCAAAAGCAATTTGCAGAGGGAATTTCAGGGGACAGAGGGTCAGCTGTGTAATAATTATTTCATTGTAGAAAGGAGGTTGGTAACAATGAGTAACATCTTACACTGCATCCTTCAATTAGCAATGTTCCTAAAAACTCTTGAACATGTCAGGTTTATGGTATTACTTGTAGATTTGGTCAAGGATTTCCCCCTGCTTTTTATCCAAACACCATAATTAATGGGGCACTTGGAGCTTTTTTATCCTTCTAACATAGAGGCTATTAATCTTCTGAAAACACAGTGCTTCAGTTGTGGTTGCAATTACAGACAGAAGATACAATCACATTATTGTAACTAATAAGGCAGAAGCCATTTGCAGCCAAGGTTTGTGGGGAAGTCTGTTTGTATATCCTTCAATATGAAAGCTGACTAGACCTTTTTTCAACAAAATGAATTGCCTGTTAACTTAGTTCTACAACAGAAATGGCTCATAGGAACAAATAGCCTGTTATGAAGAAAGGTATTACTACTCCTAATCAGGTACCTACCATTTGGCAGTCTACTAGGTGGGACTTTAATGGAAGTTTTCTGAAAAGCTTTCTTCCACTAGGAGATTTCAACCAGTTTTCATAATGTCACACTACATGAAGGAGGAAGCTGAGTGTATAGTGCTCTGGCTGATTCTCACCTGTACTGAGACAGGGAGTTGGAAGAGCAATTTACAGGTATCTGTTAGTGTGAGAAGAATGAAACTGAAATAACTCACCTGCACAAGGGGGTTTCCTTTTTGACATATTGCGTGATTGTGGTTCATTTATTAAGCAATATTTCTGCAGCATCAATATTTATTAAAACTTTTGTAACAAAAATGGACTTTTGATTGAAAGACAGCAAATAACCACAAAAACTGTCTCTAAAAATTATCCAGGTTAGGAAATAAAAAATTACTTTTGTCCATATAAAATGCATTTAGCCTGAAGTACGGAGGGACTTGGAGAAAAAGTGGGTTTGCATTTTACATTTTGTTTCCAGCTCATTGTTTCTTTCACTCTTAAATAAAATCTGCATCGGAGGCTGTATTGTTAGTACTGTAGGTATTGCTTCATAGTATTAAAAAGACGTATTGGAGGGATCAGTGCAGAAAGTTAATACGTGATTTTCACATGCCTGGGATTTTAATTTTCTGGGGTTTTTTATCCGTAAGATATGTACAATCTAGTTAATGTCATCTGATAGGAGGGATTTGAAACAGAAAAGAACATACTGGGTTAAGGCATGTGTTCCAGGTTTAGGAGAAAGAATGGCAGAAAGCTTAGATATAAGAATAAGAGAAAGAGGTGATAATGACTTTAGCAAACAAGCTTTCTACTAGCCAGACATGATTTCTGTTACATGTCAAATACACTCCACTCACAAACACACTCAGTCCTCTGCTTATATTTTCCTTGGCCTGAAATACAATTGCATCAATGAGTCTAAATGGAAATTTGCAACTCCTTTGTTCTAGGCCTGCTTTAGTCATTTTAGACTCACTGTAGTTTTTAAGTCTGGTTTAGTCAGAATCAGTAGTGTGGCATAATATGTTCAACCCAGCGTGGTATTTCTAATACAAACCTTTCAAACTGTAAAACTTCAGGGCTGGGTACCATGCCTAGGGTGAATGCAAATTTGCTGAGTTAATCTTTCTTAATTCCAGGATAGCTTTGGTCAAAATGCTACCTCAACATGTTGCATAACTTGCTACTTGCTACAGTTTCCCCTCCCGAGCCCCACCCCCGGCTAGCTCCTGGGATTTGTGAGTACAGAAAGATGAATTCCAAATGCCCATGTAACTCTTCTCACTACTGTGAGAAACCTTTGTACAAATTCTGCTAAGTCCAAACTTAAATCCAAACCCTGTCTTTACCTCAGACATGGAGTTTTGACCTATCTCAATTCAGTTTCTCAGCCTGAAAACCCGTGTTTATGACCCTGTATTCAAAGCTGTAGAAGTTTCACTGGATAACTTTTCCAACTTTGCATCTGACACCCCCCCCCCCCCCCCTTTTTATTTTTTTAACAGTTGCTCTACTTAATTGCCTCATCAATCCCTGACTTTAGTTTCCTAGTTTTATTCAACTGCACTTCATTGGAATAGCCGCTAAGGCAGTTCTCCTCTAGCCAAACTCAGTTTGAGTGACTACCTTACTAACGGTTTAGGAAGCTCTGCAGATAACACAGAACAGATCTAGTGGTTTCTGTATGACCTGTTCTTAAGTACAGATTGTGAACCTGTAAAGTCTTTAACATCTGTGATCCCCATGTATTGTAACAATCCTTTAGGTTAATCATGACGAAGACTTGATTGTACCCACTTAGTGGAAACTGGGTCCTTGTCTCAGAATGCCAGCCTTTTCATATTTATAGGTTAAAGCCTTTAGGGCAAAACATAGAGAAAAAAAAGTTTGGTTTATGTATTGAAAAATACCTTCTTGATTTCTGTAAGCATTGGTACAATGTACATTCAAGATGGAACACAAGATAGGGGATGACAGCAAATAATTTTCAACTCAATATTTTAAAATGACAACTGTAAAATCCTTTTTTTTTTAAATAAGTATTGTGATATTTTTAACTATAGGCCAGTTTCCACTATATAATGGGACAGCTTAAAAATCTAGGTCCCTCAGGATTGTGTGTTCAAAGAGATTTTAATCTTTTTGCAATGAAGCTACGTGTGTTGGCTGTTTATTTCTCCAAATATTTATTTTCCAGTAATTTATATACAACCGTACTAAAATTTTGTTGTGTAGTCTGTAAATTGATACAAATCCATCCTGTAAAATTAGAAGTGAATCATCAAAATAATAATAATAATAATAATTAAAAAAATTTTACATTCATAAGCAAATACTAATTTATAATGTTTTTCTCTTTCTATAAATATTGAAGTACTTGATCACTTTTACATCTGAAAATCCTTAAGCATAAATGTTTACCTTAGTCCCTTACATTATATTTCACATTGTACATTTGCTGTTTACAATTAAAAGCTATCCTTTTAACATTCAAAACCTGTACAACTCATCCAGAAGACTATTAGGGGAAATTCAGTGAATCAAAACTTACTTGAGAATTATGCAATCAGCTTCCTAAACACAGTTTTTGAAAAATATTTAACAAAATACAAAGAACCCACCCGTAGAAATTGGGGGGGGAGGGGGGGGAAATACCTGTAAAAGTAATTGTTTACCTAACAAAGTTATTGCTGCTTCAGACACACCTAAAGATGATTACATAAGGTAGGGAAAAGCAATCCAAACTATTTTTACTTTATTTTTTTCTTCAGAACCATTTTTACCAACGTTGCATTTGCAACAGTTTGACTGTGTGAAGTGATAGTAAAGGTTTATTGGCAGAGTTTGCCTCTTTCCCCAAAACTTAGGTGTGTAGACCTACTTCTGATTTCATATAACCGAGGTTTCTGTCCTTCTGTCCTTCAAAAGGATAATTCATGTCTGTCCTAACAAACCTTGCTGTTAGGTGTGTTTCTTGATACGTGTGCTAAAATTCAGTTTCACCTCACTGTTTCTTATTACTGCCAAGAAAGACTTAAAAGCAAAACAAACCAAAAAGGAAAACATTCTTCTCATTGGCAATCATATAATAAATAAGAAATAATTTATCAAGGGGTAATAATCCACTGCAACTTGTTTTGCTGTTACTTAATATTGCAGAGTTCTGCAGAAATTTCTCTTCAGTTAATTTAATGATATTAAGGAGCTCCTGAAGATCTTTTGTTCTCAAAAAGTCAGAAAAAGATTATGAGGGTTTTTTTTGTTTATTTATTTTTGCCACGTTTTATAAGATCAATTTTGGGAAGCCATATTTCTCAATTCCTTAATAAGGGTAACCCATCATTTCTCAATTTGATCTAATGCGGTGAATTAACAGAGTAGAAATATGTTGCATAATGTTTTCTAAACCTGTGCTAAGAGGTTCATCAAAATACTTATTTTGAAAATCAACTACACTGTGATTAACATACTGATGGAAATCGCTGTTATTCACCCGTTTCTAGCACTGAAGTACATTCAAAGTGATATTGCATCGTTGGTAACATTTTCACTTTAGGCATCTGGTGCTTCTCAAGGTACTCATTAGTGCATCTAATAAGATTTGCATGCTATGTTTTGTATACCATAGGGTCTAAGCTACTTAGAAGTGTACATCACATCCTTTGATGCAAATAAGGGTTGCATGAGTGACTGGAGATGATCCTTCTCCATTCTTGAATCCCTAGTTTGTGTTGGGTGCATGGGTGGGTGGCAAACAACCACCATTGAATGACTCTTTCAGAGCATTTAATCAGTAGTAAACTGTCTAGCAGACACATGCAATTTAGTTGACTGCCCATTTTCAGCAAACACTACATCCACAGTAAAATCACACCTGATTTCAGTGCTCAAGGTCATAGATGTTCCTAGAACTCTTTTTCTTGTCAAAGCCATAGTAAGCTTTGAATTGATCCTTTGGTTTCCTGTAGAACAGCTGCTTTATGGTATTTCATCTTCCCTTAATTTGTAGCTAGAAAGGTTTCCTCTAAATTTGACAGCAAGTCTTCTCCACCCTCCCATCCCCCTTTTTTTTTTTTGGTGTGCATGTGTGTAGTGCCTTTCAGCAGGACAAGCCATGTTATTTTCTGATTGAATGGAGGTGTTTTATTATTTTATTATATTGGAAGTCCAGCATGGATCAGGAAATGTCTTCCCTGGTGCTGCTGTGGTCTATTGTCACGGTTGAGATGATGTGGGACTAGTCTGTAGCAATACCCTGGTTTGGATTCTCCAGTGTACCTGGAAAGGCAAACAAGTACCAGCCTTCTAAGAGCTTCAGTCTGGACTTAAGAAAAAAATACTGGCCTAACAGTGATTAATTTAGGAAAATAGATTTGGGGGTCTCCTGAAGACCCTGTTTCTTCTTGTTCCTACATACCAGAACAGACTCTTTGGTTTCCTATTTAGAAACTGAACATTTCCACCCTTCTCCACCCTCCCAGTATGAGGCTGATCTTAGATATGTCATCAAAGTCTATGTCTCTCCAGCTTCTCTTTGTGTATGTCCAGAAATGTACATTGACTTTTTTTATGTGAAGCATTTTTTTTCTGTCTGTTATGCAATAAGCCTCTGCAACTGTTTTCTTAGTGTCTTAGTTAACTGAAAAATACTGGAGAAAACTTAACCCTGAATGCTTCAGAATCAGCTGTTCTCAAAATTAAAAGTAAGTCCATGCTGTCTTCTGCCTTGTGGGCACTCCAGAGAAAATTCAGAAAAGCCAAGGGAAAGCGCTATATCCTGTAGGCCTGCTGATTCTGCATTTTTTCATTAAACAATCAAACAAGACAATATGTGACCAAAGCAGCTCAGCCTGCTCTTGTATAAAAGTAGAAAAATAAAGGTTGTCTTAAATTATAAACTCTTCTATTTTATATGTGTGTATATATATATATATTTTTCCTATTGAAGCTTATTTTACCAACCTTAATTGCAACATTGTTGTTCAGTTATGTAAGACCATGGTATTCTATAATAGCATGTTCTGTATTCTATATATATTTGGTGATCTATAAGCTTGGTAAATTTAGATTTGTGTAAATTTAGATGTGTGTACATTTTATTTATCTATATTTTTACAAAAGTACTCCTAGTTACTATATATATCATGTAGTTTGTATGCAAACCTAACCAGAGCAGTTCTACATGATCCTTGGGGGATAGGATTGACCCAGAAGAGTAAGTTTCTCAGGAGAGAGCTGTTCTGCCTGACTTTCTCTGGGATAAATCTTCCCCTCCTCTCTCTTAAATTTACCCTCGTGCTACCTGTCTTAAATTCCAGTCAACAGAGACACACCAGTAGATAATCTTGTGGTTTGGAATCTGTCTAGTTTCTAGATTTATCACCTGAAAAATGAGGTAATTAGACTTACTAGCTTGAAAATGGAAGTTGCTATTGTAAATTTTAATGTTCATAAAGCACTGTGGAGTTGTTATGTAGAGGTAGAAGCTGTCTCAAATAAAAGTGATTTTTTTTTTTTTCATTTTGATTCCAATCTAAAAGGAGCCATTTTGGTGAATGACTCAATAATTCTTCTGTTTAAAAAATCATATTCCTTTTTCTGCTCAAGTGGCAGATTTTCACATGATAATAGGACCATTCCAGGCAACAGATGGAATCAGAATCTGAATTTTATAATTTACATTTAAGATTCAAGACGCTCTGCAAAGCATGATAAAAATGTTCTTAGCCGGCATACATTTGTAGCTCCCGAGTTAGCAAATAGCCTTTCTTTTCAGTTTTGTGGAAAAGTAAACTTGACATGAACTTAAATCATCTAGATTAAAGAGAAACTGTGGTTATGAAACACTGCAGTAGAGTGGCCAGCACACTCTTGGCAAATTCCAGAATGAAGTCAGACTGTTCAGTACCAATCTGCTCCACACTTTCCCAGCTCCCTTCCTCTGGGGGCTCCCCCTTAGGGGAGGGCCACAAGGCATTGCTACTTATTTGTGTTTCGGTCTCTTTAATCAAGTTTCTGTGGCAGCAGGAAATTACTTTCTTAAAGTAGTCAGCCTGGTCAGACTGGAAGGATTTACATAAGACTCAGCAAGAAGCTTGAATGGTTTCCACTCAGTATTGTGGCAGCTTGTTAATTCTCTTTCTCCATCCAGTCATTTGTATGACTTTACAGCTGTTGCACTTTGATTTTCCTCTGCCATTTCTCCAGCTCTGTGAATATTTTCCATGTGTCTAAACTTTCACTTCAGGCTTATCTTTTGCAGAAAATTTTTTCTGCTCTAACCTGTTTGTATAAAGAAAGAACAGGTAAAGCTAATGCTAACATTCACCTCTCCTTCTTTTAACCCTTCTGCTGATAAAATATAAAAAGCTACACTCATTTATAATTGTAGTTTAAGAATATATGTAGATATTGGACCAAAAGTTGATGGTTGCTTGGGTGCAATTAAGAGTTTTATTTGGTGAATCATAATCATAATCAGATGCCTTAAATCCTAGCGAAAACAGATTATTCCATTACAAAGGGAGACACTTAGTCACCTGGGACTGATGACTCCTGACAATAATATAACATTTCAGGGAAATAAGACAGATTCTTGTACTGGAAATTAAGTTGTTGCCAACAGAGGTATGAGATGGAAATTTTTTCATTTGTCATTAGGACTTTTCAAAATATAAATTATTAATTTTATGAGCAACCCATGATTTTTCTCAGTCTTCTATTGCAGTAAAATTTCACTGGTATTTATATTTACTTTTGTAATGGAGTTCATATTTCATGTAATCTAATTGTCTTGTCTTTTTTGAAGTCAAATGTCATTATTCTTAGGTAAAGAAGAAATAGTTCTTCTTGAGCACTTAAAAATAAAATCAGTTATAATAATAGCTTCTCACATGGACAGAATTGGCCGAAAAGCTACATTTGTGCTTGATTGCTGTTCATAACAATTATCTTTTTCTTTTTATTCCTCACCTTTTGAAGGAATTGTGAAAAGCATGGAAGTTTTAGGAAAGTCCCATGCGATCTGGACATGACTGACTTCCCCCTCGGTCTTACTCTGCTCATATGGATTAGTAAAATGAGCTTAAAGTCACATGTTTCACCCCATGTGCTCTTTTCTTTCTTCAGATGTGACCTTTTTGTCCTCCTCTCAGCAGCAGTCCACATTAGAGTATTTCTTCGTCCCTTATGCCAACCTATGTGTTTAAGACATTCTTTAAGGCAAAGGATCTACTTTATCTCTTTATGTTCCTATTTTGTCATTCAACTCAAACTGAAAGGTATCAGTTAGACTAGTCATATTTTTGTTGCTGCTGAGGAAAAACCCTTTCAAATAAAGTTGAGGAATTTTTGTACTCTTATGAATATGATAAATGAGCTTATAAACAAGCATGTTACACTTTCATCACTTTCATATTTAGAGTTAAATTTCACTAGGAAGTCAAGATTAAAATTGTAAAAAGATAGAATAATCACTAGATAGAATATCTAGTTTATGAACTACATATTTATGGAACAATGCATTTTCTCAGGTGTTTTTTTCAGTTGGGTCTATCACCAGGGATAACATTTCTATCAGATCAGAACATGAGCTTTTTAATAGGTGAAGAATACTTTTTTCCTTCTAGTATTTAGGTGTGTCACATTTTGTTTTCAACATGCATATTTTCCAAATGAAGGCTTCTGAAATTTTGATTCTTCCCATTCCAACTCCCGTTTTATTGCCTAGTTATACAGCAATGATTTTTAAACAAATTTCAAATATCTTCTACATGATAAACATGGTTATTACGATGAGATATTTTCTTCCAATATCTGGAATACTAAAGGTGGTATTGTTTTCACTTATTTTTATAAGATTAAAAAACAGATGCATTTTTCATGTCAAATCCCTTTTATAACCAATAAGAGAGAGACAGGTTCACTCAGTAATTTGTCTTACCCTCACATCGTTGGGATGCGTAACTGTTCAACAGTACATACCTGTCTCTGTTGACTGCTTGGATTGTTTTCTGGTTTATGCAAAACACTTTGACGGCCCCTGAAAAACCAGCTACTGATAAACACAGCAAACAGTTATCCACATATACCATTTTCAAAATGAAAAAAATACAAAAGTAGAGGAACACTTCCCTTTGCCTTGCCTTGCCTTGCTTCTCTTCTCTTCTCTTCTCTTCTCTTCTCTTCTCTTCTCTTCTCTTCTCTTCTCTTCTCTTCTCTTCTCTTCTCTTCTCTTCTCTTCTCTTCTCTTCTCTTCTCTTCTCTTCTCTTCTCTTTTTTTCTTTTCATGCTTGACAACTTTTAAAATCTTTTAGAGCAATAAAAACATGAAATCTGAATTGTTTGTAATAAGGTTTGAAAACACTTTCCTTACTTGTATTTTGAATCAATGAAAGATTCTAATAATAGGTACCCTGCTTTTTTTTTCTTAAGCAATAAAATATTGATAGCAGTTTCTTTCTTCTCCAGAGTTTTTTGTCCTTCTCATAAAAATAAGAAAAAAACCTTTGCTATGGGTTATATGCCTATACATTGAGATAGGAAGAGCTTATGAAACACTATATATGTATTATTTATTAATAAGTACAATGTTTAACCTCTAAATATATGTTACTAATTTGAATCTTTTCTTGTAATTGCTAATGTGTAGAACAGTACTTTTAGGAACTAAGTTCATTCAAAATTTTCTTGTTAACCACTAAAAATTAATGTATTTACCTGAATAAAATGTTTGGACACTCAGTTAAAGACAGTGAGGACATCACTACTTGCCCAAATGATTTAGAGAGAAATGTTTTACAGAAGACAACTCTTCACTTGCAAAAAGTCTGTAGGCTGTTGGTGGGATTATGATTAAATATGTATTTATATCTTTATACTTCGTTCCAAGTAGAAAGAAGCGCAGTTTCAGCCTTTGGCTTTACTGGCATAGAACTAACTATCAATGATAATAAAATGCTAGCCAAAACGTTTTTTGCATGTAAGACTAAAGCTGAATTTCCACAGCCAAAGGCCTCTGGACTCAATCCAGTCCAGTATTAAGGAAATAAATGCCGAAATAACAAACGTTGTTCTCTAAAGCAAAGTAGTCCCATCCCCCCCCAGGGTATGACAGATGGAGAAAAATACTAAAATTGCAGCAATGATCCTCATCAGACAAGAAATTATGGCCAAGTCAGATTAACTATGTAAAAGAAGATCCCGAAGATGCCTACAGATGAAAGCAGGTTTGAAACATCATTTTGTTCTCTGATGAGCCTGAAAAATATCTCTGTATAAAAATCTCCATATTTGTACAGCTGTGTTCTGTGGGATGACTAAAAGAAAGTCTGCAAGTGTCTCAGTCTGAATTTTGCAGCTGGTTCTAATACGGAGAAAGAGTCAATCATTAGTTTCCTCCAGTCTAAACTTCTGAATAGTTTAAATCTGACCCAAAAACCTGCTTAGTGGTATGTATGTAGATCATAGAATCATAGAATCATTAAGGTTGGAAAAGACCTCTAGGATCATCAAGTCCCACCTCACTACAACCTTCTTTCAGGTAGCTGTAGAGAGCGATAAGGTCTCCCCTCAGCCTCCTCCAGACTAAACAACCCCAGCTCCCTCAACCTCTCCTCACAAGACCTGCCTCTCCAGACCCTTCCCCAGCTTTGTTGCCCTTCTCTGGATCTGCTCCAGCACCTCAGTGTCCTTCTTGTACCAAGGGGCCCAAACCTGAACACAGTATTCGAGGTGCGGCCTCACCAGTGCCGAGTACAGGGGCACCGATGGTACCAGCCTCTGAGCCACATGTTAATCAGATGAGTTTTGCTGTTCCTATCTGTATTGTTCTTCTCTGCCATTGACAGGATTGAGGAAAACACTACTTGTGCCCCTGATCCTTCAACCAGTCACCCCAGTGCCCTGAAGTCCACAAACTCATCACTGCCCACCTGCACAACCAATAGCGGGTAGTAATCAGAGGGCCGTACCAGACCAGGAACATCTCTGACCTGAGCCCCAGGGAGGCAGCAGAATCCTGGGTGGGATGGGTCTGGTCTGCATATTGGGTCCTCTGTCCGCCTCAGAAGGGCACCACTTACAACAATTACCCTCCTTTTCTTCTTAACAGGGGCAGTCATAATGTGTGGGGCTGACCGACTCCCCAAGAAACCCCCTGGATGAACCTTCACCTACATCCTCATTTGCCTGGCCCTCAATTTCCAGAGCCCCGTATCTGTTTTGTAAGGGCAGCTGGGAAGGTGAAGGAGGCCAGGAGAGGATTAATCTGCCGCCCTGAGCAGGGACCTGTCTCCATTCCCCCCCATCTCTTAGGTTCCCTAATTCTGCTTGGTGGTAAGAGGGTAGGGGATTCTCTGCTTCTTGTAGAGCAGAGGGTAGGGGATTCTGTCCTAGTCATTGAGCTGACAGAAGAAACTGCTGGATGCTTCTGAACAAGTTTGCCTTCAGCCAAGGCACTTAGAGACCATAAACAGTGATTGTGAAACATAGCCAAAATAATATGTTGTTATGGATGCTACAGTTGTTTTTCATGTAGGATTTTTATTTAGTAGAGGACACATTATTGCACTAAGTCCCACTTATGGGTGTTCATCTTGATTCTCTTTGGAACCCACAATATGTTCTCAGCCTCTTTAAGCACTCCACCCATCATGGGAGTACAGTGGGGGTTACTTCTCTTTGAACTCATGTACTGTTTTGTATCTTGGTTACTTTTGTGATCTACTTACCAAACCTCCGTCTTTTTATATGATGCATACTTAGGTCTGCCCCCCCAGCTCCTACCCATCACAGCTTCCTCAAGACCTACCTCTTCCCCTGAGCCAATCACCCTGTTTGTTAACTGGAGGGGGCGGGGGGGGTGGGGGGGTGGGGGGAGGGCAAGAAAAAGAAATTATCATATAGACTGAAAAACTGTGCAACACTGAAATCATAGTGAATGGGTTAAAAATGGGTTTTCATGACAATGTGGCTAAGATAGGCTCTTCTGGATAAGAAATAAGTAAGACATATTTACTTCAGACAAATATTTTTTTCAGTACACTTGGCCAGCCAGTCAAATATAATCAGATTTAACAAAATAGCAGGGGGTATTCTGGTGATGCTGTTTTGCCCTGCAACTAGGCTGCCAGAAGGCGAGGAAAGGCAAAGGATAGAATAAGAAACACTGTTGATAACCTTAACAGGAGCTGCTGTGTTTCCCTAGTTCCCCTAATCCCAAATCCTCAAGCACATGTCATCCATACTCCTGAAAAAACAAGACCCTGAAATCCTTCCCAGCATTTCTGTTTCAGCAGGGGAGCATTTGATCAGCCGTGCCCACCACTGTCTCTGTCTTAGCAACTACATTCTCTCTGGGACAGATGCTGGTCTCCTTATGTCAAACTCATCAATCATAAGATGGGTCTTAAGGCAAAAATAACAGTGTCAGTGAACAGAGAATGCTCTGAGGTCCTCTAGTGCCTTGTTGATCAAAGGTGATGGGGTATCTGAAAATAAACAAAAAATCCCTCTAAAAGGAAATTGCTTCTTTAGGATGATGTTATGGCTTAGAAGAGATATAAAGGATGAATTCTTCCAAAAACCTCTTTTTGTCCAGTCTGGTCCTCTCTTTTCACCCTTGAGAAGAGGCAGACCAAATGAGCAAAGAATTAATATTATAATTATAAAACTTGACAAGAAACATTCCTCTGCATCCTATTTTGAGATGATGATTTCTTTCAAGATGTACTCCATTTAGGATAGACCTGTTACATTATAACAGCAGAGGATTAAGGAAATCTGCATCTCTGAAAAGTAATTAGTAAGTCAAAATTATTGAATTAGTCAAGTTATGAAAAAACTTTTTCTCATTAGTTTAAGAGGGAATGACTGAAACACAGTGGTTGATAAGAGCAAATAAATTAAATAATCCTATTAGTTTTTTTCTAGGGATGGCATCTGGTGCAATTAAGAATTGAAAAGCTTGAAACAGATAAAAAGGATATTATTATTTCATAGCACTAAACTGCAACTTTACTGAAATAGGCATACTTTTAGGGCTGAGCCTAAAAAGGGCTCAGAAATTGTACAGGATTCATTACTTGTGTGGATCTACAGTTTTGCTAATTTTTCTTCTGTTTTGGATTAAATTTACAGGCATTATAGAACAAGCACACGCTCTACACTTGACTCCTAAGGCTAGGTTCTAGGAGGTCTTAGAGCAGTCACAAATTTCAAATGATTGCCTAGTGGTTTTGGATAAACCTGTGGTATTCAGAGTGTTTATGTAATACCCTGATTGCACACAGCATAGTAATGAAGAGCAGAAATCAAGTATTTCAATAAGGTTAATGCTAGATGCTATGTTGTTCATTGTCCTGAATTCATCTCAGCATTAAGGATCAATTAAATCTCTAAGTGACTTAAGAACCATGAACTGCAGAGATTATTCTATCATTTTACACTTAGCATGTGTTACAAACACCTTTGCTTTCTGAATTCAAGTTTCTTGAAAGGAAGATGAGTGCTGTCAGAGCTAAGTGCACTCAGGTGAATATAACAATTATAGAGGTGAGGGAATAATGGCTTTTATTAAAGACAGTCTTTGGGCAGCCAGCTACAGTGTATATTTCCCACACACATACACACAAAGATCCACCTCTGGCTCAAAATACTACTCAATTCTACTAGCACAGAATAGTCTTTACTCCAAGATTGTTCTGAGTACAGGATCCCATATGGACCTTTCCAGGTTCTCTCATCTTTGAGTGTTACTCCATTTAATGGTCCTGGCGTCTGTGGTTTAGTTTCCTACATGTTATGTTCCAACAAGTTATGAAGGAACAAAATTTTCATAGATACGAAGTTGTCCATGAAGAGTGAGGTTTTAAAAAGACACAGTCACACTGACAAAATAAAAGGGACAAAATTCAAAATTCTAAATGACTTGAGAATTGCAGATCATGAAATTCTGGTGAAATGTGCAGAGATTGTTGAGCTGGATGATGTTTATTTTAATGCCGTTGAGGGTTTTTGTTAGGAAATTATGAACCATTTAAGATAAAAACAAGTATACTTGCATTCCAACTCCAAATGAATCAGAACCAAATTATTCTGAGCTTTAAAGATATTTAGTTAGTTGTTCAAAATAGATGTCTATATTGCACTAGACAACTCTAAATCTTAATTGTTGGGTTTTTTTTTGTGAATGGCATAATGGCTTCTATGGTCTGTTTATGGATGTCATATTACTTACCATGTCCTAAAAGTCACGGTGTGTTCTGTGTCTCTGCTGGGGGTTCTCTGGGGGGGTTTCTGTGTTCCAGTCATTAAAGTTAAGTTCAGGAATATTCAACAGAAGGGAGGGTGTAGTGTGAATTTTACTGTAAGGTAGGAACGTGAGTACACATTACACAGAATTATTGTGTAGAATGACATATTATTTGACATCAAAAGTGACATCTCGAGATTGTCTAGTCCAACCTGCCACTCAGAGAAGGTTACTCAGGGCCACATCCAGTAGAGTTTTGGTTATCTCTAAGGATGGAGACTATCACCTGTCTGGGCAATCTGTTCCATTTTTTGATCACACAGTTAAAAAAAATCACATCTAAATGAAATGTCCTGTATTTCAGCTTGTGCCCATTGCCTCTCATCCTTTCTCTGGGCACCACTGAGAAGCCAGGGCTTTTCTTCCTTAACATCACCCCCCATCAGATATTTATGCACATGGATAAAATCCATTGTGAGCCTTCTCCAGACTGAACAATCCTCACTCTCACAGCCTCTTTTTGTATAAGACATGTTCCAGTTCCTTAATCATCTTCAGGGACCTTTGATGGACTTACTCCATTATGCCTACCTCTGTCTTGTACTGGGGACTCCCAGTACTGTATACTGGGACAAATTACTTCAGATATTCACTACTCACCAGTGCTGAGTAGCGAAGAAAGATCAGCTGTCTCAATTTGATGGTATTGCTCTTCCGAGTACAGCCCAGGATTCTTTTAGCCATCGCTGTTGTAAAGGCACATTGCTGGCTCATGGTCAGCTATTTGTCCACCAGGACCCGTGATTCCTACTCTGTTAAGTTGCTCTCCAGCCAGCTGGCCCTCAGCCTGTACTGGTGGTCAGGGTTATTCTTCCCCAGGTGTGGAACTTGGCATTTCCCCTTGTTGAGCTCTCAGTTTGAGAGAGGACACAGCTGGGACAGCTGACCCAAACCAACCAAAGGGATATTCCATACCATATGATATCATGCTCAGCAATAAAAGTGGGAGGAAAGAAAGGGGAAAGGGGGAATGTTTGTGTTATGGCATTTCTTTTCCCAAGCAACCATTGATGAAGCCTTGCTTTCCTGGAAATGGCTAAACATACGCCTGCCAATGGGAAGTAAAGAATGTATTCCTTTTTTTCGCTTTGCTTGTGCACAGCTTTTGCTTTACCTGTTACACTGTCTTTATCTCAACCCATGAGTTTTCTCACTTTTACCCTTCTGATTCTTTCCCTCATCCCACTGCAAGAGAGTAAGTGAGGGGCTAAGCTGTGGGGTTAACTCACAACCACAGCTGTTGAGGAGAAAGCAGTGGATATTGAGGTCTACTTAGACCTCAGGAAGGCCTTTGGCGCTGTCTCCCATAGATCCTTATAAGGAAGCTGACGATTAAGGGACTTGAACATCTCTCCTATGAGGAAAGATGAAAAAGCTGATACAGTTCAGCACTGAGAAGAGAAAGCTCAGGCAGAACGTTATCAGTGTATGCAAATACCTGATGGGAGGGTGTAAAGCAGATGGAATCAGGGTCTTTTCAGGGGTTCCCAGTGACGGGACGAGAGACAGTGGGCACAAACTGAAACGCAGGAGTTTCTGTATGAACATCAGGAGACACTTTTTTACTGTGAAGGTGACAAAGCACTGGCACAGGTTGCTCAGAGAGGTTGTAGAGTCTCCACCCCTGGACATATTCAAAAGCTGTCTGGACATGGTCCTAGGCAACCTGTCCTATGTGGCCCTGCTTGAGTCCAGGGGTTGGACTGGATGACCTCCAGAGGTCCCTTCCAACCTCAACAATTCTGTGATTCTATAACTCTGTGATTCTGTGACTCTGGTGCTGGGACAATGTTATGCATTCATTAAAGTTCTTTTTCCTAGGTGGAGTAATAAAATCTTCACACTTCTACATACATTAATGAGTATGAATTTGTACTGTTATGCAGTTAAACTAGATCTCCACTTGCCAAACCCATCAGTTATAATGTAAGTTTTTTGTTTTATCATGAGATGAGTAGACGATGAGATGGTATGACAGTCTCTAGGTTGGCAAAAGGGGGCTGCTGAAGCTTCATATGTGTCCTGTCACCTGTGAAGCATTCTCAAATCAGCTATTTTTAAACAAAACTCTTCTTAAACCCTTTTTAGACAAAAACCTTCTCTCACTTTGCTATTAAATCGGGACCTTTGCCATAATTAAGTGAAATAAAACAAAATGAAAATCCAACTCAGGGAATTTGTCATGGATTTGGCATGGATTAGAAAGAGGAGGGTACTGTGCTTAAATGAAAATGGCTGCGCTAGTTTAAAGGCCTGTAGATTTGGAGACTTTTTGTCCCCTCTTTAACTTCCTGGCTTGGATTTGGCACACACACGTGTGCATGTACACGCACGCACACACACACGGAGTTGACTGCTTAGGAAAAAAAATCATTAACTCCTTTCCTTTTCCACTTAACTCTTTCAGAGATGAGAGCCAGGGAGCTTCTATTGTTTTCATTATGAGAAAATGCAAGAAGGTGTTGTAAATTATTTCCAGTGGCATGAAGGATGTTTCAGTGTTGTTTAAACTCCAAAATACATAGTATAATGTTGACTAGGTGAGACTTGAATACCATTTTCGTAGTTCATAATCATAGAATCGTTTAGGTTGGAAAGACCTTTAAGATCATTGAGTCCAACCATTAACCTAGCACTGCCGAGTCTACTACTAAATTGTGACCCTAAACACCACATCCACACATCTTCTGAAACCTTCCAGGGATAGTGACTCAACCACTTCCCTGGGCAGCCTGTTCCAACAATTGGTAACCCTTTCAGTGAAGAAATTTTTTCTAATATCCAATATAAACTTCTTCTAGCACAACTTGAGGCCATTTCCTCTTGTTACTTGGGAGAAGACATCAACAACCCACCCTGCTACAACCTCCTTTCATGTAGTTGTAGAGAGCGATAAGGTCTCCCTTCAGCCTTCTCTTCTCCAGACTAAACAATCCCAGTTCCCTCAGCTGCTCCTTATAAGACTTGTTCTCCAGACCCTTCACCAGCTTCATTGCCTTTTTTTTGACACGCTCCAGCACCTCAATGTCTTTCTCATACTGAAGGGCCCAAAAATGAACACAGTATTTGAGGTGTGGCCTCACTGGGTACAGGGAGACAATCACTTCCCTAGTCCTGCTGGCCACACTATTTCAGATACAAGCTAGGATGCTGTTGGCCTTCTCCCTAAGGGCTTCTCATATACAGCAGGGGATGCTTGTCTGCCATTGCTCCTGGCCCTGCCCAGGTCTCATCAGCCACTACCCCACGAGCTCTGGGCTCCTGGCAGCTCTTTCGGCTCCCCCTGAGGATCCTTCTGTTTGAGAAAACCCTCTGTGCACAGTGCTAAAGCACTCTGCTGTGGATCATGCCAGCGCCAGTGCTGCTCACCTCAGTGCTTTGTTTACACACAGGGAATAGTCTGCTTGCGCGCACCTTTTTCCTTCAGTGGAATTCTATCTCCTTTGAATGGTGACAGTTTACTGGTTGTAAGAATTTCCTCAATCTTTCTATCTTTGCAAGAACGAAGACAATACACTTTGTATTTTATAATTACAAAACAGATTGGAAGCAATCAAAAGTTGCCAAAACATATTGCTGTGACCTTTTTAAAATGAAGTATATTAATTAATTCAACATGACATTTGGTCCAAAAATACCAGCTAATTAGAATAAAAAACTGAAAACAAAATAAGATATTTTCATCGACACAAACTGATTCTTTCTCTTAATTTCAGTTCATGAAAGTTTTAAGATTTTGAACTTCGTCAACAGAGCAGGATTACCACCATGATTTGTCAGACTCAGGAAATTCTCATTTGGACTAAAAAGGTTTTTATTATCTCAAAAAAGTGAGATTTACTTTTATTTTTTTTTTAATAGAATTTTATTCTGCTGTGGTAGGATCTACTAACTCTAGTCCTGGGTGAGAACATCCAGAATGTTAAGAACCGCGCAAATTAATTGAAGTAAAAATAGAAACAAACTAATCTTTGCCACAAACAGTAGGTTACTTTTAAATTATATACTGTGTAATATGCAAGTTAGTACTTAGAAAAATATCTAATCTGTCTTTCTATAAACAGTGGAAACATTATCTTGTAAATATACAATGTACCAACTTCACAGGTAGGTTTAAAATGTATTTCTTAAAACACACTGAGTATAGGGACTTGAACCATGTATATCCAGCACAGATTCTTCACTTCTCTGATTTGGTGTCCCAACTGTAATGTAAGGACACTATCAACTGTATAACTTAGTTAGCCTTTCACTAACCAAAAAGAATAATTAATTTAGACTGACAGTGAGGACAGCTCTCAAGTCACTGTATCTGTAACAACGTGAAAATGCATTTTATATTGTAAATGATGGCTTTATGAACATATTTTAGTTATAAAGCACTGTCAATATATATGGCATTTCAGCACTTGATATGAAGTGTACAAGATAAAGAAGTCTGTCTCCCACAAAAGCATGCAATTTCAATTTAGACACTGATAAATTGTAGCAGAAATTTTGCTCAAGGAAGAAAAAAATCCATTTTCTTTTACATTTTATGACATTGAGTCCACTAATGCTCTTTTCCCTTCTTTTTGCTTAAATGTTATGACTAGCTGAGGAATTAACATTAGAAATTGCCATGAATCCAACTATGCTATTTCATCACTAAGAGGAATATAATAACCCATAATCTTGAGACTTTCTGCTCAAATGTATCAATTAATTTTTCTTTTGTAGAGCTTTTTATTTATTTTTAGCTTAGCATATTTATAACTGTCACATACAACCTGATTCCAAAAATACATTTACACGTGAAAAACACTGAATAGCAATTTTCTTATCATTCTTTCTGCCTACAGCATAGGGGTTTTTCTCCCCACCTTCCATACTTTTCTTGACCAGTTTGCCAAAGCCATATTGATATCTGTTGTTCATTCTACTTCAGAATCTCCATTCTGTTTCTTCCCCCAGAGCTACTTCTTTTATCTTACATTCACTTTTCTTCAAAACTTAAAGGGATGTTGCAGTCAGATTATCTTCCTTGTTGATTGCTCTGACCGCATCACTTTCATCCTTATATTTTTTCACTGACTCCCTATCCTGACCATGTCAAATTCAAGCTCAAAATCTCTCTGCGTGCTGCCAGGATGACCCACCACCCTTTGTTCCTGCTTTTGTCCCATTTTTGTACCTTCCCCATAGAGTTAATACGTGAGGCTTGGTTTATCATCCACTTACGGAAAGATCTCTGTGAACCACCTGTTTTTTATATTCCTGAGAACTTTCATTAATTTCCTTTTTCTTTAAAAGGGTTAAGTCCTTCTAAAGCACCAGATCTCCACAGATTGTGGAGTGAAACCTATGAATAGATAGTGCATTATATCAAAACAGAAAACAGCACAGTCATACTTCGCTTGTTGCATTCTTGAAACTTTGCCTCCATATCATTGCCTCTGTGGGAAGCAAATGCAACAACTGCCTGTCTGTATTTGGAGAACAAAGACCTATACTTGTGAAGAACTGACAAGGTTGTTTTCAGATGGTGAAGGACTGTGTTGTTTTCTGACAAATTTTACAAAATACAGTATAGTTTTGGAGAGGAGAGAAAAGATACTGCAAAATGCCTCCAAGTCAGGTGAAACTACTGTGGGTTTAAGGTGCTTTCCTCTGTTTTGATGGGCACCGCATCCATCTGTAGGAGTACTCCTTACTGCAGTTAGCTAACAGATTTTGCTCAATACAGATTTTTCAAGTCTTAACCAGACATGACTGGTCTTGGGATTTTCCTGCTGGCTACCCTGGCATATTTTTAGAAGAGTGGTTATCCTGTTGCTTGTGGGTTTGGTTTTTTAAATATTTTTTTCTGGTTATAAATGGGAAAATTACACTTTTATTTATCAATTGGAGAAAAGAAATAATAATTGTTTCCATGGATTTATGAAAAATATGTTTGTGATATTAACACAAAATGTTAAAGATATATTAAAAAAAAAATTGTAAAGACCTTGGTTTCCAGGGAAAAATGTTCATTACCCTGGCAGTGTGGAGTTTGGGATTCAGTAGGGCAAAGAAAAGAAAAAGTGAAAAATTACAAGAGAAAGAAAAAAAATACAGGGAAATAAAAAGTTCCTGTTCAGAAATAGAAGAAAGAAAAAGCTGGTCTTTCTAATGAAACAGGTTATATAATTTATTCTTGGTTTTATATCAAACTAATGACACAAGTTTGTTAATTTTGTTGTCTTATGTCACCTTATTGGTCTACCAGTAAATGGAAAGTTTTAATGCTACTGGAAAAACTTTTGTCATTGTAACCACTTGGCTTGGCACCATGTGTAATGTAAAGTCTACTCATGAAGATTTTAAAGTTCTGACGATTTTGGATATGTCCAGACTTCTACGTACTTCTGTGAAATAACTTCTTAACCAGTTCTTGCGTACCACTAACACTTAATATTTCCTTATGTCACCAGGTTTCATTTAAATACAGCTAAGAAAGATCAAGCAGCTTTGTTTCTGTCCTTGTAGAGAAGTTGTGTAAGATTTTGTTTCTGAACATCTTCTTAAGGGATTAATAATAATATTTGATAATGCAAAATATATTAAACAGAATTTACATGTGTCCAGCTGTAAAGAATAAAACAGAACAACTGAGCTTGGAATTCAAGACACTGAGCTTTTCAACATATGTTTCAACATCTCATAACTTATTACTTACAGAACAATTCACCTCACTCTGTTCCCATCATAAAGAGGGTTATAAAATGAAAATATATAAATCATTTATCTTACAAGATTTTCAGATGTAAACCTTGAAACATCTGTACATTTATGGTTTGACTTGCAGTTTCAAAGCAAATCTGTTCACAAAACTTACACTTGCATTGCCTTTATTTTATTCTGATATGCACATGTGTATATATATACACACAAGCATTTTTTTTTCAGTTAGTTATTCTTCTTTAAGCAAATCTGCAAAGGTTCTTTCAACTGATTCTTTAAAGGACAAACCAAGAGAAGAAAGAGATATTTACATAAGGAAAATAATCTTACCTATTACTTAGCAAGCACATTGACTCATTTAGTTTCTTGGTCTTCTTAATGCATGCATCCTTCCTCTTTTCATAATTGTCAATATTTTTTGTCAATAAAATTACACACCAAAAGGTAAAGAAAATATCCAGCAATAGTAGCTATTGAAGAAAAACTGCTGGAAGCAATTTGTGAAGAAATGTGAAGTAGCTCAAAGGAAAAAATGGAATCTAAACTTCTTACATTCTATTATGATTAAAGAGTATATTGTATAACTGTGAGTAGCACAAGTTGAATTTTAAATACTCTCATGAGATACTTGAGAAAATTGTAATTGTCTGTAGAAATTATTCTATACATCCTTTAAAGAATAAAAGTTGGATAATAGCACTGTACCAAATATTTTTTATTCTTCATTTTTTAAATGCTTTAACTTTCTTCGTTTCCAAATAATAAGAAAATACTAAATCTAAAATCAAAATCTCTTGTACAATCATAAAGAGCAAAGCTAAAGAACAGAAGAAAATAATCACTGAATCTTTCAACCTTAACTAAATATTTAATTTTTATTTCTATCTTGCAAACAGTAGCTGAAAATTATACACCTTAAAAAATTGTTTGATAAATCTGTATTTTTTAAGAAGAAAACTGTAAAATTTCTGGGCACTTTACTGAATTTTCAGATAACAGTCTAACTGAAAACAACTCAGAAAATGGGATTGTCACTCTGCTGTTGGAGACTTTTCTAGTTTTACAATATTTATTATTAAGATGTTGTCCTTTGTTTTAGTTCCACTTCTCTTAACTTTTGCCCATTCTTGGAACGTTCAAAAATTTAATCACTTTTGAGGTGATCAGCCCCTTTTACTGTGAGCGCACTGTAATCAAAAATGACAGTGCGCCGGCAAGAATATGTAAACTGAGATCTCTGCCCTTCAGGGGAGGTAGAATCTGCAAGGTACACCCTTGCAAAATTCTTAGTGTCACTCAGCGGGTGACCTGCTCCTGTATTGTTAATGCTTGTGCTTGCCTGGTTTATGTCTCACATGTTCTCCTGCCTGAGACTGTGTTTTTGTCTCTGAGGCAGCCTAGGCGTACAGGCAACTTGGTGCTATGTTCCTTGAGCTACTTTTCTGACAGCAGTATTTCCTCTTTTTTAATATCAAGTTCACTGTATAGGGGCTGTGTAGGTACTTGTATATTGCCCAGGACACATTTATCTAGCCCATTAGCTCCTCAGAAGTGCACTCAGCAAAGCTGACTACCATATCACTTACAATAAGGGATTTCTGTTTAAAGTTGTCATGTTGAAGCGAACCTCTGCTGTGCATCATTCAATTCTCATATCCATATAGCAGTATTGTAAGCACATATATTTTATGCATTTAGAAAGGTATATAAATATATACCTTTACCCTGGTGAGATTCCACATTGGCTTTGTTCTTGCCTCATAAACTGGAAAAAAGCTATCCTTACTTGCACCTGTAATATTTTTTACTGTAAAATCTCAGTGCCCACATCACCTACCTTATTATTTCTCTGATTTATGTGGCAGCAGTTGAATACAAAGCAGATAACTGGTTGAAATACTCCATCTTCTTTGTGGCCTCAGGTTGAACACTAGTCCCCTTCATTCAGATGGTATATTATCATTTTTGTGGTGGATTAAAACAGACACAGTTGTAAAGACAATATATTATGATTATTACATAGTTTGGGATGAAGAAAGAAATCTATACCCTCTGCCAATTGAATAAGTGTCCTTGCTTTATGGAGGTGAGTGACTCTTGTCTTTATATTTGTAGCAAGAGTTCAATTTTGTCTTTGATAGAACACCCTGGTATATACTGTATAGCTTACACCAGTAGATCATTAACTTAATGTGCAGCAAATTCTGGCTGGCAGCTATTGATTTTAAAAGCGTACCATAGCAGCATATTCCAGCAGAAGATCATTTCAGGCTGATAATAATCTGAGAGTTCTGGACTTCCACTGCATACTAAAGTTTCGTACAGGTGAGAGTTGGGAAACTCAGGCAACAATGAAGGTGAGATGTTTTAACAAAGAAAGAATCACAGTTTCTGTTATTTATATTTTCATTGTTTGTACTTATTTTGTCTTGGGTGCAAAAATTGGGATTCTTTGAATGTACAGTTAATATCTGTGGACTCTTTCCTAACAAAACAGTGTCAAAAAAGAAGCAGGAGTTCACTTAAAAAGTTTGCCACATGTACCTGACTCCCTTGCATGGTACAGTGTTACCCCATCTAGGAATTTTGCATTCATACAGCATATAAATGTTTTAACTTCATATTCTCATTTTGATATTATGATTTTGATGTAATCCTCCAACTCGGCTCCAGTCCAGACTCTTACGCATGTCTGACTGGACTGAGTCATGGGTGTGGCTAAAGTGTGTATGCTTTAGTGTCCATCTGGGACTTGTGTGTGGTTAATGCTGTGGCATTCACGCAATTACATTCTTTCTAAACATTTCACTTCCTTGAAGTGTTGTGTGCTAAAGCATAAGCTTGTTTTTTCCTCCAAGCAATGGTTTGTCTTTTGCAGAGAGATTTTTTGAAGTGTATACTAGCTGAATTGTAGTCATTCATGGACCATATAGCCAGTTTCTGGAATGTAAATATAATTAATAATTTACCATTACAAATCAGGATGCACAGGAAACAACATGCGCTGCTATTGATATACACCAGGTTCAGTTTACAGAATGTACGAATCATTTTGTACTAGTTTGTCCCTCTTTTGGAAATCTTTTTAGAAGTTTCTGTAGAGCCTCAAATTTTCCCTTTGTTTCAGTCATTCTGAATGTTTGTTCCTTTAAGTCAGAGCACTGATGAAATATCACCCATGTTCTAGCATGCTACTTGTTACGAATGAAAATCCAAGTCATGCTGGTGAATATGGAGCACATAATTAATTAAGGACCAATGGATCTGGATTATGTGTTTTGTTCCTCTTTCAATTAAAGTGTAATATGTAGGCCAGTGTTGCAAATGCATGTACCATTTAAAAGCAAGAGAGGAAGTGAAGATATTCAGGTATGCTCTTGGCTGATATGTGGTATCTAGGCAGATACTAATTTCTGAGAAGAAATAAAAATCACTATAAAGTTTGATCCTTTGTATTTCTCAATAATATTTGAATCTCATGACCTGGGGGTGGCTCTTCCTCTAGTCTTAACGATGGTAGCAGCACTATCTTTTTAATGTGCTTATTCCCGTAAGAAACACAGAATAATCTTCAAAGAAGGTTGTAGATGTTCATATAATAAATCTGTCAGTTTCACTGCTTTCCTAGCACATTTGATGAGAAAGGAATAATGAATTATAAAAACTCAGAATAATAATAATAATAGTAGTAGTAGTAGTAATAATAATAATAATAATAATAATAAAAAAAAATTTCAGGGGAGTTGCTTCTAAAAAAGTTTGGGTACTTTTGTGCCTACAAAGTTTTTCTAGCTTGAATGCTTGGACTTTGTTTTTTGTTTTTGTTGTTTTTTTAAATTTTATTTCTGGCAAAATTATGTGATGTTTTAATATCATATAGCTATGAAATTATTTGGTCAAGCTCTCCTTTTTCCAATTAGCATATACTGGACTTTTCCAAATAATATAGTTTCTAGAGATGTCTTTAATCCATTTTTAAATTGTGTAAGCAAGAGGAAGTTTCAGCAGTTTTCAAGTAGTCAGTAGTCCCTAATTAAGGAATACTTTCTGACATTCCTCTGCATCATGCCGTTGATCTCAAGCCATGTTAAAGTGTATCTTTCTCCAATGAGTTTATAGTCTCATTAAGTTTATCTTCTTGCTTTTCAGGCAAAACTGTATTTATTTTTTTCCTTAAGAAGTCACTCTGCATCAAGACCAGTATTAATGCATCAGTAAAGTTTTTGACAACGGGTAGATATCCAACCTTTTGCCAACAAGCATTAAAATTTAAAGACTTGGTTAGTCCTAATTAACTTTCATAGGTTGTCAGATTAAAAATCACTAGAACCAAAGTCAACTATATTGTCAAAATGGATGAAGTCCACTCCTATGACTGCAAGGTATAGCATTCAGGCCTATATACACTTAAATTACAGTGTTTGCTGAAGGATAAATGTTTAATCCTGGTAATTGTGTCAGATAGTAGTTCATATAGTGCCTCTGAGCTCAAGTGAAGGTGTTTATGACTCAAAAAATGAAGGCACTTTCAATTTCAGAAAATTATTTCCCTCAGTTATGTAACTCAGTCTCAAGTAAGTCACATAAGAAGTTAGGCTTTTGAAATACTTACTTATATCTTTGTCATTTGAATTTCACCAGCTGTTGAAATGAAGAGATCTACAGAATTCTGTATTTCAGAATACTTTGCCTCCTAACCACTCATATAGTCATACAGTTGACATTTTGAAACTTTTGAGACCAAAGAAATAAATTGGACCATGTAATAAAAAGTTGCAAAAGCTATCAATGAGTTGACAATGAAAGTGGCATATTACTAGTATGGCCCATCCTGCCCCATCTGTAGGCGTTTGTAACAGTCACACTTTCAGAAAAGAAGGAAATGTTCTGACAATTAGAGTAAGCAAATTGCAAAGGGAAATATGGTAGTAAGTTACCAGTGGAGTCCTTCAATAAAACATGCCATTTCTAATGTGGTCTTAGTGCTGTTCAGCCTTCCGTTAGCAGAGACCTCTGGATAGCCATAGGCAAGCATCAAATATACAGTAGTTTATAATGGTAATTCACACAGTGAAAAGGCAAAAACATAACTATGCAATGAAAAAAGACACAAACTGAAATTTGCCTCTAGGCAAAGCCTTGATTTCTATAAACTAATTAAAGCGTTGACTACTTCATTGATGTATGGAGAATTTACTTACATATTTCTTTTCTTCTTTCCTTCCTTTTTCTATATGATTTAGTATCAGATACCAGATTATCTGTGTATCTGTGTATAGTGTGTATAGTCAGGAATGTGAGTAATGGACCTTAATATATGCTGAAGTATTTGTGACAGTTGCAGTGCAAGAAATTTTTCTCATTTTCAGAAGGAAAACAAACTGATGTGAATATACTGAATATACTGGAGGAAGGCAAATCCCCTATATTATTTACAGTAGTTGTGGATGCAAGAATTCTGCTAATAGCCTATGTAAGCTATGTAACATTTAAGTAAGTTCTCTTACATTCAAGGAAGCTAGTCGAATGGATGCTTTTTGTTTCTCTGTTTTTTTGACTGGTTGGTTGTTTGGGGTTTTTTTTCTGTTATTGAAGTGGAGTTTGGGTTGTTTTTTATTTGGTTGGGTTTTTTTGAATTTTTTTTTTTTTATTGCCAGACTATCAAGAAGTATTTAGAGATTTCAGTTGTTCTTTGAATGACTTCTAGAGGTGTTATTTGTTCATTTCTAAATAAAGGCATTCAAATCTTATCCTGGATTTCCCAGTTCACTTTCTGTAATGCCAATATTTGGCATAGGCATTAAAAATAGAAGCCTGTCATACAGTGCCTTGTAAATGAACCTCAGATGTGAAGAGGTAGTTCAAAAGACAAGATGGTTCAGTCTGCTACCAATTAAATTTCAGACCCATTCACTGAAATTGCAAACTGTCATGTCATTGTGAGGTGGAAGTAAACTAAACTCACTTGAATCGAACAATCCTAGGACAGTGAACCATCAAACAGGTACATTATAACAGCTACCGCATTGTGGAAGCTTGAGCTTGACAATCATTATATGAAGCTTCAATAATTCAATATCCTTTCAAGTTACTCAGTTATAAAGGATGAGGTTTTAAAGCCTTAAGAACCTGTATGAAAAATTCTGTATTCATAGTTAACCCATCCATCTTCTTACTCGTATTTAATACATTGTGAAATTTAATTACTTTTATTCTGGACTAGTCTTGGCCCGATATATACCTGGTTTTAAAAAATAAATATTACTTTTTGTTATTAAATCTTAAACATTTTTCATTCTTTGCATTCAGGATGCACTGTCTGTCAGTCTTTTGAATGAACAGTTCATTGTGACTCTCCTGAACTATTAGTGTATTTTCTTGGTAAGAATCTTAATTTTGAGTGATGGGATACACCTTCTCTGCGAGGGCTGAGCATGTTTTCTCTGCAGGTGTTCTCTATGCACAAACTATACAAATGGCAAAGTGAGCTGCTTCTAACCATAGAACAGGAATGGAGAATTTGCAATAGGCTGTCTGCTAGAGGCTTTATGTTCTCATAATGTAACAGGAATGAGAGATGCCTATAGAAGGCCAATAAGTAAAAGGAGTCAAAGCCCAGAAATGCTCCAAAATTAATAAAACACATCCTCAACAAGCAAAGAATGATACTTTCCAACTAGCTTCACTTACAGAAATCTTGGATTGATGAGCAAGTACACATACACAGGGTCTATCAGTAGGCTTGGTGTTAGTCAACTTTCTATTAATTATCTGCAGGTTTATGGCTGAATTTTCTAGCAAACTGATGAATCTGAGCATCTGTTTTGCAAAATTAGGTCTTCCATGGTTGGAGATCAAAGAAAAGAAGGTTACAGCTGGTGGGAAGAAAGGATGCACTGACAAATGCATTAAAGCTGACTGCACTGAGATAAATGGGAATGCATGATGAGTGCTCTTTGGTATAGTTGTAGCTATGATAGTCAATGACTTTTAAACTCATATCCTGTTCTGTAACACTCCTTAAACTCAGATTTCTAGTGTGGACGATCTAGTCTGTTTGATCACGTGCTTCTCTTGGGACAGTAGTAGAGCTTATTATATGGAAACTTATAAGACTTCTAAGGAGACAAGATTAATATAATTTCATGTCTAATTCCCTGCCTACAGATACAGTGAACTAACTCTAATAGCTAGTAAAGATACAGGATGGATGTGTATGAGATGCTTCAGATTTAAGTGGTAAAAACTGTTTCAGGAAATAGGACTTGAGACTGGATAATTTGGGGACAAATTATACTTGGCAGAAGGTGTTACTGCCTTAGTGATAGCAGATATTGAATCTTTGGGGCAGAAAACATGCCACAGAAAAATATAATTTGAAGACTGTTGTGTTCGTCAAGTGGGAGTAACTGAAGTATGAAGCACTTTCTGATCTGGAATTGCCCTATGGATCTGCTCAGCTTGATAGCAACAAGGATTTGCATCTTAGAAGTAAAATCTTGGATTTCTAGAGAGTGGTTTTGTCAATCACACTGTAAAAGTTATTGAAGAACACAAGGAGGAAAATTGTGGCAATATAGGAACTTTGAAAAAAAATAAATTCAGGCTACAAAAGTATTGTAAAAATGTGCTTTGTTAGGCCGTTTTTATGAGCAGTGAGTGATTATTATTTTTAAAGGAACTGAGATTGGATTACTTGAAATATTGAATCCTTCTCCTGTAAAGGCATCTCTTGCTTTCTGAGCAGTTTCTGGGCAGTTGTCATCTGAGATCAGCATTTCAATGTCCTTCGATGCATTGTCCTCTGTTTTCCTCAGTACAGTCTAATTCAGCAACATTCACTGATTATTCTCTAGGTACCTTTTCAATTATATACGAATTATTGTTTATATATAAACATTAACTTGGATTTAAATGTATTAAATACATTTAGTGAATTATGAAATATGTTTCTACCTGCATGAAGTCTAGGTCTCTCTGATCCTCAAGAGTACTGTTCATTGCTCCATCATAAATTGTGATACTCCCAGGTAAGAATTTTCAGGTATTGAGGACCAAAAAAAAGAGGATTTTTTTTAGATCCTCATGTATCGTGGAATTTTGGTAGTATCGAAGTCTCACAAGAAAATTATGATTCAAATTAATTAATGAGGTTGTGTTCATAAGTATGGCTGTGTTTTGTTTGGTTTTTAAAAATAAGATACAAAGGAGTTTTCTAATTAATTGAGATCTGAACTTGAATCTACATGTGGAATTCATCAAACAGGTTTTAATGGCACTTGCATATTTCCCCTTTTTGTTACTGTTTCATATTATGCCTGGAGGGAGCTGGGGATGATTTTCCCTGTAATTTATGGCATTTTTGTCTATTTGCAACAGTTGTAAAAATACTGTATAAACAGAAACATCATAAAACACTCATTAAAAAGTCTTCTAAAAACACCAAAAGAACAGACTTCCCATGGCAGCTAATGGTACAACGGTGAATTATCCCCCAGATATGATGGCATTAAAATTTGCTGTCTTTGTAATACTCTTTTATCATATATTTACGATAGCAAAATAAAAAGAAAGTAAAAGTTATAAAAAAGGAAATTTGATGTCATGATATTTCCTGATTATGGGGAGGAAAGACTGAAAATTAAGGGAGCTAATCTGTGAAGGAGGCTATGCAAACTCATTTAGAAGGGATGATTTTACCAGTCACGTTCCTTCTTCTAACTGAAGAGTACTTTTGTTATAAGTGGATAGTGACCTTCTGAAAATGGCAACTACTGTTTCAAGGGAATCTCTGAAAAATGTTCTATTTATCAATTATTTTTTTCCCCAGGTTTAAGCTTTATGCTGTTTATTTTCTTTTCATTGTTGAAAAATTATATGCAAGGCAGGACACTGAGTCTTTGGTTTTAGCAATTTCTTTTCTTTCTTCCACTGTCATAGTAAAAGCTTTCCATTTATGACACTGCAACAAGCTATTAGGAAATAATAGTCTGAGTATTAAGCACTATTAATTTCTTCTCTTTTTTAAGTTTGACCTCATTGTATTCTACCAGAAGGACAAGAATACAGAGTTTAATTCAACAAGCATTAATAAAGTGTTACAGAATTCTCTAGAAAAAGAGAAAAAGAGAAAAAGTGGGAAGAAAAAAAAAGAAAAAAAGCCCTAATTTATACACTAAATAATAGAAAAAGGGCATGGTGGAACAGAGATGGAAGAGAGTGAAGAAGAAGGATTTAAAAATTTATTCCTTGATTAAAACATTTGAAAAACAATTGGAAACACCAAGAAGTGTACAATAAGTTACTTACTGAATCTGTTAAAAACATATTATTGGATTTCTCCAGTTACTATGAATACTTACTGTCTTTTTTGCATCCATTCAGATGAATTTTAAGATTATTTTAATCTGGTTATATGACCATTCTTGGGACTTTTATTTTCTTGAAAAATATCCTTCTCTTCCTTTGTGGATTGACTGGGTGAAGGATTCTCAGCAAAGGGGCCTGAATGTGGTTCTGAATCACCTCCAGTGTGAAGATAACTAGATGACTGGAGTTGAAAGTAAGAGTAACTCTTTTCTTAGCCAGTTTTCAAATGGGTTTTATTCCTGGGTTATGTGGATAGTTCAGCTTTGGCAGTACTATAGCTATGTTGACCATTTTCGGGTTTGTATATGTGGACAGGCTTCTGTTTTTCTAAGTAATTTTGGTCACTTCTGACCTATTCAGCCCCTGTATTCATGTACCTGTTGGGCTTCCATCACATTAATATTTTTATTTTCTATGCATTTCAGTTGTTCTTGTTGTAATGCTGGTTGTCTCCTGCTGTCACAGTTCTCTCGTTCTATTAGTATGAATGTCATATTTTTATTGAATGACCTTTGCTTAATCTATTCCTACATCTCTGGTGAAGTTTAGCACAATCTGTGAATATTTTGTGCATTTGAAAGACAGACTGGAAATGTATGCTAAATAGAATAGAATTGCCTCAATTTTTTTAAAGACAACTTTACAGATAAAGCCGTTGTATAAGTAAAGAATAAAATATATGAAGCAGCGCTATAGTTAATTTTTCCTAAAATGACATATTTCAATGAAAAGATGTATATGTTTAAAAAATACCAGCAAGTTGAGTAAAAAGTACTAGTGTCATTATGAAACTGTCACAATACTTATACCTGAGGCTATCTTTTGTTTTTGCAAATAGTTATAACCTTTATTTTTTAATGTCCATTGGAGTCACTGAAATGATTTATGTTGCTTATAATCAATATTTTGTGGTCTTGTTAGGTGTTACAGAATTCACAGTTCCAGGGTCAGAATCAGGGTTTCAGAGAACTGGAATTATTTTACATATTTCTGGAGGTAGATAATTTTAAGAGATTAGAACATTGAATTATTAGCATGGGGCAAAGAGTAGCTTTATATGAACTTTGTCACAGTGGAATTACCTTCCCCCATGAATGTTACCTTATTCAAATATGGAATTTACTGTTTCATTCACACTGTTGGAAAACATGCCCCAACCACAAGAATCTGCAGACTAAAAAACTGAGAAGAAATTCAATATAGACACCAAAGAATTCATCAGCCAGAGTGTCATAACTAGAAAATTTCCCCAGTTGCACATTGGTACCATATTTATAAGTCTGCTAGACTGTTCTTTATGTACACTGTCATTGCATAAAAACCTGTCACCCTTTGAGATGCAGATTTAGAAGATTAAATCTGACGAGGGATATAACACCAGTATTCCACACCAGAAATACATCTAGCCAAGAATGGAGTCTCTAACAGTTCCCTACTCCTATTCATTTGAAAAAAAAAATAATTCTGGAAACCTCAAAGTGAATAATTATGGCAATTTCCTCCTAACACCTATTAAAAAGTATTTGAATTATGAACAGAACTTTTTGTTTCCATTTTTTATTATATGCTATTTATGCTATTTTTCTGTTAATATTCTTATTGTCCCTTGCAATATCTAATCCTTATTCAAATCCTTGGTTTCAGTATGGTCCGTAGCTTAATCATGCAGTATTTAAAGAAGGTTTTTTTCTGACCTTTTGATTTAATTCAATGTTACTTATGAACATATGTTAAGAGAAAACATTTATACATCCTGGATTTTTCTTTTCTAATTATTCAAATCATAAAGACAAACCTAGTAGGATTTAATACAAATTAGTTTTCAAGGCTTGTACTTAGAAAGTGGTAAAAATAATTATAAATTTTATTCATCTTCAGAAAAGGATAGGAACCTCTCAGGCAGGGCGAGATAATATTTATTCATTACATTTTTAAAATATATATGTGTATGAAAGAAATAATTCTCAGCTTCCTCATCAAAACAAAACAAAAGCAAGCAATTGGAAAGCACACTGAATTTGGACCAAACACTAATTTGCAATCTTCATTTCTTTGTTCAGACATCAGTTCTGCTGAGTATTTACACTGCAGAATGTAAACTAATTTATAGCACTTACATCATTACCTAACATGCTGTTAATCATCATCCATGCTGTGAAATGCTCTAACATGTTATGAAATACAGCCTTTCTGTGGTTTACAATACTCTTGATTCATGGCTTACACTTTTCCTTCAAGGAACTGAAACGGATGTTTTCAAGATGCTGTCTGTATATCTAATCGGACTCTAAGATGAAGAATAACACGAACATACTGTACACAGATGTTTCACACTCCTTCTCTATTGACTTCCCTTTAGGGTCATTTTATTTCCTTCAGTAAGATAACTTATAACAAATGATGGGGCAAAGGTTTTATTTGTACTGGTTACAAATGCCTTGAAGAGCATCACAAAGAAAACATGGAACTCTTTGGTAGTATGGTGCACCGTGAAAAGCATAGTAGACCACATTTTGTCAGAGAATAGCATAGTGAAAATCCTCTCTGCTGTCTTTCACGATATAAATATTGGTTGGAAGCAAAGTTTTATGTCCTGTGGTATTTTATTAGCTATGAAGGTTGTTTATGCTGACTTTACTTTCCCCCAAAGCCTACACTCCCTTCATTGTTCCTTCTGAAATTCAGTATTTGTAGGAATTAGCTTATTTAAGCTGTTTTCAACATGGATTTATCTCTTGCGAGACATGGTGAACTAGCAAGCTGAAGTACTTTAACCACAGGACACACATGGAGTGGTCAGCAGCAGTGCACCTTTTCCACCTCCTGTTAGCAAGCTTCAGCGGAGATGGGTGGACTCTGGAACTATTAAGTATGGCTAGATTCAGTGGCTTAGTCAATTATACCTGTAGGTTTTTTGTTACGACTATAATTGTGTGCAAATTTTGGTCTTGATTTTTTTTATATTTCTATACAGATTTCAGACTTCTGATTCTGAGGAACTAGATAGATATCAGTGCAAACTCATTCCACAAAAATCTGTGAATAAAGATTTTAAACATTATTTATTGCAAATAGTATTATAGTATTATTAGTGTATACAAAGACATAAGTCTTGGTATATGTTTACAAACTCATCTGATCCACTTCCCACTGCTGAGGCAGATGCCAGCTTCCACTATATTTATTCATAACCTTCTTAATTATCAAACACCTCAGTTTTAATAAGTGAAAAATAGTGATTATATTACAATTGTAGGTAGTGATAAACCTACTTCTGGAAAGCTGAAATTTTGAGATCGCGCCATGAACAGGAAGAGATGAAGGAAAGGATAAAGAAACAATACAGAAAGATGCAATAAACTCTGCTATCACAGCCAAACATGCAAGGAGAGCCAGATGATGCTTTTTGATTTAGAGGTAGCTCATGGTATTTATGGATCAATAAATATTGCAAGTCAATTTGTGAAAGAGAGTGGAATACTTGTGTGACTTTTCCCTCATTTACAGCCTGTGATAAGTTGCTCTGCTTATGTTAATTTTCCTATTTTTCATCTAGAAACTGTATTTCAGTAGTAGATCTGCCATATGCTACTGCAATCCATCCTAAAGTTAGATGCCTTTCATTAATAAATTAAGTAATTATCATTTATAGGCTTTCCCCAAGTCCCTAAAAATCTCATTTGGGATTTTTAGTCATCAAAGGATAATGAATTACCTTTTCAGATAGTGTAAGTCTTGTATAGTTGCATTGATTGAAATTAAGTCCTCACTGAGAAAAAAAAAAAGTACTTTCACACTGACTAGTTCATTTTGGTAAACTCACTATAAAGCACTAAAGACACAAACCCCAGAATTTTACCCAAATACAGATAATTCATATGTGCATGAGCAGTTGACAGGTGTTTTGTTGACTGGGATTAATGCCATGTTTCTGGTCTGTTAAGCTACATATCTCAGAATAAAAAAATAGTGCATTCCTGTTTTTTCTTTGAAAAAGAAACCAATCCCTGGCACTATTCTTTATTTCCTCAGAAGAAGATATGATTTTGCTTTTATTAATTACAGGGACTAAGAAGAGGATGACAATCATCAAAATAATTTCTCATTTAAGTACAATTATTTTAGGAAGAGGTGATGTCCTAGTCTTTGAAATTTAACAGCTGTTAAAAGTGGATAGTCTTTAGTCTTTCTAAAAGTGGACTACACCTAGCAAACTTGATTCAACAACTGTAGACACCCTGACTTATTAGCCAGTCTGCTCACTATCTGTTAAGGGAAACATGGGAGCTAATGTACTCTGAGATGTAAAAAGTCTTGGGTAAAAAAAAAAGTCATACAGTATGCAATATTTTAAATATCAATAATTATCTCAATTCAGTATTGATATTTGTTTTTCTAAATACTAAATGCAGTTTGACCTAACCAGTTTCATACTAAATGGAGCTGTTATTCTTAGAATGAAGAAGACTAAAATAAAAAACTATCTAGAACATGCAATCCCCTCCCCAAAATAGAGCTCATGCCAAAGAACTCAAATTTTGCTTCTGTCCAAAAAGAAAAATCCAGTTTTATCAAGCCTAAGAGCTTCCAGCTGATCTGGGATGTTTAACCCACAGGAACGCGTCTCTTCTTTGGTGTTGTTGCCAATGGTGCAAGAGAAGCCCCAGCAGATGGGTTCAGTTCAATTAACTGTTCAAGTCCACTCTGCAGTCTGGCCATGGGCTGGAAGACAAAAGTGGAGCTTTGCATCTCTGGTAAATTTCAGTCTGAAGTGAATTGGTATAGCTGAGTTTTATAAACAGATTTAAGAAGAAATGCTATCAGACATTGAGATTATGATTGTTTTTTTTTTTTTAATGCTATTGATAACTGATGAGCTAGTGCACCTTGGGATGAATGAATTATAAATAAGTGTCCATCACCAATTGCTTCAATTTTCTTCTCCAGGCATCTTTCTAGAAGATTTTTGTTCTGCCCTCCTCTGACTTTGTATGCTTTTTGCTTCAGAAAATCTAACGCTTCATTTAGATATCACTATGTTAGCTTTTACTGCAAAACAACAAAAATAAAAGAGCAATTCTGCAAGGGAAAAGAAAAATCAGCACTTTCTGAGGCAGTTGTATGAAGCCATAGATACAAGTATACAAATAATAATTGGGGCCTAATAACTTCAAGACTAAATATAGCCTCTGGTTCTGTGCCCATTGAATATTTTGAGACAGTAAGGGGAGAAAAGGAACTGGGGAAAAAAAAAGCACCGGAAACATTCTCCATATTTTTGTTCTCTTACTTCCTGGTAAGCCCACTGCATTAACTTTTTTTGCCATAAGACTTGAATTCAGACTTTGTAAACATATTGAATGGAAAATACTGCCTTTACTACTTACATCCTGTTGCTGACAAATAGCTATAAACCTGTGTACTTTGAGCAAAGCATAAACTCTTGCAGCAGCATCTGGATTATCATTATGTTTGGGTCAAAGGCATGTTTACAGCAAGTATGGAAGTTTTTTTTTTTTCTCCCCTGACACTGTATGGTTTGTGTTATCATTCCAGAGCATTATATTCTAGTACATAATATATATATCATGCCTTTCATAAAATACATACCTTATTTTGGCATTCCTTTGGACTACTACTGGATTTATTTAACAGATGCTTACATCAATTTTCTAAGGGTCTGTATAACACACATAGACTTTAACTGTGTTAGAATTCTATCTGTTACATTTCTGTTTGAATTCTTAAAGAGTTTTCCTACCCTTTCTTTTTCATTTCATTTTCTTTGCTTTTCTAGGCACCCCTCAAGGCAAAAATCACTAAAAGATCCACTTGAGAGCCTCACTTATAATTTTTGTTTCTGAGGCTAAAGAGTAGTTCTATCTGTAACAATCTAAAATCAACCCTTGGCAAGTCTGAAGTTGTAGTCATGTAAACTCATTAAAATTTTGGTAATTTTGGGGCCCTCCAGGAATCTTTAAAATATTTACATCTCTTACCCTTTTGTATTATTATCAGATTCATTAATTTAAAAAGGAAAAGAAATAGAAGTCTATGAAGAAACTCAAAAGATCATCTAGCCTACCTCCTGTTCAAAGGTGGTTTAGGATTGCCTAAAGTAGGTACTTTTCAATACGCAATGAAAACCATAAAGGAAATTCTGCAACCTCCCCAGTTAGTGCATTTCCATACTTTGCCCTTTTAAGTAAAAGGGGTTTTGTATCATAAATTTTATTTTTTGCAGAAAAAACCATTATTATTTTCTTACCTTATTGGACAAAGAGTACAGTAAACTATTATTTTTTATAATATTCTCTAAATATTTAAAGAATGTTTTCATGTTTTTCTTAATTCTTTTATTCTGGAGATTAAGCAATTATTTTAGCTTTTCATCTTTGTTTTTCAAGCCTTCTTTATTTAAGATAAATAAACAAAGGTGCTAAATTGCCTATCCTTCCTGTACAGTAGAATTCAAAAGAGTGAATCTCTCCTAAAAGACAACTGAGAGAAAGAACTTATTTTATAAACCCTACATGACTTTCTGTGTGCTCAGGATGGAATATTTCAGAATAGCCTCTGCCATACAGGTCTGAAATGTTCTGACTGAGGTCTCCACACTACTGAGCAGACCAGGATTACTTTTTCTTGTCCTTTATCCTCCTAATGCATTCCAGAAAGATGCTTATCCCATCTACATTGCTGTTCTGTGCTTGACCCTTTTTCACTCTAATAGCCACATCCTTGCCTGGAATACCGTGACTTTCTAGTTGGTTAATTTTGGATCACTTCACCAGTTATCAGAATAATTTTGAATGCTAATCCCATTACTCAGAGTGATTGCAAAGGTTTTTGCTGTCATCTGAAAATTATGTTGATTAATTTTCAGTTTCACATTCAAAATTAAAGGAACATCTCAATTAATATTAATTAATTAATCCCAGTTAATCAAGCCTTAATGTTCCCTACCTTGTTTTGCCTATTTTATCTCTTAAAATAAGGTAGTATATGAATTTTTAAATAAAACACAGATAGTTCAGAATGCTACACATAAATCTAAAGAAGAAAAATTATCTTTCTTACCAAAAAAGTATATTTTTCCTAGCAGTAAGAATTTTTTTCATAATTTTCAGCTATATATTGAGTTTTTTGAGCACATTTTTACATTTGCTGTCATTGCACTTTTCCATTTTTCCTAAGTGCAGGTAAACATTAACATTATTTCACAGAATTGTGGCAAGTGACATGCAAACACAGTATGTATCCATGCACATACACATGCACACAGCCACCTGCATACTACCTTCAACAGTAAAGTTTGAAATACGTACATGATTATTTACAGAAA
Organism: Phalacrocorax carbo; assembly: GCF_963921805.1. Classification (NCBI taxonomy): domain Eukaryota; kingdom Metazoa; phylum Chordata; class Aves; order Suliformes; family Phalacrocoracidae; genus Phalacrocorax; species Phalacrocorax carbo. The sequence goes on from NC_087521.1 coordinate 16,655,283, forward strand.
TTCTCAATCATTGCAGAAAATCCTGCTTTATTTTCAGGTTAATCTCAGACAGAAAAAAATTTACACGTTTCATTTAGTACAATGCTAATAATTTTTTCTTAAAGTCATCAGCAGCATTTCTTTTTACACTGTATTTATCAACCTAACTCTCAAAGTCTTTTCTATTTCATTGCATCTCAGAATGACATGACTGTAGAAAATCAAGCTCAAAGGGACTCCTAAGGTCTTGTGTGAACAAGTTTCATTTACCCATCACAACTGATTAGTACCGTGAAGCACCTCCTCACAGTCTAAGGCCAGTGATTTCCTTCAAGTAGCATTGCACAGCGTTTTCAAGTCTAAAAACCTGCCTTATGGGCTACAATAGGCAGCTTTAATAGTGAACTGCTGCTCTTATTCTGACTGCAGTAGGGTAGGGAAGAACAAAAGCAGCAGAGCCCAGGCAGAGCTGAGGGCATGGTAACCTCTGGCAGGAGGCAATAACAAGCAGCTGGCAGTGGGTGAGATGGTAACGTCTTCAGCTGACACAGCTGCCTCTGAAAAATTATGTGAGAACAAGCCATAAATCATTCTTGTTGCAAAGGAATATTTAGTAAACACCTTTCAAAGCCTTTATTGCTTCCTCTCTCTAAGAACTACATGAGTAAATTTCTGAAACAGCTTAAGTGTGAGAAAAATCTCGTTGAAGTATTTAGAAATATGCAAACAGTTTTTTACTCAAGTAGCCCTTTCCACTGGAGGGACCAATTTTTAAAGAAATATCCACTACTTTTTTACAACCTGTATCCCACATATATTTGTCATCTTCTGCAACATTTTTATTGCAGCCGTGAAACCATAAAAAACTCCCAGCCTAATTTTTCATCTAGAATGTTTTGATGACCAAAGATGATGTGTGAATGCTTTGGTCACGCAGCTGGCTCTGGCATGAAACATATTGAGCAAGAATGGAGGGAAATGTTTTTGCTGTCTAAAAGGCTATATTAAACAAGAAATAATAAGGTTTAACTACTTGTTTTCCAAAGCATTCCTGAGAGGATCTAACAAGCTCCAAGTGTGTCCTTCATAATTTGGCCAATGAGATGATAAGCCCATTATCATTGACAGAAATTATCTAACATTAATCTTATGTGTATAACCTATAGTGCACATTAAGTCACTGCAACTAATAAAATTTCAGCGTGCATTGTAGAGCCATTGGGTAGATTCCCTATTGTCCTGATTATTATTAATAATTAAGTATTATTATTTAGGGTTTAGATATAAATTATATCAGCAGATGTATGTTCAGACAGAGCTTCTAAAGACTGGTGTTACCTTTCAGTTTGGATCCATCTTTCAAAAACAGAGAAGCATATCAATTTGGAGTTTTGTTATTAACCCACCTTTAGTCCCTACCTTCTTTACAGTATTTATTTTTAAAATTGAATTAATGATATATCAGTCTCATTGACATTGCGCTTCCATTTACAACTGAGTTATTTTTTAAAAGGGAAAGTACAGCAAGTTTTATTAATGGAAATTAGTCAGTTCTGTCAAGTGTGAAAATAATAAACACAATGTCCCCAGTAAAGAAAATAAAATATATAAATCTGGCTTCATACCTGCAGTTACCAACTCTGTAGCCTAGCTGGACTCCAAATGGCAACAAGCCATCTACACAGCTGTGGACCTGATCAAGGCAATGATGTACTATGCATACACAGTGCAACCTTTCTACAGCAAGAATTAGTATCCTGTAGATATTTTCATTACTGAATTTAGAAATCAGCTACAGAACAGCTGAATGACCTGCAAGAAGCAGTGCCTGCATTGAAAAAATCATAAGAATGACACATTACAGCTGTACAGAGACTTTGAAGAGATAACCAGGTTTTGTGAGGTGTATTTGATGACTGGAACTCCTCCTGGCTGCTATTTCTAGGACTTTTGCTTTCTTCTGCAATTAACTTGGCTGAAATTGTGGAAGAGATGATGGATTATTAAATGAATCCAGATAAATCTTCACGGATCAAGAAAAACAGGAAGCAAATATCTTCAAACAGGCATAACCTTATTGGAATTAAAATTCTTCGTTGAATCAGTACACACAGACTTGTAACTAAGGTAAAAAGAACAGAGGACTTTATTATGCCTGGTTTTTCACAGTGCTGGGCTAGACATTGCCACTATTCATTAATAAGATTGCTATTGCTTCTTTCTAGAGAGGTAAAAGTAAACAGACAAAATCTCATGCCAGCACTGAGACACAGCATTTAGGGGCCTCTGAGCAGGCGGGTTTGTGAGACAAGGGGAAAATAGTCTTTTCTTTCAGTTCAAGACATGAGGGAACTGCAGAGTTGCCGCTCGAATATTATTCTTTTGCAGCTCTTCTGTAAGGTGACAGAGCAAATGCTTGATTATACAGTCATAGGACTGGGTTGTAAGGGATCTTTAAAATCTAGCCCAACCCCTATGCCATGGGCAGGGACACCTTTCACTAGATAAAGTTGCTTGAAGTCCCATCCAACCTAACCTTGAACACTTCCAATGATGGTGTTTCCACAATGTCTCTGGGCAGCCTGTTCTGGCATCTGACCACCCTCATTGTGAAAAATTTCTTCCTAATGTCCCATGTAAATCTACCATCTTTCAGCTTAAAATTGTTGCCCCTTGCCCTGTCACTACTTCGCTTTTCCTTGCCTTCACACTGGTGTGGCAGGTACACTCTGCCCAGCAGCCCCCCGTGGTCAGATTTTTGACACGGTGATCGCTGGTTTCTGACACCTCATTTTCATGCCCTTTGTGCTTTGCTGTGCCCCCAGGTGCAGGCATGTACCCCCTCAGCAGGGGAGAGAGAGGGGGGAGAGGCAAGACCCTTCAGTGCATGGAGAGGGTCCGCAGCCAGTGAGGTGCCTTGGTCCAAAGAAACTTGTGGACCATGGCCAGTTATGGCACAGCTCAGCCCGACCCGGGGTATCAATGGGGGGCCATGGGAGCCCCCCTCGGAGCATTCTGCTTGGGGCAGTGGGGCTGTGCTGGAAGCCTCTCCCTTCAGCTGAGGCAGTGCGTGAGGAAACCTCGCCAGTCTGAGCACCCTCACCTTCCTTCAGGTGAGTGATTCCTTCTGGATACATCCTTGAGTGATCCCACGCCCCCGCTCCGCCGCGGAGAGCGGTTACACCTTCTCACCTTCTGGGCACCCAGGAGAGGGAGAGAGCTCCTTCTGTGAGAGAGAGAGAGAGTGTGTGTTTGTGTGTGTGTGTGTTTGTGCGTGTGTGCGCGCGCGCACACTTTGCACAATCATTCTTGTGTATAAATGTGTAGTAATAATATCTCAACTGACAGCTCAAACCTGTTACGTGTTAAATGATTTTGGAGGGTTGATTGATTTCAGTTTACCCCTGTTTCTCATTGTTTTTTGTTGTGGTTTTGGCTGTTTTGTGAAATAAAGTTGTTTGAGCTTGTCCTTTGTTTAGCGTACCTCCGTGACAGCTGATACGTATTTTGTTTGCAGGCAAAGGGTTTAAGGGTTTATGTATTCTTCCTCCCTGTTCTGAAAATGAGAACACTAGATCTAATGGTAGGAGATCATCATCAACCACTCAGGTAATTACAGAATTTATCGATATAATTGCTCTAAACTCAGTAATTTTTAATTCAGGACAAGAAAAAGAAAACCCTTACTTTAAAAAACAATATCTCCACAAGCATGGCTCACTGAAGTAATTTTTCTGTAGTGTTATAGAAACTGGGGATAAAATAGTAAATTGATCATCTCAGTTTATACGCATGTATATCAAATTAGATACCTCTTGGTATATCTTGGGATGTATCAAGATATCCCAAGGCAGCTATTTTGAATATCAAACTGTACCGTGTACCTGGTAAGAAAGGTTGAAGGCCTTTACCCCAAATCCCGGTAAGTTCATCAGTAATTCTATGCACTCTTACACCTGCAGGGTAATCTCAGAGTACTTGAAACTTTGCATTGGTGGTAGTAGTGCTTTATGAACAGTATGGCCAAAGCCTTGGACTCAGACCATTTCTTCCACAGACACCATTGCTCTAGAACACACACATAAGAAGAAAGAAATCAGTTGCTTCTGTACATATCCCTGCACAGGGTAAAAATCATTAGTCTCAGGATATATTATTAGCTTCAAATCTTAAAGTTATTTTTCTAAAGACGTATATAAACACATTTGTGTTACTAGGTAGATTTCCATGGGCACCAAACTGAATGGAATTTTGGTGTAGAAGAAAGGGGTATGAAGGGAGGGAAGAGAAAATAACAGTCCAGCAGGGATGCAAGAGACCCAGGAAACCAGGTGGAAATCTCCCATCACAAAAATAATCTACTTTCACAGTACCTTGTGTTTTTCTCAACTTATGTAGTCCACAAAGGTTAAGGGATCAAAGACTTTGCACGGGGTGCCCTTGGTGGTCAGTCACTAAGAGTGGCTTTGCTGGTTTACGAGTCTTACTTTAGAAATATAAGATAACTTAGTATGAGTCTGGATACAAACTAAAAGTAAGGTCTTTGATGAAAGGGGGAGTTAGACATCTGGGGAGTGGGAGCTGTTTCATGATGAGACATAGATGTATTTTAGCAGCCTGAATTGTCAGAATTGTGTGCGTGTGCTGCACGCGTTCTGCAATTGTTAGCTAAATGTAGACACCTACAGTTTGAAGACATGAGTGGGTAGTGACAGTAGAACAGACGTGTATGATGAATTCTATGGAGACATTTAACCCTAAAAGAAATGTAGACACCTAGGTTATGACAGAGATACCCCTGCCCTTTTTCTTTCTTCACTTCACTGCAATGACCTGGTCTGCTTGCACTTTCACTTCCACTGCATTTCCATTTCCATTCCCACACTTTCATTTTCTGTGGGATGTTTCTGTAAAATCTAAGGTAGCTAGGCAGCTTGTGCACACAGTTTGAAGAGATAAAGAAAAAGATGCTGTTCTCAATTTTGTAAATAATATGTAAGATGGGTGATCTTCCTACTAACTGACTCAGTTTCCTTAAGATGCAGATGTCTTACAAGAGACTTGGTTCTGTATTTCAGTTACACTCTGGTAGTGAATGATGACTACTGTTTAGCAACAAGCCCAATGCTCTTGCTTTTGCTATATACCTTTGCAGACCTGAAGAAACACAAAGTCATTGGAAAGATGTCTGAAAAAGATTAACAACATGTAAAGTGCTTCAGACTATTTACGAGGAGCAAGTAGAGTAATTTGTTGGAAAAAAAGTGTTACTTAGTAATATATGTATCCTAGATGTCTCTGCAAAATCACAACTTCCAGCACCTCCTGTACAGACAATGGTTAAACAAAAATTGAAAGTGTAGGGTGAAGTTTTGATTGTCCTACAGGAACTCAGATGATCTGACATTTGTGGTAAATGCTAACTCTGAACAGTGGTTAAGTGTTTTGCTGGGAGTATTGTTTCAGGTTTTATTTTTCTCTAGGAATGTAGTATTTCTTTTCTTTTTTCTTTTTCACCCCAAAATTCAATCTGTAAATGCATTTTCCCTTTATATTTGCCACACCAGCTTTTGTCACAAATTACTTTCAATGTTTTCAGGGGAAGTTGTCTAGGAGAGTTTCCAGTGCTTTAGTGGAGGGATTATTTTTTGGACTATATTTGTACAGTAGCAAGGAGGTCTGTCAAAGATTTAGTGTAACTGCAACACCAGAAATTAACATGATATTGCTCATCCTATTTTCTTTTTATATTTTTATTATGTGATTATACAATTTTCTTCCAAGGCAATGGATGTCATGTTAATTCAGATGTGTGAAAAAAAGTGTCATTATGTTTGTGTAGAGGGGGTTCCCCCTACGTAGGGCTATGATGGCAATCTTACCAGAAAGACCATGAGAGCAAATTGAGGTAAAGGATATTAGAGATTCAAATGCCTATAGTAGAGGCCATAGCAAGATTTCTCCAGCTAGATTTATTCTACTGTTTAGCACCAGTAAAGGTACTACAAGGATATAGATTTAACAGAATTTTATTAGATAATTGGGTGAATTATGCAAATAAGTGTCTAATTAACCATAGAACATAACTAGATTTGGGAATACAAAAAAGTGCAGTTCTGGAATTAAATCTTATCAGGTATTTAAAGGTAAAGTTTGGCCAAAACATAAAGCTTCAAGGTATAAAAGGGAGTTAGCTCCTAGTCATACTTCCATGTGGAGTTCTATTTAATCTGGGCAGTCAGAAAACCTTAAATAAAAGTGATATATCAGCATAAATAAGGAAAGAGGGTAATTCAGGCAACAAAACCCTGTCATTTCCATATAAGTTCAAAAGACAATATCTGAGTCAAAACCTGTTTTGATGAATATTTATAGGATGGATAAAGAATATTTCCATGTCTGCAAAAAATAAAAAGAAAAACCACAAACACACTGTAACATTTTGAGATTATGACTGATGAAAATCATACAGTTTTTTACAGTATTTTATCTAATTTCCTAATGCTCCTCCACTCATTCCTGTGCCTGCTGTGATTCTGTTTATTCCCACTGTCTCTTTCTTCTGTTGTGGGCTGTGAGGTTCTGATCTCGTGTCTTTCACTGTGAAAGAGATTTGTCATCTACGTATAGCAATCAATCATCTGTGCTTTTCTTTCACACCTTGTCTGAAGTTCTACATTTTCAGTTTGCCTCTTACTTGCCTTACCACATCATTAATTCCCAGGTAACTACTTTCTCTATCACTGTTGTCTAGTCTCTAGTATTTGGAGTAGGGATTTCAATTCATGCATTGTAAAGCTCTGATTGTATTATTGTGGATGTACTGATTTCAGTTGAACTAGAGAGGTTTATGCCAGCTCAGGGAGTGGGCATTGTGTATCTGCAATAGCCTAGGTTTATTGAGTTAAACCTATTTACAGAAAGGAATAGAAATTGCAAAAGGAAGTATTAATCCAGTCCTGGACTGAAACCTGTAAATCTCTGTGGGATCACTTCACGTTAATGATTCCACAAGTATTTGAAAGTTCGTGTCTGTGGATGACATTACAGCATTCATAAAATACTTATACTAAACTCTAAATAGTATATATAGAAGCATTTTTTTCCTTTTTTAATAGAGTGAAATGCCTCTGCAGAGAGAAAAAAGAACATTCTGTCTCCTCATCCTATGTACATTTTTTCATATCCCTAGGCAATGATCTGCCACTGAAATTTATAATTCAAATTAAAATTTACTATAAAGCGTGACTAGCTGATCCCAGACTGGTTTTTCAATTGCTGAACATTGTCTCTTATCAATAGCTCATGGTTTTGATCAAAAGATAGAACAAGTCATCTCATACCTACAGTGCAGAAAGAGGTATTTCATTTATCCAGTGCTTGAAGAGAGAGGTTCCCAAACACCTAAATTGCTGATAAGACGCTTACAGTAAATATCTTTACTATTTAAGAGTTCTTTCTTGCCTTTTGTTTGTGGTTTTCTTTTTGTTGTTGTATTTTTTTTCTTAACCTTTCCTTGGTACTGGGATAAATAATTTTTTTCTAACTCCATGCTCTTTAGCAGATGCAAAAGCAACCATTACAATATAAGACTGTTTCTTCAAATGAGAAAGATAAATACACAGCTGTGTCATAGGCTGTGATATTTTTGGAGCACAATGTCAGTATTCATGGATGAGTACGGCATAGTGTTTCTAAAGCTTTCTGCTTATCCCATGTGTAGTTTATACAGCTGCAGATTATAGATATCTGAAGAAATATTCACATAGACTAAGGTGAGAGAAAGATGTAAAGATGCAGCTATTAAAGAAAGACAGAAAGTCCCTATCAGGTTCTCAGTGAATGGCATCACAGTGCCACAGTTGAATCCCACATTGGCACCACTGCAAAAGCAATAAAATGACTGGTGACCCAAGCCATGCTTTTGAGCAGTGCTCGTGAATGGGTAAGGGTGAGGCAGTGAAAAGCACTAATGTTTACAGAGTAGGAAGTGATGTTGAGAAGTATGGACTCTTTGGGGACACAAGGAAGTTAAAGGGTAATTGTGCCAGGAAAAAATGTGTAGGAAGAATAGGACCAAATATGGAAACAGATATTGAATTTCAACCTATCACACTTGAAAATGACAGAGTGTGTTTTCTTATGTAACACTTCATGGGTGATTTTTGAGTAAAACAAGTAAGAGAACACTCCATGGAAAATTCTCTCCTTTCTGGCACGTCCTCTTACTCAACTAGGTTTGTCAGATTTTAAACATGAAGAACTAGGGCAGTGTCAAACATTTAAAAATACCCAACACTTCGCATAAGCCAAGTTTTTAATGTCAGGCTCAGACTGGTTGTGATGTGTAATTTCTCTGCACAGGTGCAGGAAGTCCAATATTTCAAACAAATCAAGTGCTCATCTACAGTTTATCTGTGGGTGTCTAGTAACTGCTTACCAGACACCTAGCAGCTTGAGCATCTGTGCATCTAAAAAAGTATCTGGTAACTCTGAAAATTAGCATGGAAGTCTGTTTTGAAGTGGACAAGTGATTCATCTAACAACATATTCTAGGTTATCCCAAAAAGATTAGTTCCAAAACTGTACTGAGGCAGTCTAAACCACGGTGTCATGTTTGAGGACTGCAGTGATTTGGACTCCCAGTCCTTTTACTGTGAATGGCATGACTAGACTGCTGGATCTGTAACTTCAACAGTCCCTTCTAAGCATTTTGGTGGAGAAATCTACCATTGCGGAGAAAAGCTGAAATCCTAACTGAGAGTTATATTACAGGATTCTAAATATTTTGTGAGTGGCACATTCTTTTCACCACGTGTAACAATAAGTTGAAAAATTTCCTTTCATAGTACTTGAAGAAATATAGTCCTGAAAAATTTGTGAGAGAATGGCAGAATGGGAAGGACGTTTAGTTCCTGTGGCTGTAGATACCAACAAAAGAAACAATGACAGTAACAGGTTTAAGGCTCTTGTGCTTTTTATACTGACATAGTTGACTCTTGATTTTACAAAAGCATGCAGTCATCTGCATATCCACACTAGTAAGGTGCCACCATTTTCACACATATTCATTTAGATATTATCCAGTCAGAATTTTCAAAACCTGTGGATGTTGTCTTTTATCTCCCCACTGATACTGGGATAGGTGTATAAACTCTCCGGTTTAATAAGTAAAAGCTTCAAAGTAGAGAATTCAGAACAGAAACCTTGCCTTTGTTATTGCTCTCTGCTTCTAAAATGACTTCTACTTCAAAGGCCTTATAATTCAAGAAGTCTAATCTATCACAGAGATGTCTACAGGAGAATCACTCTTTCATTTAAAAATTATCTCACCTTTTTGAACATGAATAATATTAACACAAAAAGTTAACCTTCAGGATAGCAATGGTCTATATAATTAGCACGTGTGTGGCCTGTTTTCTGGACCAGTTGTCATAATGAAATAGAATAAATATTATTATTATTCCCAACAGGGTCAATTTGTTTCAAAAATTGCCCTTTCAAAGAGAAAGATTATATTAAAAGAATAAACCATCCTTAGAAACAAATGAAGCTTTGGCTTTGTTTCAGATTATGTATCTATTTAAAAAATTTTATTTTAACAACATTTGACATCCATGTAAACCTATCAGACTTTTAGAAAACAAGTAAAATTTCAACAGGAGGAAAGCATCTTTTTTGATTGTTTCTCAAACTCAATAAACATACCTTTATAAAAATCTATCCAAATACCATTAAATAATTATTACAATTAAGTTCCAATTTTAGTAACATATTTACCTGAATTTTCAAAGCAGTCAGAGACATAGTAGCTAACAAAGTATGGGTATGCAAATGAAAAGCCACCAGTAACTTCTGTCTGCAATAGTACATGTGTATGGAGAGCTCAGCTACGTGAAAGTGGGGAGGTAGTATGAGGATGCTTTTATTTGCCATAAAAGATCTTCAGACCTACTCCAGTGTGTAACTAATGTCATTCTCAACTTTATCTAGTCTTCTGTAAATATGAAACCTCTGTGTTAAGAATTTATATCCTCACCTTACTATCTGATATTACAGCCAGTAATAAAGATGCTCCTTTAATAAGCAGAGAAGGTGGTCATGAGTTCATTCCTCTTGAGGATCATGATGCCTGTAGAGGAAAGAAGTTACTACATAAGTAACAAACTTGCCTGGCTGTCCTTATTCTTACAGATTTCTTGGTTAGTTGTTGATCTGGAGGAAAGAAAGGGGTGAGGGAAGAGACAGAGAGGTGCACTGAATTATGCATGAAATGTTTAACAGTAGGATTCAATGTAGCATAATTAAAACATGAAAAAAAAGGAAAAAAGTTACTGTAATCATTATTTGGGTGATTGCTAGAAAGTCAGTGGGGCATTAGTAAGTAAGAATTTATATAATTTTACATAAAGAAAAATTTGCATTGCTTGTAGTGTGGGAGAAGATGTGCAAAATCCCCACTTGCCTAAATGGCACTACACAGCATGTATTTTCCAGCTTCACTAGGTTATTGCAGGCTTTTCTTATCACATTACACTTCATGCCAATCCATGTGCATAGACGTATGTCAGAAAACACAGACACAATGTCTGGTTCATAAATAGATTAACTTATAAGTTTTCAAAGTAAGGATCCATGATCTCTGCAGCCAGCTCTATCTACTCCATGGCACTACCTCTAAGTTGAGAGTGGAAGAAGATAAGGGCAGGGGTTGAGCAGAGAGTACTGCAGGATGTTGTTTTAGAGGTGTTACAGGAAATCATTGAAAGTGTCTGGAGTCAGCATTGACCATATGTCTAAAAAATGAAGGTTGATTCACTATAAGTGTGTGAATTAATCTAGCATGGTTATGAATTAGAGATGTCCAGACTTTTATTGGTGTGCAAATCTCAAGGTCTTCAGCTGCTTTGCCAACTGAGATTCTTATTTCTGAGAGAGAATCTGCACAGGGACGACAGTGTTTCCAGACATTAATTTAGAAGCCAAGGGAGCTCCAGTGACAGAGGTTGCCCCACCAGACACCAAAACATCAACCCATCAGAGGAGCACATGGTGTCATGGCTCAGACATGTTTAAGAAAGGGTGGTAGTCACTGGGGCAGGATGTACATGGGACCACACAAAGGGGAAAACAGGAGACGACATGTGAAAGAAGACACAGGAGGACACAAAATGGGGACTTGTGAAGAGAAATGTGAAGAGGCCTGTCTGGGGAAATGGAATGGAAGAGGTATGTGGAAGGGGACATGGCTGGAGACATGCTGTAAATGCATGTTCTTGGAAGGAGGTGCGCTCTGCCACAGGAAGTACTGTGACCCATACTGGAGCAGGGATAACCCTGAGGGACGGGGGCCTCTGGAGGAACCCACAATGGGGCAGGGGCTGCCTTAAAGGGAAGGCAGTCTGTGGAGGAACTGGGGTAGAGTCACCCTGAGGTGGGCTGGGGGCCCATGAGGGGACACATGCCAGGGGAGGGACACTCTGAAGGGGACAGCAGCCCATGAATAATCCACACTGGAGTGCAGGAAATAATTAAGAATCAGGAAAAGCAGAGGAAAAGAGTAAGAAGCAAAGACCATCAGAAAGAAGTGGCTGTGCACTGACTGCAACCTTTTGCACTGCCCATTGCCTCTCCAAAATGTGTCAGAAGGACTGTGTAATGCACTGCAAAAGCAAGAGATGTTGAGACCAGGAAGAGAGGAAGGAGAGGTATTGGCCTGGAGTAAAACTTGGAGAACAAGGAAAGAAGGGGTTTTTTCTAGCTGATTGTTTGTTGTCTTTGTTTTCTTAATACCTGAGACCATAACTAAAAATTTATGTTAGTTGGCAATAAATGAAATTGAGTGACATTCCTGGAATCAAGACTGTTTTGCCCATGGCAACTGAAACACTAATTCATCATATTGTTTGAACCACAATAATTTTTATCTGAGGGTTGGCTGAGGTTCATATTTTATCCAAACTGCTTCACCTATGCTTGGACATATGTAAAGTCCACATCTTTTGCTCAGGTACCAGTTGGACCCTCACATAGTGCTACTTGCAATTGCTCAGTTTATTTCCACTCACTGTGGCCAATAAATTAATATACTGTTGTGTATCTTGTTCATCTGACATAAGTGAATAAATATGGGATATACAGATGTCCTTCAGTATGATGTGCTCCTTAACCAATGTACGAGGAGCAGGTCAATGTTTGAGAGAGAGAGACTATGAGGGCAGTAAAATCAATGAAATCTCTATTTAATTTAGCTTGCAGGATGACTACCAGCTGTTACTGCATCAAATCAAAAGCCAAAACACACACACAAATGCAACAGAGTTTCCATGGGAACTGCAGTGACGTACATGACAGTGGAACTTTCTGTAAGTACAAAACATGGGGAAATGGCATAAAAAACTCAGATAGTCTTTTCTGGTCAGGAATTAAATTCTTCATTTAGGTATACCTTGAGCACCAAATCAGTTTTACAGAGCAGGTAATCTCCAGAATTCATAATATTAGATATTTGTCTAGAGAGGGTTGTGTATTAATATATATGAAACAGAAGCAACACAAAAAAAGCAATTAGGATGAAAATCTATATCAGTCTTTACAGTAAATCTTATGCAGTACAGAAGTAATCTTCTCCCTAATTTGGAGCAAAAGTTTATTTAAATGACACCTTAAAGAATGGAAGAGAGAGGTCTCAAGGAAACTTAATTCCTTTTTATATCATTCCCTGAAACAACCACAAATTATTAGGGGTAGGGAATAGTGAGTTTGGTCTCAGAGCTGTTATACTTCTAATGACATATTCTTTAGTTTATCCTTTCTGCTTATTTCAAGTAGCTAAGAATGTATGATTAAGGGCCTGCCAAATGCAGGTTCATCTAAGTTCATTAAAAGTTTCACGATAATCTTGGAGTTATTACTTATAATAAATGTCAGTAATTAAAAAAAAAAAAAGAACAGAAACAAATAAAAAACTCCTTTGTTAGTGGCTTTACTTATTTTTCCTCCCTCTCACTTACAAGAGAGGAACATGGCTGCAACAGCAGCCATTAAAGGCAACGTGCTGGTCAGTAAGGGTACAAGAAAATACCAAATGATAATCCTCAGGGTTGGTGGCCTACATACCTTATTCTATTCTCTGTGTGTGGGTGAAGAGCTGATTCATCCCCATTCTTCTATCCCATTGAGCAATTTACCTGCTACTTGCTGACCTACTACAGTGCAGTTAAATACCATCCTGAAAGCTTGGGTTTAATGGTAAGCTTAGAATTTATTTTGTCTTAACACAACTTTAGGGCATGTTTACAGCAGATGCATTGCCTTTCTGACACACTGTCCCCTCTTTGATAGCTAGAATTTAAAGGAGATTAGCACCATCTCTCCTCATACACACTTGAAGGAGGTGGAAATCCTCGAAACCTACAGAACTCTTGAGCTCAGAAATTTTTATTTGTTCTCTTGGATGGTCATTTTGCAGCTTCCATATAAAAGACTAATACTGCCAATGTAGACATAGAGCAGTTTTGTTACCATTCTACAAATCCAACAAAACAATAAATAGCAGAGAATATATACCACATCTACCATTACTTTCTAGATTACAGAAAATAATTGAAAAACACTGAGACCGACCAAATTTTTTCAGGTCTATGATGATTCTACAAATGTAGATGCTTTATGTGTTGCAAAAAAATCCTACTAATTCCTTCTGTCCTCCTAAACAGGATTTGTTTCAGGTTCTGTCTGTAAGTAATCCCAGTTTGCAAAGCACTTTGAGGTGAAAGGAATTATTATAGAAACAGATGAAAGAGAAAACTGTGTTTAGATTCCCAACACTTTTAATCATAAAAGATTCATGAGATTCTTTGAGAAGTGGTAGCATCTCAGTTACTTACCCCACACCTCAAATATTTTGCAAGAAAAGTCATCAGGTTAGAAAATTACCAATCCTTTCAAATTGCGATTCTTTTTTTTAAGAAACCACCTATATAGGCCACATTTCTTAGTTTCTTATTTCTTCAGAAAGGTTAGCAACATATCAAAACAAGTAAATTACTGAAAAAAAAAGCAGAATTACTTTAGAATCTTTTTTTCTAAACCTCCTGTCTCCCCTTCCTTAATATTTCCTATGAGACATAAGCAGTTCTTAAGGCAAGACGTAACACTTTCAAAAAAACACCATTGATCTTCAGGGAACTGTTTCAGAAAATGTACTTGCATACATTGCAGGCATTTGTCTCAGCTCAGTGACATTGTATCTCTTCGTTTTCATGTGATTAAGAAAATTCCCACATTGAGCCTTGGTGCTGTTTGGTTTAAATTCTTCAATTTTTTAGTCTTTCTATATCATAATTAAAACTGCCCTTTAGAACAGGAACATAAATACTCTTTTTTCTTCTTGTTGTCATTTTTGTCATTTTTGCAGTTTGTGCTCAACAGGTAGAATATAATTTTTGTGGGCATTTTAAAAATAAATAAATACTGCTAATGTGGTGGGTTTTTGTACTAGAAAAATCTCCATGACATTTTTACTGCAAATGAGTTACCTACAGACAAGTATAATTGTCTTAATTCCCTGGTTACATTTGCAAAAGCCCTTCAGTATTTCCTAGCTGACAATACTTTATAATATTCCATATGTAGTGCTTCCCTTTTATGTATTCCTATAGCAGGGGATGGAATCACACTAGCTGTTGGGTACCTTCTAGACTAATGTAAAACTTGCAATGTCAAACTGCAAGTAGACTGACGTGATTATGAGAGAAACTGAAACAAATGTGTTAGGCATAATGCGACTGACTAAACAGGCTTTGCTACTGAAGGGAAGCTGCAGAAGGTTTTAGTGGTAGATTCCTGATTACAAAAATTTGTACCTAGTGTTTTTGACGAGTAGGGCATTGCGCATGGTAGAAATAGAAATGCCAGTAAGAGCTTAACAATGCTAAGAAAGGTCCTATTGTGTTGGTACATTAAAGCAAAGGTAGAGAGTCATGCCTCAGAGTTATCCATTCCCTTAAGTACCTCTCAGGTCAATAAAGAAAATATAGTTCATATCTTAACCTTCTGGTACCAAGAGTTTCCTGCTAAGAGTCATTAGGTATTTGAATCAGGGAAACTGTCTGGAGGAATACATTTTACCTCAGTTTTCAAGGTGGTCATTGCAGAAAGAAATGTTCAATATATTGAGAAAGTGGAGATCACTAGAAAGGATTTTATAAATAGTTTCAACACCCTGATGTGATAAGAAGGCAAGGAAGCAGTGTGAGCCAGTCAGTTGGGAATGGAGTAGGACTGACTACAAGAAGCTAATTCAGGAATTCACCATATGTGTACAAGTCTCTTGCTATCTATCTCTTCTTTTAATCGATGTAATGTAACCCAATGGCTTCTTACTACTCTTTCTCTTCACTGTAGCCTCACAAATGAAGACTGATCATGCATGCTGATTAATATGCCTCTCATAAACTGCACCGATTAGATGTCTAGTTGCATTATAGGTGTTTGCAATAACCTGCACATTAAAAGAAACAGGATACCAGATTTAATGGGTCCATTTATTGACTTTATATACTTTATATAATAAACATATTATATTCTAGAATGTCATACATATTACTGAATCCTCTATTACAAAACTACCTGAGGTTCAGAGAAAATAATTCTTTATGCTACAAACAAAATAAGTAAGATTAGGGCCACACTTTACTAGGCTTAATAAGAGGTGATTGCAGTTCTGCACAATATATCACATGACAGGCCAAGAACTGAAAGGTGAAGAGAGGTGGTTCATTAAGAGGCTAAGAGAACATCTCCTGCTGCTTCAGGCCAGTGCCATACTGTAGGTGATTTTGGATACCATTCTTTGAATTCTTAAGAAATACTGATAGATTCTTTTTCTGAGTAGATATTAGGTTTGATTTCTGACTGTATTTATTGTAGCCTTATATAAGAAAAATTTTCTTTCAATTCATCAAATGCTTCTAAAGGGTATATTTTTATATATATGTATATATATAATAGAACTGTTGACTCCTGAATTTGACTTATTTTCTTCTATTTTTTCTTTTGTATCCTCTCTCTCTCAAAAAAAAACACCAAAAAAGCTTCAGGTCATGAAATGTCTCAAACTGATTCAAGATTTGTCTTCTGTGAAGGATTGCTATTAGTAAAATACAGGTTCAAGACCTGGAACATGCAATTGTAGGTCACTTTCAAACCTCTTCTTTAAGTATTTTCTATTTTAACATCTATCTTCAAATTTTGAAAGCTTAAACTCTTGTTGCAACGATACCTACAGATTAATTACATACTGAACATAAAGATATTTGCTTTTCATCAGTTTTTCAGTTTTCATTTTCTCTTAATGACACTTTATTCTTGTGTTATGAAACAGGGAGAACAGAAGGTTCTCATTCCCTTATCCCACATTTCTGTTACATGCTTTTATCACATATTATCCTCCTCTTTCTAAGATAAGAAATCATCATCTTCCTACACAGATTGATTAATTTTCCTGGGATCCTACTCAGTCTCATTTTCTTCTCTGAACCTCAGCAATTTTTGTGATATATATGACATTATAGAATAATAAGATCTAGAGATTTACCACTGATGTACTTTGCTTAGTTCTTTATGCATCCTGCTTGATTTATTGCCTTCAAATATATTTGAAGAATTCTTTATTGAGTTATACGCTGTGATACTAAGATCCATTTGTGAGCTTTGGTAGTTAGTTTAGTTTCTGTAATTGCATGACTATTCCTATCTGTCATGGTTTAGCCCCAGTCAGCAACCAAGCACCATGCAGCTGTTTGCTCACTCCCCCCTGGTGTGACAGGGGAGAGAATCGGAAGAGTAAAAGTGAGGCAACGCATGGGTTGAGATAAAGACAGTTTAACAGGTAAAGCAAAAGCTGTGTGCAGAAGCAAAGCCAAACAAGGAATTAATTCACTACTTCCCATGGGCAGGCAGGTGTTCAGCCATCTCCAGGAAAGCTGGGCTTTATCACGTGTAACAGTTACTTGGGAAGACAAACGCCATTGCTCTGAACATCTCCTCTTCTTTCTTCTTCCCCCAGCTTTATATACTAAGCTTGACATCATATGGTATGGAATATTGCTTTGGTCAGCTGGCGTCAGCTGTCCTGGCTGTGTCCCCTCCCAGCTTTTTGTGCCCCTGGCAGAGCACGGGGAGCTGAAAAAGTCCTTGACCAGTGTAAGCGCAACTTAGCAACAATTAAAACATCTCCACATTATCACCACAAATCACAGCACAAATCCAAAACACAGCCCATACTAGCTACTACGAAGAAATTTAACTCTATCCCAGCTGAAACCAGGACAATACCTTAGGTCTTAATAACAATGACTTTATCAGTCATAAGCATAATTTGTCATGGAACTGATAATTTACTTCATTAGTTGGAATTCCTCAGTCTGTTCTTCCTAAATTATTTTCTCTGGATTCCATACATCTGTTTCATGTAATGTTACTGCTTACAGATATAGATGCCTGACTGTTTCTTTCTAGTAGATTAATATGTCAAGCAGCTCTAGTCTGTACTTTGGAATTGAGGAACTTTTTTTACTTACCACTTTATATAAATGTCTTGTTCTTAATGTCAGTGCTACTACACTTTTCTTTTAATAGGCTTTCTTCTCATTTTTCCAGTAATTAGTTTGTTGTGATGGCTCAGTAGATTTTTCATCCAGGGTTTGGTAATCAGATGGTGATCATGAGTAACATTGCCTGATGAGTTAATCAAGGTCAAACCTTCTCATGGAATGGTTTAGCTTCCATCCTTAAGTTCCTTTCTTTTGAGGCTGAGCAATAGTTCTTGTAAAATGGTAGAATGAAAGGCTGTGAAAAAGCACGAGGTGGAGTACACTAACAGTGGGATCAGGATTATTAAAGTAATCTATATCTTGTTGATAACAGGTCATACTCATGAGATGCCATTGCCTGGTACATGCAACTGTAAAATTAAATCACTAAAAGGCCCTAAGCTTGAAACCAAGAAACAGAAAGGAGAAATAAAAAAATGTGACATGGGAGATGAAAAAGTACAAAGAACATGATGAATTATCTTTAATTTTGTAGATCAATAGCTTTGTGCACCAAAATTAGTAATTCAAAAAACCTTGAATTAAAAAAAGTAAACAAAAACCCCCAAACCAAAAGAAAATCCTGAGTTATGACTTCATTAAATTTTAACTGAAATTCTTTTGAAATTTTGTTTTATTTTGTGAATCATAAAACTATTTCAGATAGAGAAAAAGGAGGTCTTAATAACACAAAATATATTGGCTTTTGTGCTTATTATAAGAGTCTCCACAGCAGCATCCAGAACTCTTTTGTAGGTGTTCATGTTTGTATAAGACTGAACCCTGGTCCTTGGAATAATACAGCATTTTTGTAATGGATCTGGCTGGGATGGAGTTAATTTTCTTCATAGCAGCCTGTTTGGTGCTGCACTTTGCATTTGTGGCTGAAAGAGCATTTATTAAGACACCCGTGTTTTGGCTATTGCCGAACAGTGCTTGCACAGTGTCAAAGCGTTCTCTCTTTCCCTCCCTACCATACCCTCCCTAACTCCCACTGTGTATAGGCTGGGCAAAGGGTTATGAAGGGACGTAGCAGGGACAGCTGACCCAAGCTAGCCAAAGGGACTTTCCAGACAGTATGACTTCATGGTCAGCAATGAAGGCTCAGGAAAAAGAGAAGGAAGGAGGGACATTCATGGTTATGGCCTTTGTCTTCCCAAGTAACTACTATGCATGCTGAGGCCCAGGATGCCCTGGATATCTGCCTGCCAACCAGAATTAGTGAATGAATTCCACTTTTGACTTCTCTTGCACACACAGCTTCTGTTTTCCCTATTAAACTGTCATCTCAATTTATGAGTCTTCTGTCCCTCTGTTTTCTCCCATCCATGGAAGAGGCTGGGTGTGTGTTTGACTGTTGGCTGGAGCCAAGCCACCACAGTTATCTACTCCTACTGGCAGACAGGCATTGCTGAACAGCTGCAGCTAGGGTGAGAGATGAATACTGACTTACATCAATGACTGACTTCTGCTACCCATCGCAAACACCATTTAATGGAAAGTGATCTCCATTCATGAAAAATTTGATGAAACAAGATTACCTGTGGATGAAGAATGCTTAATGAACAGAGCCCTCAAAAGATTTAGGCAGAGAAGTGTCTTATTTTCAAGTTGCATTTAGGCAGACCCGGCTGTTTAGCTGCTTAGTTTTCTAAAAATTAAACAAGCCTGGGAGGACAGTGTCACACACTTGGAAGAATTCTAAAATAAAAATTTTCTCCTTATCAAGAGATACTTGGCAATTAAACCGAGATTTTTATTCTGGTGTTTGATATCAGTTGTCCAAATCCATCATTCTTCAATTTAGCATTACATCATTTATTAGAGGTATGACTTTGTGTATAAATCAGTAACATCAAAACTTCCTGTTTATTAGGCCTTTAATTATCTCTAATGCTGATGTTTTAACAGCACCTTCTTGGCGAGTATTGATGGTGAGTTTTCAATCCAGAAATTATTTTTTCATTATTGGAATTTTTTTAGATTTTCTTTGATTCCTATTGATCCTAGTCTGCTAGCAATACAGCACTTGTATGAGTACTAGTACAAAAACAGGGAGAAAGGACTATTCAGTCACCTCCAAAAAGCTTAATATCAGAATGAATTTTATTGTCCAAAATGCCTGACACTCTATTAGGTAAAGCAACAGCAATTATTACAGCAATTATTAGCACATCTTAAAGCTCTTTACGTAGGGCGGAATAAATAACCATCGCTTATCTTTTTCCTTCATATGGATTTGAAGAGCTCCTCTGGTTCACATGGAAACTGTTCTATCAATGTAAAATAGATGTACCTCTACATGAGCGCAGGAAGAATTCAGAAGGATTCTGCTGCATCCTTATCTCATTTGAGGACTTTTCATGGTGTAAATAACTCTTTATTAATTCAGAATTTGATATTAGGAAAATCAAGGATTGATCCACCTCAGTTGTACTGTATAAATAGATGGCATATGCTGGCAGCAAGAATGGAGGCCTGGAAAACACTGTTTTCTGAAAATCTCATTCTCATTGTGATTTCTTGATCAGAAGTGTTAACAGATTCCAAGATACTAACTCTGGCTTGATAGTTTTGCTCTTGTCCCACTTGTTCCTCAGGCCCTCTTAACAAGCAGCAGTGGCAGGTTGGGTGAAGCACCTGTATTCTGCCTTTCTACACATATCCTCAATGCATTATGCTGAGAATCATCTCACTAACACCTGGACGAACTATTCTTGTTCTAACCTGTTTCCTGGAGACTCACAAGAGTTTTATTTACTGCACAATACTCCCAAACACACTGTATATCTGTCTGCTTTTGGTAGTAAACTCATAGGGGACACAGGAGAGCCCAGTTGTGAAAGAGCATATAACAATTTAACTGACAAACTGAATGGATTTGAGAAACAGAGAGAACTGTGGAGGGAACTGTCACATGGAAGGTATCAGCTTAGGCTCCACCAGCTGCTATCTATGAAAACAATCTTGAGATACAGGTTGTAAAATCAATAAAGAAAAGCAGAGCAAAACCAATCATTGTGAGAGCAAAAGCTACTTGCTTTTGAATGAAGTACTTTTTCTGTCATTTGTGACAAAAAACCCTATAATCTATTCAGCAAAGCACATTTCACACCAGATTGGCTTTAAGCATTGAAAAATCAAGGTCACTTTTTAATGATGGAAAATATGTTATGCTAGCATAACCTGGAGGAATCCTGTAATGAGGAACTTTGCCCATCTTTTTCTGCAAAGTAAATACTTCTGTAGTCATATGTGGTGAATTTACACCTGGAACATTATATACAAATCTTGCCACCTTTTTATTGGGAAGATACTAGCAAACTGAAAGGAACTCAAAGAAATGTAGCAAAAAAATGAACAGAGCAGGGTGAACTGGTTTATACTTAAGGGAATATTATCTGCAACTTAGACAAGGAGATCTAGAATCTTATGCATTTACTGCATAAAGTTTTAGAGTTAATAGATCCAATATATCTGATCTGCCTCTGATTTTTTAGATAAGATGTTGTATTTGTGAATGATGCAGAAAACCCACCAGTCTTGGGTGATATTTTTAAAGGTATTTCTGCCTTTGTACTGGACTGAGGTGGATGAGCTGGAAGTAAAAGACAGCTTAGTTTCTTTCCAACAAGTCACTGGTGTTGGAAAGTATCTGGATGTTTAGATGCCCAATCCTCCAGAAATGAAATATTTATAAAAGCAGAAATGTGAAATGTGAGATTTTTGTCTTGTCTTTCTTCATGAATATTTACTGTCTGTCTTAATGAATATTTACTACCAGATGTAGTCCCAGGACTTCACTGAAACCTTTTTTTAAAGGTTTTTTTTTTACTACTAGGTTCAATACCTGGACACGACCCTACAGTGGTAGTTCAAATGTGAGGTCTACCTGATTTGGAGAGGTCTGGAGTGAAAATGTCTAGTATGATTTGTGCCTCTTTCATCTTTGAACATAAACTTCTTATACACTCAAAAATATCTATGCATAGCCATTTTGCTTAGGGAAATGTTTAGGGTTAATTTTGATCTATAATAAAATACATTTTGAAACCTCAGATATTATTGCACAACATAAGCATCATTGCAGTCTTGAAAGTTTTCAGCAAGCTGGTCAAATGAGGAAAAGTTTACTTGCATAATAATAGCAATACTTAAAAATAGAGGATACATTGAAATAAATACAATTTGTAGAATGTTATTCACACTTTTTTTCATGTTGGCCAGTTAGTTATGTATTATGGACAATTTTTAACAAAAAATGAGCACTATTTTATAAAGAAATATTTAATAAGTAAGACATAAAATCTAACAGTATTTGTGAATGTCCTACATGTTCCTTCTGATTCTAAACCACTAGATTTGAAACGGTCTGGCTTAGAGATTTGGAATGAGATTCAGGGGAAACATATTTTCTTCTTCTGTACCCTGAATAGACTAACCTTAGTCAAATTAATTCTCTTCTCAGTGCTGCTATTTCTGTGTTAAATGCAGAAAAGACAGTGACCTCATTAATGTAGTTTGACCCACTAGTAAAAACCTGTAGCAATTATTCATTGTTGTCATAAGGAAGGTTTGGTGCAAGTATGAGATCTGCCTCTCTGGAATAACTTCTTTTGAATGTGGCATAAAATGCCTGTTCTGCAATAGATCATAAGTAAAAGAATTCACATTTTATTAGAAGCAGTTTTCAGAAGAGAGGAACAAAGTTATTTTCCTGTTCATTCCTAATGAAGTACATGAATTGTAATGCATGAGAGAGAGCAGCATATTGGGAAACTATTATCAGTGGCTAAACTGTGCCTATGTGCACAATGTAAACTTTAAAAAAAATAATTACCACCTAAAAAGGGTTCTATTTCTTACTCAGGAATATAAATAAGCACCAGAAATTATTTAAATATAATTACAGATTAATAAAATGGGGCGCAGGTATAAATTTATTCTTCAAGCAGAATTAAGCTAAGATTTTGGCATGGTTTTGTAATAGGAGACTAAAGTTTTCACAGACTTTCTCAGGATAGCATAGATAAGCCCATGGAAAAGTCTCTTGACTTCCACTGGTTGCAGAGGGAGGTTATATTACTAGAGTGAGAACAGGTACTTCACTTTTAAATAGCAAAAATTAAATAAAGTGAACCTCACTTTCACTTACTTCATGTTCTAAAAGCCTGTAAGAAATCTAGAATTTCCTCTGTGGGTGCTCAAAGTAAAACTTGCTGGGAAGGAAAAACAAGGGATGAGAAACTGTTTATACTTGCTTGAGAAGTGTTCTACTGAAAGTCTGTAAAACCTCATCTGCATTACAAAACCTTAACTAGTTTATGGACTGAAAGGCTAGGTTTGGATGCATAGCAGTAAGATTATAGAAGTTGAAGTGTGAGTTTAAAAGCCTGTTATCTAAACCTTTTTATCAGATTAAGCTGTATTCTTATCTTTAAGGAATGGCATTTCATTGTGCCATAGTTGGAGAATTAGCATCACATTTAAAAGTATGGAATGATTTTTCTTCAATTAAAAATAAATACAACGTTGCTACGTTAAAATTTTGCCAGCTTGGTTCTTAAATAGTATTGAATAGAAGTAGGAACCATCATTATACTGCTGTCACTATGGAACCTAAAACATTCACTTAAAAGGATGAGGACCACAATTAGAAAGCCCTGCAGAGTGGTGGATATGGCTGTGATGTTCATTGAGACGCTCCACATGGCTGCTATTTCATTACATGACTCAGAGTGGTGTGTTATCCTGAGCAGTATTAAAACTGCCTTCTGTCCTCTGATCTAATATATATAATTTCTACGAAGAAGACAAAGAGAATAAAGGTAAATATTTTTGTGCAGAAATCAGAAAGTGAGTAAAATCACTGAAAATGCAGGTTCAGAGGCTCTGGCAGTGTGTTGGAGGTATAGGATCTCTTTTAAGGAAAAGTTAAGTGACTTAAGAAGTACAGTACTAAGAAAAAAGAGATAAAATAAAATATGCATCATCATTATTTCAGGACTAAATAAAAATTGAAAGCTTATCATCTGTGAATGACAGAAGCTTGTATGTAATACTCCTTATCACTGAATGGCTATGATTTATCAGTGTTATAGCGTCATGGGAAAGGAATGAGTCTCTTCAGCCTGTGTTACCCACCCCCAGCTTTGTCTCTGGGAAGATCCCCACTAAATATGGTGGTGACATTACCCTCTATTAACAGAATCTTCTTTCTTTCTGTTTTTAACTTGACCAAAAAAGATTTAAATGTAATGATGAAGGGAGGTCTGTTTTTCCCCCAGTTTACTGTGGAAAAATTCTGTCCAGTGTAAAGAAACAGAACATAAAGTATTTAATGTAGCACATCTAACAAACTAGGAGAGGAAAACTACATTTAAAATAATTACAGTAATTTCCACAGTGGGCAGTGGTGGGGGAGGAAGAACATGAAAAAGTTCTTTTCTGGCAGATTTTCCTCTCGTCTGTAATTTCATGGGTATGTGGGACACTAAATAGGTGAGGGTAAACGTAATGATTTAATGGTTGCCACTGATCTTTGAAATGTTTTGTCTGCATATCCACTGTCAATCCCATCTCAGGAAATCTCCGTCTGCTCAGGTATAGAGAATCTTTTTGGAACAGTATTTGGCAGAGACAATGAGAAGGTTCTGAACACCAATAAAAATTAATTGTTTTGTCCCTATTATATGAAATACAGTTATTTGGTAAACTAATAATTATGATGCATAGCATGACAAGATGATTAAATCATCTTTATAATACTGCCCTGAGAATAAGAATTAATAATGCATAGTATTTTAAGATGAGTAAACAGAAGCACCTATGTATTTCTTACACATCATATTAGAGAAAGTCACGTTGGCTCTCTCCGTACTGTGATTTAATCATTATACCCTTCTTCCACATTTATCTAGGAAATTCCCAGAACAACATTATAGATGGAGCACTGTAATCCTTTGTGGACTTTGAAAAGTCCTAACAATGTTTTTATGTTATATGTGTATACTATTAATGTACTAGTTCAACCTAAGTGGGGATTTCCTGTTCTCAAACATCCTTACTTTGGGTATCTCTAGATAATTATCCCAATGACTCTGAGGCACATATTTTGTCTGCGGTGAGCTAGAATCAGCAATTTGTTTAAGACAGTTGACATCAAAGATGGATTCACATGGCTTTGAAAACCTTTTTTTCTTCCAGTATAGTAAACTGAATTAAAGGTTAAGGTCTGGGAAAACGGGTTTGGAATACAGCTACTTGGAAAACATTTTTTGGTTTTGGACCCTGAAAATTTTTTAAATAAAAAAATGTTCAATCAGCTTTATTTTTTCCTTGATATTTTACAAATATATCTAGTCTGAATACATTGTTGCTTATGTATTTTGGTCAATTTTTGAGCACCCTTTTTTCACTAAGGAACTCCATTTTGCTTTGCAACCAACTCTGAGTTAGAACAAGTACACTCACTTGAGTTGAATTCATACATGTGGTCATCATTCCAGTAACCTTAATGATTTTATAGTGAATTTAACTTGTTCAGATTTTCTTTAGAGTTCATAATTTCATCTCTTAAAGCAAAATATAGTTAGTCAAATTGCATATGGTTTATCCCATGGTTATCCCACCAGAAAGAAGCTTAATAAACAACATTAATTTCTTGGCCAATTTTTAGAAGTATATTTTTACAACTAGACAATAGCCAAAAAGCAATGTTTTGTACAGAAAGAACAGGTGGACCAGAAGTTTAATATGGAAAAATGGTTTGGTTGTCTAACAGTTTGCTTTAAGCTTCAAAATTATATTTTTTTCTACTCACGTTTAAATATTTGAAAGCATATTCATCTCAAACTATGAGATATTTAAAATATGAAGAATTTAATAGCTTTTTATTGAACATTGATAAGATTTCGAGTCCAAATACTTTTTATTACTTGGAGTCTAGAAAAAGATATATAAAATCCTAAATCACAGGATACAAATAAAATTAAAGATCCAAGCAAAATAGACAAAAGCAAGAGCACTCAGAGTTAAAATTAAAATTCCAGCTTTCTCCAGTTTTGTTTGACTGAGATATCATCGCCAAGTCTCACTTGGTGAGAATTCTTTTGGAGTCTCTCAGTATTGCATTTAAAGCCTTTGCAATGTACTTCCTTTAGACACGTAAAATCTTTCCTAGTGTCTTAAAACCTCACTCATGTAAATAATTAGAGTTGAAGATCCCTGGGGGCATCTGAAGTGTTGCAGTACCTTTGCCTGGGAAAGGCTCTGGAAGGGATAATAATGCCTTAAATGTAAACAATGTTTTCCATACTGAAAGATCCCTAAGTGGCAGAATAGCATAGCAAAACTGCACAGTCTTTCAGAATAGAAATTGAAGAATGAATTTGTTCAGTTCTTTAAAAGGCTTCTGAACTCACCCTTCTCATAACTTCAGTCCAGATTCCTTATTTTTTGAAATTCTACATGTGCCTGTGAGCATTTCTGTACTGCAAAATGCAGGGTAGGCATCATTCAAGCAGTTCTGAAAGAACTGTAATGATTGCCAGGCAGCGTAGCATCAGGCAAAATTACAATAGGTGTATGTGGGTGATTCTTTAGGCAACACTAATTAGTACCACACTGAGAATGCTATACAACCCTTAATTTAGGCATTAGCCTGTTTGGCTCTGAGAAGCTTTTACCATGCTGCTTGGCTTATTCTGAAATGGCTACTATATTTCCAAAAGAGTTAAAAACCAGAAAAAAAAATTACTGTGGCTTGATATTTGAAGCAGGTGTAACTCCATTGGAAAAAGCTGCTCCAGCATCTTCTTACTTGTTCTAGACTGTTTTGTGAAGTAATTTATAGTTTGCTGTAGGCAGGCAGAAGACTATATGGAAAGGCTAATTAACTTTTTAAATCGATGTGTAAATTCCCTGTGCACATAGAAAGTACAAACTCAGATTTAATGTAAGAAGTTTCTTAAAAAGAATTTTCTGGAAAAAAAAAAGAGATAATGAAAAAAGAATTAATCTTACCTAGCATTACCTACCAAAAGTTAAATATCTAATTTAAATTGTTTTGCTTCTTTGCTTTCCTTTGTAATCACTGGAGAGGCATAAATACCTAAGTCATGACAGGAGTTGTTATCTGCCCATACCTCTATTATTAGGGAGTTTAGTAAGCTGCTTTAAGCAAAAGGCCTAACTTTTAGATGGCTAATGTTAGTGTCTAATGAGTTCCAGTTGTTAAGTGTTTGGATGACATTTTAATGACAACTGGCTGGTAATTGCAGAGTTAGATGTTTTAGATTAGGTGTAGCTAACTGTTTTTTAGATGTAGCTCTTTCAATAGATGATGAAAATTTGTGACCAGTTTGGGGTAAATCTTAAAATAGGTGGGCTTAAAATAAATGGAACAGAAGAAGTGACTCCAAAGTTTTGCTGGTTACAGGTGAAATGAATTAACATCTTGTCTGAATGTTATACCTAGATGAAAATTGCCTATTGATAATCAGGAAAACATAGTATTTAAAACTGGAAAAAGAACATTCTATCCTGATTTATGTGGAACATTGTAAATGTTATTTCTATGGTTAAAAATATTGAAATAAGGATTTTTGTTTCTCATCGACTGTTTGAACTAATCAGCTTGTGTCTGGTTTAAGTTTTAGATGAAAATTTGAATGATTTACGACATTTTTAGTAATTTCCTGTTATTTATGATTATTGGGTAGAAGTGGCGGAGAAGTGATTTGATGTATTCGTGAAACACTCCCAGTGATGCATCTTTTATCTCTTAAGAGAAAAAACAGCCCTGACTGAAGATGATCTTCCTGAACACCTTATCTTATTTAAGAGTCCTGGTCATATAATTTAGCTTTATACCTGTTACTGAAGCTCTTTTGTGGGCTATAACATGTCAACGTTTTGACTATAATTGTTAATTATAATAGGTATTGATATATGGTAGACATTTTATTTTAAAATCACTATCTAAAGGTCTCCTTTTTTTATGTACGATTCCACAGCTCAAAAAAAGGAACATCAGGTTGTTAATTTGTTATTCTTTTCCTTTTTGCTTAGTTTGCCACATGAAATGGATTTGGGGCAGTATTTCCCTGGGCAGCCACTCTGCTAATACATAAGATACAGAGACAATAAATTGACTAGAGTGATTAATCTAAGCCATAAATTTTGCCCAATTTAGCAAAGAATTTAAGAAAACTGGACTAATTTATTGACAATGAATACTACACTAAATTGACATAGTAATGAAAAAATTGATCAGGTGAAAATTATTTGTTCATTGGAAACACTGTTATCTTTAGAATTAGCACCTGGTGCATGTTTTCCCTTATGTCATTGTTCCTAAAAAACACGATCAAAATGGCGATAGTGGAACTCAAAACCATAAACAATATAAATAGTTCCATGGTTCACAAATTCAGAACTTGGGTATCTTGCAGAGATTTTTGAATAACCTAAAAAATGTACTAACAATACAGTTTTGATGACAAGCAACTTTTCATGAATACCTATCATCCAGTTTTCCACTCATGAAACCTTTAACTATTTCACGAGACCTTTTTATTTTCAGACAGAAAGCAGCACCATACAAGAGCAGAAAGCTTATGTTTTATTTTCACATTTCAGAATTATTCTGAAATTGAGTTGAAAAAAACGAAGTAGAGACATAAACTCGTCCAAAGTTTAATTAATCAAAATAAGATTAAAAAAAAAATACTTTCCTTAATTTCACGATGGAGAACTTTTTTCCTTACTTTTACTGGCTTTAGTTCTTCTGACTGTCATGCAAAGCCACTTGCCACACATGTAACATGGACTTGATTCTGTGACTGAAGCTATGTAAAAGACTACATAGAAAGAAGAAAACTAACTATAGAACTGAGAACTGGAAAGACACACTCCAAAGTATAGTACTTTGAGGTGTTAATATATGAATACAGGGGAGTTCACATCAATATTTTCAAGGCTTGCAAATAAGCCTTTACATGAAAAAAATAAAGTGTAGTGAAAACTACAATTACATAGCCATACTGCTTGTAGGTATGGGGATGGGGATATAACACATTGACCAAAGAGGGTTCTGGGTCATTTCAAACTTGATGTTTTAAAAACATAGCCATTTCCTTGGACCTCATTATTCTGTGCATTAGAAACATATCTGGGAAGCACAAGCATTTGGAAACTACCAGAACAGCTTGCAGATAAGTAATAGCAGCACCCAGGACTTTCAGTAGCTCTTTGGCACAAAGCGAAAGAGATGAATTCACAGTAAGCCTTTAGAGCCCTGTGCAATTAAATATGTTCATCTCAGTCTGTTTTTTACGGTGCATTTTCGATGATCTTTGCTGTATCTGCGTGTTACTAGAGCAGAGTTAACTGTAACGATCATTGGCTGCCCCTTTGCGTGAATAGTTATTTAAGCAACTCTTTTTGAGGGAATTAAAATGATCTAAGGTAAGTATAGATATGTAAATGCATTATAATATTGCTGATAAATGCAGCTTTCAATTGATACCTAAATCCAAATTTTCCATCAAACACCACAGTATTTATTTCTGGGGCTTCAGTTCATCACTTCAGAGAGCTTAGTTTTCGAAAAGCCTCACTACAGTTAAAAAACCCCATGACTTTGTACATCATCTGAAAAATAAAAGTCATTGGACAGATACGTCTGTGCTGTTTGGCACACATTTCACTGAAGCAGTGACTGTTCCCTACAAAAAAATTCCTGCTGAAAATGGTTTCTAAGAACATGGAGGGAGAGGAATGGTTTATCTACCCTATAACCTTGCCTTTGCTACTTGATTCTGGTAGATAAACCACGGAATGAGGAGAAACAAAAACATAGTTATTGCATTCAACCATTTAAACAGTACTTTAACAGTAGGATGGTGCTCAGTGCCACCTAACCCAGAAAAAGGTGAACTCTTACTCTGAAGCATGAGCCATAGCACCAGGCAGTTTTAGGTGCTGTTTATATTCATAATGTGTTTTGAAGCATTTGGGTCCGAGCCAAACATGTGTGCCACTGATTGTTACTTTACACAAGTAACTTCCCCTACCAGTCTACTATTTTAGTAATTAAATTTGTAAATGTGAACCAAGAGAACATGGAAGTATAGAGATGCCGGGGTTCCCATTCAGGCTCACTGAGAATTTCCTCTCTGAAGCCAAGAAGGAGTTCCTTCATTCTTGATGGGAAAGTTTCAGTTTTACAGCAAAACGTAGAAGACATTAAAAACATCTTCCTTGTTCTTCCTTCCTACAAATTCCAAAAAGATCCTTGGAACTAGACTACCTTCTATGATATAGAGAAAGGCAAATCACAAAATGAAAACAGCTATTTTTCTTGACAACTTGAACTGGATAAAATTTGTTCTTTATTGCCTTTCTGGTAATCTTGTTTAAAGCTAAATAAACAAAGTACACCTAATAAAGAACAGGAGAAGTGTAATTCTGCTGGGATAATTAGCAGAAGCTCTTTTAGCTTTAGCTGTACAAAACTCTGATGCTTCAAAGGATGATTTTTCTCTTTTTATTTTCCGCACAGAAGCCGTGTGTGGGGGGTGGGGGCATGAGCAGGAAGAGAAATCGTTGTTTTCCCTGGCAGTTAGTTTTGGAGGTCCTGAAGCATAGGGTTAGAAACAAAAATGTCATTTTGTATGTACACTGAATAATGTAATAAAACGTGATAAAGGAACACCATTTAGCTCTTCTTTCATTATGCCCAGGGGGTTAACAAAAATCAAACATCTAAGGACTCACAACAGGCTGAAAATACTACCTATGGTATCGCTTCTGTATTGATAAACAGTCTGTTTGATAAATTTATTGGGAACAATCTTAAAAAGTTTTAGCTCCTTGTGCTAATCATCCTATTTAGATAACTGTTACAGACTTGAGTGTTACAGCTTGAAATATTTTCCCAGCTTCCAGCTTAGTGTTATTCATGAACCATTTATGTCCATTTCATCAAACATCAATATTGGCCAAAATATCAAGGAAGCATTTAAAATTGAGTACTGGAGGTATTTTAAAGGTCATCATACCTTCTTTCATTTTCTGGGGGGGAGAGTAAACATTCTGAAATTACCAGTTCCAAGCACTTTACCCTGAAATAGGTTTACACTCAGAATCTTGTCATGAGCAAAGAGAGCACATTAACACAGAACTAAGGACTTATTGTTAGTATAATTAAATTTTAACAGTCTAATCAAAATAATCTTTTATCTGGAGTAATACTGCTCTTTCCACAGCTATTCTGGATCCTGAGGTAAACAGTTTCAGTCTGCTTCAAGAATAGAAAAGGGGCTTGTGACCAAGCATCTGTATCTTAAGGTCTCTTTTCGGAAGAACAAGCTCTTCACAGTGGAGGTTTCTTCCTCCTGGATTTGAGTTTACTTGGAGTTGTTTTTCTAATTTTTCTTAACAGTTTGCTTACTTTGGATTTTTGCATTTGTTCCCAGCCAATATTTGACTGTTCACCCGTATTCGCTATAATTATATGATGAGCTACCATGGCCCCAGTCGGCACAAAAAGGCTGATGTGCCTCTGTCCACATTTTACTGTTTTCATATGTAAACCAAAAATGTTTTATGTTCATTGGAGTTCATGTAAGCTTATCAGTTTCACAGTATGAGCTAAGTGGATTTCAACCAACTTTTTTGGATTTTTTTTTTACACTGGTCATTAATTTGTAGCCAGTATTGCCTCTTCCTCTCTAAAGAAAGTAGCTTACACACAGGCACAACTGTGATGGCAAAGGGAGTATGATCACAGTGACTTGATCAATGTTAAATAATGCATAAGGAAGGACTACATACAGTTATTCACCAAAAGGTAAAGTTTAAGGCTTCATGTTGTTTGTCTGGGACAACAAAACAATGCTTTATATCTGCGTGGGGTGATAAGTTTTGCACAGAATAATCTAACTATGCTTCACCACAGGAAAAAACCAAATATTTCCTGTACACAAACTACTTGGCAGGTCAGCAATGGATCACTTTGATGGCACTGGCTTAGCTTCCGTTCTTACATGAACCATTCTTCCACAGTTCATGGAAGTTTGCCACTGGGCTCACTCCTTCCTAGAGAGTGAAAGAACAACACCCTCTCCCCTCTTTCAATTTAATTTTTTTTCTTTTTCTTTGTAACTATGTGGTGCATTTCCTGGGATAACAATCAAGAAGGTGACTTTTTAGAGAGTATCTTAATGCCTTTATACACTGATACACCTTTAAATTAAACATGAATCTAGATATGTACTAAAGCTACTGCAGGCCTCATGGTGGATTTGCCTTTTTAGTAGCTGTCAGTGTTAGCCATGTGGCTCATTTACAGCCATTTACTGAGTGACAAATTGCTGCAGCGTGAAATCAAGTACTCCTAAGGAACAAAGTAAGCATAGTGCTTTGCATTTTGGTAGGACACAAACGTCCTTGAGAAAAGTGGAAGTCCCATAAAAAAACAACCAACATTACCACTGCAGGTGAAGTGTGTTAGGCATCTAACTCTGCAGTGCAACACTAAGTATCTGAGAAAATAAGTGAAGCAGCAATTTAATAAAACATACACAGGTATTTCAGAAGATGTCTAAGTATGAGAATGACCCTTTTCAGCTGAGCTCTGGCTGTGCAACTCATCAATACTTTCCAGTTTTCCCTTTCTGGCATTCCTGGTGCAGGCCTTGTCTGGATACTCAACACTCAGTTAATGTGAAGCAGAGAGTTTTGTCTTAATTTTTGAAATAGAGTTGAAAGAAAGTGCTGCAACCTTTCAAAATTAAGATGACTGGTTAATTCACTCGGAGATTACTATTCTCTGGCTCCATTTCAGAGGATGAATACGTAAGATAAAGTCATCAATAATTTAACTGTATTGGATTAACAGAGGAAAAGCTAGATAAAAAAAATCTATAGACAAAATAATTTCAGTGAAAGTGGAAGAAAAGATTACACAGCAATAAGGAACCTTATTTGCTACAGCTGAAGTCTGAAAAACCACTTGCTAAGAAACTGTACAATGATTTTGTGTCCAAGCCTGTTTGGAGCCTGCAATATTTCGTCACAGACCATAAGAATAGCCATATCTTGTTGTAACAAAGACCTATTCAGTTCATGATCTACCCTGTCAGAGTGGCTAAGCCTGATATCAAGATATAAAGGCTTTCTTCCTAGTACTTGGTAACTGACCACGAAGCAGAAAAAAGTATTTTGATGACTTCATTAAAAACATTTTTTTAAGAAGCTCACAGATCATATTGTGTTGTATAAAAGCTTGTATTGGCTCTTTTTTTTACCTTTCAAACAATTTTATCAAAATAAATAAAACCACAAAATCATCAAGTTAATCAATGATATAATAAATATATACTAAATAAATAATGAAAATACATTTTTATTAATTCTGTTACAGCCTTTTTTATATCTCAGGACCTTGTTATTTCATGAATCATACTGCATCTTGATTCTGCTGTTAGCTTGTTCTGACTTGTTAGGAATAGATAAGGAGTTGGTTTTCCCTGTTCCATTGTTTATTTTTACCCTATGATACTTTATTATGTAACATCTGGTTTTGCTATGTATTTTTATGAGATAGCAGGATTGCTCTTTTATCTTGAATTTACCTAGTAATTTAGAGGCCAGTCTTCATCCATTAGGCTTATTTCACACACATTCACACACATTAGCAGCTCTAACCCCATTCAGCATTGCACAAGCACAATAGTCCTTTTCAGTATCTGTTTGCCATGTTTGCTCTTAATCTTTTTCCTTTCTTATAGTAAATCTACTGCTTTGACTTTGGCCACACCCTGTATAGTTGTTGGATTTTTTTGTCATTATAATTAAATTGATTAAAGTTGTGCTGCTTCTGGTTTTTTCTTTTCCCATATAGAAACATGCAGACATTCCACTAATACTCTTTTTTAAACTGTCATCTTTTTTTTTTTTAACTGTAAGTTCCCACCTGACTACTTGGTTAACTCTTGGGTTTCAGGTACCAGAAAGAACATTTTGCAGCACTATTCAGATACTTCTTCAAATATGAATTTATTTAATTCTAGAGGCTGAAGGGTTTTAATTCAAATATGTAATTTAGATGCATCTTTGATTCAAGAGGGAAAAAAAAAGATAATTATACAATGATAGCCCAATATTTTACCTAAATTTCATTCTTGCCTGGATAAAACTAAACCATTTGATTAGCAGTAATTCTCACCTTTCCAATAATGAAAGTGAACAGGCACTGTGACACAGTGAAGACAGCACAGGTCCTCAGTAAGGAAAACAAGCACAAGATATAAAGTGTTCTGCATCTCCTCTTGTGACTGGAAGAGAAAACAGTTAAAGTGCTCTAAAACTAAAACTAGTTCCCTAAGGAAGTTATTCTCGAAATGTGAGGGCTTATGTGCTTGAACGAGTGAAGTTCCAAGAAATCTTAAAAAGGAGGAAAGATGAGGGATTTTTCCTGACTTAGAGTAAAAAGGATCCTCTTCTGCTGGACATGGTCTAAGTGAGGGAGAAACTACACTCCTAATGTAGAGTCTATAATAAAGGTCATATCTTTATACAGTACTTACCACTTTATTTCCACTCATGGTTTTCTTGACTTTTGGTATTCAGTTTTGATTCTCTGTCAGTAGCAGCACTGCTTTTGAGTAACTCAGTTTCTTATCCAGATCAGGATTCAGGAATCTGTCATCAGCTGCATATTTTAGTCACTAGGAACTTCCATTTTCTCCATTATTAAGTGACAGAGTTATAACAATAAAAGGTTGTTGCTACAAACTGCAGAGAAGCCAGGCTTAATATGACTATAACAGGAAAAGGCTCCTTCAACAGGTTATTAGATTGCATATGGAATGTGATAAAGAATAACCCAAAAGTTTTATAGTGATCTTAAATAAATGAACAGTTAAAATCTTACCTGGATTATTCATGCCATCTGGCCCTTGCATCTCATGAAAATACTGTGTGAACAATTCAGAAAAACACTTTCTGTGAAGAAAGAGCAAAACTATTAGAATACTCATATAGAAAGAAATAAGAAGGTTTTGATTAAAAACCTAAATGTTCAGAGAACATGTTCTGCAGGATTATTTACTTCATACCTTCAGACATATGAAGGAGCCTTCAGCTAAAATAAGAATATTCAAATACTCACAGAGAAAGAAATTATATTTCAAGTACTGTATGGCTGCACTGCAGAACTCTCACCACTTTTTGAGTTCAAGAATGTAATAAGATGAGAAAATGAGCCTCATGCTTCTTACTGACTATCATATATCAAGAGAAAATGTAGATAGGATAGATTATCCCATGTCTACCTACTGCAGAGAACCTGTAAAACAAATTAAAAAGCAAGCAACCCTCCCCCAATTAAGTAAAATGCAGGAACAACATCTCTTCAGCTCGACCTCTTCTGAGACAACTGTTTGTACAAAATAAAACCCTGTATTTCAAAGCACAACAGTCTGAAAAAGAATGGGCCCTCTAGGGGGGGAGAAAGAAAGGGATGAGCTGTACCAGGCACACAAAACCACAGAGAGCCAGAGGCTGCAGATAGCAAGGAGTATGTTGGTATCCAGAAATCATGAGGGGTGTCAGAGCAGTTATTAATGTTATGACTTTTTAGCTTTGAAATGGGTGGGGTTTTGTTACTGTATACAAGTTTCTGAATGAAAACTCTCACAGGTAGCCGACTTGGTCTGCCACTGGAAGGTGGCTAATCTTCATATTAATCAGTGATTAGATGTAGTGATAAATCAGCAAGAAAAAGGTATGAATATGGAATATTTCTGCTTTACAATATCTGAAAAGTATTTTGAAGGAAACTTCTATATCAACCTTAGTTGGAAATGCAATCAGGCAGCTTTGCAGAAAGAGCATTTGACAAAGTTAACAAAAATCAAAACCTCTTGAAAGCATCTGTAAAATACTAGCTAATTGGTCTTTCAGTTAGAACTACACTGAGAGGCACCATTGAGACCATTTCTGTTTTATTTGCAAAAAAAATCAAATCCCAAGGGTATTTTGTGAGATTGTATTCCCACCCCTATGGAGAGTATTATTATATACAGAGGCACACAAGCAGTGTTCTGATTGCACTTTTGCATACTGATTCTTGGTAGGAAAATATTCTTTATGAGTTGATTTTTGTTCACATGAGTATCTGTCATTTCTGTAAGCAACCAGGTCACTAACAAAGAAGCTGGTATTACTTTTTGAAATACTGTTATGTTAATTATTTTTCCCCTTTTATTGAATTTACTGCTAGGTTATGAAGAATGGGGTAAAAGTTGTTCTAAATTATGATCCGTATGGGTTTGTACTGATAACATTACAGGACATAATAAGAACTGCAGATATTAATCAGCTGCTTGTTAAAACTGGTAAGAATGCTGACCGTAATGAATTTATTTTTCATTTGAATTCTATGTACTCCGTTAGGGTCCAGTGCACTGAGTGCTAAATAAATGGGGGGGGGGGGGGGGGGGGGGGTGGTGGGGGTGGTGGGTGGGAAGAAAGAAAGAAAAAGAAGAAAAAAGCTAGCTAGAAGGTAGTTCTCACATACCAGACATGACTGTATTTTTAAACTCAGTGCCAGTAAGGAGATGGTTTTACAACAGAAAGAAAACAGGCAGAAATATGGAAACATTCTTTGGGAGTAGATTTAATTTGCAAAGACCACCATAAGGTAAGAATAACAATCCATATTCCTCTCTATAGTGATTTCTAACACCTTGGAGAAAATGGATCCCCAAAGAATTCATGAAGTTATGCATGAACAGAAGGATCCTCCTGGAACTGAGATGCAGTGACTCCATAAAGCCTTTCAACCCTTGGTGTGGTCAGGAGATGTAACTGTTACACGTCAATATATATGTATGAGCAATTATATCTAACAAGGGTTAATTAAAATAAATGGTCTTGCATATAAATAGAATTTTGTCTAGGACTTGGTTGTTCATAAATACTTTTAATTTCTGTCCATTTTATGCAGATTTCTTCTCTTTTCTTTCTCTGTTTGATTCTTCTTCAGTAGCTTTGACAGCTGCACAGTTTAGTGGCACCTGCAGTATGTAACACTGAAGAGAATCACTCTTTGAGCCAGAAACTCTTACACAGTATTTTCTGTTTTGGTGTAGTTTCGTCAAAACTGATACTTGAATTAGCTCCACTTAAATGCAGAACAACATCATTATAGTTTATTTAACACCTATTAAAAGCAGAAGGACAATACAGGGCCCTCTTCTATGCCATGTTTTCCTTTGCATGTCTAATGGTACACTATTGGGATGGATGTGTTCGTAAGAAGATAGCATAAGAAAATTATAATTCATATTTGCAAGCCAAAACCTAAGTGATTTTTTCTGAAGCTGAGGAATTTGTTACCTCTCTCTTCCTTACCATTTGTGTTCTTGCAAAAAACACAGAAAAGGTTTACTGCTCCAGGGAAGGGTTTTTATTTGGTAGTGCACTCTGGTTTTTGTATGAACCTGAAGTTTGTGGAGCTTAGATGTATGTTGAATAATTAACTTGGATTCTTTAGCAATGGTGAACTGCTGTCCAGGAAAAATTACAATGAGGGATGATGGAAATATCTTTTTATATGGCATAGCTCTCTCTCTATATATCTAGAGATATATATATATATATAGCACAGGAACATGGGGACTTCAAGGAAGAAAAGTCAAGGAAAGAAATGTATTTTAGAAATATCAAAATGTAGGTATGAAAAAAATTAGACATAATTCTTACTTCAGTGTTGATATATTTGCGTATTGAAGTAAAGGAAGGGAAAAACATAGATGAGGTGAACGACAAACTAAGGACTAAAGACTAAAACTGAATTAGTCAAGTATAGAAATTCTGCCTATCTTCCATTATGAATCCTCAAGCCTCTAGTAATCTTTGAACCCACACTTCAATTGTGATATACTTGACTTCACTGTATTCAGATTCCCTTTGAAATTATAATGTTAGCTAAAAATACAAAGACAGGCAGAAAATTACTGAAGTAGTCTATTCATGCTGGAAAAGCTCCACCAAAATTATACAGAAGACCAAACCCACTGAAGCTCTGTGAAGCTTCCTGTTTCTGTGGAGCACGCTGACCTGTCTTGGAGCTGGAAAATCTGTATGGAGTCTCACAACTGCATCTGAGGTGTGAGAAGGAGTTAGGGGAGCACAGTCAATGTCACAGGTACAGATTTAGCACCTTAAATATCAGCAAAAGTTCTCTTTATGGCACTCGTAGTCAATCAGTCATGACCATCTCATACTGTCTGGTCAGGTCTTTAGGTTATCCTGTCTATTTGCAATTTATATGGTTGACCTTGTATACAATGATAACACTTACACAGACCTTTGTATCAACCAGTGTAAGCATTTACTCCGAGTACCAAAACTGCTGAAAACAGTAAAGTTAGACACACTGGATCCAGTAGTGCTGCTGGACAACCTCTTCTCTGCATTTTCATTATAGTTCTGTGGTCATAGCCCTGACAAAATAAAGTACTGTCATAGTGGGGAAAGGCATTCCATCATGCAGTGGCAATGAAATAAAAACATTTCACTTTACAGTGGTTATCTTATTTGGGATTCAGATTTAAAAATAGTTGAATTATTACCAGAATTAATCTGTTTACCTGACAGAATATCAGTGCAAAAGGCTCCCATGCATTTTGCTATCATAATACTCAATTAAAAGTCATGGACTAAAGAAAGAGATTTTAAAAAGTATTCATAAAAGTGTCCATACAGAACTCACTTCCCTGTTTCTTTTTAAGATGTTACATTATTTACAGCTTGAAAATAGTGGGTAATTTTTAATTAATTTCTGGAGATATGTGTGTCTTCAGTGTTTTCCAAATGTTAGTAGCAATTATATTTACTTGAAAGTGTGAAATACTTTTGCGCTCTGACTTCTGTTTATTGGTGGCATGATCAGGTTTACTGTTATGGATCAAGGGTAACATGACACTAGTAAATCTAGTGACCAATAACACATAAAAAAGAGGTTTCAACAGTGATATAAGTAGCCAGGTATAATTAGAATATTAAAAAACAAAACAAACCAAACAAAAAACCCCCAACAAACTAGACATTTCAAAGGTAAATATTTGTCATAATACTCGCAGTCATGTTTCCAACTCTCTCAAATGGGACTGAAGTGTGGATAAGATACTAGTTGGTTCCTGTCAAGGCACATGTTATTAAACGCCTTTTCAAAACTAACAATCCATTTATAAGGCAGACAGTTTTATTAACTCAGATATTTGTAACAGTTGAATCTTTTACCTCTTCTTCTTTGAAGTGTTAAGGAAGTTTTAGAACCATGCACCGAACTGGTCTTAGCCAAAATAAATGAGGAACAAAGAAATTAGTTAATAACTCTAGCAGGGATCACTAACCTTAATTCATAAGTATTCCTTATGAGCTTTTTTTTTTAAATTTTTTAAACTGTAATAAAGGTTAATTTCAGGTTCACTGGAAGTTCTTGTCCAGTGCAAGTTTTTGCCCCTATCTGTTTTAGTGGAACTTGCATTCCATTATATACTTCTATTATCCTAATCAGGCTGTTTGATTTTATAAGCACTTCAAATATTTCACAATAAGGTAATGTTAGGTTCCCATGATATATTAATTTTGTCAAAAAATATTATGCATCTGCAACTGAATTACACATAAACTACACCAACTTGATATTTTATTTTATTAATTTAGTTTTATTTTATATTATATTTGATATCACCAGTAAAAATCTAGGGCCACATCTCCACTTCCTTTACTGTTGAGCAGTTACAGCCTAGTGGAATCCCTATGGGATTGACAGAAGAAAGACTTGTCTGCCTTTCCTATGTGTCTGGGTCAATCTTTTCTTATGACACTAAGTTTACATGTGGTTTAGATGTTCCTAATTGCATTGGAGATAGTTCAAGTACAATACAGACTATTGGGTATGGGTAGACCTCTATCCTGTTGTTATGAAACAGAACTCATTTCAAGGATAATAATTCTAGAATATTTTCATTAGGTTTAAGTGTGGAAGCATGTGCCATATTATCAAGAGGTTTCACTTAAATATATACATTTTTTTTTCAATATTTGTGCTGTGTCTTGTGAAAATTATTTCAGTTTAGAGCATTTTGTTTCCTATGTCCTTTATCCTCTGCATCACTGAAAATTTTGATTTTGTTTCTTTTCTCCTCCTCCTCAACAAAAAATCAGCCAGTATGGTTTTGACAGCTTACCTTCAAGTGACCTTTGACAACTGACATTTTTAACATTGGCCTGTATGCCCAGTGAGAAAACTTTTGTCATATTTCACTTTCATAGTGTCACAGGATTTTAGTGTTTCAAACCTATTAAAACTAAACTCTGCTTAGAGTTAAAACATTTATCTTTTTCA
The DNA here is from genome assembly GCF_963921805.1 of Phalacrocorax carbo. Lineage (NCBI taxonomy): Eukaryota > Metazoa > Chordata > Aves > Suliformes > Phalacrocoracidae > Phalacrocorax > Phalacrocorax carbo. Next base: position 16,695,288 of record NC_087521.1, read on the forward strand.
TTCTTTTCTTCACCAGCCCTCAGAGGACATCGTCCTCCTGTCCCCTCAAGGGGAATATTTAGCTTTGATTTCTGTTCTTTTTCCTTGACTCCAGGAAGGTTGCCTAGTTTGATTTGGCCACTTGAACATATATTGTCTCTGAAGCCAGAATTCATGTTTTGGGAGTAGCTGGGGTGGCCTCCACTTTGTTTCCTTCCACTATTTTAAGAAAGGTTTGAGGTGACAAACCAGGATACAACTGGAAAGGCAGTGTTGCAGCAAAAACAACAAACAAAAATACCCCTCCTGCTTTTAATCTATACTGCTTTTAATAATCTGCAACCTAATTTTCAGATCAGCATGAAATTTAGACCCCAGACACTGCCTCTTCTAAATAACTCATTACATATTGACTGAAGTTTGACCTTAAGAACTGGTGGTTCAGAAGAGCTCTACTGTTAATCTGACACGGGTGTTACAAAACTGTATCTAGCACAGGGTAACTGTTTCTTATGCCGGCAGTTCCTGGTCATTTAGGAAGCCAACGCAAATACCAGGTTGTAAAACCTGTGATACTTTCCTCAAGTTACTAACCTTCAGTCTAACAAAACATACATTCAGTTGACTGAACTTTTAGACAGCCTTTCTCTAAGGAAGTTTGTTCTAACTGATCAAGTGATCAGCTGATTCATTTGTTACCCTAGTAATGAACCAGTTCTATCCTTATTAAGTTTAAGATGCAGAACTTTCAGAATAATTTAAATGTTAATATGTTCTGGGACTCACACTCAATATTTTGAAATAAGTTCCAACTATCTATTTTGAAGAAAACCCATTATAAAGACAGCAATTACCACTGAATGATTTATTAATTTGCAAAATTACTTCATGAGGAGTAAGGCGCTTTGGAGTTGCAAAAACTCAGTTTCAAAAGAGCGTTCTCTGAGATAAAGGAAAGAAGCAGAACAGAACTACAAAGGCAAATATAATACCGTATCAATTAACTTCATGAAATTGGGCATCACATAGCCAATAATAATTTGTAATACATAATTCGTGAACTGCCCATACAAGCGAACTACAGGAAGATAACAGAAGTTACCTCCTTTTTTTTCCTGACCACAGCAGTCAGTCATATGGTTAAATAAGCAATAATCACAATAGCCACTGTTCAAATGCACCTTGTCCTATGCCGGCAGGATTTTCTGCAGCAAGATTCAGCTGTTACTACAAAATGGACACATGAATATTATGCTTAACATTCAGAAAAAGGGATAACTTGTTGCCTTAGTGTCTGGCTGTAAATGATACAAAGAGTATGAGATGGGTATGAAAATGCTGGACAGACAGAAATATGCATACTAACTTGATTATTTGTCCTGTGTGCATCTCCTTCATCAGCAAAAAGACAACTGCAAAAATACTTTCTAAAGTTTTGGTATAGGCAGAGTTGTCTGACACCTTATTGCCCCTGAGAACCTACTGGCCAAAGTACCTGCTTATTTTGTCTACATGTAGATCAAAGTTGTGTAAATTGCACATGACTCGTTTCAGAGTGGAAACTGATTATAGGTTTTTAGCTTTTAGAAAAGTGAGATATTGAAACAGTCTTCTAACAAGAAAGCTGACTTAAATGTGGATTTTGATTCATTTGTGAAAAGGAGACCGTGGTATGGATTGCTTGAAGAAGTAGGGCGATGGACACCGTAACAAAGGAATTTCTTCCCTGGCTTCCTAAGTTACTAATTTCTGTATTGCTATATTATCCTTGATAAAACACCAAATCAGAATTCCTGCTTCTTCTACAGGCATATTGAGATAGATTCTGATTTAAACATTCCCATTAAAGTTTATAGCACAGAATTTGTTTGAGAACCTTTGCATCATTAACAAGCTGTATCCATCCCTATGATTCAGCAGGGGCCCAAACTGTAATACAGAATATTTTCCCCTTAAAATGTAGCTAATTGCTGTAAAAATTTCATGTTATACTTAACAGAGCTGAACTAGATACTTTTATGGGTAAAAGAAGAGTAATTTCATGTCCTTTTTGGAGAAGTTTAGATCTGTGCTGACCTTCGTTCAGTGGTTTTACCTGTAGATATGGAGTCTAAATACCTTTAGATCAGTTAAGGTTTTTTCTCCTTTCCTTTCATGACTGGATTTGATCACATTTTTGTTTAAAATTGCCTCTTGAACACAGTAATTTCTGTCCTAATGTGTAATGTGCAGCTGTATCCATCATGGTCTTTTAAATCGTGTGGTGCCTTTTTCCAAGATGGACTAAGCACGAAAGCAGTGGCTCAAGAGCTGACTAATGGCTTTATAAACTGGTAGAAAAGAAAGATATGAGCTTCAGCACACAAAGAAAAATCTTACAATGAATCAGAATGGTCAGTATGTACTCATAATAATTAAAATGTCAATGGTTTTTAGGATAAAAGAGAACCATTGTCTGTTCTGCCACAAGTTTAAGTTTAACTTCTGAAAAAAACTATGAAATGTCTTTAATCTAAAACTGCTTGTCTTGGGTGGTTCGGAGATTGCACACAAGTACACTTCTTCCTTGCTTGCTTTTCTCTTTTATAGCCCAGAAAAAATTAACTGAAAACGATCCATTTCAGTGCATGGATAATTAGTCTTTATTATCCTGTAAAAAACATAGGGTTAAAATTAAACTAAAATCTGATCCTGTAAAATCTGATTGTGCAAAATCCCTGCATTTTGAACGGGATTCAGATCCTGATTTGAAGTTTTTGTTAAAGACATATAGCAAACAATAGAATGTGTTGTACACACAGAAGGTCTATAGCCATTATCCAGACATTTATTGATGACTGATACCATATTCCCCACAGAGCTTCAGAAATGACTGTATTCTAATTTTAAACTGATACACTTACCATACCTGCCTATACAAGAATTCACAGGATTTATTGTGAAGAATGGAGATAGTCTCACACACAGGTTACTAAATAATGACCCATTTCTAAAGTTATTTGGAAAATGGTCAGGTGTACTATCTCATACAATAATCATAATCAGCTACCACATGAGCTATGCTTCTAGGCACTATGTACTCCATCTTAAAAAAGGATGTCTCAGGCAGGGTTGATCAAATGAATCCTGGAAAGACTTATTTCATTAAATTTAAAAGGAAACAAGAAAGACTAGATTAGATGTTGAAATTTGTGTTACAGATATATGAAGTTATTTTAAATTAATCTCATTCTCTATGTCTAATCTATAAAATAAGTTTATTACTTGTTTTCAGCACTTACATTTAATTATTTTTGTTCAAAATATATTCTCACCTTCCAGCTGAAAAATTGTTTTTTGTTCTGCATTTCTGTTAAAACTTCCGTATATTCTCCTTCATATGGCTGAAATCCAGAAGGTTATTAATTTTCCATATTATGTACTCCTTTCTATAGCTTGGAAGAAGTGCTGAATTTGGTGTTTGTTAGGAATAGGTCAGAGATCAGTTTAGCTTGGTACTTGTTTTTTAGTAATTTTGCCTTTCAAATTCTTCTCAGTCACATGCCTTTCAATAGGATCCCAATACCTGGCCTTCCAGATATAACTGAAGGAAAAACCTATATGAAAGAGAACTGGTTTAGTCTGGATGTATGTTTAAATCTTAGAGAGCTTAATGAGCATTTATTTAGAGCAGAACAGTTAGTTTGATCTATTATGATTGATCTGTCATGGTGTTTAGCTTTTCCTAATTCCTAGAAAATTTTCCATTGGAATAATATATTATCAGGTCTACTTGCTATCCAATGCATTGATAAATTTCTTGTAAGGAAGTAAAAATTACTTATGAAAAAGCAATTAACTTCAAATTTAGAGCAATCAGATATTCTATCTAATTAAAAAAAAAGAAAAAAAAAGCCTATATGCTTCCATCTGGATAAGAAAGCTTTCAAATTTAGGGCCTGGAATTTGGGTCTGATCCTCATTAAGAATTGAGATTATTAATACAGGTGTTTGACATTTGCCTTCCTCATACTTTATTGTAAGTTTTAATGTATCATGTTCTTTCTTTTCCAGAAATATAGAAAAGGATCCCCTCAGGAATCAAAACAACTTTAACTATGCTAATTTCATGGAAACTAAATAATTGGATTTATATCTTCAGGGTATTGTCCTTCTCAAAAGCTCTTCAATGAATGCTGAGAAATCTTAATTTTTTAGTAAACCTGAAAGTCTTTTATGAGACAAAACTTGATGATTGAAAGGCATTTTGGCAATGACTTCAAAAATAAATGATCTTTTAATTCTGAAGTGTCTGGTAATGGCTTATTTTCTGGAAGCACAAGTAATGACTGTAAGACAAGGAAAGAATTATGTGCTGTGAATCACGAGAAAATTCTTAGATATGTCCCATTTCCTTCTCACAAATGAGAAAATATTCCTGAAAACAAATATAAAGTCATCCCTGTAAACATAAAATGCATAGGAAAATCACTAGAGTTTGGATGGTAGAAAGGAGGGGGCCAGCTGCAAATGAATTAATGATAAGAGGTAAGAAAATAACCCCTTTATAAAATTTTTAGTATGTTATTAGACAATTCATCAAATACAAAATTCCTTCTAATAATTCATTCTTCCCCCAAATTCTAAAAAATTAGCAAAATGGATGTCTTAATAATCAGTGTTATTAACTACATATTTATAATAATTATAAATCTATTTCAGTTTGGAATTTTTATCTGCTTTTTTGTTTTGTGCTTTTTAGGGTGATGTAAAAATATCTTTTCATTCAAATGCCTTTCTTTTTTTGTCTTCTGACACTTCTAACTTCCTAATAGCTCTATTCAGAAGAACAGCAGCTGGTGCCTGAACAAAACAAGGAAAAAGAATATAAATAATATTATATTTTATTTATAATGCATTCTTTTTGTGAACTGTCTTAAATTGCTTGCCAGTGAGAAGTAGGTGTCTCCTAAAGTAAGTCACAGGAATTTCTAGACTATCAAAAGGTGAGGAATAACAAAAAATTATTAATAGCTAAAATGAAACACTGATAAAACAGTGATGTTGGTAATACTGATGATACTAGAATTAATGAATAGGAAATGTAAAGTTGAATCAGTGTCAGAATGCAGCAAAACAAAGACATGAGAAAAATGTAAGGGAATGGAAATTTGAGGAAAATAGTAAAGGAATTATGAGATGGAACCTAACAGGAAGGAATTCAGGGGTTTAGAAAGGTAAGTGAAAAGAAGGGTTCCACTGGAGAGAATTATCACTCAAATACACACAGAAAAAAAAAAAAAATATTCTGAATAAGTGTTCTAATGTAAGCAAGAATAAGGTTTTGTGGAGGACCACAAAATTATAAAGAGGACCCATAAAGCTTATTCAAAGGCAAGATCAAGTGTTTCAAACCAATTCAGACACAATCAGAAAAATAATTAAGGAAATAGAAGTAAAGATATAATGCAGTATAGTATCATATATTGGATCAAGAGAAAATTTTACAGTATGTTGCTACTGCTAGACAGGAGGGCTTTGGAAGGACATTAGTAAAAAGGTATCTCAGGCACTAGGCTGGGAATAAAGGTGGAGGTAAATATATGTCATATAAGCTGATGGATTCGGTACACAGAATTTCAGACTTCGCTTCAGAAGAAATAAAAGTCTCTTCCATTTTTTGTCTCAAGGTAGTGAGAGCTAAGCCCTTTGTAAATACTTACATTGGTGCAAGAATTATGTCATTAAGAAGTCTCTCACCAGAAACATGGTATTAAGTCTGCTTTGAAATATTCTATTTTAAGAACAGGGGTGTTGGTTGACAGCCATCTGACTATGAGCCAGCAGTGTGCCCAGGTGGCCAAAGTGGCCAACAGTATCTTGGCTTGTATCAGAGGCAGTGTGGCCAGCAGGAGTAAGAAAATGGTCATCACCTTGTACTCAGCACTGGTGAGGCCACACCTTGAATACTGTGTTCAGTTTTGGGCCTTTCAGTACAAGGAGGACATCGAGGTGCTGGAGCGTGTCCAGAGAAGGGCAACAAAGTTGGTGAAGGGTCTGGAGAACAAGTCTTACAAGGAACAGCTGAGGGAGCTGGGGTTGTTTAGTCTGGAGAAAAGGAGACTGAGGGGAGACCTTATCGTTCTCTACAACTACCTGAAAGGAGGCTGTAGTGAGGTGGGTGTTGGTCTCTTCTCCCAAGTAACAAGTGATAGGATGAGAGGAAATGGCTACAAGTTGCACCAGGGGAGAATTAGATTTAATATTAGGAAAAATTTCTTCACTGAAAGTGTTATCAAGCATTGGAACATGTTTAAAAGATGTGTAGATGTGGTGCTTAGGGACATGGTTTAGTGGTGGATTTGGCAGTCTTAGGTTATTGATTGGAATCAATCATCTTAAAGATCTTTTCCAAGGTAAATGACTCTATGATTCTAGACTATGATTCTAAGAGTTTGGTAGCCAGGAACATCCACCTAAGTCACATGTCACTTATGAAAATGATAAAAGGATAGAGAGAGCAGTTAATATTAAGAAAATCATGTAAAAGTGTAGTGATGGGTAACCTACAGACCCAGTACAGCCCAATGAAAAATTCAGGTGAATCCAGACATTTGGAAGATTCCAAGATGCTAGAGATTCATGCAAATTTCAGACTTCATGGGAATATTTTTTTTTAAAAATTTATGGATAGGATATAAATGAACTACCTGCATCAAGAGAAACCACATACCATGGAGCTGTTATGTCTTTCTATTAGTTTTTCCACTGAGCAAAGAAAGCGCGCTCATTTAAAAGCCTTGAACTTGTATTTTGTTTTGAGTCCTGCTTCATGTGGAGGACTAAATGGATCCAGAGAAGAAAATAACCACAAAATTACCTTGCTACAATGTCTCTGCAAATTTCATTTTGCTGTCATGCGTAGTTACTTTTTGTTACACTGAATTTTCTTAGACCCCACAATGACCATAATGTTGCCCAGTTTGATGTCATTCAGACACAAACTAATGTTGGGAAGTGACACCTTAAACCAAGGTGTATCTTGGTTTCCAAATGACTTCCAAATGACTCCCATATCAAAGGAAAGAAGAAAAGAATAAAGGATGGAAAGAAGGAAGGAAAGGAGGAAAGGAAGGAGAGCATATTAATTAATTAATTAATTAATTAATTAATTAATGATTAAAACACTATTCAAGGTCAAATTCTGAAATAAAACTTTCATTTTAAGTCCCTTAAGCATTAAGACCTTTTAAGTTTTTAAGACCTTTATTTTTTTCCTACCCTCTCCATTTTTTTAAATGCTGACATGCAGATGCTTGATTGTGTTTATATGTTCTGTTAGATGTAAATGTATTTCTCCTAATTCACCTCTTCAGTTTGCCTCCATTATAGCCAGAAAGGTTTCTTCTGGGGTTTCTTTTGGCAGATTTTTTCATTCTTACTAGGTCTTGCTGTGTACCTTACTAGATCTTGCTGGGTTATTCAATGTCCCATCGAAAATTTGCTTTTATACTGTAAGACTTCTGTTGTCTTTGACTATTGTTACCAAGCAGCACCGTCCACACTCAGAGAAAAGGGTGCAATTACTATTATTGTTATTTAATATTTCAGAGGTAGTGAGAAAAGAATAAAACCTTGAAGCATCCATGAGATGTTTTCAAGAAATTGTTAGTATTTATAACCCAGGACGTACTATGAAGAAATCGTTCCAAATAAGTGGAAGTTCAGCTTTCTAGTGGTAATGTAGTTTTAAAGTAAGGCAAAAATAATTTGATGGAAATATCTGGTAAGATTCACAATGGTTTATTTTGCCCCTGATGTCATTTTGGACTTCACACTTCCACTTGTATCTTTTTCTTTTGTTTGTGTCTCAAAAGATAATCTCAGGGTTTTGAAATTATTGTGAATAATCCATTTATTAGTAAGTACTTATTTGTGTGTTTATTACTTTTTTTTCAGGCAATTTGTTGAAAATTGTACAGTTCATTTCTCTAGCAGTCTGGGAATAAATTACAATGTCATTAAAGCTAGAGTGGCAGAATGCACAATTAATGACTTGCAAAAGTATGCTAGTAAACCATCCTGGAAACACTGTGAAATTAATAAAGCTGTAATGCAGTTAGAACTGGAATTTGTATTCTGCGAGAAAGCCTATGTCAATCTTGGTGTTTGTGCCAAGTTAATGTATTTCAGGTTACATTTAAGGGCAGCACCAAACTTTCTACATCGAAGGATTTCTTATCACAGGAATGCAGCCAAATCTGCAGTGAAAAATGGCAGCTCTGTAACCACCCAAAAACATTTTACAACTATTCATGTAGCAGGCCAGATTACCATTCGCTGCATATTAGTACTGTCGCATTGTTAAGACGCTGCATTACACAACAAAATTTTATACCAGTGGAATAACTGGCAAAAGAGGGGAAAAAATGTCCTTGTGTTTATTCAGCATGTTATTGACAAAGAACTACTTGAACCTGAACCATGAGCCTCCCTGCCATCCCCTCTCAAATTTTATATATATAGAAGCACCAGTTTTCTTAGGCAGATTGACTCGGTATCTGGAGTGCTGTTATAGGAACAAACTTTGCTAGGCAATGGCAAAACAAACACATGGTGCCTTTGTCTCTGTGCAGAGACAGGAAAGAGCTAGTGTTGAAATGCTCAATTAGAAATCATGGGGTTTTCCTATTTGTCATTATCATTCTACATGTAGTTGGTAACGCAGGGACAGTTTAAAACAAAACAGCAAAAAGGAAGATTAATCTGACAAAATTCTGGAATTTTAATAGTCACACACCTAGTCTAAGGCCTCTCTATAGTCAGTGAAAAAACATAGGCACTTTTAGAGAGGCTTTATGCTACCGAATGACAGCTTGTGAGGAAAGTTGAAATGGGTCATCCTGCAGAGAGGCTTAACAGTCTCTGTTGAGTATAAAATAAGGGTGTACATTCCAATTAGTTCTGGTTCCTAATTTTCAGAGTTTTAAATCATAAGGAAGAGAATGCCACCTGTGATTTTATAGATTTCTATCTCAGCTGAAGCTCTAGTACTGATCCTCTACTACTTACCTCAAAAAAACCAACCAACCAAAAAGAAAACAAAGAAAAACAAACCCAAAACAAACAAACAAACAAACAAACGCAAAAAGCCAACAATGTGTATATTTTTTTGTATATACAAGCATTCATTTATTTGGTTATAAACAGTGACTAAGATTTCAGTGTAACATGCAATCTATAGCTTGGTAGTCAAGTAAAAGATTTACTCAGAAACAGTTTCAGAAGAGAATAATTTTCTAGTGAGCATTTCTAGGGCATACAAGTTATTTCTCAGAAGACTGTCTTACAAAAATCCCTTTAAAATGGTACAAGCTATTTATATATTTTTTATTGTTTTGGGGGTGGGGTGGACATTTCTACCAACTGACAGCAATGAGCATGGTAGTAACGATACAAGGAAACAGAAAAAAAGAGAAAAAGAGAAGGAGAGGAAGGAGAGGAAGAAAGGAAGGAGAGGAAGGAAGGAGAGGAAGGGAGGAAGGAGAGGAAGGGGAGGAAGGGAGGGAGGGAGGAAGGAAGGGAGGGAGGAAGGAAGGAAGGGAGGGAGGAAGGAAGGAAGGGAGGAAGGAAGGAAGGAAGGAAGGAAGGAAGGAAGGAAGGAAGGAAGGAAGGAAGGAAGGAAGGAAGGAAGGAAGGAAGGAAGGAAGGAAGGAAGGAAGGAAGGAAGGAAGGAAGGAAGGAAGGAAGGAAGGAAGGAAGGAAGGAAGGAAGGAAGGAAGGAAGGAAGGAAGGAAGGAAGGAAGGAAGGAAGGAAGGAAGGAAGGAAGGAAGGAAGGAAGGAAGGAAGGAAGGAAGGAAGGAAGGAAGGAAGGAAGGAAGGAAGTGTAGCTGTACGCTTCTACGGGAGAACTTATCTTGGGCCGCATATCTCCGGGACACAGGGCTCTACCCACCCTGGGGACAGTGATGCACAGACATCAATATGATGGATACAAAATGTCCGTCTATTTAGCTGCGTCACACGCTTATATAGCTCTTGCGGTTCCTGTTCCTGCCACTCCTATGGGGAGGAGTCTATCTTTCCGTCACATCCCGTAATCTTCCGGTCGCCGATGCCTGGAAGGAAGGAAGGAAGGAAGGAAGGAAGGAAGGAAGGAAGGAAGGAAGGAAGGAAGGAAGGAAGGAAGGAAGGAAGGAAGGAAGGAAGGAAGGAAGGAGGAGAGACTTTCAAGAAAATGATTCATGCTCAAAAATTAATTCATTTTTTTCTTTCTGTACTAAAAAAATCGCTTTGGAAAATGAACTTTTTAATCACTGTTAATAGTTTCCACAGTAGAAATAGGAAGGACACAGGATAAATGAAAGTATTTTAATATGTTTCAGGTCAGCTATACTTTTATTTTGAATGCAAGTTTGTACTTCCTTAACTACAGATAAAATAAGAAATAGCTTGAAGGTATTCTGAACTTTACATGGATTGACACTGGATTGCAATTATCTTTTACTGTGAGACATTATTTGGAGTTCTGTCTTTTGTATTTTAATACCATCAGATACAGTTATTCATGTTAATAATGCTGTGCAGAAATAATATGCTAACCTGGGCCTTGATACAGTTTTGAAAGATGACATTGGAAAGATGGTCTAGATAATCTTGAACAAGTAGGAACACAACACTTACATGAAACTTGTTTTTTAATCAAAAATAGTATATAAGAGGAACAAAGGCAGTTAAGATCTTCACAACTACAGCTACTCCTGAGTGTGCTTGCGTTTCCCATCAAAAGGTTTGGTTTGGTTTTGTTCCCTCAGAATTACTGTGTGATGAGCTTCTAGCTAGTACAGCCATGTGTCACCTGGAAAGTACTAGAGTGAAATGGAGCAGTGAGATGCCAACTATCAGCCTAATGTTTTTGTAGTGATGAAACTGTGGCAGCACACCCTGTATTGGAAGCAAGGTTAAATTAGGAACTGAGCTAAAAAGCACAGTCTTCACCAACTGTATAAATCATTCTCCAAGGTAGAAAAAGAAGCAAGACCAGCTCAGAAGTTTGTACAGTACCCGTTCTGTACTTCTATTCCTTGCAGAGCAAGCTATGTCTGTCTTCCGTGGTCTCTGGAAGGCAGAAAGGTCATTGCTGGGATGTCACCAGCTTTTGTCACGCTTTCAGAACCCTTAGGCAATGAAGCCATCCATACTTTACCTAAAGTACTACAACATTTCCAGTCACTTTAAGGTCACTCTGAACTATGCCAGGTTTATGTCTCAAACAGATCTGCAACTGGTTTATTTTTAATCCCCCCCATGAGTGGCATATGTAGCTAAAAGTTGGCACAAATTAACAAAGTCCAGAGCACTGAAACTTGATTCTGTTCCTTTAATACAGACAACCTGTTTGATCATTCCTAGGCTTTCCTGTCTTTCCTTTCTGCAGCTACCCAACCAGAAGGGACTGGATCTCAGCCACTGACATTTTTTGAAGTCCCATACTGATGGTTTGGATGCCTTATGTTGTCTCAAAAGGCAACTGAGTTAGATCTAAAATGTTAATACATTTTTAATAATATAAAGAAATATTATTCCAGAAAATGAATCATTTGTCAGGAAAAAAAGTTTCATAAGCATAAAAACATACAACTGAAATGCTACTACTACTACTACTACTACTACTAGACCATTCAACAGAATATGTGAAACTCTGGAAGAAATCTTCTCTATGATGGTTTTAGAGCACATATCTGAAGTGGCACTTCATCCTTTGGTTTGTTCTGATCTCACTGAAGTGTAGACGCCTCTGTGCAGTGCCCAGTTTAAGACAGAGTACCTTTTACAGTCAGTCTTCCTGCAGCTGTTTCATTTTATACTCATAAACACTTAACAGAGCAAAAAGGCCATCCTGTCCCCAGACATCCATACACTTTCTATAAGTGATCTGAGGCATCAGATTACTTTCACTCACTCAGTGAACAGTACAATAACATAGTTCTGAACAAAGTATTTTACTGAAACAACTTCCTGTTACCCTGGGCAATCTAGGAATATATTAGGAGATGTATGGCATATTGAGTAGTCTTTTATTTGACTATTAATTTGACTATTAGTTTTTTTTACTCCCTGTTTCTTCTGAAAAATATCTTGCTCTGTGAGAGTGGATGTGGTGTGGTAGGTATTTGCTCATCAGGGAGTGGACTGGAATATCTTCAAAATACTGCTTCCTTGGCATCTTTTCAGAGTAACAGTTTTTATTTCCAAACTTTATAGACAAGTAACCTATGAGTAAACCAGAAAAAGACTATTTATGTGTTTTACATTAATAATTCTCTGAGCAAAACAGTCCCCCTACAAATATGTTTGTGAGAAGGAACAATTGCTAGCACTCAAGCAGAAGTTCAGTGTACCACAAGATGAGAGAAACAAGTCTGTGAAAAGTGAAGATTACAGGATCCTTGAGGACTGTGTGTAAGACTGCAATTGAGAGGACGTTGACCCTGATGCTTATCAATGCAATTTGAAACATACTGCTTCTGACAAACACAGAACTTTGTTTTCCTTCTAGAAAGGATAAATAAGAGGCATAACAAATTTGATGCAGGGAATGAAGATGGCAGTGTAAAGTAAACAGGGAATAGATATCCTTACAGTATAGGTTGATCTGAACCAAAGTACTTAAACAGACATCCTAAAGCACCTCGTTGTGAAGATTTAGGGCCAGAAAATTCAACTGAAGACAACAATGTATTTCAGGTGGGATTTGGGAGATGTGATAGAGGAGAAAAGAAGAGATGAAACTGACTGTAAAACTAACAATTTGTGGGTACTTGTAAAAAACATGCTGGAGGCAGACACTTTGTAGCCAAAACTAAAGTTGTATGAAAGAATGAGGTTTCAGCGAACAGCCTGGACATAGAAAAAGCAGACAACTGAAAAATAATAATGAAATTTTTTCTATACTTGTGGCCAGAGCCCAAGAAAAATAGAACATCTGGGAGAGGAGAAAAATCAGGATCACCTAATGACAAAAAAAAGATCTTAAGGTGGATGATCAGAAAACCACAGCAACACATGGAGACCTATAGTAACTGAGGAATTGTTGCTAAAAAAATAGCTGAACAGAAAAAAGAAGATACTTCTATGAGCAAATTGGAAAGAATCTTCACAGTAGCTTTCATGGACTTTTTATTCATGCTGAGATGAAAAATGTTCACAAATACAGTCAGAGTACAATCTGATATATCTAGATAACAACCCCAGAATGACTATGGTGGTTTGGGGATATTGCTTGGAGAAATGAAGGTTTAGGAGAGCTTCATGATTTTTAGTGAATCTGTAAAACCTGAGTCTATTAACAGTATTACCTTTTGCCTAGGCAAATAGCAAATTCAGTATTTCTGCTCATTAAGGTAACCAGGCTCTGTTTAAACTCCATAGTTATTAGTCTCAATAACATGAAAAATTTTGAGATTTCATAGAAATAATAATTAAGATTATAGAAGCCATGGAAAATGGGCAAATTTTTCCACGTTTCACTGAATAAAGAATATTTTTTTTCCTTTTTATTTCTAAAATGACAATTCAAAAGGTTTAGTCTACTTAGACTTAAGTAAAGTTGTGGCCTTTTTGTCCCGAGGTAATGAAGATTAATGCAGGACTTACAAAGTGGGTACAAACTTGGCTACAGGAAGACAACAACCAGTCATATGGAGATGTCAATCATCAGAATGGAGACAAATCCTTCAGAAATACAGGAATCTGTTTTGGGACCAGCATAGTACAGAAAGTTAGATACATAGATAGTTAGATACATTGATGGAATCTGTAAATGACAATACAGGGAGATATCCGTATGAAGAAAGATTGAAATGTATTCTATTTGCCATTGGCAAATGAAGTAACGGAAATTCCATGAGATGACACAAAACATCACTTTAAGGACAAAAAAGAAATACTTTTTTAAGCTAAGAACCTTCCAAGTAACTGAATGGCTTCTGTGCTTAAGTACTAAAAAAGGATCATGAAATTCTGGAAAAGATTAAACAATGTTTTTTAAGCAGAGCCAGGTTAATACTAATTTCATTTAACAAGGCACTGATTAAGACCTTGTTCAGAATGCTGCATACAGTTCTGGTCACATATTTTCAAGAAAAATTAACATAATAGAGAAGCAAGCGTAGAAAATAGCTATTATGGTGATTAGGGGAATGCAATATTTATCTGAGAAAGAAAGATTTAGAACTTGGCTTATTCAGCCTAAGCTGGAAAAAAATGAGAAGGAATTTGATGCAGACTAATGCATTCAGGGTTAGATGTGAAGGAAAAGAACTATTTAAAGCTAAAAGACAGTACAGATACTTGATCAAATAAAAGTATATGAGAGACTCAGGAATAAATCTAGAACTGGAAATTAGAGGAAGATTTGTAACCAGCTGGAACTGAAAAGGTCTTTCAAACTTGGCAGCAGAAGCAATGTGTTTTAAGATTCAAGTGCTTCAGGAGTAAATTTTATAACTAAATTTTAGCTCATTGTCACTAAATATGTGATATTAGTGGTGACATCAGCTCTTCTGGAGGTCCATGTTAAAGATACAAAAGGAGACTGGATCACTGTTTGTGCTTTGCCCTGTATTAGTCTCATGCAAGAATAATTTTTGTTCTTCTTTAACAAACTCTCTGCTGCTGATGGACATGGGAATGATGGCCTTGAGAACTCCTGCTGTCTTTCTGTGGTACAACATAACTATCACACCTGGTCTTTTACGTTTGCTAGATATCCTTACTTTAGTAAGCTTAATGGGAAATATTAATGATGAGTATTATAGGAATGCAGATATTTTTAGGCAGCTTACAACTGCCTAAAGGCTGTCTACAATTATGGTAGGACTGGGATAAAACAAAAAATAAGTGAACCCATCCAATTCTACTTCCCATCATCTTTCTGACTTCTAACTTCCCTTCCAGGAACCAGTGCTATGAGAGACTTACAATCCCCAAGTATTAATTTATTAAAATTTAACATCTTGATCTGTTCCTGATTCAAGAGTACCCACAATATTGCCATTAGAAATGTTAAACAAATTTTATGTCAAATAATTTGCTACAATATGATTTTTTCTATGATAATTTCTGCAATACGATTAACTGCAAATATTAATTTCATTTTGCAATAGTTTCTAGATTATTGTGTTAAGCATTGTTTTATGAATGATGCAATGAAATGTTTGATGTTGGAAGGCTTGACATTGAAATACTTCAATCTTTTTTCTAAATGCATGTAAATATCAGAATGTAGGGGTTTTTTGTACCCCATTAATTTTCAGAAAATCTGTGACTGAACTCTACAGTTTAAATAAATTACTTCCTGCTAATTTTGTGGTGTTTTTCTGAAGGGGTGGGGGCAGAAATATGTTCTCCAAACATAGACAAACAGTTATTACAGTAATGAATATATTTGATTTCACTTTTTCATTGTTTAGAAATTGTGGTGAAAACCGATATTTCTAAAGCTGACCCTTTGGTTATCACATATCTTGCTAATGCTTTAAATGAGAAATATCTTAAGCATTTTCCTGAAATGTGAATGTCACAGGACTTCTCACATGCTTAAAAGTATGACTATGGAGAAGTATCTTGCTGAAACAGGGTCTTAAAATGTAGATTTTATGACTCATAAAAATAATTCCAACTATAAAAAAAAAACCCATATATTTAAGACATACAATTAATTTAAAAAATGCAAAGTACAGAGACAGGAATAATATTTTTTGGTCAAAAGCAATAGGCGTATTTTAGAACTTAGAATATTCAAGTAATTTTAAATTTAAAGCATATTAAATCTAAGGGACTTCTGGAAGCATAATCATCCATAATTATGTAAAATGGAATAGTCTTATTTATGTGTTGAGGAGAATGGTGACAAGAATGTGTTGGCCAATTTATCTGCTCTTAATTTACACAGAAAACATCAAAATTGGGTCTCAAAGAATCTACATGTTACACCACAAAAACTGAAGTTGATGCTCAGTCAGAGCTTTCTTTTCTTAGCCTTCTGTATTCTTGCAGCTATAATAAACAGATAAGAAAGTCAGGAACTGGTCTTTGGCTGCTCTGTCATGTTTACCTCACTATCAGTGTCCTGAGTTCACAGATGAGCTTTAAAACTTTTGATTGTGCCCCATATTCCTTGATCTTCTCTTTATCATCCTTGGTCAAACCATACAGATCTTTACTCTGATATTTAGGGCGTATGTGTTTGTATGTCTGTACCTATGTAAAATGTTGACCTAAAAATGTATTTTCTAATGTAATTCAGTTTGGCTTTAATCTTATTTCCATTCCAGAAATAATAATATTGAAAGAAATACCTTGGACTTTATTTCCTACTTGTTTTGCTATTCATTTTGTTGTTGTTTTTATTCCCCACCCCCAATATCCATTCTATCATGTAGCATACATATTGAGGGGAAAGACAAAACTAACACAAATCTTCCTGAGTCGTGGAGATACAGGTGCTGGAAATATCTGAGCCTTGAATACCTCTTAGAAGATCAACTGCTAAAAACTGTCTACAGCTTGTGTCTATTATTCGCTTTGGTTTTGTGGAAAGAATTAACTGAACCACATTTTTCTGCATTTTCTTTGTTTAATGCATCCTGAATTGTTCATGTATGACAAAAATTTATATTGTGTGAATATGCTTGTTTTGGTGGGTACATTAAAGAAACAGAATTGATGAGATTGGAAGGGACCTCTTGAGCTTATGTTCAACCAGGGTCAGCAAGAGTAGGCTGCCCAGGACAGTGCTGAGTCATATTTCGAATATCTCCACATATGGAGACTCCACAACCTGTCAGGGCAACCTGTTCTAGTGTTCAACTACCTTCACAGTAAAAAAAAGTGTTTTCTTGTGTTCAAATGAAATCTCATGTATGTTAGTTTGTTCGTGTTGCCTCTTGTCCTTTCACTGGACACTACTGAGAAGAGTCTGTCTCCCTCTTCTTCATTCCCTTCCATCAGGTATTTATACACATCTATAAGATCCCCCCCAAGCCTTCCCTTATTCAAGTTGAACAGACTCAGCTCTGAGAGAGCTTTTGCCTCTCATGCAAAAGCTGCTACAGTCTGTTAATTATCTTCATGACTCTGTTGGACTTGCTGCAATAAATCCATATCTTATACTGGGGAGCCCAGAACTGCATACAGTGCTCCAGATGTGGCCTCACCATTGCTGAGTAGAGAGGAAGGATCACTTGTCCCAACTTCCTGTCAGTACTCTCCCTCATACAGCCTAGGAGACTGGTGGTCTTCTTCACTGAAATGGTACATTCTGGCTCATCTTCACCTGTCCACCTTGACCCCAGATCCTTCTCTGCAAAGCTACTTTCCAGACAGTCAGCTCCCAGGGTGTATTAGTGCATGGGGTTGTTCCTTTCCAAGTGCAGGACTTGGCATTTGGTTTTAATGAACTCCAAGAGGTTCCTTTCTGCCAATTGTCCAGCTTGTTCATGTCCCTCTAAATGGCAGCACAACCCTTTGGTGTACCAGCCACTGCTCCCAGTTTTGTATCATCTCCAAACTTGTCCTATAGTCCAGATTATTAATGAAGATGTTAAACAGTATTTGCCCCAGTATTGACCCCTGGGGTATACCACTAGTGGTTGGCTTCCAACTGGAATTTGTGCAACTGATCATAATAGTCTAGGCCTGGCTGCTTTGTCAGTTTTCAGTCCACCTCATTGTCCACTTATCTAACCCATTATTTGTCAGCTTGACTAGGAGGATGTTATAGGAAACAATATCAAAAGCATTACTAATGTCAAGGTAAACAATATCCACTGCTTGTCTTTCATCCACCACTCTGGTCAACTCATTGTAGAAGGCTATCTGGTTGGTTAAGCACGACTCCCTTTGTTAAACCACATTCTTGTCCTTCATGTATGTGGAAATGGTTTCCAGGGTTAGTTGCTCCAACAGCTTCTGTCAAACTGAGATGAGGCTAACCAACCTGTAGTTCCACAGATAGTCCTTCTTGCATTTCCTGAAGACTGGAGTGTAATTTTCTTAATATTGCAACCATACTTTTCTGAGTTCAGTTATTCTCCATAAGCAAACTTTGCCTGTGTTTGAGTGAACTGATATACTGCCTGAGTGATATTGTCTATGTATCAATACATGTTACTTTAACTTATATTTATTACAGGTTTAATTTTTTGTCTTCATAGCTTTAGAAAATATTTCCCCCATTAGTGTTATAAATTCAGTTTTTGTTCTTTCATGTAGCTAGTTGCTTAGAAATTATGGATGAGTAATTTTATACAAGTAATAATCCAGTAGTTTAGAGAGATTCTGCACTACCAATCTAATAAGAGGAAATTAACTGAATGAATGGAATGCTGGGCTGTTTCTACTGCTTGGCACTTACAGTTGGCTCTATGTAGCTGTTTATTTAGAGCTCCAATGCCCATTTTGGTAACTGTTCCAGATTCTTACGGCATTCTCAGGTTTTTTGTTTGTTTCTATTTTTTTCTTTTAATCTCTGTGGTTCTTAAGAATTACTGAAAGTGAACTGTTCACCTTGGCTGGATGGAGATGTAAGTGTGTGCTTCAAAAGGGGACCAATTCCTGCTTGTGGGAGATGCTTTTGGTTCTGAATTTGCCGAGACATGTTTCCTTGTGAGAGATAGTACCATGGGTGATTTTCTTTACTAGGTTTTTGGTTAGTAAGGTGCCCTTAATTGCCACTGAATAAGAGTAATGAGAGTTGTTATATCAAAACCTACATTAAAGCCATTGTGAAGGAACACTGTACAAAATCTTCAGTCCTTTTAGTTTTAGTTTCTCATACTTTCACTAAAAGACTTGTGCAAAGTGTAGGTGTTTTTACCTTTTAACTTCTTGACTGTATTTTCATATGCAGATATTAGCCAGATTTTAGTGAAGAATATAATATAAAAGACTATAAATACATTTCCCAGAAGAGATCTAGGTGTGCTTTTCTGAAGGGAGATACAGCATTTGAACCTTCCCATACATCCAGAATATTGTCCTGTTTATCTGTCAGCATCATACTCCTGTGGCTGGTTCTATAGATCTATTTGGCTGATCTGGATAACCAGTTTGTTCATCACCCTACATGAAATATCCTGGACTAGGAGAGAAACGGAAACGTTAAACTGAATTAACAAAACATGATACTAATATGCCTGTAATAAGTGCAGCAAGTCTGAGACATTACATATTAATTTCATATAGTTAAGTTCAACCACAGGCAAAGTCCATAACATTAACTATATTGTCAGTTCTGTGATGTTTACTTTCTTAACTTTCAGAATAACCACGCTCAATATAGCATCTATTCAGTTCTCTGCCTTTTGCCTTTATGTCAGCATGCCTTGAAAAGACTAAGAATAGTTTAACTGGGTTTTTCTGACCCTGTAGCGTCATACCTTTAGCATGTTATATTCGGAATTATGAAAGTTAATGACAGAGACAGCAGTTTGATTAGAGATATGCAGCCTGACGTTAGACAAATTCTTTTGGATACTGATAGTATTATTTCTGTGGCAGTACAGAACTCAGACTGGGCTGCTAAAGCCAACCAGGTCCTTGTGAAAATACTTAAACACTTAGTTTATGGTGACTTCTTTGCTTCAGTTGCTCTAAAAACAGCAGCTCCTCAGCCAAGCAGTATAACTCACCTCCACAAATTTACAAAGGATACTGACATGGGCCTGGGCATTAAAAACCAGTAGCTAGCTAAACAGTTTCACATGCCAACCTGATGCCATGAAGTGCTGGAGAAAACATGATGTGGGATGATTTTTTCTAAGCTTGGGTGAATGGCAGCATGCAGTTGTGATTACTAAAGATGACCAACTGGCAAAAGTTATGAAACACATCCACTCATAGAGACAGACACAAATTAATTCCTCAGTTTGGAAGAGCTACCATACCTGGTTCTGTCCTTTGTGCCTGTGAAGGTACTAGGCATCATAACACATTACAGATGCCTGTCTGCATGTGAGGTGTCATTACTAACATGCCCACAACGCAGTTCATCCCACAGTAAGGGTGGATTAGTCTGTGGTTAAAGAAAGGGATGGGGGTGGGGTAGGGCACATTTCCCTTGGTTGCATGGTAATGCTTCCCTCTTCCCTCTATACGCCCCCCCCACCACTGAGTACATGACTTTGCTGACTTTTCATCAGTCATACTTGGCTTATGAGGCCCTGGAATTTGACAGTGGTGGTGTCTCTCTGTAAAAGAGAGAGGTTCCCATAGCTGTGAGATGGAAATATGACATGGTGACTTAAAATATTTTTCATTAGTAACATGTGACACTGAAGAGACCTGCGTCTGGTGCTTTATACTAGTTGAGGACTTAGAGGTACCTTTTCAGCTACCCTGGTAGCTGCTTCAAATTTTACCCTTAAGGGGATGTCATTAGGCAAAATGGTGTTGATAGGAGAGTACTACTGCCCTTCAACAGCAGATCTGACAGACAGTCAACACTTAAAAGCAAAAACATTGTCCAGCTAGTGACCCATTAATCTTGATCTGTATCCCACAGCCAAAACTAAAGTTGATTCTACCTTCAGTGTTAGCCACCTAACACAATAAAGTCAAAAGTTTTCCTAGTGGTCTTCTAAGTTAAGACTATCTAGTCTGGCAAAAAGACAATAAAGTCATACACAATTAGACAATGGGCAGAATATTAAACCCCACCCCCCCACCCCCAGTATTATCCAAAAGTTCACATGGAATGCCTAGGTCTATCTATGAGAATAAGATACCTCAGTCATGGTGACAGGCAATCATTGCAATTAGGCTTTTAAAAGTGAAACCCCCCCGCCACGTATAGGATATTACATAGACTGTAACAGACTGCAGAAGGTGTGAAATGAAAAGGATATTCCACAATACCTGCAAAACAGCCTCTGCATCTTTTGTCTCTTTTTTTTTCTTTGTTTTTTTTTGCTCTGTTGCAGATTTTGCTTATCTGTTTCCCTTCTCTATACTAGTCATTTTGATTCTTCTATCTCATTGGCACATCTGGTGATCTGACCTCTATGGTAAGGCTCCACTCCTGCTAGTTGTTAACAATATCAGGTTGCATGAAGCAGTTCCAATTACTTTAGAGTTATCTTCAGGGAGGAGAGGACTATTACACTGCAGTCCTTAAGATTCAAAGTACACACATCACCTATAACCTGAAAAGTTCAGAAGTGATTGTGTCAAACCCTCAACCTCAACATTCCCAGTCATAATTTAGCGATCTTCAAACAATTTTCAATCACATACCATTTTTGTTTTCATGGTCAGACCAAGAAGAAATGACAGGATGACATCCCTCAGAATGATTTTCATTCCAATGCCTATTGCATTAGAAAGGGGACAATATCATGCAAATGTGAAAAGATTAGTGTTTTTTTCTTTTGGTTCTCCTTTTGACATTTGAATTGTTTCTAAGCAGCTAGTCAGTCATTTAAAAGTATGAAATATTTAGACTTTCTAATCTGTTCTGCTGTATAAATAAAGGTGCAGAATATCACGAGTAATCTCATATTAAGACAAATATTTATTGTTTCTATAATACAGATCCTCCAGTAAGGAAAGTTTGCTCTAATTTTCTTTTCCTTCCTTCCTTCCTTCCTTCCTTCCTTCCTTCCTTCCTTCCTTCCTTCCTTCCTTCCTTCCTTCCTTCCTTCCTTCCTTCCTTCCTTCCTTCCTTCCTTCCTTCCTTCCTTCCTTCCTTCCTTCCTTCCTTCCTTCCTTCCTTCCTTCCTTCCTTCCTTCCTTCCTTCCTTCCTTCCTTCCTTCCTTCCTTCCTTCCTTCCTTCCTTCCTTCCTTCCTTCCTTCCTTCCTTCCTTCCTTCCTTCCTTCCTTCCTTCCTTCCTTCCTTCCTTCCTTCCTTCCTTCCTTCCTTCCTTCCTTCCTTCCTTCCTTCCTTCCTTCCTTCCTTCCTTCCTTCCTTCCTTCCTTCCTTCCTTCCTTCCTTCCTTCCTTCCTTCCTTCCTTCCTTCCTTCCTTCCTTCCTCCCTCCCTTCCTCCCTTCCTCCCTTCCTCCCTTCCTCCCTTCCTCCCTTCCTCCCTTCCTCCCTTCCTCCCTTCCTCCCTTCCTCCCTTCCTCCCTTCCTCCCTTCCTCCCTTCCTCCCTTCCTCCCTTCCTCCCTTCCCTTCCCTTCCCTTCCCTTCCCTTCCCTTCCCTTCCCTTCCCTTCCCTTCCCTTCCCTTCCCTTCCCTTCCCTTCCCTTCCCTTCCCTTCCCTTCCCTTCCCTTCCCTTCCCTTCCCTTCCCTTCCCTTCCCTTCCCTTCCCTTCCCTTCCCTTCCCTTCCCTTCCCTTCCCTTCCCTTCCCTTCCCTTCCCTTCCCTTCCCTTCCCTTCCCTTCCCTTCCCTTCCCTTCCCTTCCCTTCCCTTCCCTTCCCTTCCCTTCCCTTCCCTTCCCTTCCCTTCCCTTCCCTTCCCTTCCCTTCCCTTCCCTTCCCTTCCCTTCCCTTCCCTTCCCTTCCCTTCCCTTCCCTTCCCTTCCCTTCCCTTCCCTTCCCTCCCCTTCCCTTCCCTTCCCTTCCCTTCCCTTCCCTCCCCTCCCCTTCCCTTCCCTCCCCTTCCCTTCCCTTCCCTCTTCTTCCATCTCCTTCCATCTCCTTCCTTTACTTCCCTCTCCTTCCCTCTCCTTCCCTCTCCTTCCCTTCCCTTTCCCTCTCCTTCCCAG
The DNA here is from genome assembly GCF_963921805.1 of Phalacrocorax carbo. NCBI lineage: Eukaryota > Metazoa > Chordata > Aves > Suliformes > Phalacrocoracidae > Phalacrocorax > Phalacrocorax carbo. The sequence continues at coordinate 16,717,958 of NC_087521.1, forward strand.
CCACACCCTTTCCCTCTCCTTCTCTCTCTCCTCCCTCTCCTTTTCTTTTCCATAAAGAAAACAGCTGGGGAAGTTGTGACTCAGAACCTTTTTAAAAATCCAATCTTTGCCTCTGCTAAGGGTCCCTATTGAGTTTTTGTTGAATTCCCTTAATTGTCTGGTTCCTTATGAAATCACTGACTATGTTTCTGTGAATAATGCATGCATAACTGAATTCTTTAAAGCCACACTTTCTTGGTGATTAAGCTCTTTTCTCCCCTTGAATCTCAAGTGCAGGGGAGTTTTCTTCAAGTGAGAACATTCCTTTTTTTTCTTAAATGCACCTTCAAAGTGAAATAAAGATTAACTGTTTTTTATCCAACTCCACAAAATTGTACCCATTCACTTAATAAATTCCAACGGCATGATTAAAATGAAGTCAAGCCAGTCCTCCCCTAGGTACATATTACTATTTCACCCATCTCCTCTCTATCATTACTCATAATTAATTTGTCTTATAAAGTGTTAATCCAGGATCTTGCTCAGGACTGCTACACAGAACTGTAATTTATAATAAAAATATTCTTGAAGCATAGTACCAAAAAACCCCTAAAGACCAGTTTGTGTTTGAAATGTGTGGGGGAGTAGGAAGTGCAGTGGGCAGCCACACTGGCAAGCAATTGCTTTGAAATGTATTAAGTACCCTGTTCCTTGGAAGCCTGGCCCCAGGAATGATAGATATGAATGCTCTGGAATTCAAGATATTTTCCTCTTTGTCTCCTCACATAGCTGAAACGAGCCTGGAGTTGTTTCTTGTTCCTCTATCCACTGGATGACATTATTGCTGTCTGTACCACCCATGAAATCAATCAGCAGGAGTTCTGGGAGTCTAGGTAAGAGCCTAATGCACATTTAGGGAGCTGAAAGAGACCGAAACCAGGAAACATGGGAACTAAACAAGGAAAATGACATTTCCATGGTATGTGTGAAAAGAAGCAGATTCTGTGTTGAGAAATCTGGGAAATATTAGGTATCTGGGATACGGTTACCATATGACACACAAAAATCCAGGATGTTGCCTGATGACATGCAAAAAATGTGGAGATACACACAGTGACACTGTAGGGAATGAAGAATGTTTATTTGGCTGAAAATGTTCCAGATAGGGCGTGGTTTATTAATGTCATGTTTCCAGCTTTATTTCTGGTTTTTCAAGCTATTTTTTCCACCAGGAGCTTGGTGCGTATAAGTGCACTGTACAGCATATCGAGTTGGCTGCAAAGATGTGTTGCACTTAAAAGGGACCTGAACTGACCTGAATGATCTGAAGTGACTGACAGCTTTCCAGGTCATTGTATGGGTATGGTCACTGAGAGCACTGTGTGTCTGTAGAGTTATGCTTATGGCAGGAAAAGCACAAACCAGAGAAATTTAGCATCCAATCAGATTTTGGGATAAATTACTCTCATTTAGGACTTATTAATTACCAAAGCATTTGGCAACTGTGGTTGCCAAATGAAAGCAACATGGAGAATGAAAATGAACTGCCTGAAATACACAGTAAAGAGAAAACTCTATCACTAAATTTTTGTCAATACTCAATAACTTAGCATAGATTTTTACTTAGTTGTTTGAGATTAGTATATGTTCTTATTCCATTTGTTTTAAACAAGTAAAATTGCATAACCTTAGTAAAGGAAATTAATTTAATAATGCATCTAGGAACCTCTGTACAAAACATGATTCATTTAATCCATGCCTTAATAAATTAGGAGAGTCCCCAATGAAGTTTAGACCTTGTAGTAAAATCTATGCCTATTATCCCCAAGTGATGTACAATATAGAAATTGACTGTCAGAATGTAAATCTTAAAAAGCCTGAAAAATGTTTTTGTTAATATCAAGAAATTGCTTGTTAAAGCAAAGCAAAGTTTGATCTGACTAAACAGAGTAAATTCTTTGTTTCTCTTTAACTCACATATAGACACATACCAGAAACACCCTTCTTTTAGAAAATTCACTTGCTCCTCAGCTCATTCCATGAATAATCACCACTTATCTGTAATTTGTTCAACAGTGCAGTTTTGCACTGTAGCTTACATGATGCAGAATAAATAGGAGAAGTGAAGGAAGATTTTCAAAAGGGCAGAGGGCCATGTGGGCTTTGGGCTTTAAGAGTCCACCCCACAACTGTGTCTCATATCTTGTCTGCAACTTCTCTTCCTTTGTATGAACTCAGTACTCATTTGTTTTCTTTATTTAGTATCCTAGATATCACAGATACCTAGCTATGTAAGAAAACCTACTGCAACTTCTAGCTGTGGACCTCATTTATGAGATGCTGCCAGCCAGCATCCGCTCTGGAGGCAGAAACACATACCTGGGCAGCAAACACCACTGAAGTGGTCAAATGCCTCCTTCTGTGCTTGCTCACAGCTTGGCAAATAGGAGCCAGGATGCTGGTGTTATAGTACACAACTGGAAAGAAGAGGGATAAGTGGCCAGTCTCAGAACCAGAGTGTTGACCCAGTCTTCTCCCAGCATTCTGGATTGGCAGCAGCACCATTCCTGATCCATTACCACCCCTCCTTCCCCTGAAACAGCAGCATCTCTGATGAGTCTGCTTGTGTGGAGTGGGGAGGCTGTGGATCCGGGGCCGGACTGTGCTGTCAAAAGCATCACAATTTCACTGTGCTTGTTCCTCTAAGACTATAGAAATGCCAAAATTAGAACTTAGTTCCATTCAGCTCTGCTGCATGAGCAGTGTGGGAGGATCTTAATTTTGGGGATCCAGTACCCACAGGAAAGAATTCAGTACACAGGGGTGACTGTTTCTCATGTATATTGAAGTGAGGAGGTAAAAAAGAAAAAGACAAAAAAGCAAGCCAAATAAACCAAAATAGATTTATTTGTCCCTACAGAGTAAATGACAGTTCTCCTTTCAACAAGTTCTACCAGCATACAGTGGAGCAAATGATGTGTTACAGAGAGGTAGAGTAAAAGGTAAAAAGGATGGAACTGCTGCAAGAAATTTGAACTGCAGTGACCACCATTTCCACCATTCAGTGACAGGCATCAGGTAGATTCTGAGAGACCATTTCTCAAACACAAGTAGAATCTGAAATATAATACAGTTTAATAATATAACAGTTTAGTTTACAACACCATTGGAGCTGTGTTTCACTTTTTGTGATGTACTGTTATGAAATCAATGTTACCAGAAGCTTCCCCAACTGTTAATGAGCTAATAAAGTTTGGACAGACTAGAGAGACAACAGTGGGAGAAATATTTGAATAAAAATTAAAAATACTGGAAAGGAAACATCTTTCAGAAATACAGTTAAAGAACAGGAGATCAGATGGCTCAGCGCTTCCTTCTGGGAAAGACACTGAAAAGGAACAGAAAGCATTCGAAGGGCTAGTATTTATGATGAAGGGAGGAGAGTAGATCCAACTTCCTTAATATGCTGCTCTGCCCTGAAGCATTATTTCAGGTTATCCTCCAGCTGTGTGTTTTTATATGCATTTATGTGATTTCCAGAAATGTAAATACAGTTCCGTCTACAAACATTTCTTCTTCTCTCTAAAGTTGTATCTGTCTATTTCTGCTTTCTAATGTAGGATGAAATGGGACTCCAGATAAGAGTATTTAATTGTGCAACTTAGCCTAGCTCCTGTTGTAAAAAACCTCTAAGGTCTACAGCCATGTTCTTGCATAATATCTAGATTCCACTAGTTGTATCTCAGATTGAAACTTTCTTACAGAAGTCATGGCTGTGCTCCAAAAAAGTAGAAATCCAAAAGGAAGGGGAAATAGCAGGAAAACCCAGCTGAAAACCCAAAGTCTTGAAAAGCTCTATTTTAAGATAAAAGTAAATGTGAATTTTTCTTCAAATTTATTCATAAAATCCTACTTTAAACAGAGTGCTCTCTGACTCTGTACTTCTTTTAGCTTTTAGTTTAGCTAGAAGTTATCAAAAAGGCAACTGTTTCGGGTTTTTAGGTGTCCTGAACTAGAAATATTTTACTTCTAAAAATCAGCCAAAAAACACCCAGTGCAAAACAAATATTCTTCCCAAATTGAACTTGTCAGTGTATTGGAAGGTATAGTTGCTAAAAAAATTGTCGATTATTTCATGTACAATGGTCTGCTTTATCTTCCGTTTAGTAAGGAAGAATCCAACTACTGCACATGTGCTTACTGTCCCATAAATAACTTCTTCTTAGCTTTCTGATCATACCCTACCAAGTCTATATTTTGTCAGCAAAAGTCCTGATTTTAAAAATACTCCTTTAGACATCTGCTTACCCATATGCGCTACACATCACTGAATATTAGTTTGCATGCAGATTTTGTAGACAATACCACAAACCTTGAATGTGTTTTTGCCCATAATTAGGATTTTATTACCATATTAAATTGATCTCAGGTAAACTGTTTCATTTTGGTGGGTTATTTTCATTGTAATCAGGTTTCTTGCTGGGAAGTGATTTTATAGGCAATAAATTCAGGTTATAAAGAGTTTCCTTCTCTTTTTTTTTTAATAGCAAATATGTTACTTTAAAGGTCACCCTTGTCAGTGTAATAAAACAGATCTCAAGCTAGCAAATGTAATACATCCTTTGGAGCATCCATCAATGTTTACACTGGTTTAGGGAATGTTATTTTAGCTGCTTCATCAGTTTCCACTACTGATGATGTCACTGTGGTCAGTTATTACAGACTGGGTGTAACAGGAGGGGAAAGAAACGTCTGAAAATGCTTCACTTGTAATCAGGCTTTCACATCACATGGCAGTGTAAGGTTTCCTGTTTTTCAGGCATCAGAAGAAAGTTAATTTTCAAGTAATGTTACTTCCATCCTTTCTCACAGTGAACTACATCCAGCTGTCTCATACCCATTATTGGTTTGAGGAAGAGGTGCATGAGGAAAGCTGGGTGCAGAATATGTTACCATATGCTCAGTATAATCTGTGGGTTTTTTCCCAAATATTCTGTCTTCTCAAAATGGAACTTAAGCAATCAGAAAAAAAGCAAGAACAAACCAATGAAAATACAGCTATCCCTGCTTATCTAGAGGAAAAACAAAGTCTACAGGCTTAATTTGTGCATTACAGTGTCTATCCTACTTATAGCTTAACTGACATCCCATCAAAAAAGCACTTTAAATATGATTAATTTACCATATTAATCTTAGAAAGAAATGAAATTGTTTTTCTCTTTGTTGTCAGTAATATATATTAAAATGGGAAACCTCTTAGATAAGATCCAAAACAGTCCTGTTAAGTTCAACTCATCCCTGGTAAGATGTCAAGTGTCATGAAAGCCCATCAAGTCTATTAAACTGAGGAACCTAGATGTTCTGAAATATAAAATTTTATTCACTATTGAGACAGTGCTTCAAATACCTCAATCCTTTTTTCAGCAAGGTCAAAATATGTTTGCTTTGATACGCTTGCTATTTAGATTTTCCTGTTTCACTTAAATAGTTATACATCCAATAGTTATAGATCTAATAAGTGTTAATACAGGATACAGTATACTGCATAGGCTGAAAATGATTTGTGATTGTTCAGCATGAACTATTCATTCAAACTTCAAGTTTGCTGAGGGAATACATTTGGGGTTTTGTTTTTTGTTTTTTTTTTTTTTTTTAAATAATGGTTTTTAAATTTTTTTAAATTTTAAAAATAATTTTTAAATGAATGAAACTAAAGAATGATAGATGAACAGTTTTACACAATTATCCAATCCCCAGAACCAAAGTAATTCTGTGGGATTTTTCTCCTGGAGCACATGCCCACACATGATCCTATCAACACTTTGACAAGTTTAGGAATAGCTTGAAGTAAACTTGTGCCACAGACCTTGATGGAGATGAGTGAGGAAACTCTTGATGAAATCCTTCAGTTTGATCCTGTACAAAGGATTCTTGTAATTATGTCTCTGCCATGTCAATTTAAACATTAGGCCCGAGGTGAAAGTGCCTCTGTATTTCATGAAAATTCAAGTTTTGGTGCATCATGCCCTGTTCAGTTGTACTGGCTGCCTACCATAATAAAACACAGCAACGCAACATGTGTTTACACTGCAACAGTATATTTGTACCACAACCCTGGAATACATTGAAGAAAATAAACCAAAACTTTTCATTAATTTTTTTTTTAATTAAAACAACTCTTTGCAGATGAATTGTTGATTCAAGGGATGGGCTAAGGCAATATCTCCTGTACACCAGAAGCACAGTTGTCTATGAAGAGACCTGATAAATCAGGAGATGTATCTAAAATATATACAGAATTTCTTCTTATGTGCTCCTCAGTTGCTCTGGGATTTATCTTCCGTTCAGGGATGGTTACTTTCTTTGTTGCTTCAAATACTTTGTGGAGTTTTTCAATGTTTTAAACTTTTCAAGTAAAATGCTAAGTAAATAACAAATATTCATTAATTATAACCCATTGTGTGTGATTCTGTGGTTGAGTGGGTCTTTTTTTTGGGGGGGGCAGGAGTAGCAATAAGTCATGTACTAGTGATCTATGTTTTACAGTATTTGCCCAACTGCTTGTCCAGTGTTTTGAATAATGAAGTGTGCCTACTGGTTCATTACCTCTGTGATCTGACTCAGATTTCCATAGCCCTTGGCACCCTAATGTAAACGGTTAATTCTTTAAACTCTGTAGTTCAATTCATCCCTGTGTTATTTTTTGAAACAAGCAGTTTGTCATCTGTTTATACAATGTGGAAATGCATTTTAATTGCCTCACATAAATTTATGACAGAGTACTTTATCCTCTTTTTTTAGTCTTAACAGCAGTGCTCAAGCTTACACTGCAAGAATTTTTCATTAAAAACTCTCTTAGGCTACAGTATCTTGGGCTGGCTGGCTCCCCTCCAGTAAGTGGAAACAGAAAGAGAGAGGAAAAGGCTCCTTGTCAATACTTGACAAGCCCAATCGATTGATTATTTTTGTTTAATCCAGGGTAGTGTTCCTTTAATAGTGCTACACAATAGGTCGGGCTTCTTTATAACGTTCTGATAAAACTGGAAGGTTAAAATCCTTGATAATCCTGTTGTAACTCACAGTCTGTGGGAGAGCTGTGGGTTTTTTTAGACTAGGGAGATTTATTTTTCCTCTCTTCTGTCTTTTTTTGTCCTCTGTCCCATGCCTTCAATGCAGCAGCAGAAATTGAATGCAGGGAATTATTCACAGTCTCAGAAGATGTAGGACAAGGATCAGTGACCTGAGGCTAAGGAAGGAAATGTTTAGGCTAGACATTAAGAAAAGATTTTGAGCTGTACAGGGCAAATGGTTAAACTCCTGAGGGAGGCTGTGAAAGCTACATTAGTGCAGCTATCAGAGGTCAGCTAAGACACTAGTGGGTAGCAGGATGTTGGACATAATGAAAACAAAAGTTTTCTCATAACTTGGTCCTCTGTTTTCACAACTCAGTCGTGCTGCTTTTTGAATTTTATATACAGATTGACAGGCCCAGATGTCTACTTTCTTCAGGACCGACTGCCACACAATCAGTTTGCCTTCTCATGCAAAGCTGAATCCAGCTACAATATATAAAAAAGAATTGCTTCAGCATGAAGCTTCATCCCATGTTGAATCTTACATTTCACTCTAAAAACACGCATTGGCAATCACAATTCATGTGTGAGATTAATGCATGTAACTATTTTTCTTTGTGTGAAACTAGATTTGAAGATGGCAAACTGTTCTGGAGTGAAAATGAAGCTATGAGTGCTGACTCGCTTTCTCACTCAAGCCTATCTTTAGGTGCTGCAATGATAAGTGCTGCACACATAAGATATCCAGCTGGAAGCTCTAGCCTTGGCTAGTTTTTGAAGGTTGCATGAATAACCAGAAAAAAGTTTGTGCAAGAGGGCAAATCAGAGCCAGAACCTAACTTGGACTCCATCATATAAAAAACGTCATATAAAAGGTGTTAAAGTTGATCTTGGTGTGTGATGTCAACAAGACAAGAACTGTAAATTAGCCTTACGATAGCTGTTTCCATATGTTTTGTGTTTTTAATACTTTGAAGATTTTTATTTTTTTCTGTGAAGGTAAAGTTATCACAAACATAATTTTGAGAACAGCATTAAAGAAAGAAGAGAACTTTAGACTTGTCTGGTTAGGTAAGCCTTTTCTCGTATAGAAAAGATCTTTCAATGTTATCTTCATTAATTGAGTCTTGTCTGACAGTTTTTTCTGCACTTGAATTTCTTGAAAAAGAATGCATTAACTGCCATGTTTTGGTTTGTTTGGTTTGTTGGTGGTTTTTTTTTTCTTCAATATACTTTTTGCACAAGCTTTCCTTTTAAAAAGTTATTTTAAGGTTGTTTGTGTGATTTTATTGATCACTAGATTTTTATGAACTTTGCTCCAGAGTAAGTGCTGAAAACTGGTGTTATATGGTATGTGCAGTATAGATTTAACTTGCTTTCCTCATGCTTCCTTGACTTTCAAGCACACCTGCTGCAAATCCCATTTGTGGAATGGAATATATCAATAATTCAGAATCTTTGCACCACATTTTGTGGCTCATCTACCATATGGAGAAATGTTAAATGAAGAGGTTAAGGCAGAAACATTTGTATAATTTTTGTGTATTTCGTAACTAAACCAAGTCTCATACTCCAAAGTTGATGTATTAATCATCTAGTACTACGTCTGCTGTAGAAGCACTCTGAACCAAGTAAACTTCAGAGGGGGGAACAGATTTAGCAAGTGCTGAATTTTAATTGGTATGGTGTCATTTCTTGATTTTTGTAGTTCTGCCTATTTATAGAAATATATGATTGCACACCATGGAAATATTTCATGGTAAACTGCTTCAGGATTTTAGTGTGATGCCCACTGATTTTCTTTGAGATAGGGAAAAAGCAAACAAATGTGCTAGAATATTGTCAAAGTACAGTATTTAAATAAAAGGTAGCAATGAACCAGGACCAACTGTTTGGATTTTGCAGCAATTAGAAAGCTGAGTTTCAGCATCAAGACATAGGCTGACCTACAAAATTTAGTTTCCTCTCTAGGCATCCCCCCGTCTCATCTAGACACCCCCCCCCTAACTTTTAGGGAACAATGTAAGGACATAAAATGTGTCAAGTGGTTTAATTCAAAGGGTAAGTACAATTAGCTGAATTAGTTGAATATTACTGAATTATATGGACAAGATGAGGGGTGCTAAAACAGTACAGCTTGAGTATGTTCTTGGAAACTAAAGAGAGTTATGAAGTGAAAGGAAAGACAGACGAAAGCTGACATCATGGGAAGGGTTCATAAAGAATTTTCCTGTCTAATTAAACCTGTATAGTCATATGGAATTACTTGTATATTCTTTGTTGATCTTACTGGGTTTTTTAAACCTATTTTGAACAGACAAAAAAACCCAACCCAAAACCTGATATCTTTCATTATTTGCTGAACCCAGCCAATACAAAGAAATGAAGTAGCAAAAAAAAGGACAAAATATATACACACATATATGTCCAAAATTCTTCCTCACACAACCTAAAATTCCCCAATTGTAAGATAACACCGGACTCTGGAATAATGTTTTCGTGTTCTGACTAGATAAACTGCTTTATCAGTGCCCATAAATGCTTCGAATTACTGCTTTCACCCTTACACTCCTGTTAGCTGACATTGTCCTCTGTGCTTCACCATTCATCCTCAGTTTTGGACTATTATATAGAGCTTTACCCTTTTCCTAGGGAGATCAGAGGGTTTGAAATATGTAAAATGATTTACCCAAACATTTCTCTCCTTTACTGACTGACCTCCACATCACTCAGGTAAAGATACATAACTGATAACACTCTGTAGTGTTCCTCAGACTAATGAATAAAGAGCTTGTGGCAATGAGGCACATTAACTTAACTGTACAGTTCAATCATTGATTTTCAAAAATATGCAATATGCTTGTCATTATAGACTTCATTTTATTCCTAATTCTGAGAATAGTTGATTTTTAAAAACTTATCTTTTGGAAGGATATGAAGCTTCATCATCCAAATAACAGTTTTATTGAAATATTTGCGTGTTAAATACAAGATTGCAAGAATAAAATAGGAAGAAAAAATTCTATGGAGGACACAGTCACATTTGTTGAAAGAGTAAGTCTTGACTTGATTATGAAACACATCTTTGATAAAGTTTCGTTTTTAATTGTTAGGTGGTCCAAGATAGAAGTTATTTATGAATCATTGACACATTATTTGGGACAAATATGTCCAAATGCACAGTGTATACAAATGATTTACTGACTAGAGGTGGGGGGGCAGTCCTTCATTGCCGACTATTTTTTTTCCACCTAATAAAAAATAACCATTGGGGAAAAAATAATTAGTTCCCATTGAGACTAATTTACATACACAAATTTTGAATATAGTAAAAATGAAAGTTTCATCCAGTATGAAGAAAAATTATTCATTACTTCTTGCAAATGGTTTTATGTTTTTGGAAGTTTTGTTGGCAGAGCTTTTTATTAGCCTGTTTCCCGCTTTGGAGCACCGGACATTTGACTGTAGGATGTTACAGGATTTCAGGATAATTGGGGCACTGAAATAGTTAATACTCATCAAATGGAAGAGAAGGACGAAGGCAAGTCGTTCAAGTAATAAACATCTGTTAACCTGCTGGGACACATTAAGAGAAAGTCCTACTATATATGAGAAGATTTCTGACTATTCTTTTGGATTTTTTTTCCCCCCGCTTCTGAGAAAAGCAGACATGAGAGAGAAATGGACTTTGTAGACTGTGTTCTTATGTGATTTTAGGTCAAATTAAAATATTACTATGTCAGTCCTGGATATTTAAATATTTTCATTACTCACAGTACACTAAGAAATACTTCCTCCAAATGCATCTCTACCCTTCACTGGAGAAACCTCTTCTGGGGATGGATCTTAATTATAAAGTGGAAGGAATTAATGAACAGAGGGTGAAAATCAAGAATAAAAAACAATGACTCAAGGCTTTCCTCAGATACTATTTTGGTATGAGTTTTGGAAGTGGGACTCAGGATTTTCTTGGTCTCTTCCCCTTATAATTTATGGTTGCTGAAAAAAATTTAAAATTTAGAAAACAGATGCATATTTTTGGTCTTATGATCTAATGCAGGAAGTGTATGTCTAGTCACGGTTTTTATTCCTGTTTGTATTTTGTTTGAATTTTTAATACAGTCAATATATTTATGAACTAACAATCATAAAGATTGAAGCAAACAAATACATTGGGATTTGTCTCTCCAAAATCTCTTTTCCATAATTCATGCGAGTTATGGGAGACAGGCTACAGTAAACATTATATTATCTTAAAAGAAATGGATTTCTGAGTAGGAATCACTCAAAGTCTTCCTTTTAACGACTGTACAGTGACTTTCTCTTTCATAAAGGAAATTTTGACCTGGTCACCTCTAGATCTTGAGTTTCTTTGCTAGCTCTTTACCTCATGAAAGAGTCCAAATGAAGTATCATGCTACCAATTTAACACAGCAAATCAAAAACTGAAGTAAGGGTAGCTGCTCTGGTAAGTCAACATATACTGAATCCTAAAGTTGGTTCTGAACATTGACCATGCTTTCAGTCATACAGGATGCTGAATGGTAGGTTATTCTGACTTTCAGTTAGCTCGTTTATTTGAACAAAGATCTGGTGATTTGAACTAAATCCAGAGCTGTCCCAACCAATTTCTGCATTGCATTATGGACAATTCACCTGTTCACAGAGTTGATGAACAATTCGGGTTGGAAGGGACCCCAGTAGGTCTTTGGCTCACCTTCCTGCTCAAAGCAAGGTCGGCTATGAGGTCAGACCAGGTTGCTCAGGGCTTTGTCCAGTCAGGTCTTGAAAATCTCCAAAGACTGAGACTGCACCACCTCTCCGAGCAACCTACTCTACTGCCTGGTACTTCTCATAGTGAAAATATTCTGAATAGCTCCTCAGTGTGTAAGCTTGAAATTCTGTGTAGGATAGGGCAAGCCACAGCTAAATAAGATGAGATTTGATTTTTTATGAGAGCATATTATTTAACATTTATTGTCACAAAAGCTCATAAAAGACAGATTTTCCTTATAGTTCATTTGTTCAGTCCAGGACTCTGCCTTGAAAAATCCAAGTGATGAAAGGTTCCATGTCCAGCATTTGTGAATACTTTTAACTCCATGAGAACTTTAACTTATATGATTACCCCAGAGGAAACAGTACTGCAATTCTATATATTTTTTGAGTGGGCAGGCGGTAGCAGCAGATGGAAGGTACATTTATTGCCTTGTATATCCTCACCAGTGTGTGATCAAAACACCTGGGTTTGGAAAACAGTCAGTTTAAACACAATGCTTTGGAACAGATTCAAAATGCTTTGCACCATGCATCCATCACTTTCAAATTATAGACCAGAAGAGCTTGTGAAGGTTCAAAGTTACTCAGGTAAACTTCTGAAAGTTTAAAACAGCTGGTCAACAGATCTTGAACCAAGAATATGATTCAAAATTTCACAACATGAAATTGCTACAATTTAATGAGTATTCATCTTTTCTTTTTATTGGTTAAAACTGATGTTTGAAAAGCATGACAAAAAGTGCAAATAGGCACCAAGACATCTGCGTATTTAGAAACCTCAGTAAAAAGGAGTGAATAGTAGCAAAAGAAGTGATTTCACAATAAGCTTATTATTCAAATGAAAAACTAGGGGTTTATGGAGATATAAGTAGGACCTTTTCTTTTATTATTATTCAGGTATTTATTTTAGTAAACTTACTGTAAAATATCTGGCCACCCATTGGCAGATACTATGGATTCCATTTACCTTTGATTAAAAAACCAGTGACTTGCCATTAAACAGAATTAACACCTTTGTAAAAAGCAGTCTGGGAAAATAGGTTAGGAAGAGCTCTGATGATAATATATTTCAGTGCTTTTATAATGGGAGAGGCTTTGATATTGATAACTTTGCTGGACAGTAGCTGAGCAGAAGAATCTTTTGTCTTTATGGTTTGTATGTTGGAGAGCTGTTAAGGAATCAACTGCACAGAATTTGCAGTGCAATAGTTTCTTTCTGTGTGGTCATTCATGGTCCAAACTGAAACAGTCATTTCTCTGCAGTGTGGCACTAAAAGACTACAACTATGCATGTTTGGAGTAACAGTGATGGGTAGGTGTTGTGGTTTAAGCCCAGCCAACAACTAAGCACCACACAGCCACTTGTTCAATCCCCCCTGGTGGGATGGGGGAGAGAATCAGAAGAGTAAAAGTGAGGCAACGCATGGGTTGAGATAAAGACAGTTTAACAGGGAAAGCAAAAGCTGTGCTATTTATTTTCAGTCTCCCTTGATAACTCTTAGCAGTGTTTAATACTTATTAAAGAAATTTTTCTTATTATGCTAAACAGGAAGTCAACAGATGATGCCATATAAACCAGGGCGAAGGGCAATAGTAACCTTGCATCGAACACGGGCACTCATTGGGAATGATCAGTCATTCTTTTTTAATCTTCTTCCACAGGAAAAATAAATTCACCTCTACAGCTGTGTCCCCTCCTAGCTTCTTGTGCAACCATTGGTGTGTCCTCTTCAGCCTTTATTCTCTCCATTATGCGTTGCCTGTATTCTCTACCCTTTCACATCTACATATTTAGTTTGTTATTAGTGCAACCCTTCAACATTGTGTTCTATATCAACTATTTTCAAACCTCTTAAACCCACTGCAGGGGACAGTGATCAAATTAAATGATAGAATATATGGAAAGACAGTTATGATTTCTTTTTTTTACTTTCTGATCCCATGTCTTGTGTCTGTGTCCTCTGCCACTCAGCTGACTGTCTGACTAGTTTCTTTTGAGCCATCTGACTTCTTTCATAGCTAAATGTAGCATCAATTGTTCTACATCACTTAATACCTGTTACAGTGCAGGACACCTCCATTAAAAATACATCAGTTATAAGGAAAACAGACGGAATTGATTTGCTTACAAAGTAATGGGTTTTCCTTGGGCCATATAGTATCATTTTGATGTTAATTTATCCTTGGTTTTCTTTCTTTATCTCTAAAGGGAATATTATATCCTTTAAAGTATTTTTTGAAAGCAGTTAAGGTATAGCTACACAGGTATGACAGGTATTCAAAGCTAGAGAAGCCATTCAAAGTGGTCTAATATTGCAATAATTGATCATGGTTATGCAGGTGTACCGTGAAATGTTATTTTATATATGTATTCTTCTTTTCTATTTTTGCTTACTCTAGCAGTTTTTCAGTTTCTTCAGCTTCATCGGCCTCTGAAATCTGATGGGTCTTTGCAATTGCATGAACATAATTATGTTTGTGAAAATCTCAATCCAGCATATCAATCCAGATAGCCCTAAACTTCTCAAAATAAATGATTCTCTCTGCTCTGAAATTTTGATGAAAGATAATAATTCAGAGGTATCAATATGATACATCGTCAGAGGATATATGAACAGGGTAAGAAATTATTTAGCCTTTTATCCAAATAGAAGTTTACCAAGTATGGAATTTGTTTTGTCTTTCAGATCCTTCTCTATTCTAGCTCACCAGAACAGAACATAACATGAATTTTATGCAATGAAATTTTACATGTTTTTATTCCTCAGTGAGGGCAGTTATGAGGAACTATAGTCAACCATGTAGTTTTCTCATCTTAATGGGGCTGTTTGGTTTTGCACATACCCTATTGCAGATTTGCTTCTAAAAACTTTACAACATACTGTGGGATAATTCAGTACAGTGAAATAACTCAGCAAAGGTCTTGATCTGAACCCTAGAAAGCTGTCTATGAATGAAGAGGCACAGTGGAACACAAATGGAAACTTTATTATTGAGCATTTAATCTGATATTAACCCTCCAATGTTACTTCTCTCTACTTCTGTTCACGAAAACAGGGTACATACGTCGATGAAATTAGACCATTTTCCTCTGGTGAAGACCTCCAGGAAAGCAGACAGAAAGGGGTTAAGTGTGAGTGCAGGCTTTTCGGGAGTAATGTGCTGCTTCTATCATGCTTCGTTATGACAGAATTATTGTTCATAAAGTTTGTCCTATCCCATCAGCTTTAAAACACCTATTTCCAGAATTTCATGTCAATGAAACTCCTCACAATTATGTACTTTGTAAAACACCCATAAGAAGAAATTTTAATTGAAACCTTTCTGTCTTCCTACACTTCCCTGTCAAAAGGTTAATCTCTACAGAATATATAAAGAAAAAAGGACCTTTTTCTCCCATGCACACAATAAAATCTTGATATTTTAATTACAATATGTCTCATGGTCCCATTTTCTAACTAAATGTAAAACAGGGTCTGACTAGTGCTGGACAAACAGGTAAAGATTCAGAGGCTGTGATTAAAGAGATACTGGGACATTTTAAAACTCCTGAAGTCAAAACTGGTTTGAAAATCTTAGAGGATGTCCCTTTTCATGAGCTTTCACATGTATTTAATTCCTAACAAGTTTGATTTTTTAATACATTGCATAAGCAAGCTCCATAATGCTGATCTACACAAGGAAGGAAAGTACAGCTTTAATAAGCTCCCTATTCTTTGGGACATAGTGACATATTATTCATTTGTCTCTTGGTGGATGAGAGTTGTAGAAACAGCTAGTCGAAAATGGGAATCTAGAAAAATATTGCAGAAAGTATCTGTAACAGACTGATTCAGAAAATGTGTAAAAAAAATAATGTTGACATTGAATGATTTGATTAAAGGTAGAATTCAGAGTAATTAAAAATTATTTCATTGAGAAATGCATTAGATTTGCAGTTCAAGACAATAGAAAAAATGAACTAAGTTCAAAGCCAGTAAGAATGCATCTATCCAAAGATTTATGTCTTGAAACTCAAATCATCTGGCAGACTTGGCTGTTAGTACACTTGGCCTTTAATATTCTCCACCAGTAAAATTTTCGGTATGTCTACCAACAAAACTTTCTTCACTTATGGGCTTAATTAAATTATTGTGCTGGGATTTTTTTGAGAGAAGATGCATTGGACAGGAAACAGAAATGCAAAGGGGGCTATGACAGAATCTTAGTCAGCACCAAAAAAGGACTATGGAAATCTTCTTAGCTTATTGATCCCTGTTGTGGATTAGCCCCAGTCAGCAACCAAGCACCACGCAGCTGCTCGCTCACTCCCCCCTGGTGGGACAGGGGAGAGAATCGGAAAAGTAAAAGTGAGGCAACCCATGGGTTGAGATAAAGACAGTTTAACAGGTAAAGCAGAAACTGCATGCAGAAGCAAAGCAAAACAAAGAATTCATTCACTCCTTCCCACGGGCAGGCAGGTGTTCAGCCATCTCCAGGAAAGCAGGGCTCCATCACGTGTAACGGTTACTTGGGAAGACAAACACCATCACTCCAAATGTTCCCCCCTTCCTCCTTCTTCCCCAGCTTTATATACTGAGCATGACGTCATAAGGTATGGAATATCCCATAGGTCAGTTGGCGTCAGCTGTCCCGGCTGTGTCCCCTCCCGGCTTCTTGTGCCCCCGGCAGAGCATGGGGAGCTGAAAAGTCCTTGACCAGTGTAAGCGCTACTTAGCAACAACTAAAACATCTCCATATTATCACCGCTGTTTCCAGCCAAATCCAAAACACAGCCCCCATACTAGCTACTACGAAGAAATTTAACTCTATCCCAGCTGAAACTAGGACAATCCCATGTGTGGAACAGTAATTTTAATAGCTCTACTTCCCATTACTGTTTTACAATGCAAACACTAAGCATATTTTTAAGAGTTACATTAGGGCAGTTTTGAATAGAAAACCTTAGAACAAACTGTAATGATGATCTGAATACCTAACCCTGTAAGTATACACATATATTTGCATACAGGGAGTTAGAATATCTTTACTTCTGAAATAAGATCAACTAACACCAGAAAAATGCACTTTAGCTCTGTAGGTCTTAGGGAAATTGTTATTTACTTAGCTTTGCTTGGCTCGCTGTTCATGAACAGATCAAATGGCATTTTTTGAACGTTCACTCTTCAAAAAGTATTGATTGACTACCTTTAGAATGTAAATCTTCTCATATAGCTTGTTCATGAGCTTATCATTCTGTATATTTAGTCTCTAAAGTTCAACGTGGACCTGATTTAGCAATGCATTTAGGAATGAATTAACATTCCATTCAAACTGATGGAATTTAGAACTATGTGTAAACTTTTGCTACATTCATACTGTGTGTTAATTACTTTTTATTGTGCAAAAATATATGTAGCATGTTTTTGGAGGTGTAAAGGCTCAGAAACTGGCCACCCCCAAATACTTATAATCAAGTACTTAGCAGTTAGTAATTTAGACGTTCCTTCTTGTGAACCTAGTAGTACTTATTTTTTTCTCAATTTTTTTCTCATTAGTGTTTTCTCCTGCCATCAATATATGTGTTTAAATAGTCAAATAGAAAATGGCCATAAAATAGAAACAGAACTGAATGTGTATACAAAATTTCCAGAAAATTTAGCTAGAAAATTCTGTGAACTACTTTTCCACCTCTAGCTCTAAACAGGGAGTCTGTGTAATTTTGCTTGTTCTTCTACTAGTTGGTTTTTTTCCCCTAACAGCTAAATCACCTACCTTACTTGCTTAATGTTCAGTAAAATATTTGCCTTGCAAAGACAAAATTCACTAGTTTAAGTAGAAGTAAAAATCAGATATTTAAGATATCTGTTTACAAACTTATTTTCATTTTCTGTGAGACACATATACATAATCTGTTTTCCTCCTCCAATCTTGTAATCCAGTAATTAGTAGTTGATAATTTAGAAATTCCTTTCTGTAGACCTTCTAGTTTTGATTTAAACTTATAAATATAGATGAGTACCTGTGTGTGTGTGTATATATATATATGAAAGATAATGTGTAACAGAAGAGAGGAAGGAGTAGAGAAAATATTAGCTTTGCCTGAACTGCGGTGCACTTCAGGGCTGAAATCAGATGCTTAAGAATTTTGGAACACAGAATTTCAGAGTTTAATGTATATTAGCACTTAAATCAACTCAGAAGAGCTCAACTAACTGCCTCACATAGGCTGGCAACTCATGGACTCAGTCTTTCAAGAAACAACAGTGGTTTTGAGCTTTCCTTACCTCAAGGAAACCCATACTGATCAAGGTCTGTGATTTTCTGAAGTGTGTTGTTTAAATAAAACTCTACTCTGTTGATTGAGTTATTCAGACAGATCTGGCTGAAGTTCAAGAAACCAAGAATGTTGAAGCTTGTTTCCCCTACCTGTAGAGAACTGTATCGCTCTAGATGAGATGTTGTCCTAACAATTTTGAGAAACTGGCTGTGGTCCAAATTAAACACCCCTTGAAGACCCTCTGTTTGGCATCTGCAGTATCCTATACAAAAATCCAAAAGCAAGACAGAAAAAAATGGAAGAAGTAATGATGCTTTAGAAGTCAGACAAAACTTGATAAAACCCATGACCTGCTTGTTTTTCTGTATGGAATATTAGGCAGAAAGTCCAACCGTGGAGAAATCTGAAGCATTGCTCCCAAAGGTGTCTGGACCTGGCTGGTTTCCCGGGTCTACATTGGAAATAACTGCACAGTGGAAGCCTGTTTGAGATTTTTCTTTCTGGCATTTATATGATTATATATTTTAGATCTCTGTTAACACAGACACTAATTAACTGGGAATGAAATAATCCCATTTCACACTTTGAATATATGGTTGGTGCCAGAGATTGTAAGCTTAGTTGCAGGATTTTATGGAGGGGTCTGTCATTCAAACATTTATTTCTGGTGGTGCTGGTGGGGTTTGGTAGAAAGTATGTGAGAAGTTTAATCCTATTTATTTAGTAATAAAACAGATTGTATTAATTTCTTACCAGTCCTGCTTGCTTTCTCTAAACATTTTAATTGTCCAGACCCCATCCTATCAGCAAGGACTGTTCTTTGGAGAAAAGATACTATGAGGTAAAAGCAAAAATAGAGGAAGCAGCATTGTGAGGAAGATAAAGGAATGATAAAAGAATGCAGAACATAATAAGTGAGATGTTTTCTTAGTTTTGGCTTCATTTTATCCTCTAGGAACAGAACCCTTGTTTGCTGCAGGAATAGTCCTGTGTCTCTGTACAGCACTACAGAGGCATTCAGCACATTCAATGCACAATTCTGAGTTTCTAGGAATAACTGTTCAGGAAGATATAGAAGATGTTGTAGTTCTCTGTGAAAAACATATAAACCTTCACTCCAGGTAGTAACTCTGGATATAATAACTCATTATCATTAGAAGATACTTCCTTACTGTGAAAAGGACCTGTAAGGAAAACAAAATACAGTTTGTTAAACACAACAACAAACTGTCTTAATGCTTGTAAATCTTTGTAGACTTTGCATATAATGTCTGTATACTGTTTGTATGTTTTGTGGTTCTGTGTTGGTGAATTTGTGAGTTTCCAGGCATTTGTGAGTTTCCAGATACACATGTCTGGCTTTTGAGGCTGTAAACCTATCTGGTAATATTCCCAGTGGCAAGCACATTAATTACATATTTAATTCTCCTTTGTTTCTAGATATCTAAGTATTATGCTTTGCAAATAATGTTTTGTGGAATGAACCTGCTACTTGAAATCTGTGTTTTCCCATCACCTCAGTAAGCCGCTTCTTAGCTGATAAACCACACAGCTGTGTTTTAGACACTAGGTCTTTATCAACACCTTGTTAAGTGATGACCTTGGTCAAGTACTCTTATATCAGCACAGCATCAAGAGAAGTCTAGTTGATTCACCAAAGTGAAATGCAACAATGAGAAAACATCTTTTTGCTAGATTAGTAGTTCCTCTGGAAGAAGTTTGCTTTCTTATGTGAAATGGCTTAATGGTGTCTCTTCCTAAAACAGTAAAATGCTACCATAGCACAAGACATGCGATGACCATTTCTGGATTCTCATTTGATGGAACTTGGAAAAGAGCAACACTGGTTCGTAAGATCTGAGCATCTAGGTTTTTGTTATATAAACACTAATTTATATATAGACAACACCTACAGAGTTGGAAGAAGGGTATTGTCTTTTTTCCCCTGTTTTTCCTGTACAGCTGACCAAAACTCCAGAAAATGCTGTGCAGTTGTTTATCCTTTACAGCTTAGTTAGGAATTTGGGCCATTGAAATTCTTTTTAACATTGCACAGAATAAGCTTCTGTTGAACTTTGGTGGGAAAACAAAGAAACTTCTATGCATAAGTGCAGAGAATGCCTGAAAGGAATTTGAGAAGGAACATCTGAACATCAAAGTCATGGATGGAGAGTAACTTACTATTCCGGTTTTGAACTGATGGGGTTTGAAATCAGAGGATTAAAACATAATTTTTGGGTCATCTTGGATTAACCATTGTTAGAAATTACTATTTTTGGGGAGTCACTAACCCCCTGGTACAAGTAAAATAATTTTTAGAGACCAATTTATCTGGATGGAGAGACAAAGGAGCAAACAAAGCATAGATTTCAAAACAGGCATATTCAAAGCATACTGTTATGTACAGACATAATGAACAGACATAAACTTGCTGTAGTAGCACCACTGAGAATGAAATACTGCTATGAAATTTAAGTATACTCACCTTTGTAAAACATTCTGCATTCCTGAAATTTTAGGAGCCATAGGTGGAAGGAATGCAGTATATTATGTACAGTGTTGTATATCTTCGCTGAGGTAGAAAATCCACAGCTGTTTCTGGGTGTTGCATCTTCCAGTCCTTCAGTTCATCCCAACAACAGCAGGGATAAAGTTCACACTTACTATTTCTTAGCTAAAAATCTGCTTAGGTAGCTAAAACCAGCTAAATCCGCTGTGGAACAAACAAGGTTTGTAACATACATGTTTTATCCAGAATGAAGGGGTATTAGAAGTTCACATTAGCATTGCTTTACAATGTTATAAATAAAGCTAGCAATAAATGGCAGCGTGGCAACAAACTATTTTATGAAGTGAAGGTTTATTGATAAGCATTCATGAGGTCTACACAAAAAGTTACTCTGAAATGAACACCTGTCAATGTTTTGTATGAAAATACAGTCTCGTATAATTGATATAATATACCATGAAATTCAGAAAGGATTTTGCAAGATGTTTCAAAAATCTTGTTTATCTGGACTTTGTAACAGATAAGCAAAGTAAACCACAAAGGAACAATAAATCCTCACTGATTCTTTTTCCAGAGGGCTCACAAATTCCTAAATTTCTAGCTATATGATTACCATAGAAGGTCATAAGCCACAGTGCAAGTGCATATACTGATCTGAAACCTGGAAATCTCCATTTACAACGAACATAAGTCTTCTTTAAGCACCTTTACAGAATTATGAAAACAGTGGCATGAATAGTTAATATATTTGTCTGTGAACCACAGCAAGGAAAACAAACTGAAGCCTTTGTTTTTCAGTCAAAACAAGGAAAAAACAAAATGTGCTGATTATCACACCATTTTCAGCTTTATAGTCCACCAGCTAATAAAGAATGTTCATTCTTCTTGCCAGAAACCCTTTATTTCATGTGTTTGCTTTTTTAAACTTAAATAATATTTTGGCAAATTTCTAAATTCCTAAAAAATAGTCTCAAATCCTTTAAATATTGAAAACATGATTAGTCTAATTCTAATTAAACTTCCAGAACTGCATGTTTTGTATATATTCATCCACAGACGTCATCCACAACCAGCGATAGAATAGTGATCCTTGAACCTGTCTTTAGTAGAAGACTGAGACTTCTTTGCCCTAAGTTTTGGGTTAGGATAATTCTTGGGAGAAAGGACATGACATGTTGCTTTAGAAAAAAAAAAATTGGAATATATTTCAAGTTGCTTATGGCTTGTAATGTCAAAATGAGTCCAAAGGGAGATGGATCAGTGGGCAGAGTGCAGGGAATATGGTCACAAGTGCAGAGTAAATATAATTTATCATTTGGCTCCAGTTTATCACCGTCCTGCCTGTCTATGTTTCTCTGGTCCTGATTGTGCACAACCATAGTTCAAAGAATGTTTTTTCTTTGATGTAAACAGAAGTAGAAGCATATTTAATCTACCTGCTGCAGTACCAGAGTCTGTGTAAACAGCATAAAACCTAGTTTGATATTTGCTCCTTCCCTTTACCCAGTTCGGATCTTCTCTTGACAATACATAATGGTATTTTTAATCCACCAAGCGGCTGAGGGGTTTGATTTGTTTTCAGGGTGGTTTTTGTTTTGTTTTGCTCATATTTCTGTATATATTTATACATTTTCAAAATCTTGATAATTCCTGACTGCCATTCTAAAATGATCAAAGGAAAGGATCCAGATGACATATCGTTAGAAAATTAGTTTAAAGATAATGTTATCATCAGTGAGTACAAGCAACAGACTTTCAAAACTGTAGTTATGACTGAAAATTATATATGCACAAATTAACATCAGTCAGCTCAAGTGTATGCTACATGAAGTTTTACAATGGTAGTAACTATCTGTGATGAAAAGAAGGGAACAAACATAGTCATACACAATGTTAAATTGGAAATTCATCAATACAGAAACTGATTTTAAGCTCTTCAGGAAAACCCAAAGAACCGGCACATTTAAAGAGCTCTTAATATCGCAACTTTTAAAACATGAAGGCAAAAATGCATAGTCCATCAGTTTGTTGCAATCTGAGCTATATCAGTCCATACAGTTAAGGTCCAAAGAATTTGGATGAATGTGAGGTAAAAAGGGAAAAAGTATACTAGCAAACGAGTAGAAGGAAAATGTGGAGAAAAGAGGGAAACCAAATAAGTGTTCTTACATTGTAAGGAAGTGTGATTTGAAATCTTCCTTATTGATAGTAGCAAAAGAACTACTCTTCATCAGCAAGTAGAGTTCCATTTTGCTTGACATTTTTCCCACTTTCAGCAGGTGGTGGGAGGAAAGACTTGATTTAGCTATGATAAACATTCTCCCATAGGAAGTGTTAAAAGTATTAATAAATAGTTATTAAATTTTACTTTCAGAAAAATGTAGAAGAAAATTGTCTTGAGGTACATGATGAAAATTCCATTTTGCCTATAAACAGGAAAAAAAATGTTCCTTTTTCAGCTTTGTGTGAGAAAGTGTGTGTGTGTGCGCGCGCTACTTTTTAGTAATCAGATGGCAAAGCCGCACTGCAGAATTACTGTACAGAAAAGCCACTTTATTCACAAACAGAAGTTTGACTCAGGTGTGTGTTTCTTAGCAGGATTTTCTTTAATGATGGTTAAATTATTCTAAGATTAAATCAACCAGATTAGAAGTTCCTAGTAAATAGCTTCCAAAAAGGTAGACATTGATGCTTCATTGTATTATAGTTGAGTGCTTGAGGTGTGCAGAAAATGTAGATAACACAAAGGGAAGGCAGACTGACACCATAAACAAGAGCTACAATTAACAGTTGAGAAGGGCTATGCTCTAGTCTCCATTTTTTCTTTTTGTGGGTTATTGGTTACTCCAAATGTCAGTTTATTCATCTGAACAGCGGAGATAATGAAGTTGATAAAAATTAAGCTTTAGAAAAGCTTCAGGTTATAAGCACTTGACATAATCATGTCATATGCCAAATCAATGATCATTATAACTCATCTAAAGAGGGATGATCGTGTAACTTGCTTATAATTTTATTTGTCTTGTCTGTGGTAGTTCCTGTGAAACAAAGTTATTTTAAATTGAAGCTTCTCATCCCTGGCCCTTTGTCTGATGCTCTGAGTTGGGTGGAGAAAACATTATATTCCAATTCTTCATCTAATCATATTGTATGCCTTAATATAAGATTGACTTTTCTTAAATCACTCTATGTGAATGTAATTAATGGTCATAACATTAACTTGATTGCTCTGCTTCTAATCTAGTCACAGAATCTGGTTGTTGCATGAAATGCTGAGATTTCTAACCTTTTTATTCCTGAGTTTTTTGTTGTTTTTTTTTTTTCTTTTTTTCTGGCCTCTCATTGAACCCTTAAAAACTTTAAGAGGGAGGGGAGCAGAAAAGATAAAGATGCAAAGCAACTGGGTCCAGAAGAGCCCGTTGCAAAAATAATAAAATACCTTGGTGGTATAAAGTTTATGTGCTGAAGACTCCTCTTAGGACACCTTTGTCTGAGGCCCTTGAGTCTCATTCTGTATCATTTAGTTGAAATCAGAATTAGCAACAGGGAAGCTTGCATATTATCAACATGATCAGGACAAAGCCTGTGGTGCTGTGGGCAGACTTACAATAGAAGCGATTGTGGTATGGTGTGAGAAGATAATGCAGAAAGGATACAAAGGCCCATAGGGACTAAGAAAAATTATTTAGGTTTAAAATAATTGTAACATACATTTGCTGAATTGCAAACCTGGATAGATTTTGCTCCTTAAAAGGAATGGTTCTGGTTTGCTTTTGATGTTAGCATGAGGTTTTTCTAACAAAACTGTGGATAAGCAGCAGCAGCACTACAACCCCCCAAAACTGAGAACCAATAGTTCTACTGTACAGCAGGAAATTATTTTCTGAAATCTAGTTTATGCAAGCTTTTTACTCAGCATAATTTTTAAATAGTTTCTCCGTATAGTGCTTCTTTTCAAGTATGTAAAGGAGGTGCCAAAGCTTCATGGAAAACTTTAATACTTCTGTTGTTCACACACATATATTTTTTCAGCTAACTGTACCACTGGTGAAAGCTGCCAGATTAGCACCCTAGTACAACAAAAGTCTCTATTTATTCACCTAAAAGGTAAAAAATTATCAGTAGTGCAGCATGTTCCTTTCCACACACAGAGAGGCTGAAGGGCAAGGCTGTTGTCCTGGAAAGCCTTATCCATAGAAAAGAAAAAGAGAAGGAAAGTCTGTCTCTAAAGGGTAAGCAACACTTGGTTTTAAAGACACCTGAGATCCTGAAATAAACTACACAGCTGAGAGATGTGACAGAGATTTTTCTAAAATGGGTTACTGTGTAAGTATTTTAAAGCAGATGGAGTGACTTCTTTAGCAGCTGTAACTTATTTGTATGGTCTTCTCAACAGTAATAAACTTACAAAATATTTAATTATTTCTCAAGCCCAGGCTCAAAAGTCATAAGGAGTTCTTTGAAACAAATCCCTTGTTCACTGTTGGAAATACCCTGCTTAAAATGTCTCAATGCATTTCAGAGTGCAGGTCAGTGTGAATAAAGGTGGAGAAACAAGGAAGCAAGAAATTAAGCATAAAAGAGAACATTAGTTTCATGTTGGTAAAGAAAAGAGAGCACAGGCAGAATATGAAGTAAGGACAAGCATCAGAAGTGATGTAGATCCTGGATTTTCCTGTAAGTATGGTAACAGACATGCTATATTTGGAGGACAATATGAGGACAGTACATGACAGGGAGAGACAGGAACTACTGGGTCTGACAGGCAGAGTGGGTAAAGAAGAAAGAAATGAAACCTTGCAGCAGTATGTTTGACTCTCCACTCTGAGGAAGCCATTCTTTGCATCACAAGGGAAGCTTATGAAGGCTGAGAGAGGTAATACAGTATTACTCTCACTCAGAAAGCTTGTAGATGTCAGGCTGTCTTCTCTGTTTGCCATTCTTTAGTCTTAACAGACAGAGGGGATTTTGTAAAGTGGAAAATTAACTGGAGAAGGGACAAGGTGGCCTGCAAAACCTAATTCACCACCAGTGCGTTTGCTGTATCTTTATCATAGTATATTTTAACACCTTCATCAATGACCTGGAGGAGGTGGAGGAGTATGCTCTCATCAAGTTTGCAGATGACACCAAACTAGGCGAGGTGGTAGGGGAAGAAGCAGAGGAAAGGGTCAAGACCACTGTATACACTCAAGGGCAGGGCTTCCATCCAGAGTGGAACTAACAGAAACATTGTGTAATTCTGCAAGGGAAAATGCAAAGTCCTGCACATGGGAAAGAATAACTGTATCCTTGCTGGGATAAATCCTTGTCTTACAGCCTGCGAGTGGCATGGCTGGTGACCATCTCTGCTGAAAATGCTGTAGGGATCATGGTGGGCAGCAAGAGGCTGCAGTAGGCCCTGATAGCAAAAGACATGAGGAACACAGTCAGTAGATTGAAGGAAGTGATTATCCTGCTGTACTCAGCATTCATTAGACCACTGAGTCCAGTTTTGGCTCCCCTAGTACAAGAAAAAAGCTGATATATTGAGGAAAGTTCATTGGAGGTCACCAAGATTGTAGGGTTGGAGTACTTGCCTTGTGTGGGGAGGCTGAGGTCCTCCAGGTTTGTTCAGCCTAGAGAAGAAATGGTTTTGGGGCAGGATCTAAGACCTATATGGAAGTTATTGAGAAGAAAGAACCAGGCTTTTCACCAGGCAGTGTATGGCTAGAGGCTGAGAAACAGCAGGAATAAAGGGAAATGAGAAGTTCTGACTCAATATGAGGAAAAATGTTTTTAACCATGAGGACGGTCATGGTTACATGGAGCAGGTTACCCAAAGATCTTGTGCAGTATCCATCCTTGGAGATCTTCAAGATGTGAGTGGACATAGCCCTGAAGAATTTGGTCTGGCCTCATATCTGACCCTGTTTTGAGCAGTAGGTTGGACTAGAGAGCTCCTGAGGTCCCTTAAAATCTGAATTATTCTATGATGTTTTGTCTTCAAAGCCCCACTTTAAGAGGTCTCCAGACCTCTCTGTGGCTTACACAGATATATATCCAAAAGAGCAAGTCTATTATCCTTTACCATATAAAAGTTTTTCAGAAAATGATTGTGAGAATAAATCTGGAGAGAAGTAGGAAATCTGTTCTTCTTTAGGGTGGTTCCTCTGCACAACTCTCCAAATCTTTATTTTCCATCTTATATAGAAACTCCTGAAATTAATCTTCCTTCTTTTACTTTCTTCCTCAGTGTAGGATCTCAGTATAGGTGTCTAGAGGAGATTTAGGTGTCTAGGGTCCTGTTACAATCAATACATTAAGTGGAGCCTGGAGAGCTGTTCAGTTAACCTGTACTAGATATCTGTTTTAGAATGAGGTGAGGCACTTCTTAGGTGTCATTGACTGTATTGTCTAGATATTCCCAGACCATAATTGGTCCTGAGGTGCTTAGCTCACATATGGACACCTGCACTGAGCATCTCTCAAACTGACACACTTCTGAGGACATTACACTAACAGGAAATCTGGTTCTTCCCTGGAAGATAAGGTAATGGTATCAGTACAGTTTTATAGTTAATTCACTAATTTTATTCCTAAATTATTAGCCTATTGTCTATCTGCTCCATCATATAGTGATATAATGATATGGTTTAAATTTGGGGTTGTCCTGTGCAGGGAAAGGAGTTGGACCCTTGTGGGTCCCTTCCAACTCAGGACCTTCTATCATTCTATGATTCTGTGATCATGTATAAGATGACATATATGCACAGATGTATCTAGTTACCATCCAAATAAATATAATTTCATTTTATGTGCTTTTATTTTATAGATTTTCTTATACAGTTCTGCACTATTTTCTTATAAATAAGATACATGCACTTCTATGAACTGTTTTCTGATAACATTGTTTATGTACTTGACCACTGCACACTAGTGTTTTCAAAGGGTATTTTGCACATAAACTTTATATAAGTTGGCACTTTAAATTCATTAAAACATGTTTGAATAGAGATCTCTGAATTAGGACAGACTATAGACTTGTTGGAAAGGAACAGTGTTAAGCAGTATTAATGTATGTGCTTAAGAGGTGTGGCTGTGTGGACAGCAACTTCATGGAGGTGGTACAGCTAGTTTGGTATTACAATTAAGGGAGGATTTAAATTAGGTAACATGAAGCAGTGTTAACCTGGGTTAAGTATATTATTACCTGGAGAACTTACAGCTGTCTGTGGCATCTCAAACAGAAAATATAATCTAAGTAAGCTAAAACTACTGACCTAAATATGGTATATAAGATAATGAACAGAAATGGGCTCAGTCCTATTAGATTATAAATTAGCTGTGGGAGGAGAAAGGGAGACCCATCTTTTAACGATATCATAAACAAAGAAGTTCATGACTTGAATGCTGTGCAATAACGTTCCAACCTTATGATCAATTTTAGAAGGATCTACTCTTTAGCCTTAGACATTATTTTTCATAAAAGCTGAAAAGATATAGGTTGGCCATCAGGGAGCGAAAAGTCATGACAGAGAAGACAAAGGGAATGAAAGATAATCCTTACTATTTATATATAGCATGCCATGTTAAAATATTAATTAGGTATCCCATACTTTACTGACGTAAAACAGAGCTTTGAGGGATTTTTTAAAATAGGTGAAGTAACTGAGGAAGAGTCAGTATTTGACCTTTTACTCATGGCTATGAATGTTCTTTGCATTTATGTTTCTCTATTGAGTTCTGAGTTAAGCCTTCTTAAAACCTTGAAGAGTTATGTAATTCATTTCTCCCACCAGTTTATTGACTTATCTATTAATAAAAAAGTCTTGCAAGAAGGTACGCTGGTTAGATGTTGCCCTATCTTTAGGTTCTAGGTATGCCATGATTCAAGGTAAATAAAATGCTTAGTCAACTTGATTATTTGCTATTACATGCAAAGTTTTTTGTTCAATATTCCCTGTAAAGAGGGTAGATTCAGACTAGGTATGAGGAAGAAATTTTTTTATGATGAGGGCAGTGAAACACTGGAAGAGGTTGCCCACAGAGGATGTAGATGCCTCATCCCTGGAAACATTCAAGGTCAGGCTTGATGGGACTCTGAGCAACCTGATCTAGTTGAAGATGTCCCTGCTCATTGCAGAGGTGTTGAACTAGATGATCTTAAATGGTCCTTTCCAACCCAAACCTTTCTATGATTCTTTGTTTTGTTGCAAAGTTGTGCTTTGTTGACTGATTGATCTTACCTCCTCTAGGTTTTTCTTTAATCTTACATATTAATTTGATGTGTCAAAATGCATGTCCTTCTATCATTGAAGTGTATATGATATTTGCAATGTAATAAAATAGGCAGTCTTAAAAACTTTAATTTCTTGTTAAAACAGTACTTAGCAATTGCATGTCCAGCTTCTCAGGTCAAGTGACTTCAAATTCATGGGGGTAAAATTGCTTGATGGGACCCGTGAAGACTGAGGCTTGATGAACTCATCAAGAGACATGGATGGCTCTCTGCTAGCATCTTGACTAATCCACAAACTGCACTCTCTGATGTGACAAACAGTCCAGTAACAGTATAACTAAATTGATACTAAGCTTATGAACTAAACTGGTACATACTGGAAGCATATCTATAAATGAAAGACTGCTGCCTATTTCCAATTCATAAACTAGTATATAAGGCTAGTATATAGGTCTGCAGATCTGTTTTGTCCGCAGTATATCTCTTTGCATTAATGAACTGTTTTTTTCCAGGATGAGCTTTCTAGTTAATTGAAAGTTCTTTAGTGTCAGAAGTAAAACATTAATTTCTATGTAGGAAACAGATCCTTACTGTTATATGTATTACGATTTAAACTTTAAATAAGTATTATTGTTATTCTTAGAACTGTCAAAAGGTATAGAGAAAAAACTATACACAGTCTTAAGTAATTAGTATAGAGATAGACTTCATATAGACCTGTCAAGATATTACAATATAGAAGATTTTTTTTTTATAGGTAGTAAAGAAACCGGGAAGAAACTCTGTTATTTACTACTGATCTTAGTGGAGTGAAAAACTATTTGCGTTGTATCTCACAGTGTGCTAGTCAGCATGAGTATTTTTTCTGGGAGTACAAAATGAGATTGAATTTATCAAAGGAAAATATTATCTAAAATCAGATGGATGGGTGCAGGAATGAGGGATAAGGTTGATTTTCTTCTTTTGATTATGAAACCTATGAAACTGTGGGTCTGTCTCCAAAGGCATGCCCAGTCACTTGAACCATTTAAGAAAGCACCATAGCAATCCCTTCAGAACATAGTATAGAAAAAAGTACTGCACTGGAAAGACGAGAAAAATGGGTGGGTTTTTTACCTCTCACAGCCCTGAAAGAAAACTTTAAATTAAAAATAAACCTAGAAAATTAATAGCACAGTGTGGTGACAACATATGATCTTCCAGTTAACCAGCCTGTTTTGTCCCTTGTCCTTGATCATTTGCTGGAACCCCCATCTGCTTCATAACTAAATGCATTTAACCATAATAGCACTAGTCTTCATTTTACCTGCACAAGCTAAACAAGGTCCATTAATGAAGGTAGGATTTTAGCATATCCAGCCTAGAACCTAGACCTAACTTTAACATTAATGCTAGCCTGATGAGTCCTATTGTCCATAGGGTAATCATGAGCCATTCATTCACAGTCTTCTTCCTACCTTTTGTTTTTGCACAGACCAGTAATAAACAATTATTTTCTGGAAAACTGTCTTTAATCTATGCTTAAGTTATTTCCAGGCTGTCACCATGCCTACTGAAGTAAACATATTCCATATACCCCCTCCATTACAAGAATCCTCACCCTACCCGATAGGGCTCAAACGTTCTAGCAAAATGTTCAAACTATTGGTTACCAAGACTGTCTAACATGGCCTAGAATCAGAAAATATATTAACGTGTAATCCTTGGTTTATTACACATCAATATTTTCTACCTCAGATGCCAGCCATCTCTACTAGCCACAAAATATAACAAAATATAAGATCTAGTAATGAATTTATCTTCGTGCTGTCTGAAATCCTGTCCCAAAAAGGAACCTTCAAGAATGACTGTGAAACATTAAAGAATAACAAACATATTTTCCTAAATTATTTATGCACAGATATTTTAATTGTAATATACCTTTCATTTCTATAACTACCTAGTTATATAATATTTTTTCTACTGGTGCCCTGACTCATTTAGTGCAAAATATAAACCTGTTCTGGAGATTAATAAGGTTTGAGTAGTAAAAGGGATGGGTCTCTATCAGTTTTCTAACCCATTCATTACAAAAGTTAAAAACTAAGCAATTGAAAAGCATCCTGGAAAGCTGCTTTCTATTTCTTTCATTGGCACGGACTACTGAAATAGAATATTTCCTTGCTGCTTTTTCCCAGACTCAGGTTCCTCATTTCTGCAGTAGAGCACTTGGAAGTCTGATTTGCTGCAGTGACAAGCTGTTGGTGCCACAGATGAAAAACACCATGCTGTAAATTAGGCAATGAATGTCTAAACATCTCTACCTAAACACTCATCAACTACAATCTCTCTGTGCGTAAAATTATTTTTCAGAAAAAAAATACAGTTTTTCTCTATTGTTTCACATAAATAATAAATGCAATAAAGTACATATTTAAATGCTCAGGAACTATAGGTTTTTATAAAGGAAACTGTGATGCCGTATAAAACTTGATAAGGAAATTAAGAGGGCTGTAATGGGTAAAAGGTTGAATACTATGCAGTAAATGAGACACAAACCCTTATACCAAAAAACAGTGATAAACCAAAATCCAAATGACTTTGAATCAGGTAAAGGTTGTGTATACTGTTCATAGAGGGATTCTTAGGCACTTAGAATCAGAAATTGTGTTATACTGTGTATATACAAGGGAACCAGAATAAGATGGTATAATCAATCTTAATTATTGCACTTTGCAATTCTGAGTGCCTGAAATATTGTATTCTTTATTACATAGTCTTGCTTATCTTATAGTTAAAAAATACTCTATAGCTGTCGATTCCCTGTTTGTAATTCCTGTTACAAATACAAGAACCTAAGCCTACATCAAAGGCTTAATTCCGAAAGAAAATGAAAAAAAAAAGCACCTTTATTCAGAAAATGGTGCCCACTGATCTGCAAAGCTATTAAGTATAAACATGTTAGTACTTATGTTAAATGACACATAAAGTGACACTGGCAAGTACAGTATATAGTCCCTAGGTATCTATCCTATACTTTTGTCTAAAGATCAAACTAATTTTTTTCAGTACTCAAAGTCCTTGTGAATACTTCTATTCACATGTGTGATACATTTAAACTAGCGTATAGTAAGCAGTTAGGAAATGTTTTTCCCAAGTCCAAAAATCTGTGACAATATCTAAACTGCCAGTGCTAGAGTTGTTCACCTTCATTTTGAGACTGTTTTTCCTCAGTTATTTTAGAAACAACAGACACATATTTTAATAGAATTTAGTAATTTCAGCTTTTAATGGACACCAGATCTGTCGCCTCTCAAAAACAGGGACTCCTGGTAACTCTCAGATTAAAATGTCATATAATAAATGTCATGTATGACTAAGAAATTATTATAGTATGTTTGTATCATTTTGCTTTCTATTATCAATGCACAAGAGGGAAATGTTATTCAAGACACTGATATGATAAATCTCACAACAGACTGAAAGCTGAAGGGTTTAACCCTTATGCAATCTCTTGTATCAGTAGGAATAATTTTGAACTTTAGGAAAGAAAAAAAAATATTTAATATGATAGGGATGGGGAAAACAGGTAACATCTGACTAGGGCAGTGGCAAGGAGTCCATTTTATTTTAAGGTTTTGATGAATTATTGCTATTAAGAGCAGGCATAGTTAACAGGTTTTAAACAGCTGAGGGTTCCAAGGGAAATACAATGATATCCGTTTGTCTGCAATGTAGAAGGTATAAAGAATATCTGGTTTACCATTGTTTTTTATGAGGTAAACAGAAAACTTAATTAAATTGTTTGCAGATTGACATTTCCAGGAATTAAATAATGACAAATTTGGATTAGTGGTACCTCAAGTCTATTGAGATATGTAAGGTTAGTTCTTGCCATGTCTCTGGTTTATGCATTGTAACACACCTGTAGCTGTGGAGACCTCCCAGTTTGTCATTATGTTTTTTCCTTCTTACAGCAGAAAAGAGAAAACCAGGGTTCTCTTGCACTCAAAACAAAAGCTTTTAAACTTGGGATAAACTGGATGTTCTACTGACTCTTGATAATATGGATTTATGGAACAACTGAAAAACAATTATTCCATTTGAAAAGGTCAGCTAGATACCTATGTCCTAACCAGTACATTACAATATTTCTAAGGAGCATCACTAGCAGAACTAAGAATCTTTGATTCTCATTCTGAAGGTTGTCAGGTGATATATGTTTACCCTTTTATAACGCTGGGCAAATCCCTCTAAGGGTTGGATTAAGTATGTATATTTTTTTTAATCTTAAGGCTAGTAGATTCTCTTAGATATGGGAGAAAAAAGAGGAGAAAAGTCTTATGTCTGTCTCAAATAAAGGATTTTTTTCCTGCTTGCATTTCCTGTTTCTGTAACTTTTATCTTTCCTAAATAGAAGGCTGCCTTGTAGGAAGGCCTAACCACAGCTCAGAATTAATCAGCCTATGCAGAAAGCAGGAGCTGAAGTACTTTGAAATGCATAGTGGGATGTGATTTATATTTATATTGCAGCAATTTTCATTATTCATGTTCATCTTCTTAAAAACTGCTACTTCATTACACTCTGTATTCATTCCATAAGCAGCCTAAAAGGTAGGCTTTAGTCAGTCTTCATGAACTTTTCAAAAGCAGCTGCATAAAGGATATATCAAGGCCAGTTAGATGGTATACATTAACTATTGTTCCATAGATGGTCTCAAATTAAGAAGCAGGTGTGCAACTCTCTCTGTTCCTGGTCTCTCCAGTGTTGATCGTGTGATGGATGTGAACACTTTGTGACTCACTTCTAGCTGGCAACCTGGTTTTTCTTTGTGTAGAAATACATGGCTCGATGGACAGGAGGGCGATGAGAGGAGTTAAGTGCATATTTGGGTAGATAGTCAGGTCTCATCATAAAGCAGGTTCATGATGCAATTGGGATACATGTTAATGCTGGGAAATCCAGAATTGTTCCAGGTGCACAATTTTGGGAAGAACAAGGACTACTTGAATGGTATTGGTGGACTTTCTGACAAGGCAAAGTCAGGCTCTGTGAAGACTGTGACCTTCTTCTTTTCTCTTTTCTTTTCTTCGCTTCTCTTTTCTTTTCTTCGCTTCTCTTCTTTGCTTCTCTTTTCTTTTCTTCGCTTCTCTTCGCTTCTCTTCGCTTCTCTTCTCTTTTCTCTTCTCTGTTTTTTTCCTTGCTTGCTTGCTTGCTTGCTTGCTTGCTTGCTTGCTTGCTTGCTTCCTTCCTTCCTTCCTTCCTTCCTTCCTTCCTTCCTTCCTTCCTTCCTTCCTTCCTTCCTTCCTTCCTTCCTTTCCTTCCTTCCTTCCTTCCTTTTTCAGTTTTTCCTTCTCTCTGTCTGTCTGTCTTTCCTTCTTTCTATCAGAAATGTTCAGATCTTTCTTGTGCCTCCCAAGTCTGTGTTTCCATCTGAAAAGAAATGTCTGAATTAATTCAGAAGAGAGCTGGGGGTATTTAATATCATGGACAACCAGTGAACTAGGGCACAGGTCAAAAGCAAAGTAAACCATTACAGAGGAATTAACTGAAGGCCTTACAGGATAACATTTCTGCAGCATCCTGCTCTGGGCCATGCAGGTATGAGTCTTTGTTTTCATGCAGAAACCCATTTTTTTTCTAAAGCACAAGTGTTTTCTGTCGCTAAATTGAAGCAAATGGTAACAAATCTGTGGAAGTTTATCCATGACTAACAGTGTCTGTTAATAAGAGCAGTTCATGAGTGAACAATTGAAGTTAACACTTCAAACTCCTTCACTACATCAAACTATGTCCTTTCCTCACATCCAAGTTCAGCTAATACAGGTTCTTTATCCCCATTGTGATTTCTCTGTGTCTTCTCTCTGCCTCTAGTTATCTCCACTTTACCATAGTTGATGATATTCTCTGGCTTCCAGTATCAGCAATGATGTAAGGTTCAGGAATATATAATGGGAAGTGCCAAGGAACCTTAATAGTACACTATGCTATTGGCTTATAATACATTTTAAGGTTGCAGTGTCTTCTACACTCTGAATTACATATCATGTTTAAGTCTGAAATTTAGTTCTCATACTATGGCCGCTATTACTCAGGTTGTATAGACCAATAGAGGAGTTGCGTCTGGCCTGTTCATAAACTGAAGGGAACAGAAAAACTGTATTATAACTCCTCTGGTACAATATTTTCTGCCTTTGGTTTGCTTGCAGCACATCACAACACTTTTTTAAAAGCTCTCTTAACTCCCATATATTTTATGTTTTTTTCTTGCCACACTTTCAGAATTTTTGATTTTGTCTCACACAACTCCTTTTTTCTACCAGTACCTTTGCTTTTACATTCCATTTCTCATTCCAAGGTTTATTTTATATGCAGTGGTTGGTTTTTTTCTTAACACCTACTCTGAACTATCTCTCTGCTCAGTGTTGATGAGGATTTGCCACTTCAATTAAAACCAGGCAGAGACACAGCTCAGCCCTCCCTGAAATTCTACTCTGTATTCTTCAAACTGAGTACTGAAAAAGTAACCAAAAAAATTCCCTGAAACCCAGAACCTTCTCCAAACATGGCCGAGTTATCTGAAGTCAGGCCTTAGTTATTCCTATATTGAACATCTAGCTAAAGTTTGGAGATAAAGTTCATATTAAATGATTATTAAAAAAAAATAATAAATGAATGGTAATATCTAAATAAAGCCTTCATAATTGGGATTACTACTTAACTTCTATATGTTTTGACTTTGAGACAGAATTGAGTTGAGGCTCATACCTTTACAAGTTCACTGAAATCATTGTATCTGATCAAGACCTGAGATGCTTTCTCCAAAAGAAATGAAGCTTGTTTCTGATTTTGTATAAGCATACAAAAGTGTTTGTTCTTAAAAGGACAATGTGACAACAAAAATAATCTTTCTGCCTCTCTTTGGGTTTTGTACAAGAACAAGAAATATTAGGGTGATAGAGCTAGTACTTGTTAAATATGATGTATCATGTGCTTAGAAAAAGCTTTTCCTTCTTTGGAATTGCTGCCAAGATGATGGCTAGGTACCAATGTCCATGCTGACTTTCCAGTTGACGTGGAATAAAAAGAAAGAAAAAAAATTTCTGCTTGCATATCTCTTCTGTTCTAGTGTCAAACAGCTTCTATCCTTTTCAACACTTTTAATAGTCTTATTCATTATAAAGCCACCCTAAATCATGCTTTATTTGAGCTGAAGAAAAACTGAACCAGCTGAATGGCCACATGGGAAAATTTTTGAACACTTTAAAAATAGTTATATTATTAGTAGTAGTGGTAGTATTAGACAGTGTGATCAATTAATGCTACTTGTCAAAATATACCTTAAGATTGTAGAAATGTGTAAACCACCGAAAGGCCAGAGTCAAAACAGCTTGTTCAAATGAAATGACCTAAATTAAACTTGTTGCATTCCAGGAAGACACAGAGCTCTTCATATGTAGCTCCAATTAGATAGCTCTGAATTACATTGTTTTGTGTCAAGTCATTCAAGCCTGCTTTACTTTCTAACATCAAAAAAGTACATTTAGTTTAGTATGGTAGTGTTTGGCAAGTGAGAAATATGTTTGCACCTAGTCTAAGGATCAGAAGAGCTTGTGTTTTATGTGGATCTTTACTAAGTCTATGCTGAATGTATGCATTTCCCTACTGTCAACAAGAAGAGTTTGCTATATTTAAAGAAGTTTGTGCTGTGTGCATTTGAGGCTGTGATAGCAAATTCACTTTCAAGCTTTAGGTTATTTACACTTTTTGAAAGTAGAATATATTAGAATTTTTAAATTGGATTCTTATTTTTTTAATTTAAAACTTTAAACACAAGTTTTTAATATATCCATTTAAAATAATTAGAAATCTTTAATTTTGCAGTTATGAGTGTTTAAAAGTACCAATAAAAAGATGAAAAATTCACAAATATCATAAACTAATTAAAAGAAAAAATATATAAAGTCAGAAATACCATCCCATTTTCTAGTAGAAAATTGAAAAATATTTAAAAAGGTTTTATAAACTTACTGATGAGATGCCAAGTGATATACAAAAGGAGAATATTTTGTTTGTTTTCTCTGTCTAAATCTAGGTTTATGATTGACAGTGACTGAGCCCATTTCTCTGTGTATTCTTTTTTTTTAGTTTGTACCTTGTGTGGAAAGAGATTAGGACTGAAAACAGATTTTTATTTTCCCATATAATAGCTTTGGGCAGGAGACCACACAAACATTTAACATATGCACTTTCATGATATTCTCTAAGCAGATACAATTGTGCATTACATGTTGAAATGATTTTTAACAGCCATTTATTTATACACTGTTGATTCAACCAATTTAGTATCACCAATGGTATTATTTTGTTGGTAGTGGTCATTTTAAGTTCTCTTCTTTGGTTTTGTCTTTTCTATTTCTAACTCTCTCTCACCTTCCTTCCCCCGCCTCGTGTACAGTCCTCCCTATCATCCCCGTCTCCTTGTTGCAATTGATAACGAACGTGTACTCCCATCTGTTCAGAAAGAACAGAGGCCAGACCAGATGTGACCTGTGATTTAGCAAATGGGACGCAAACACAAGGAATGCTGTCTGCCATCTGTTGATGCAGAAACCGGTAGAGCTGGTCTAGCATTTCAGCAGAGCTCTCCCACTGGGAAACTGCAAAGGAAACTCATCTGTTTCATTTTTTCTCCTCTTCTGACCTGACAGTTCCTCTGCACGAAGAGTGTCTTGCAATGAAGCTGTAAGAGTTTACATCTAAATGGCTGTACTCTAGGGAAAATAAAAGAAGGCTTTTTACAGCTTATACTTTACATTTCTGCCAGAAACAGCAGTACAGAGATGATACTTCTCTGTACTGCAAACTGATATGTGAAGCTGCTCTCTGAGATGCACAGGGCAAACAAAGCCTCTGGTTTTCCTCCCTCTCCTCTCCCCTTCTTTTCAGCACACATGAAAGGGTCCTGAGAGTGCTGAAGGAAATGAAGCAGGTGTTAGTTACAAAAAAAGATTCTTGTCTCCACTTCATTCTACTTCCAAATTACCCCACCAAGAAACATCTGGTTTCTATTCTAAAAGAGGAAATGCATAACATAGGGAGTGATCCTTGTGTGTGATCTAAGAGGATCTTTGGTATATTCTTATGCACTGATGCAAACTTTTAATGTACGAGTTGAAAATATGAGGATGGTTTGAAATGATAGCTCAAGACCCAGCAATTCAAAATGTACTTGATGGTGAATTGGGATGCAGAGCCATTCATATTTGGGGATGTGTGTTTTTTTCTTTTTCTATTTAGTCAGCATACTCGTGACTCCAATTGGATAGATCCTGGCAACATGTTAAAGGTCAGTAGCACTTTCAGTGCTTTTTAGATCTCTTTTTATTTTGTGTGTGTGTCTTCTGTAAACTGAAGCAGTATAGAACCAGAAGAGATTTCTATCCACTTCTTTTCACATAGATTGAGCAGTGGAGTGAGTAATTCACTTCCTGAAACCAGTTTTCCACCTCCAAGAATTGTATACAGGCAGTTTTATTATAATGGCATGGATTCCAAATGAGATATTCTCCGCCTGTGTTGCTACCTGCTATATTTGGCTTAATATCTATTTTTGAAATGCTGCAGGCAGAGGATTCTTAGACTTTATGTTCCCTGAAGATATCTTTTTAATCCTGTGCGCAGACTGAATGTAGCATTGCACCCTGATATAACTATTCCTATATCACTATATTAGCTGTTTTATAGATAACAACTCCTAAATGTTACATTTGTTTAAATTAGGATGAGAAAGCGTGCTCAGAAAAGACAGAAAGATCTTTGGTAGCAATGTTTACAGCTTGCTTTTTTTTTCTTCGTGTTACTTCAAAGTCCATAAATGATTAGGAGGTCTACAGCAAGTTCAGATTTGATACTCAATTATTCATCCACCCTGTTCAGGAGACATGTATCAAAATGACTGACTCCTTCTTTGTACAGTGTAGAAGGAGATGTCAGGTAGGTGTGAGGGGGAAGCTAAGCAGCTTTCCTCAAACACTGATGAGCCAGTTTCTAAGTACATAAAAAGATATTTTAAACTACTCACCTGCACAATCTCTGGGGATCTGTCATGTGGCTTCTTTAGAATCTCTTTGGTTTCTTTTTTTTTTTCTCTCTAACACTAGAGCAGAGTAGCTTAAATGCTGTGTCAGAGAGGGATACTTTTGCCAAAAGATAAATCTACTTGCTTCTGCCCTATTTCTGTGTTGAAAGGCAGTGATCAGTCATTAGCAAGCATACTGCCAAAGCAACTTTAGCAAAGGCAGAAGCATTTCCAAATGGGAATTAATGGGGAAAAGAAAATGATCTTTTCATATTCTCAGCTCTCATAATATATGGCAATCTGTCTCTAGGAGGGGCCAGGAATCAATTAAGCATGAATGATGTATAGGAAGGTGGAATGTGACCTTAACAAGTTGTCTTGTCTCTTGTCTTGATGTTTCCATCTGTTTTGTGCAAAGAATGTTCTGATAATGTGGTAAGGAGGTAGATATGATTTCCGAGGGAACAGTCATTATGGGCCACTGTCTTCCCAGACCTTATAAGTTTAATCCAACTTGCCTGGGAGGTAAGAAGTCATAAAATATTTTATCTGAGGCAAGTGCAAAAATACTCATAAACTCAAAGGTTAATCACTGCACCAAAAGAACAGATGAAGGAGACAGGGCAGTTTTATGTGTCTCAGTGTGATGTCCTTATTAATCATGATGCCCATTTGCTTTAAGTATGCCTCATGTATTTTCTTTTGAAAGCCAAATGGATAGACAGAGAAAGAAATAGAAGGCTAGTACTATCACATGTTAAACAGTCCTGCATTTCTTGCTTGTACGTTCAAAGGATTACATTACAACAAGGACATATTCTAATCCAGTCAGTGACTGAACAAATATTCCTTTCAGCTAAAAACCCAAACTTCCTCCTGTGTTAGCTGTCATGGATAAGAAAAGACATTTGAAAGATTACAGGTTAAGAGACAGAGATGTGCCCAAACTGAAGAGATGTGGTCTGGATGGCTAGAGTCTAAGTTGGGGGAAAAAATGCCCGGACCATGAGTCTCTCAGGATACGGGTTAAGGGTTCAAATTTGGACAGGTAGCCAGTTACAAGGACATTTCTCATGGGGACAGTGGTGACACCAATACTATTTAATATCACCATTAGTAACCTGGACAGTGGGATAGACTGTATCCTCAGCAGGTTCATGGGTGACATTAAAATGCCATTCAGGAGACAGCCTGGAGAAATGGACTAGAAGAAACCTTACAGAGCTCAGCAAAAACAAGCAAAGACAAATGCATTGTTGCACTAAGCGGCAGAGTAACTCTGCACAGCAGTAAAGGCTTGGGGCTGACTGGCAGAAAAGTAGTTTTGCATAAAAATCATAGCAGTCCTGGTGGACAAAATTTGTACATAGATCAGCAATACACCCGTGAAGGCTAGCCTCAAGAGTGAAGGCAGGAGGTCAAGAGGAGTGATTGTTTCCCCTTCTTTGGCACTTAGAGACCAAATATGGAGTATTGTAAAAAAACTTAGGGTTGTCAGTATAAGTAAGACATTGACAGACTGGAATGCGTCAGTGGAAGGCCATCAAGAAATTGAGGGAGCCAGAGCACCTGATATACAAGTGGAGTTTGTTCAGGCTGAAGAAAAGATTAAGTGGGGACCTAATGTCTGTCATTACCTGACTGATGTGAGGATAAAGAAAAGACTATCCTTGGTGGTGCACATCAAAAGGCAAGAAGCAATGACTGCATGATGCAATAAAAGAAATTCAGATTAGATAAAAGGAAACATTTCTTCGCCATGAGAGTGGCAAATCACTGGAACAGGTTGCTCAGAGAGGTTGTGAAGTCTCCATGCTTGGAGGTCTTCAGAACTTTACTTGAAAAGGCCCCATGGAACCTGATCTAACTTCAAGTGAATATTCCACTCAGCAGACAGACCTGCTCTGAACAGGGAGTGGACCGGATTGTTTCCAAAGATCCAACATAAACTGGACCAGAATTCCATTATTCAAGAACTCCTTTCCATTCCCATTCTTCCTGTAAGATGGTGTTCACAGCAGATTATTATATCCTTCTCCTACTGAATTGCAAGACTTATTATTTTTGACAATAAGGATAAATTTATTAAAACGAGCATTTTATGCTATCATGCTAATAGTGAATAGACTGTGCAATGTCAAAGACTTCCTGTACATCAAGGTCAATGTAAAAAAAAAAAAAGAAAAAACAAAACAAAAGATGATTTTTCTTACAGTGTTCTAAATTTTTCTGGAAGCAGATAGTATTTTCAATACAAATTAAAACAAGAACTACTGTTTTAAATATAATTCTTAGATATAGCTCTGAATAGCAAGACTATTCCTGATGTTGAGACCCATTCTATTTCACCTTGAAATGAAGACTTTACTTGGATGTATCATGACAGTAGGATTTCACTAAAAAATCATGTCATGATTCTGAATTTCTGCTTTTTGGTGCATGGTCAAAAACAGGGTCTAACTACCTCTTTTTACTCTTCTGCATCTCAGTGGAAATCCTTCTGAACAAAATTCAATATCCACACTCTGTAGCATTCACAATGCATCTAGCCTAAGTTCAGGCTGTTTTCTCTGAGAGCGCAGTTTGCACTTTGGTATTATGTAGTTACTGTAAACAGCCATAGGCTGTTTGAAAGGAAAGACATTCAGGATGATTTTGTATTTTAATGTAACTGTTACAAAAAGCTCCATTTTTTTTCTTTTTTTTCCTTTTGAATTTAGTAATATTTTGCTCATGTGGTAGAAAACAATATCGTTTATTTCCCCCAATATGAGGAAAACGTGAGAATAGGTCTCATTTTCAGCACTGGCCTGGAACAGGATTTGAGTTACTGCAGTTCATAAATGACTTCGTTTATATTTTATGCTGCTACGTCGAATGGATCCAGCAACCTCTTTGGGGAAAGACTCAGAAAACAGTCTCAGATGCATTACCTAGTTTATTACATTATTAGCTTTGTGGTTCAATGCCATGACAAGAAATTGAAAATACCCAATCAGAATGCTTTCATTTGCTTTATTTTTAAAGAAATAATCTGCATTGTAGATTTCAAGAGTCCAGTAATTATTTATGGAGCTAAGAATGTATAGAAAAATTGTTCTCATAGAAACAGAAATTGGAAAATTAATTGAATGAAATGGAATTTGAGAGGTTTACTGAATATAACTGCCTGTTGCCATATTCTGTGGATTGAAAAGAAAATACTTCCTGGTACTTTTAACATGTGAGCCTATACACTTCAGATACTGTTAGAAAGTACAGATCTTCTTTTCATATTATTTCAGTAAGAACCAGAAAACAAATTTAAAACATTGTACAGTTTTTTATCTACAAATCATAATCAAAAATTTATTTTAGCTTAAGGATAGAAACCTTATAGAAAAAAAAGCATAATTTTTCAGGTTGTAAATAAAAGGGAGAAAAAAAATTTGTATATAAATCCTCCTTTGGGAGGAAAACAAATCAAGATTACTAAGCCAAGTCTAAAGAGAGATGGCAAATATAGTTAATCATGTATTCATGATCAATTATTTATAATGATATCTGAAGAACAACTGGACAGTGTAGCAGAAGGTTCTCATCAGGAACCATCTAAAAGTGGATTTATAGAGGAAATCTTAAAATATATTTCTGTTCTAAACTAACCACATCATGTAAGTGCCTTTCTAGTAAATTGAGGGTGTATTCAAGAGGCATTTACTCTGGTCTGTCTTGGAGTTAATTCAAGAAAATCCTAGCCCATACTTTAGGCTTGACTGAGATTTATTTCTGGTTTTCTCTCTATTGACTGTAAAAGTAGGCTGGGTGACTGTATCAGGCTAGACATCTTAAATTACGTGAATAGGAACTTATCTTAAGTGCTGTTTACTCTGGTTTTCATTTACTTACATGTCAATTTAAACTCCTCTGTTGATCCAATCAGAAAAACATTTTGAGGTAGGATGATCTTATCCATAGTCTAGGATAAGGTGGATATTTAATGTGCATTAATGGTGCTATCAACAATTTTTGAATAGTTCTAGCCCTTAAGAGGAGGATGTTCTTAAGTTTAAAGCATTGAATTCAGACTCAGAAGATCTAAGTGTAAATTGTCAGCTATGAAATACCTTTTTATACAACCTTCAAAAACTTATTTACCTTCAATTCAAAGATATAAGCTTATAAGCTTTGAGAGAGGAATATTACCCATTCACCTCCTTAAAATTTAGACTATGAGTTCAACAGTGTATGAAGCAAACATTTTATGAGTATGCAGATCGCATGAATCTAGTGTTCTTGACTGAAACTTGTTGCTAACAGAATACAGATAATACAGTCATTATGATTGCAAAAATACTGCAAACAATAATATTTTTAATACCAAATTATGACCTCTTAAAATAAACCGATACGTGAAAATAACTAACAACAAATCGTGGCTAAAAAAAGTTATTGTTCAGTTAATAATTATATTAATAGTTAAGAATTTTAAATTTATCAGGAGCAAGAATGCTTTCTAGATTTTATTTTCTCTGTTTTTTTCCTTGTTAAATATATTTTCTGTTATACTAAAATGTCACTCTGTCCTTATTATTCTCAAGCCAAGAAACATGGAGTTGTAAAAAATTTGCCCTGCAACTGCCTCAAAAATTTGCCCTGCAACTGTCAGAAACATTTATCCGTAGAATGAAGAACTGATAATGTAATCATATTTTGTTTTAGCCAGTTACACAGACCATTAATGCAGCCCTGTAGCTAAAGTTCATTTCAGTAAACTGTGGGTTTTTTTAGTAATGATATTATTTTTGAGTTTTTCAATTAACTGATCATCAATTCCCTCTTTATTTTTTTATTATTTTTTTTTTTAATTTTTGGGGGCTATACTTATCTGTTAGTAAAAACTTCCAGCTAATCTCTTCCTGCTATCTAATCAGAAAGATTATTGAACTACTGCCCTGCTGCCTGTCACAGATATCTGTCTCATGCATGCCATTATTCCTGTGTAAACCTGCCTCTAAGCTCCCTCTCTTTCAGAAATAAAAAAAAGATAGAGGAAGCCTGCACCTACATTAGCATTGTGGGGTACTACTATGTCTTCCTAATTCCTTTTACTTTTTACTTAATATTAACTTTTAAATTACATACTGAATCATAGAATCATAGAATGGTTTGGGTTGGAAGGGACCTTTAGAAGTCATCTAGTCCAATCACCCTGCAGTGAGCAGGGATACCTTTAACTAGATCAGGTTGCTCAGAGCCCTGCCCAGCCTGACCTTGAATGTTTTCAGGGATGGTGCATCTACCACCTCTTTAAGCAGCCTGTTCCAGTGTTTCACCACCCCCTTCATGAAAATTTTCTTCCTTATAACTAGTCTGAATCTCTTTCAGTTTAAAACCATTACCCCTTGTTCTATTGCTACAAGCCTTGGTAAAAACTCTCTCTCTATAAGTCTTTCCTATAAGCACTTTTTATACATGGAAAGGCAGCAATAAGGTATCCCCAGAGTCTTTTCTTCTTCAGGCTGAACAACCCCAACTCTAGCAGCCTTTCTTTATAATACAGGTGTTCCAGCTCTCTGGTCATTTTCACAGCCCTCCTCTGGACCTGCTCCAACAGGTCCATGTCTTTCACGTATCAGGGACCCCAGAGATGGATGCAGTACTGCAGGTGGGGTCTCAATATTTATGCCAACCATCTTATGGACATATGGTGAGACATTTACTAGCAGTAATATATGTTATTATCCAGCTCTAACAGCAGTA
Organism: Phalacrocorax carbo; assembly: GCF_963921805.1. NCBI lineage: Eukaryota > Metazoa > Chordata > Aves > Suliformes > Phalacrocoracidae > Phalacrocorax > Phalacrocorax carbo. Next base: position 16,762,581 of record NC_087521.1, read on the forward strand.
TTATCCAGTGAGAAACTGAGTTACGGCTGGCTGCATCTGTGGACAGGTGATATTCCTACAGCCTCACATTTTACTTCACCCATTATAAATATGATTTTCCTAATGCTATCCCTTTCTGAAGTGACTAGAACCCAAAGTACTTGCCAAAACTGTCACCTCAAATTTCAGCAATTCTTAGGCAAGTCATTGAGGCAGCTGTCACTGCTCTGCCAAAGAGAGCTTTCCTTTATTTCAAATGGGAATTGCAGTTCTCTTGATCAATGACAATGCAGCCAATGTACTTTGGGGGTCCATCTGATGAATACACATATCTCACCTACCACCTCATTCTACCACGTTTCTACAACTTCTATTCTCCCCTTCCTGGCTGTTTCATTTGCAGCCTTTACACAGTGCAGATTTTGCACCTTCTATCATGACACAGATGATGTTTGGAACTATTGTTGAGTTAATTTCCATAAAAATCCAGTTTTTCCATCATTTTAGAATATCCAGAATACCCATCTGCTCAATGAAACATCCAGCCATAAACTGTTGCTAATCAAATCTACAATATTAAAGCCCTTAAAGTAAGACCTATAGCTTTCATTCAATAGGAACATTGAATTGTTGATAGTGGGACAGAATTTCAGACACTGGTCATTATACAATCCCAAATTATAGGTGTCAGAAGTCATGTTTGCTATTTACAATATTGGTGTTTGTTCCCATTTGAGAAGCAAAATGAGGAATGGAGACATAAAGCACCCAACTATGTCTGCATTTCTTTGAATGTGTAATTTCTAATACTCAGGATGCAAAATTAATAACCTAAACAAGTTTAATTTTGAAATATAATATAGCACTCATATAAGATATTTCAAAGTTCAGCTGAACTAGTAAGTCATACTTTTAATAATAATAAACCAAATAAAGGTCTTTTATTAGTTGCCTTTAAGATTTTGAAGCAATGTACAACAGACCACATAACACCTGGACTTAATTCACAAGTACTGGGATGCTGAGTGATGCTTCCTACCTCTTTCAATCTGTAGTCACACTACTTCCCATATCCCAACACCTTGTTACCACATTTCTCTTAACATAGAACTGATCAAGACTTGAGATGTTAAACAGACATTCTGTTTGACCTCTGACCAGAAATACAAAACTACCTACAAGGAGTTTTGTACTACCTACAAGTACTTTATTTCCCCACAGCAGACTACCCAAGGTTTTCCAGCATTTAGATATTTGCAAGGCTTGTCAGCAATAAAACCACCCCAGTGCTACATCTCATTTCATAAGAAATAATATTTGCAAGTCGAAGATCTAAGTGCTCATTTATACACATTAGGTAGGAAAATCTTTTAGTGTATTTTGTTGCCCTGGTCTTGAAAGTACATTTGCCTGGTGGTAAAGAATGCAAACTTGTTATAGAGCAACACAGGTGTGAACTGTGACCATGACTGTAAATGATGCTAAGTACCACAGCTATTCTTTTTTTCAATTAATTAAAATCTGCCTTTTTTTTTTTTTTGTGAACCCACTCCATAATTCACAAAGAAATCAAGCAAAGGCAGATGCTGAAGAAATATGGATTTAAGGGCTATCTGTAGCTTACTTGCAAAGTGTTACTCTAACTCTTTCTTTAGGCTGTGCTTTGCTATTAACAGAAATGTCTTGGTGGTGAAGCAGCTATGAGAGTTTGGTTCTTGCATTCTGGATACCTCTTGACTATTTATACATGCACCTACACTACAGAAGACTGAAGTATATATAAAATATACAGAATAGTTTTCCTCATGCACTCATGACTTCATGCATCATTTAAAAGAATTTCTTACATTTCATGCTTTTCAAGTACTCTTTCTTTTCCACTTCTATAAAATACTTTTTTCCCATTTAACTTTCCTACCCAGGCAGTACTGTCTTATTCCTGTCTCAAAGATGAATCATCAGCAATGAACTGAAGCAAGGCATTTTGGTTCCTGGGACAGATAGTCAAATCCTTCTTCTTATTCTTTGGGAGATGTCTCTACAGAGTGCAATGCAGACAAAGTGTAGCTTGCTTATAAGTGTGAGACAGATCTAGTCAGTGGTTTGGGTTAAGAACATGGAAGCCTTATTTGGCATCCCCCTTTATTTTCCTTTCTCAATGCGTAGCTTAATATGCAAGCATTATTTTATGGTGTATACTCTAGGTATCAAATAAAGGATATTATTTTCCTACATCGCTCATAGTAAAATACATCTCCTCCTTATCCTTCCAAGATGTGGAGTTCTAAGAGTTTAGAACTTTCCATCAAAGCTGAGAATCTGTCTGTCACAACACATACACATTTCTAAACCCACTAGTTCAGGTTTTATAGCATTTCTATATAATATACACCAATCCTAGCACATTTTCCATAGTAAAATTTCCTAAGTAAGATATCTTTAAATATCTTTAATTGCATGAAATATAATATACATGTGTGGACACACACTGACACACAGAAACACATACAGGAGATTACATTTCCTGTGTATATTTCAGGTTTTATAAGGCAATATATTTTTCTTGGAATTAACCAATGCCCATTATCTGGAGTGGTGAAATCCAGTCTACCACTATTTAACATTCATAAATATTTGTGATTGAAGTCTGGAGCAGTTTTAAGACAATATTATAATATATCAGAATATAACGTGGGGCAAAGCATGGCTTCTGCTTTAGCTTAGGCTTTTATCTTGCGGTGAAGACAGCAGCTAAATTACTGAAATGCAGACATCTCTGTAACACCTTCCACAAGTTCTCTCCTCTCCCATGTGATGGAAGTATTTCCTTGCAGTTGAAAGGACAGTAAAGTCTCCTAAAAAAATCCTGCACAGACAATCACAGGATAAGCCCCTGGCTGAAAAGAAAAGAGGGCAGTAACAAAATACACAAAGATTCAGGTAGGAAATTTTTGTTATATTATTCACACATTAGGCAGGCTGCGCTAGCTCATGCACACATACCAATAATCTACAATAGCAGGGCAACAAATTCCAACGTGCAGTCTCAGTTTCAGCATTCTGAGGCAGTTGAATAAAGCTACAAGACAAACTGCCTGTGAAACAGTAAAATTTTATGCAGCATAGAGATGTTATAGAGGTGGATTCTTGTGAAAAGAAAAAGCTATAACTTAAGGATTTTGGGTTTTGGCTTTGTTTCTTTTAGTTTGGGGGTTATTTCTATGGTGAAATTCAAATGTGTTGGGAGATGTTGCAAATGCATTTAAACTCCCAGATCAAGCAGATTTAGGTATTTAGTTTTTCAATAAATCTCTGATTAGGGCAGATTTCATCCATGAAGAACACTGTTTAAGGTAGGTGTGTAACAGCAAGGGAAACAGCCAGAATATCTGCCTCAGTAGTGAAATTCTTCCAAAACAATGCACACATCACTGTCAATACCTGCATAAATAAAATGCTACTAGTGATTTCCTGTTATCTGTAATAGCGTTCTTGCTCATTCTGTCAATGTGCAGAAACACTTGATGCACTCACAAATACCATCATGTCCATTCATCTTGCTCACAACAGTGTCATTACTGCAAAACATGTAAGGAGTGGAAAGCGTTCACTTTCCAGCGAGCATTGCCCTCCTGTCCCAGAACTCCTTTAAATTACATGGTATATCTTGCACCTTGGGAAATATGGATAATGTATTCCTGTGCCCACTAGAACAGTCACAGGTTTCTGATCTATAAACACTAACATCAGATTCCCATCTCATGAGGGCATGTTAGGCTGTCAGTAAACACCTCAACTGTGGTGGCTATTTTATGAACATTGGAAAAGTGCTTATTGGCATGTTTCTTAGCAGCCTCGCCAAGGAAGCCAAGGGAAAGGAACTCACCATTCAGATGCAGGAGGAGATCTAGGGTTACACAAAATGAAATATACTGAGAAATCTTTGGAATTGTACTTTAATAGGTTTATACTATTTTAGAGTTTAGACTATTTTAGAATTTAAAGTCTATCTGTGTTAAAAATGAGACTTTCTAGATAAAGCACTTTAAAAAGTGGTAAGTATATTGAAAACAGAAGACCCCTAAAAAGCTTTCTGTAAATACACTTTTTTTTTAATTTACATATAATTATTATATTAAAAAATCCTGTAAATCAAGCACCTGAGAATTAGAAAATGTCAAATATGTACATATATTTCTCCAGCTTCAGCATCCACTTTATAGAATGAAGGGCCCAGGAAAAATAAAGGCACATACTTCTATAACTAGCATATGCCATGATGGTATGCAGAGAATTCAGAACCACAGTTATAATATGAAGCTGCTTATTCCTAGACTTTCATTCCTTGAGTTTTAGATGTTACTAGCATTTTCATGTAATATTTGTGTACAGTATTCGGGAACTATTTTCAGAGAAACAATGTATAAACCAATGGTTGATTAGGAAATAGCTTTTATTATTACTGAGAAAAACAAAGCTGAAAAATTTCCACTTTCCTGATTAGTATGTAGATGTTTAATATGCTTCAGAATCAGGGTTATACCAATTTACAGCAAAATCTTGTAATACACTGACATTGTTTAAACATGACCAACATATGATGACTATTTCACTGCTGTTTACCAGTTCCCAAAAATCCTAAAGTGTCCCCCACACCCTACTGTAAGGAGTGGGTTTGTCCCCAAAAAATGTTTTATTCTCTAGAAAACTTGAGGAAGAATGTAAAATTCCTCCCAGCTATGTCAAATCATTGTAAATTCTACCTACTTAACATGTCATCTTTTCCTTTAAGGGGAAGAAATAACAATACACATAGTTTAATGCATTTTTCCCTATTCAGTCAAATTACCCTATATTTTCATAATCCAGCTGGTCGTTTTACTGCAAAAGTTCCTTTTTAGTAGGCTTAGTTCTGTATTAACTTCAGCACAGTTTGACTGTGAAACAATTTTCCTTTTGCTTCAACTAGGCAAAGTCACAAATGACACATTTGCATCTCTTTCCCCTTGTTTGTTTACCTTCAAAATGTAAATATTGAGACTTAGTATATTTTTTTCTATTTTTTCATTTTTTTCATATTTTAGAATAACTTTTTTTTCTGTTGAGACCGGTAACTAGGCTTCTATTTATCAGTCACAGTACAAGGGAGGAAAACCAGGGAACTGCATCACTGCTTCAAACAGAAAGATGTGAAATGAGAGGGTTTATAATGCATGTTGATCTAAAAGATATTTCAGGTAGTACTCTGAGGATTTTAACATCTCTGTGTTCCCCTCCCATAATTAATTTTTTTAAAGCACTTCCCCTATTAAAAGAAGTGTTTTAATCAGCAAGATATAGAAATATACCTTTTTTTCTTTGTTCCTCTGTTAATTAAATCTTATCTTTTTTATCTCCAAATATTTTAAGGGATGGATTGTCTCATGGAAGGCAAGATAGCTAGTAAGAAGGACTGTGGAAGGAAATAATAATCAACAGGAGCAAGGCATTATCAGAAGACAGCAGCAAAAGAAGAAATTATGTTTCCAGATATAAATTACCAAACACAAATCAGAAAATAAAGAAACATCAATTTTAATTATATCTCCAGCATTGACAAAACTGGGATTATTTTGCTTAATCCATCAGTTATTCCCATATATTGATTCCTATCAACAAGTAGAAGTTCTGTAATGAATGCTGTAAGAATCTAATAGACGTAATTGCCAAAAGGCATATAAAAACATGAAACTTGCCTATAATCAAAAACTTAAATGAAAAGCAAAGGTGTTTTCTAAAGATAGTGGTGGGTAGTGGTCCCTATGTTTATTGTTTCCATAGAAGCAAATCTTACTTGAATCTTTGTGGATAAACCTAGGACACAAAGATTGCTACTATCCAGAATGTGTAATAGTTTCATTTATAGCTGAAATATATCTTTCTTGGGATAATTTTGTTTTAAAGCATTCTTTCCCATAGTGAGCCTGCCTTCTACAGAGAAAAGGTTAAGTCCTCTTCTACTGCACCAAATTGAAACTGATTTCCTGGAGAACTTTCTAACAAATATTTTTGAAGATTTCAGATGTTTCATTGCAGATTTCAGCATTCAGATGTTAAATTTTCATAAGTGCCTAGCTTGAGGTCTTAAAATGATTTTGAAAACATCATATATACTACTTTAGACAAAAGGAGAACATTTCTTTTCTTTGTTTAAATGGCCTAAACACTGTCTATTTGTGATACACTTTTTTAAGGAGAGCAGTAAAGCAGTTAAACAATATTAGTAAGACATTCTGAAGTACTACAGCAATACATAAATGTTAAGTATTTTTCTACAGCATTCAAGTGTTAAACTAGCCATGGGTAGATCATTGTGTGAGTTGTCCCATTTTTCAGCCTGTTCAGTTACAAAGGAAAAATAATGACATCCAAGGTACTGGGGCAAAACAACATTGGGCAGAACAGAAAATATTGCAGGCAAGCTTAGAGGTAACAGCGGCAGCCTGTTTGGCAGTACACTGCAATTAGCATGTGTTATCTGAAAACTTGTTCAGGAAGGAAATGTTTTAAGCTACCCAATAGACATGTAGAAGAAAAGTATTAATTTTCCCTTTGACTAAAATAAAACACATGAAAGCTAAGACCAATATTCTGTAATGTCAACGCAGACTCCTTCAGTTTCCTATTCTAAATTAGCTGGAGACTCTGAGGTACTGGTTACATTAAGAAACTTTTTGGAATTTGTGAACAGGATAAAATTCCTGTGTATCTATAACTACAGTTACATATTTATCTCCTTCCATGTTAAAATCTAACTATGAAGAGCTTGTAGATAGCCATTGTAAAATTTTCACTAGTTCCTGACGTCATCTATTGTGTCAGTGCTGGATAGTTCACTTCTTGGTTGCACCATGCTAGGGAACTTTTAAAGCAGCAACAGAACCAACATTTGGTCCCAGCTGAATGCCTTGAGACTTCAAAAGGGTCAGGGTACTTTTTTTCTGAGTAACAGCTTTTCCTGCTTCAGTTGCTTATTGCCAAAATACTAGTCATACTGATCTTGCTCTATTACTTATCTGGTCAGGGATCAAGAAATACCACACATGTCACAAGAAAGAATTATGAACTTTCAGACAGAAGGTTAATGTAAGCAACAAAATTTGATTTTACCCAAAACTAAATTTGGGGTTCATCCCATAGCACTATAATTCTGGTGTACAGCAGTGACAGTGAGCAAATCACCCTTGTAATCATTGAGAAGAAGCTGGGCTTCAAAACTATGGGGCATAGAAACTGAGATAAATGGAGCCTGCCAGTTGTGATATATTTTCCAGGCTCTGAGCAATTTAACACTAGCACCTATAAAATGCTGTTCAATCTTCTAATTACTTTTTAAAGGATGACTGGAATCAGCTTAGCTTGTGCAGAAACTATGGCCAGAGGGAGATTTTTATGATTAGTATTACACATAAAACTAGTGTTCTACACACAATGATGTTTTGTCCTTTCTGCTTTCTTATTTGATTCATTATCATTTGATTATTTCAGGAGTAGAGTTATATTAACTATCAGATATAATAATGTTTAATTATAAAATATAATTAGCCTTCTGCTAACTTGAAGATTGAAAAATGTATAACTTTGTTGCTGTCATAATCACATATTTAAAAACAAAAGAGCCTTTCCCTCCTCCAAAAAACATGGCCTATTGCTTGAGCATGGAAGTCTCTAACTGCAGCAATACGAAGCCTGTGACAGGTTGATTGATGCTTTATTTTGTACTGAAGTCACCTCAGATGGGGGAAAAACATACTGTTCAAAGGATTTTTTATTCAAATTACTGTGGATTTCATTGCTTTGTGACCTTTAAATAGGTTTTCTTCCAATTAGGCTTTCATTCAATTACAATATTACACAGTGAGGAATGCTACCAGATCAATATTTTACTGTTTCATCATGGGGCTTGTGTTGCATGGGTCCAAACTGAACATCCTGTGCAGCTGCTCAGCTCTCCTGAATCACCTTTTCGGACTAAACCACTTGAGTGTCACTAATTCCAGCTCAGCTATGTAACTCCCAATAATTCCCACTCAGGTTGACAGTCTTTCCACTACAGAAAAACTGAAAACAATTGGCTTAGGAAGTGTATAAAGCATATATTTACAGTATTCTTGCCCATTTACTCAAATTAAGAGAGCCAAAAGGCACAGAAAGTTGAAATTGAACAAAAATTCATTTGGTTATGCATGGTTTGAAGCCAAGTAGCCAGTTCATCGACTTACCGACTGGAGTATGCAAAATTCATCTCAATTGCACTTTTAATGCCAGAAGTCTACGTCACTTGCCTTTTGCTTCATTTACTGCTGCAATGATAATGCTTATCTGCCCTATTCCAGGGAAATTTATTTTAATAATTTGCGCAAGCTTCATATTGTGGATTTTTTAGGTAAAGAAAATTTGGGTTGGATGATGGAGATGACAATGATTTTTATAACAAATATAAATTCTGTTAGAAGTTGCTGGATCTAGTGGAATTCAGGATGCAAGAAATTTTTCCTCATCAGTCTGCTTTCACTGCCTTTGGTGGACTCTAACACCCAGTGATGCCCCTTCAGTCCCATAGATGAGAAGCTGCCTCATTTCTGTGTCCCCAGGTCCACCCAGTAGCAATGTTGAGAAGCTACTCTCCATATGAGCACACTCACACACATTTGCACACATATATGTGTGTGCACACACAGAGTACTCACAGCCAGCCACACAAATCCATGCAGGTGAAAATCGGTAAGATTTCCACATGAGCACAAACAGCACTCATGTAAACATGCTTGTCAGGATTAGGAATAAACGGAATAAGCAGAATATACACACATAAACTATACTGGTCTTTTCTGTAGCTGGCTCCAGTAGTGTGGAGGTTACTAATGATAAAGATACATGTGTGTGTATAATTTTTAAAATGTACATATATAGTCAATTCAGTGATTACTTTCTGATGCAATAATTAGCCAGTTTGTAAGAGATGGTGCTTCCAAAGCAATTTCAACAACTCTGGAGAACTAAATAAATTAAACTAGATCTTCTAGTATTTGGTGGCTGCATCATAGTACAGAAATAATTTTCAAGGAGTCTCCAACTTGTAGTCTTATGTTCCATGGATGTAGCCAAAATTGTACCCCTTAGAATAGCAAGGTGTAGGAACATTACTGGTGGTAACATTACAGTTAAGTATATTAATCCAGTGTGCTACATTCTGGACACCTACATCTTGTCGTGCAGTTTGTGTAACTACTGTCTACCCAGTCTGAATTTGAACACTGCACTTAGATACCTGACTCGTCATTGTATTCATCACTGCAGACTGTACTGGAAGTTCATCTACATCCCATCACAAAAGATAAAATAACAGAAATAAACACCTAATACAGAGGAAGGAGTTAGAATCTGGAATGAACCTGGATAAATCTTTTTCATCCAATCAACAAATGTCTTTCTTATTTGTACTCAGAAGAAAGGAGGATCGTATACTGTTTCAGATACCTTTGTCACTGACTTGATCAATATAGTTTATTACTCCAAACAACTTTTTTTATGTCTATCCATAATCATAAAGATATCTTTATTTATTAAATTTATGGAAGTCTGGATTCCTTTCTAATCTCCATATTGTTTCCATGTGCAGTCAAATAGAGGATAAATGTTTCTGTAGCTAAGCCACAAGATTGTTAAATATTGTTTCATTCTTAGATAGTTTCATTATACAAGTTGTAAAAATGTGTTCCATTGGTCTTGCAAACACTGTCGCATTAAATTGAAAGTTTGTGGAGGAAGGGAAGACTAGAAGAGATTTGGTGTATATTTAAATAAGTAGAAAATTCTGTTTCATTAGAATACTTTCTTTCAGTGTCTTATCTTTATGCTTTTCAGAAGCAATGATGAAATTGTTTGGTTACTTATTCAAAATAGTTACATGTTTAATTAAATCTTCTCCCTCAGTTGTCAAGCCCTGGTTCTACCATGAGTTCTGAATTTTACAGATATCTTGTAAAGAACCATTAATATGAATCCAGAATATGAGAGAGTTTAACTGTGCTTGCTCAACAGATTTCAGTCGCAAAAATAATATTGCAGATGTTCAGTCACTGAGTACTTAGATGATTCATTTCATCTGACAGTTAAGAGAGGACTCTTAATTTTTTAACAAATATTACATTTTCCTCCTTTCTGAAATAGTTCATTAACTCACAAACATATAATAAGGGCTACAAGAGTTCTTTCTGATTTACTGGATTTCATCTATTCATTCTGGCCTATTATTGGATATGACAAGAACAACTGACTTAGAGGTTTGGGTAAAAAACTTTACAAGTACTTTTTGGTAGATTTTTTTTTTTTTATTTCATCTCACACATCCCAACAATATCTATGACACTGACAATTTCTTTTCTGTGTCTGCTCAGCTGGAATCAAATTACAGAGATCTTAAAAGTTCACACAACCATATTCTAATAAGGCCTTCAACTTTGTAGTTCAGAGCTAGGTTTGGCTAAGCCTCCAGTGAAGCACAAAGTGTAGCCCTTTTAATGTTCATAATATTAGGTTTTAATTTTAATCTATTCACCTACTTACAAGCTGCGTCCCCTCTTTGAATTTGTCATCCCAGGTGGACAACACCATAATTCTATCCCTTTTTAAAACCTTCTTCTGTAGTAAACCCTTTTCAGTAGGCCACGCATTTCTTCATTAGCTATTAACTTGCATGTGATTACAAAGTGCTACTGAGATAAACTGGCAAAGGCAGCTATTCCTGTGTTGTGACAGATATATGAGAATCACGGCACAGGTTAGATAACCATTATATTTTATCATTTGGTAGTCTGGGTCTGCAGACATTCAACACTTTATTTTTAGATCAGGTTAGTCTGCAAACTCTGCCTTTTCCTGACCTAATTGATGTACATTTGTATATTTCCACACCAAAACCAAATGAACTTGCAAATGTGTCTTGTCTCCCACTGGACATTAATTCTAAAGGACTTCAAACATGCTGAGTGGATTTGTAGAAATCAGATATTGCAAAAGTTCATTCATTTAGAAGACTTATTCCCTCGACTGGCATGTTAGTTTGGATTCAGCTTTAACCTTATTGGTGTCTTGTATACAGAAATCTGGTTGGTGTCATAAAGCATGCAGACAGCAGTGACAACCTGGGCTGAAGAGATCAGGGCTGCTCCCACAGGACTCTGCATTGCGCTTGGCATGGAAACAAAAGGGAATTACAGCAGTCATAGCACTTCAGTGCTTTTCCGCATGGTTAACTATATATGCTCTATGAATCTTTAGGGAAGTGCTTGATAGTCTTAAAACACACATTAGTGGCTCTTAAACGTCCCTGAAAATGTTACCTTTTGAATCCCAGGAGATTAGTAGGGCTCCACAGTAGTTCAGCCATTGATTCTCTACTGCTGAACTCTGTTGAGTCTCAAGTTTTTCCAAGACTGTGCACATGCATGTTGTACAACACTGGATTGGAGTGGAGGGGAGGAGGCACAAATATCTCTGTGAATCTGTGCAGTGCTAGCTCTAGGGTTTTGGTTTTTTTTTGTTTCAGACGCTCAATCATATGCAGCTCCTCTGCTTTATTAAAACTTATGTGCCATTGCACTGAGATTTAACTTTTGATGGTAGAACCCTAAGTGTAGTCTCAAGAATGATATCCCATCCAGGGTAAAACTGAAAGTCTGCTATACTTGTCATACTTGTGAAAGTGCCAGAGTAAAAAACTCCAGAACTGATCACTACAACATAAGAGATATATAATTAGAGAAATTGTATTTTAAGGATCATATTTATGTTTAGATATTAAACATTTAGTGGCACCAGATTTGCATTTTTAGGTTATACCTTTTAATGTTGAGCTTACTAGTTGTTTCAGGCCATACCAAGTTTCTGATTTTACTGCAGAGTGGTGATGCTCGTAGCAACGTTGTGGTGATGCTGGTAGCAACAGCACTGACCAAAAACTAGAATTTCAGTTTCTGTAGGAAAATATGCTTGTTCAAAATTCCTTTTTTATATAAAGTGAGAGAAAAAGGTCAGCATTTTAGGACTGAAAGTAAATTTTTGAGTTTCAAAATGTTTTGAAAAAACATCATGGTGAATATCAAAATAAGTTAACATTATAAGAGCTGAAACCACAACACAAGGAAACTTGTCTACCAAAAATGTTTTGGCAATCCATATATTCTTATTACATATTTCAGTTTTGTTGAAGTAATATTTTCAGGAAATCACAGTTTTATCACTCCTGTTTATTTACACTGACTTCAGTCTTAGTTGATCTTAAGGACCAATTCCTTATCATGATTTCCATGCCAATCAGTTACCCTCCTGTTGCTAACCATGTCTTTATTATAATACTGAACATGCTTCGAAAACCTCAGATGATGCGTGTTATTGAAATAATGTGATTTCACCATTAGTGGTGCATTAAATGACAATGTATACACAGCCCCTGCTGGAGTGTCTCTTTGTGTAAAAAGCTCAAACATGACTTAGTGTATAAAGAAATAATGTTACTTTATATTCAACTAGGCATATACCATGTGATATTTTCTACCAATGACAGAGTAAATAAAAATGAAAGAAGAAAAATTAACTCATAATTGCAATACCTTGAGTACATACTTGAGTGCATTTACTTTTACAGCTGTTTTTACTTTCTGTGTATTGTACTTTTAAGCCTCTTATGAATCTGCACAGATGAGAATTGCTTCGAGATCACTGCAGCTTGTTACAAAGCTTTATTATGTGCAGTTTTATAGAGATGTTATTTTTATTCTCAAAACATTGGTAGCTTTCCTAGCCTACAAACACTGAGATTGGATGTATGCTATATTTGCACTTGGAGGGAAAATCTGTGTTATAGGACTTCTTTATACAGAATACGTGGAAACACATTTAACCAACCCACAAGTGCAAATAAATCATACTCTGGCTGGTCTACAAAGTATAGCAGTTTTTGCAGGCCATAACTACAATCTTGGATTTGTAGCTCTAAATAATGTCTCTAAAAACTATTCAGCAACTATTGTGAATAAGAGTTTGCCAACACAGGCTCCGTGGAGCCACTTTGGAAAGTTTTCTTAAATGAGTGGCTCCACTGATTATGTTAAGAAATTACTAAACTGTACTTGACATTCTCACAATACTGTGAGCTACACATGTTTTGGTACTTCTGATTCATGATGAAAAATACTTCTATTTCAGTTTTTCTGTTCTGCACACAAATTACATAAAACTAATATCCTGTACAGTTAGTTTCAAATTCAGTGGCCTTTGGATCTGGCCTGCTTGTTTTAGCAGGTTTTTACTAAAGTTTTCCTTTCTTTTTTTTTGGATCTGGGAGGGCCATGGTTTTGCCCTGGTTCTCTTGAGTTTCTATCAAAAATGTACCAGGTAGTTCAGGCTCCATTATGCCCCTCCAGTAACAGATTGAGGGAAAATGAGTTGTAAGATATTTTCTGTTCTATTCATCCCATTGTTGAACAATAATTTAGTCTCCAGCTGTATCCAGTGAAGAAATTACAATAAAAGGGATAATATATAGTGCCCGCTTCTTTAGAGACTGCTAAATGACTTTAAAATAATGTAGTATTATTAAACTGGCATATACTCAAGAAGGTGTAGTCCACAGAAGTGGAGAACAACATTACACACAGCTGTGCTGATTTGTGTTCTGACTTTCACCATCTGTAGAATGGTGCTTCATATTAAAAACCTTTTTTATGGCAGTGGAAATAAAATTCACTTATATGCTTATATTCTTGTGCTTGACTGAAAAATATTGTGTTATTTCTTTTTTCTTTAGAAAAAAACCCAAACCGAAACAAAACAAAAGCCCCACAAAAACTGATGAATTCCGGTCTTTTTTTATTGAAGGTCTAGAAATGGGGCTAATAATAGCAACTTAGCAACCAGGTGTTGACCAGCACAAGAATAAAGGAATTAGTCAGGAATGAATTAACTATATTATATGTTGTGGCCTGAAATGGAGAACTATTGTACTCCAGTGGTGAAAGGATAGATATATTTGCACAATCATCTGAAAAAAAGTTAACAGATTCAAACAGCAAATTTCTGGCAGTCTTAAATTTGTGTTATGATTTTTGCATATGCCGTATACTTGGTGAAATGTTACTGAAGTATAAATACCATTCTCATTTTCTCAGCTGTGACCATTTTAAAAGCAGTTTTTAATTCTGATGCCTCATTATGAAATGGATTCTTCTGAAATTAGCTGATATTGCAGACATTTGAAAAGCTGGTTCCAAGGCAAAAATTAATACGTTACCACTTAAATTAGAGCTGTTTTAAATTAGTATGATTTACCAGGTCAACAGCTAATGTTTTAGCTCTTCTGTCAGTTGTGTGAAAGTGGACATGCTCCAATGTTCAAAACCCTTCACCAGTGTCAATGGGTTAGTTAAAGCAATGCCAGCACAGTTACAGTCCCAGCAGATCTATTGCACAATAACACATATTGGATCCCAACAGATTTTTTTAGTAAATTAAGTTTTATTTAAATGCTTCACTGAATACAATGCAAATTGCTACATGCTGATACATGGTGACAACTTGAGCTTCTGAAAGAAAACTTTTTTGGCCTCACAGTTGGCTTGAGGCAACTGGAAGATCAATATCTCAGTGTTTAGGAGAAATTCTTCCCTTTGTCTGAACGGCCCCCATTTCACCATTTCTCTTTGGGAGAAGATACTACTTTTGAAGCAGTTAACCCCTCTTTGCATACAAATGAACAGCTGTCATGGGGAATAGCTATAAGAAGTTCTAATGGAAGGATACTTCATTTTATGACACTAGCCACGTTTACTAAGTTAGCCAACTTCTAGACAAAATCTAGAGTTTCAGTGTTGAAATTCTCAAATCACAAAGAGAAAATACTCACAGTATATCGGAAAAAATTCTACCAACTGTAAAGAAGTGATTTCTGTTGGACTGAGAAAGTCAGGGATACAATTTTATTTAAGTATGACTTTTTAAAAGATGCTTTCCAAAAAGCTAGGCTACATATCTTGACAATGAAATTAATATTCCCATAGTATTTCAGTTCAAGTGCTGTCTTAAAAGAAAGAGGTTTTCAGCATTCTTAATATATTTTAGTCTGAGCTCTCAAATTAAATGATGATGGATTTTAGACTTCTGTGCTCTTTCTTTGCCAATTCTTATCTTTCCCATCCAGATCTCTACATGTTAAAGAATTTCCCCAAAACCATAGAAAACATTAGTTCTAACAACAGGTTTGCTTCTATAATAACTACTTGTTATTGCCTTTGTTGTTCACATTGGGGGGGGGGGGGGGTGTTTATAAAAAAAATCTCTTCGGAATGAAATTATTTCTGACAAGAGGGTTTTGTTTTGTTTTGTTTTATTGGTTTGGTTTGGTTTGGGGTTTTTTTTTAACTGATGCCCTGCATTTTGGAAAAAAAAAGTCACTCAATATCAAGTTTACTTGGGATAAGTTTCGATTAAGGTCAATCCTTTAGTAGAGTAATTGCTAGAAATACTGTTTTATATAACAGTACATGCAACACCTTGGTCCTCATTTTCCTCATCAACCTATCAAATCCTCAGAGAAGGAAATATAACTCATATATATCACTCTGAAATGAATTAGACATACAAAATTTCAGAAGATTCAGAGTCCTGAACTAGAAAAATATTCTACAGTTTTGGTGTTCCTCTAAATGAATCCTTCAATCTAAAATAGATTTGAATGGGATGCAGACATTGGGATAGTAGCAGTTTTGAAGTACATACCCTGAGTGAACTGAATAATAAAGCAAGTATACAAGCTAATTTAAGCTTATGCTGCTTTTTTTTTTTTAAATTTTTATGTTTTTGGGGTTTTTAAAAATCTTAAATCAAGGGGACAGTGTTGATTTTATTTCTATAATGGGTGCATGTACAAGATAGTGTAGAGGGAATTGACTGAGTAACCAATTATTTTTAACCTAGACAACTAGATGATTAAAACCATCTCAATATATGTAATCTGCCTAGGTTATGCTTACCTGAATCTATGTGAAGAGTGAGATCATATGGAATATTGAACCGAATAGAAGTGGAGTATAGAAGCACCCTATTCCTGGTAACCTAAAGTAAAAATGGGATCAGTTTGCATTTTATATGTTGTTTTTTCTTCTGCTATATCTGAGTATCTCTGAACAGGTTTTTGTCATTTAGAAGAATTGTTTAGAGAGAGGAATCAGCTGAATATTTTTTGTTGACAGTACGCAGGAGGCAGCTAGAGATGCTGTTCTGCATTTAACAACATCTTGCATACAGCTGTGAATAATTGTACCCATGCCAAGCAGGCTGTGGAGTTACCATTTGAGGAGGAAAATATTAGCTAGCTTATATTTAGAACCATAAATCTTGAAAACAGCAACTGGAATAACGCAAAAGTGTTTTACATGATGGACATAATCTTCCTATTTTACCCATCTTGGTTCCAGAAACTGGAAAAAAAAAATCATAGAAGAAATACTGCATTTTCTCAACAAAAAAAAAAAAAAAAAAAAAAAAAAGCGAGGGAAAGCTTTCCTTAATACGTTAGCTCCCTTCCATCTCTAGACCATCTGTTTTAATTGCCACAATGCAGGCTGCGAACATTTGCATGAGACCGAAAGTGTTCCCCATTGTTAAGAGGGTAGAATACCCACTATTCATGCAGAATACAAATTTGTTATCAACTGTAAATTGAATGCCTTCAATTCACATGGAAAATACAAACATTTCCAGTTTAGGTGTTCTGTCTGCCGCTCACATATATACTGGTGATATGCAGGGCTTATATACATTTTCTTCTTGCAGTAGAAATGTTAGTGTTGACTCATGTAGAACCAGTTTTTCACCCATCTGTCATGGAGGATCCTTAATATACTACCTCTACTATTACAAAATAAGTTCAGTTACTTTCACCAGAGGTTTGACAGACACGATAGCTGAAGTGACTATTCTTTCTAAAAGTAACTAGTTTGAAAAGACTACCAAACTCTTTTATCAGAAACACTGCAAGATGTTACTTGAACGACCTCCATCACTTTCAGTGATGAACATTTTGTTTATCTTACGTGACCATTTTGTATCAATAAAAAATTATTTGTAATCATAAAAAAACATAAAATTAAATTCAAGAAGCAGAAACATTTCAGAAAATACTAGCTTGCAAAGATGCTTGTCAAGGTTTAAGTTCTTGGTGTTGTAAACAGATTATTGTTGACAAATATGATTATTATATATGCTAAATTTTTTTTGTATATCATACCTTGGCATAAAAAAAACCCCTTTTTAATTGATGCAAGAGGAGCCTGCCCATAAATCAGCTCAATTTTATGGATTCCTGAGAGAAAAAAAAAATCATGAGAATTGCCTCCAAGTGCCCTTTTGCATTCTGCTACTGAATAACAACTTCTGTTTTTCCTTAACATTTCCAAAACAAGCATATCCAGTGGAAGTTAAAATATACATCGTGCTGATGTTTCTTGCTAGAGAATCTCAGAAAAGGTCAAGACAGATTTGGAGAACTCAAAAAAATAGAAACCTAATTAGAGTTGTATGAGGTTGCTTCTGACTTCACTTGTAAAAAGTGTCTGCTTAAGTCCTTGGCATCTTCTTCATTTATTAAAGAGGAAAAGGAGAAAGGAAAGAAATCCTACCTGTGGTTCAAAACTAATTTTCAGAATTCAGCTGGGGGAAACAACTCATATATCTCCTTTCCCAGGGGTAAACGGTGCTTTTTATTAAATTGATTAAGAAGGAAAAATGATTTCATTTTAGTTTTCATGTGTTTTTGTTTTAACTGCTAATTATGTTAGATGACTGATGACTTCATCATAGATACATTGTGGGTCTTTTCCAAGGAAAGCAGTCCTTTCCAACTATAAGACTTATCATTATTGCTTATGTATACAGAAGATCTGGTTAGTATGTCATTATCTATTTGCCATTGAGCATTTTGAGGATTTTCAGAGCTTCTTACACTGTCCTCAGTGAGCACATGCTTTTAGTTCTGAAGCTTTGTTTTCATAAAAGAAGTATTTACACATTCTTGTTATTATTTGTTATTTCCTGCATTAATGTCTATGTAGTGTTGTATCAAAAATATTGAGTGTGTGATTCATTTAACCTAATTTTAAGTGTCTGCAGGGTCTACAGCTAAAGCTGAGCATCCTACTCAAGGTTCCTTTCATAATTATTGTAAAGAAGTTTCTAACTCAGCCTAGCTGCCTGTAGTTTTCTTCAGTGCACAAGTGCCACTTTGTTGAACTACTAAACTGCTTCATGCTACAAAAGAGCCAGTGCTTGATTCTAGGTGCTGCTTGGAAGCAGCACTGTACATTGGATAAGACGGTGATAAATGTCTGTTTGGACATACTGTCAGTCTTCTTGTGCCTTCCCTACTTCTATTATCCTCTTGGAAATGAAATGCAGACACTTCTCTATGAAGTTCAGAGCAAGGGATTTGGCTGACTTCACCATCTAAAAGGTTCTGTTTGTAGGGAGAAAGGTTTTCCTAATTGTATTTGACTAAATAACTCACACATTAGCATGGAAGTAACAAGCCTTTTTCATTGCTGTTAATAAAAAAATAGTTTTAAAAAGTGACTATTAATTAAAACAGTGCTTACCCAACAGAAATCATTGTTTTCAGTACTGAAATTCCCACTGGCAGTATCAAATGAAGATGTTAAAGGAGTGGAGAATGAGAGCCAACTTCTGAATTCCCACATTTTTCATTATTTTTTAAGCTTTGATATTGCTACACAATGCCCATTACAAGATAAAATCCATTTGGAGCCCTGTGCTTCACTTAACCTGTGTACTTATGATTTTTTTTTGTTTCAGGATAGGAACAATGATAATATGTAGTTCTAGGGCTTTCTAATATGTTGCCATTTATTGTTACCAAAGAATGCTGAAGAGTGGAAGCATTAAATGTTATGTCAGTTACAGCGAGGTCTGACTGAGAGGTCTTCGTTCTTGATATAATTGCTATAGGACACTGATGTCTCTGTGGCAACTCTGAGGAATTTTGGCAGGAAACCCAAGGGTATTGAGTACAGGAGAGGAAAAATAATTCAGTATTTGGAAGTTCAGCATCAAAGCTTATATAAAAGTAAGTTCACTGATTATCATTATACTGGATACAAGCTAATATACCATCTGTGTGCAGAAATTTGCTGTTTCTGCACCATTGCTTTTTCATTCAAACAGAGATAATGAGATTGTTTAATGATGATCTTCATGCCACAGAAACATTAATCTGCAGGACACAGAAAAAGAAACAAAACACAAAGAACACACCTTCTCTCATCACGTAAGGGAGAATGGACAATTGCCTCAAATATGACAAAATGAGTGTTTGCAGCATGAATATGCCTGCAAAAACTATGGCCTATTAGCCACTAGTTTATGAAAAGTTTACATTTAACATTTTTATTGAAAGATTGTCAAACTCCTTGTTTTATAAACTACATAATAATCTAATTTGCATGGGCCACACATAAAACAAATTGTATTTTATTTTCATTAAAATGATCACAGCTGAATTGGGCAAGCCTAGAGAGAACTGGTCTTCTCAAATAGAATTCAGCTGGCTTGTAAGGATAACTACCTGGAGAGTCACAGTCAGAAATCTGAAGTGTCTGTTGACTTCAAGGCTTGAACACATCAACAGCCTAAAATGTCTAATTCTTTTGATAGGGTCTGTTTTTCAGCAGCATGGAGCTTAAGAGATATTCAAAAGCCCATTTCTTCTTATGGCATCGCACTGAAATTTGTAAAGAGCAGTCCTAGAAGTATGTTGGCCCAAATAAATATAAATCTATGTGGATTTTTATTTAAACACCTTTAAATATGCTTAAGTATCTATTGTTAAGAATAGGCAGTGATCACATTAGTGAACTTAAAGAAGATACATTTAAATTTTCTTCTCCCCAACTTTTAGGTCAGATTTAGCATTAATAAAATTTGCTTGAGGTTAATATGAGACAGTTGGGTGACCATTTAGTTTACAGAAGATACAATGGTCTACAACCGTGAGCAGCGCATGTTTGATACCATGATGAATTAGCTA
This sequence comes from Phalacrocorax carbo, assembly GCF_963921805.1. Lineage (NCBI taxonomy): Eukaryota > Metazoa > Chordata > Aves > Suliformes > Phalacrocoracidae > Phalacrocorax > Phalacrocorax carbo. Next base: position 16,782,697 of record NC_087521.1, read on the forward strand.
AAGATTAAAGGACAACCTGATTGGACTCATCTGATCTTTCTTTTGAACCCTAAGCTGTTCTCAACCTCTATTTTCTGGTGATGTTCTGGTTTTCCATTTTAAAAGGCAACCCAGGAAATTCAGACAAGTGCTTGGAAATTAAAAAAAAAGTATCAGTCATGCCTACCAAGCAGCAGGTCTGCCACACATATCCCAGAGCCTGGAAATCCTGACCAATTTTTGACAGTGTGAGTAGATCAACATTATGTTACAAACAGAGAATATACTAAGTCTTGGAAGCACTGATTAATAAACATGAGATGCATAGTTGCTGTGCGCCCGTACCCAGCTAAACCTAGCTAAAGGTTTTTGTGCATGCGTGACACCCTGGTACGTCACATACCTGATAAATTCAGTGTGTTGTGAAAAGAGTGGTTTTATAGCACAGGCATAGACCAGCTGTGATGCATGTCTGGTGCTTTCAGGCATCAGGGAACATGCTGCACTCAGGTAGCTGTACAATCATCTTAGTTTCTAAGAAATCCCAGACAACACTCATTCCTCCTCATACAAATTGTCTGTAAGGTAGTTTATATTGCCACTGTCTGTGTTCGACTCCTCCAGCACAGCCCTAACTTAAACATTCGTTTCAACCTGGTTATTTTTGAATAGATATAAGGGTCTGACACATACCACTATTTGTCATACATAACTTGGAAACCAACACAATGCAATCTTCATAGTTCCATCTTCTCATTTTATTCTCAACCAGAGGACTTCTGAAAATGAAGAGGAACTTTTTTTTTTTTTTTGTACTACAAATCGTTTCTGGTTTTCCCCCAACACTAAGGTCTCTTTACATTTTGTTTTCCTTCAAGTCAAGAATGATGGCAAAAATGAAGGTCACTTATTATAACCATAATGGTAATAACTAAACTGTCTTGAACAGATATATAATTGCTTCTCAGTAATAAATAAATTCATTAAGAATTTCTAATGCTCAAATACTATTCACAGTAAGAAAGGCAATTTAACTACCTTAGTATCATTTGGGACCTTGCAGCAAGTGAAAATTGGGAAATGGGTGTCTCATTTGAATTCCACACCCATTTTATTAATTCTTGTGTGTGCCTCAGCACAAAAGTGAATGCATTTTTGTGTTGGTTTTATCTTTTTTTTTGTCCAAAATTTTCAAAACAGTGAATTAAGAGCTTCCCTGACACTACAATTCTGAGATGTTAATTTAGCTTTCTCAGTATGTGTAACTTTAATTCCAGTTCAGAGGCAAATGGTAAAACACCGATCTCAGTTACATTTACCTTAATGAAATAAAAGACAAAGCTGCTTAGTAAGAACCATAGCACTTCAAATTAGTTGTTTCCTCCAGCATAAATCTGGAAATTTTTTTTCATATATTTTTGCAGAACTTTTTTTTGTTGTTAAAGATTAGCACAGAATAATATATGATAAAAAGATTTACAGAATTACCATTTATTTTCTTTTGGAGGGATGAAAAAATAAAGTAAATGCACCCAGAAGTATGACTATTTTTTAAAATAAACAGTTTTCTGGCATAAATTAACAAGTCATGTGGATCAATAAATACTTAATTCAGAAATGCAGAATTGGATGTTGTAGTTTTAGTAGTTTGTGTAAGGACATATTGATGTATGTTTCCAAATTTCTTTATTGTACCTTCTAATTTGCATTTAGTTTGACATGTTCTGTACACACTGTCATCATCTTTTGTAACTTGATGCATAAGTGTCTGCTCTACCAGTTATCTTGCTTTGCTGTGAAGCTTTTACTTCTCCTGGAAGAGATATCATCGACTGGCTGAAAAGACAGTAATTTTCTAGATAAAATTCCAGCCCTCAAAAATGTGTTTCCAAACTGTGCTCCCCAGCTAGTGTATGCAACTATTGAACATCTTTTTTTTTTTTTTTTTTTTTTTTGTAACAGGCAGTGAAAGTAAATGATACAGTTTGAGGTTTGACAATGGACTTTGCCCTAAGGCTTTGGGAATCATTGGCCTAGAAGCTGGCATTTCTGAGGTTCTAAAGAATATAGCACTTATGGAAAGGATAGTCAGATTAAAAATAGAAAGTTGTTTGGGCAGCTTTGTGTTAGTCCCCAGGCAGGTTTTGTAACTGAGGCGTAAATTAAATTGGATTAGCTTTGAATCTATCTTGACATGCAACGAAGATCAAGCAAAGGAAGTGGAGCACAAGGTAGTCAGTCATACTTTAAGTGGAAAGAGAATATATCCATTTAGTATATATTATATCCCTATTGGCTTCCATTAACCTGCATCAGTTGTTTAGTTAAAGATCTGAGTGTCTAGATTTCAACTGGTCAACCTGAAAATGTCAAATAAAGTGCCAAATAAAATGAAGGAATTTATTATATAAAAATACCAAGGTATTCCAAAGTAATAACTTAAAATATAACATCATCAAGATGTGAGCACTAGTGCTTTACAGCTAATGAATAACAGTAAAGAGGACATTGGTACTTATTAATTAATATTATGGATGTTTGAAAATGCAGTATCATATTGACCAGTGAAAACGTCTGGGAAGTTTTAGTCATTTATGTTCTGTTTTGTCCAGTTAAAAACAATAATAATTAAAAAACTACATACTTGGTCACAGTTGAGGAAATAAGTATGAAACTTTATTCACTTCCATGGTTTCCTCCATTTCTGAACACAATGAGCAAAATGTAGAAGCCAATTTAAAGGTGTCCTAAGTACTCAGCTGAGACTTTCACAGCAGCTTACTTTGGGTAATAATAAAGGCTTTTAATTTAAGCTTTTGCTTGCATTTTATTCTTTTAGACACCTATGAATAGAAATGTTTCTGTTCACTGGCCAGGAGAGATGGATGGCTATTTAGTCAGAAGGCATTGCCACCCTTCCATTCACAGGACAGATGGTATACTAACCAGACTGAGTCACCCTGGCTACAAGTGTCACTCTAGTAACATATCACCGGTACTACTAAAAAGTTAACATATTATAGTCAGAAAGCATTTCCTCAAAGGGGTAGGAGGGAAAGTTTCATTTCTTAAATGCATTTAATCTCTCCTGGTTGCAACCAAGGCAGGAACCAGATATTTCTTCTCTAAGCTGGACATAGAAAATGATAGCCTACAGCTTCACAGCAGCAAGATAGATTCAGCCAAAAATTATTCTTTCTTTCTTTTTTCTACATTCAATAGCAAAGTGTTTCTCTTTGAGCAATTAAACTGCATATTCAATGCAGAAACTGAAATAGAATAATCACTGCATAATTTGAGTAGGAATCATGCCATGGGAGGAAAAGCTATTGTGATACCCTGGAACTAAATGTGCTGGAAAATTCATTTTTCTTTTATGCAGGAATGTTTTCTTGGGTCTACCGAGTTGATGAGTGCCCTCCTTTCTGACTGAAGCTAACAGGAGATGGAGGTGTTCAATATCTCTCATGAGGTGCTTAGTTTTGTATGTTATCAAAGCTTTGAATAGAAAGGATGTTCTTGCACTGTGTAGTAGAAGTTCTTATCAAACAAATTTGAAGCCTTTTTAGAAACATCTTTAGGGTTTAAAGGCTGGAGCCTGATGGGAAGAAGAGTTTTCATTCAGTTGATTATGAATAGCTAACAAACTACATATTAGAGCTGAAGAATGGAGAACTGTTTTAAAAGAACAGACTTATATAAAGCACTACATTCATTCCATTCTAAATAAATTTTTTTTTAACACTTTGCCTCCTGTTTATCTGTGAGGAGATGGACTCATATTCAAGAACTTAGCTTTTGTTTAGCTGCTCTGTACATACCTTTACTATTTTGTGAGAAATTTTTGTCTGATTCTTGGTTACCTGAAGGTTGGTTCTGCACTGAACCATGTTGCTTGTGCTGCGAGCTTTCTGTGAACCAGATGGTATAGTTAATTGCCACAGTACAAAAATGCCAGATGAGGTTTTGAAAAATAAGTGTTAAACTAATTCAGTGCCACCCCTGCCTGAACTGGACGACTCCTCACTGTCAGGGCAGTACCAACAGGTCCCAAAGTACCTATTCCTTAGAATTAGCATTCTTCAAAGTATAATCATATTAAGAAGGGAGTGAAATGTTACTGAGAAGTAGTTTGAAGAACCCAAGACTAGAATAACATGCTGTGAAAAGGAGGTACCTGTGGTTCTTCTCCCCCTAAGAAAGAAAAAAATATAAAATCTCAGATGACATGATGAAGCTTGACAAAATCCTACGTGACCTGTATTTCAGTAATCCAGTGATTACCACTCATTCTTAACTGGATAACTGTGAACTTCATAAAAGGGAGAGGGAGAGGGAGAGGGAGAGGGAGAGGGAGAGAGAGAGGGAAGGGAAGGGAAGGGAAGGGAAGGGAAGGGAAGGGAAGGGAAGGGAAGGGAAGGAAGGGAAAGGAAAGGAAAGGAAAGGAAAGGAAAGGAAAGGAAAGGAAAGGAAAGGAAAGGAAAGGAAAGGAAAGGAAAGGAAAGGAAAGGAAAGGAAAGGAAAGGAAAGGAAAGGAAAGGAAAGGAAAGGAAAGGAAAGGAAAGGAAAGGAAAGGAAAGGAAAGGAAAGGAAAGGAAAGGAAAGGAAAGGAAAGGAAAGGAAAGGAAAGGAAAGGAAAGGAAAGGAAAGGAAAGGAAAGGAAAGGAAAGGAAAGGAAAGGAAAGGGAAAAAGGAGAAAAAGATTGCAAAAAAATATTTAAAACATTTTTAATGGTTAGTTTACTTTTGAACAGTTACACTGTTTAAAACTTGGTGACTTAGGTAGATACTGTACCTGAGCAGTTGGGATTTGATAAAAGTATATGTATCCAAAATAAATATTGTCAAACTTTTAATTTATGCAACTTCAATTTTGAAGTAGTTTACATCCCTGAGGAAACACAATTCAGGTAACATATACTACTCTTATGACATAATCATATTTCATATTCCTGCTTCAGAAAGACACCAAAGGAATGACTACTGGATTATTAAGTAGGCTCCATTTTTAATTTTTCTGTCTCCTTTTTTAAAGTGCCCTCAGTGTCCTATGCACCTTACCCACTTTACTTTTACTGGCAACTTGAATAGTCATCAGTTTTTCTGAATTTCTTTTCTTATTCCATGATGTCTGTTTCCACTCTCACTGTGATATTGTTCTGTAGAGGAAGATTCGAAGAAAAAAACCAAAACAAACTGGAGAAAAAAAACCCAACAAACCATAACTCTGAAAAGCTCCCTAATGCCAAAACACAAGCAGATGAAACAAGAAACTCAAAAAAATAATTTTTTAAGCAAGTACATTCTTAGTATGCACCTCGTTATCTGGGCATTCAAAGTGAGTCAGGATCAGAAGCTTTTTTCTCATGGAAGTGATGAGACAAACATGCAAAGATTATCAATCACTAGGTAGCATTTTATCATGTACTCTCTTTTGTGCAGTGGTTTCAGTGGAGAATAACAGTAGTTATAATTAGCAGTGAGTCTTTTGTATAGTTCCCTGAAAGGACAATGCTATTGAATCACCTATTCCACTGGCTGGTGTTGATTTCACACTTAAGATACATTCATTGTCTTTGGTTTCAAACAGGACATTACAGTGAAGGTTGTGGTAAACTGGTTAATTGCTTAGTATTCCAGTCTCTTACATGGTGAAGTTGAGATGAACCTGAATGTTATAGGATAGGATAGACACTGAAGTTAATTTTACTTTGGATAATCTGATGATATATGTGATTTTATACATAATATACTCTGTGTTTATAAACCGTTTTATCCATAGTGAAATGAGAATTGAACACATCTTTCCCAGGAAGAAAAATATCAAGCACACTAGATTTAAGTCTTTATAAGATAAAGAGTTTGTCTCATCGTGTCAAGTTAAGATACTTCGGCTAAGAAAGGAGGAAGTAAATCTTTGTTCATATATTTTGTGCTGAGCCTGGGAAGACCAGAGGCTTTCTTGTGACATTACATCCCAGATAGTGACAATGATGAGCTCACCTAAATTTAACATCAGCTATTGATTTGTAACAACTTTAGACTGTGTATATTTTAGGCTCAACAATAATTTATAATACAACTAAAAGACTTCTTAGTTACTGAGTCACCTTTTCTCTTTTTTATTTTTAATAGCCTGTTCTCTAATTTATGAAAATAATCTTAAGTGCTAGAACAGCCAATGACAGCTGTGTATTTTTGACATCTTTATATGGTCCTGTCATTTTCTTTAATTGGTGTCAGAAGACAAACACTATAAAAAGAGCCCAGTAATTGTGTCAGAGAGGACTGACGTTTATGCTGTTTTGCATGATCAGTAATGAAAGAGAGAATAAAAGTTGAAACATTCTCATGAACTTTCCTCAGGTTGGCTGGCCACAGTCTGTGCTTTTTTGTGTGGCTCACTATAATATAATGCTAAATCCACTGGTCAATATAGCAATTCCTTGCTTTTTATATGGGTACACACCTAGCAACAGACAATGACAACTTGAATAGGTTGTGGCCTTCAAACAAAATCATATCTGTAGTCTCTTTCCAAAGTCCCTAATGGAGTTGGATGAAAGAGATCCAAAAGTCTCCTCAAGTCATGATTTTATATATTTAATGTATATCAACAATTATTTAAATATAGTTTTATTTTTAATGTATAAAATTTCATCAGACTTTTTGAAAATATACAATTAGAATTCATTATCCTTTATATTAAACTAGCGGTGGAGTTACTTTGCTCTTTATAACATAGCATCAATTAACATTGCAGGATTTGTTAATTAGAAATTAGAGAAACAAATATAAGGTTATTTAAATTAATCTTATATTTAGAAAATTCTTTTTAATAATGAAAAATAACGAGGAGTGATTTTGTTTCATGTGAAAATTAGTTGGTAAGCTTCAGATCAGTCAGCAGTACAGCAAAAGAGGGAAAGGGAAGAGTCCAATGGCTTTAAAGTTCATAAGTACTAAGCTGTTTTCCTTGAAAATTTGCTGTCCTTTACAAAAATAAGCATATTCTGAATTACAGACTGAAGTCTTTTTTGCTTGTTGGAAACTGGACATTTTCTCTTTCACTATAATAAGACTGTAGAAAAAACACAGACCAATGACTACCATACCAGCAGTTTCCATAATTTCAGCAATTCCCTTTTCAAATTTCTGCTCAGTATCAAATCCCTAGTTTGAGAGTGGAAGAAATCAGAAAACATCAAGTATACTGCTAACAAAAAAACAATGTGAATTCTGGCTGATAATGCTTTCATAATAACAATTTTGATATTTTATGTTCACAGTAGGCAATCACCTAGGATAGTTCCAAATAGTGTTATGTTGCTGAAAACCCTAGATGCCTTGAGAAGGTTTAAAGTAAATAATCCTGGGCAAGAAGAAAAGAATGTAGGAAAGGAAAAGATAAAACCCTGTTACATTGCAAATCTGCTCTCTACTGAGTCTGATTTTGTAAGCTTAATACTTTAAAATGAAAAGGTAAGAAGGTTGTGGAGAGAATTTAACAGCCCATAAAAGGGTGAAAGTAGATTAATAAATCTTTTCAAATTACTCTTTTGGGATCCAAGTTTACACTTTCATCTTCAGGAGTGTATTGTTTAATAAGGCTGTTTACTAATGGACAAGATTTGCTATAATCAGCTGATAGTTGAAGCTGTTGCAGTCACTGCACAGTACAAAGGTTGAAAGCTGAAATGGCTACGGCCAAACTCTGCTTTGTCATCTTACAAACCATTCTTTTGGGGTGGAGGAGAGGAGATGCACACTGGTATGGAGGGAATATTTGATGCAATGATAGCTGTCTCATATTTCATTCCTAAACTTATCAGTGTGGTACCTTTTTTCCATTCATGGAAGACCACAAATACTGGAGCAGGATGATACAAAATTATGCTCAGAACCAGGAATAAAAATCCATAAATATGAAATCATAGGCCATATGTCCCATCTCTCAGAAAATTATTTACTTAAACTGGAAAGCGTACAAAGACATGTCTCCTGAAATATCCCACCACCGCCAGCGTTCATTTGCCTGGTTCATTGGCCTGTCTACTGTTCCTGTTCATGACTGTCCTAGTTTATAGGAATAAGAAGGAGGGTTTTTTTCTTTATTACCCAAGAGTATTTCAGCCATATGTACAAGTAGGCAAGTGGGCTGAGGAGTTCAATCCCAAACCATCTCTTCTATTTATATGGTTTATTAAACAGCTGAAAGGTTTGGAATCTCTCATTTCATTGTAAAATCCATTTCTCTGCATGAACAATTCACTGTAAATTAAATACAGGCTTCAGACCCTGTAATATAATTCCTCTTGTTCCCTGGAATTAACTCTATTCAAAGAGCAAATTCTGGCATTATGCACAAGGAGCCACCCATCAAAAGTGGCAATGAATGAATCCTCATTTTTTTCATTAATAATAGACAATGCTGGCACTGTACCATTTTAAAACATAAATCTACAGAATTCACAAAGATCGGGAACCTTTCAGAAAAAAATAGATTAAATTCTTAAGTCAAAACATATTTCATAAAGGTTTAATGCTTTAAGGGACAGTTAGAGCAAGAACTGGGCAAGGGTTTTAAAATGGGGGGATGGTCTGACACCAGAAGATTAAGTCTCTGTATTTGTAACAATTATTGGCATACTGCCTATCTCTCAAGCTCTACTTGAAGCCAGACCAATGCAAAACTTCTCTATGTTTTGATTTGCAGTCTGTGACACAGAATTGAAGACCACAGAAGAGGCAATGCAACTTCACCTAATTGGTGTGGCAAAGAATGAGGCTAGGGAAATCTCTGACTCTGGCAACAGATACAAAGAAGACTACCCAGTGAACTAAAAAGTGGAAAAGAAAAAAAACAAGGACAGAAAACAAAGAACAGGCACATTATAAAGATGAGTGATAGTATTTTATCACCATAATATTTTATTTTTGTCAGTGAATACTGCATGCTAAAGTATATGTAAAATTTGTCCAGTCTTTCAAGGGGTATGATTGTCTTTTATGCAAAACACATTCCCCATTTAACCTGATACAGGTTTTTGTGATGCTAGATAAATTCATTTTAAGGTTTAGCTTTACCAAAGGAAAGAATTTTCTAATTTGTCACTCCCCTGCCCCGCAAGATGATCAGTGTCTAAAAATATACACCTCTGCTTCGAACTTTTTTTCCATATTTCTGTACTGTAACTTCATATAGTTACAAAAACAGGTAATTGCAGTTGCAACTGTTAGGAGATAAAACTAAAATTCAAGAAATTGCAACACAAAATTCCACTAGAAGAGAAAATGAAAAAGAGTCAAAGGATTGTTCAAGAGGATTGCTCAGTACTCCTGTCTTTGTTATGCTGAGTACCTAAAATAAAAACAGTTTGCCAAGTAGCTTTTGTGACTTTTATGATACTGTTTTGATCAATGTCCTGTTGTTTCACGGCTCAAGAAGGGGCAAAAATAAACAGAATAACTATCCAAACTATACGAAATAATTTTAATCTTGTTTTTCTGCTTTAAAATTTTGCTATTAAAAGTCATAGTAACATCACAGAATAGGCTCATAAGGCTCTCAAGGACACAACCTCTTCTTTTGCAAGATGACAGCAAATGTTTTAATCCACTTTTTCCATGCATGTGCAAAAATCTTGCCTCTACTACTATGGAAAATCATGTCCTCTCAAAGAGACTCAAAAGCACAAAGAATGAAATAAACTAGACTCCTGTCTAGCTCTGCTGAATGGGTTGTGATTTAACCTCAGTCACAATTTTGTAATTTACTCAGAAATGTTAGTTAATAAGGATGGGTACTTTCCAGATGATAGGAATGGTCTTGTGTAATAGATGAACTGGGGACATAATGGTGCTGTAAATAATGGACTCTCTTTATACATAATTGACTTCAGCCTCAAAGATCCTGGCTCCTTAATTCATCCAAGATTAACGAGAGACATTAACAACCACTCAGGCTACAAAATGCTTCAAAGATTGACAAGAGTGAGACAAAACTATCTTTTCAAGTTATTTTTACAAAAAATTAGTATCCCCAGATACAAATTAGCCAAACTCTGCCATTTAGAAAGCTCGTATATTTGTTTTTAGAATTGCTTTCTGATCTTTTAGGCAGTGAAACATGCTGATTTAAATCTTCTATGTAATAAAAACATTCTAAAAAATACTGTATTATTGAATTGTAAAAGGATGATCAATTCTTTAATTTTCAACTCATTTTGTAAATAGAAGTTTGTATCTACAAATAACTTTCTCCACAGTTTATAACACTAAAAAAGATTTGAGGCATAAAGAGGGAGTGTATTCTGTATTTTCCACTAAAAATTACTAATAGTAATTTACAATATAACTTGTCTAAATTTTAGATTTGGATTGGTTTTGTTCTTTCCTGTTCTAGAAGCATTGATGAGAAACCACAGAACAGTCTCCTTTGCACAGAACAGAAAATAACTCATTACCTCTTTCAGAAAGCTGAAGAATTCTTTTTACACAAAGTCTGCCTAAGCATACTGTGCTCATTGCAGGGTTCTGGGAAGAGACAGATACAAATGTTTACTTTTGTGTTCACAATTGAGTTTAGCCTGTTTGGACACACAGCTGAGATTTATGACTGAAGTAGCTCACAATGGGAGATGTTTTGGGCCAATGGGTCAAATTTCAGTGCAATAGAAATCAAATAGCACAAGTCTTTTTAAATTTATTTGTTTCTGGTCCTTTCTCACTCAGTGTTTCACACCTGGAAGGTTTGCTTATTATCCTTTCCTTTTGGAACAGATTTCCAATATTTTCTCCGATCGTATCTGTTATTCATATTATTTCTTGGTTGACTTTTCTAGCTTTCTGTCACAATTCTTTATAGATGCACAATTTTTTAAGACACCACCTTAACTTTTATTGCATTCACCTGAGATGTACAAGTGGTACACAACAACACAATGGAACATGTTTTGGTTCAGTGGGTCAAATCTCTGACTGGCCTTGCCTTTTCATTGGCACCCTTTAAATCTAGATAATATGCAATTGCATTTACATTTGCCATATACTTAAAAGTAAAACCAGGAATATTCCATCAATGGGTGTTTGCCTCCCAGAAATTTAGGAGATTTTTATGATTAATTTTATTATTTTGTGGCAACTTTTTTCATGTCATGGTGTGGCATGTGCCCTTGGGCTATTTGCAAGAGAGGTGTCCTTTCTCCTAGACATACAAATCTTCAAGCCTGATGTGTCACTGACTGCAGGCCAAATTTTCAAAGCCTGTACAAGATTATTACGCTTGTTGAATTAAACACATCTGCATTAGTTTGTGCTAATGAATTGACAAAAATTTGCATGCATTTTATGGCCATGCAACTCCTTGATTCTGATGACATTCAACTGTATATTTGCTTACTGAAATTGAAGCATGGTACGATAGAAAGTAGGTGCCCCATATTTCTTTTTTTTTTTTTTTAATTGACATTGTTTGCATACAACCTGATTGGCATTTTTATAATCTGCTCATAGATGCTATTTAGTAATACTGGGTGAATAAATTTTGAAGACATATTCTTTAAGACATTTAATAGGAGGGAGAAGTACCGGAAAGATAAACCTCAGTATGGATTTTCCTAATCTCCATTTTCTTCTGAAGGAAGAGAAAACTCATTCATTATCAACTTTGTAGCAGTCTACAGAAATCATCTGAGAACTAAACACTAACACACTTGCCACATGCTTACACCTTAGCTTTCACAGTGGAGGTGTTTATTTTCCACTTTATATGCCAGAAATGACTACTGAAGTGCAATGAGCCCCATATCCACCTGTGACTGGATGGAGACAACCATCACGGTTCACATACAGGCTGTTAAACTGCCTTTGGGCAGTGATGACTTTCACTCACGACCAGCCTAAGTGGGATTTGAGCCAAGTCACCAAGAGTTTAAAGTCTCCATATTTGTCAATTCTCTGAGTCATCATATTAGAAATCTAAGTACATTTTTATGGATGTATTTGAAATACTGCTGGAGCTCTGCATCTACACATATCACTCAAGAGCTAAAGGTATCAGAAAAAAAAATACTGAGGTTTTTCTTGCTTTATTCCCTACCCTATGATCAGTAAATTATAACATGATAGATACACTGTATGGTGTAAAACATATCAAAGTCAGTGTTGCACACTTTATCCAAAGACGAGGCAGAACATATGATCCTTGCTAAATTTAATGTGATAATGTTGCACTGTAAGTGAAGACAATTGACTGTGCATAAGTGCATTAAGCAAATGTGCTGTGGTGAACCATTCATTATATTTAACCAAGTTTGAGGGAGCTCTGGAATTCTCTCACATTTAGATCAGTGAATTAGCACTGCTGTAGACAAATGGAAGAAAATTAAGGAAAGAGAAGGAAGTTGACACATTACATGAACAAAAATACTGACTTGGAAAACATTATATTTTTACCCTGACGCCTACAAAGCATTCAATGAAGGTCCACGGAAGGTGTCAATTTGTTTAGTGTTTGTTTTCTAGAGTTCTTTCATTCTTATATAACCTTTTTCCTTGCTCTCCCAAGAACCTAATTTACAGCTCTTTTGACTGTTCAATTTAGAAATAGTATGTAAAATTAAACCAGTATTAAATTATGGGTCTACCCAGTGGACTGGTAGGTGTATCTTCTGAGTCTCTGTTGGACTCTTGGAGTCACTGCTGTCTATGCCCTTTCCAACACTGCAAACATAATTTGAATTATTTTTCAATTTCACTTAGATTGTATTAAGCAGCAAAAAAAAAAGGTTTTGTTTTTCCTAAACCTCCAACTGTCAGACCTAAGGTGTCACAGAATCACAGAATGGTAGGGGTTGGAAGGGACCTCTGGAGATCACCTTGTCCAACCCCCCTGCTTGAGCAGGCACACCTACAGCAGGGGGCACAGGAACGTGTCCAGCCAGGTTTTGAATGTCTCCAGGGAAGGGACTCCACAGCCTCCCTGGGCAGCCTGTGCCACGGCTCTGGCACCCTCACAGGAAAGAAGTTTTTTCTCATATTGAGGTGGAACTTCCCCTGTTCCAACTTGTGCCCATTGGCCCTTGTCCTGTCATTGGGCACGATTGGAAAGAGCCTAGTCCTATTGTCCTGACACCCACCCTTTAGATATTTATAGGGATTGATGAAATCCCCCCTCAGCCTTCTCTTCTCCAGGCTGAACAAACCCAAGTCTCTCAGCCTTTCCTCATATGGGAGATGCTCCAGTCCCCTGATCATCTTGGTAGCTCTATCATTTCAGAGTCTTTTAACTTCTTCTGTATTAGTTCACTGTACTTGGTGTTATAAATCCAAATAACTTCGTCATATAAGCACAAAAAACTCATTTCAGAAACATAAGGAGAAGTTGGGAAAGGAGATGAATACAACAGGTTCAAAGTTAAAGAATCAGTCAGAAATATCCTGAACAGATAGAAATAGTCAGCATAAGAGACTGAGCTGAACAGGTAGGAAAGAAGAGAATCATAAAAATAATATATAAATACTTAGTACTTCAGAGTCAAGGAGGCAAGAGTGAAGATCACAATTTTTTAGACGAGAAGATGGTAAAATTACAGGTGCTTGTGATCTCAATCTTCTTACACATTATGGTCCCTCTCTATTAAAAGTATATGTGTTTGACCAGCATGCTTCTAAGGTGAGGAACAGAAAAGCTAAGAGATAACGCAGTGTAAATCTGCATCTGTTATTTATTTCAGCTTTCTGTGAGACAGCTCTACATAATACTACCTAAAGTCATGTAGAGCTTTGGTTTGACTGGAGATGTCAACTTGGTTCTGGAGTTCTGCTGGCCCACGGATTCTATCCAACTTTTCCTAATGTGATAGGGCTTTACTATGATGGACTTTGCAGTCTTATATCCTGGCAAGGCAACGAGTTCTGATTTCACTTGCCCTGCATGTCATTTGGTGATCACTTGTAGTACAGGTAGCACAGACCTGATGAGTTGTTTCCTCCTGACATTCCTTGGAGGGGACTAAAACCTGTAACATGTAGGTGCTCACCTCATCAACACTATGAGATGAGTTTGGACTTAAGGATGGGCTCACCTGAGGTGACTGTGGATATCTTTATAAGCCTGTCCCCAAGGTGCTTGCAGATCCAGTGTGTCACAAATTGTTAGACTGCAATAAACACAGCCAATGATATCAACCTCTACTAGTGTGACATAAGCCCAAGCAAAAAATGTTTTTATAAAATATTAAGAGTTAGTCTTCTGTTTGTGACACAACATAGAAATATACCATTTGAAAATCTGATTATACATAACTTCTACTGCATATTTGGAGAGAGAGTGCGGAAAAAAGAGGAACTGGGTTTTTAGCAATGATTCAAATTTCTCAATGGCAGATTAAAAAAACCCAAAAATTGGCTGTCTTTAGAAATTTAAATGCATTCTTTGTATCCTGGTGTCTCTATTTTTAACACCCACTCATTATTTTGTGACTTTTAATGTCCTTCATGAACACAAAAGTGATATATTTGGAAGAGGGGACAACAAAAGCTACACCATAATTCACATTAGAATATTTTTAGGCAAGCTGTTTGTTTATGAGCTTGTTTTATCCTCCTCTGTGCAGTTCAAATTGCTTTTACTTTTGAATCTTGTGTATCATAATTAGTACTTCTTTCCAACATTGTAATATCCTGGCTGATGTGATCATCATGAACTCACTAAATAAACTTTATGCAGCAGTCTCCCACTGTAGATGACACTTCCTCTAGCCAACATAACATTCTATGTTCTTTTGCAGCCACCCATTGAAATGATTTGTAGATCTATTGAGTTCATTTTAGTCATCATTTTCCCCAGAATTAAAAGAAATGTTGCTTAACAGGGATGTGCACCAGCAAGGACTAAAAGTACACTGTCTGGATTGATTCTATGGCTAAAAGCACAGCACCCTGCTTTGCTATAAGAAAGAATATATTTCGTTATAGATGATGCAGTGGCATGCCTCATTTATGAGGTCTGATTATATATCTCCAGTCATTAGAAGGTGGTGATAGGATATGCAGATCAGGAGGGTCTGATTGCACAAAAGTGCTAGGAGGAGGAATATCAGAATGTCCCCTCTTTATCCAGTAGTCAGAAACACAGTTGAACTCTTATGAACTTTCATCCAAAGAGACTGATGCATTTTATAGAAACAGACGTGATTTCACTTACTGGGCTGTGAATGGAGAATCTTTTCTATGGCAACACTGTGTACCAGGATACTTCACATATGTGACCCAAAGGAGGCTTTGAAAGGTGGAAGGTAGTACTGAATATGACAGTAACCCAGGACACCTGAGCTAACCCCACCAGCCCTCCACTATTACAGTCTTACATGTGGAGATGTTGAATCCTTTTCTATAAATCTGGTACCTAGAAGTTTAGTCCTTAAATCTCATCAAGATGCAGTGCCATTCCAGCACTGGGGCTTCTTAACATCATGCAAGGACATTAATTTTCCCATGATTCAGATTAAGTGTATTTACCATGACTGCTTCTTAGAATAGGTATGATTTTCCCATGTATAATCAGGCCATATGGAACATGAATAGTGTCTGGTTTAGGTTGTGAAATCCAAAGGGAAACAAGTCAAAGGGACAGCGTCTTGAAATTACTTTTAAACATTGTCTTACTGATCACCTTGAGGAAGAAATGTCCTGTTCAATGACTGCAGAGAGGAGATCAACTAGTGAGCAGCAAACACACTCTTCATGCATTGATCACTAAGCTAAACTTTTCAGGATCTCTTTAATTGGTAAAGCTAAACTTTTCAGGATCTCTTTAATTGGTAAAGCTATATTAGATCTTGTTAAAACCCAGACATTCTGGACAGCTGAGACTCCCACTGGTTTTAATGAGAAATTTGTAACTAAAACTAAAAACCTACTACTGGCTAAATACTCCCTCCTAATTTTTGCTGTGCTCTTGGGGCAAGGAGGGGTGGGAATGGAGCAAATTTAGTTGTAACTACTGTAGCTTCTCTGCACAAAGGAGGAACAGCATGGGAAGAGGACTCAGTTCTTAAAGTGTATGAAACTATGGCCTATTACTGTAAGAAACAGATGTACACATATTATAAACTGCAGAGGTACACATAGAGCAACACCATAGATCATGTTCTGAATTGATATATTTTATCAGAACTCAAGACTGTTTTCACATAACACAGCATAGTTTAAGGTCTTCATTAACAACAATGGCAATATATTTTATAGTATGAAAGCCACTCTAGTTACTAAAAATCAGCAACAAAGAAACCCCTAAGCAGCAAAGTGACTTTATAAGATTCACAACTGACTGGATGTGAAGCAAGTAATCTTTAGGCCTGGTTATTTCTGTAATATTTTACACCGGGGGTGGGGGCATAGGTCAGTTTGTTTACCAGGAGTAGGATGACCTAAAATTAAAGACCATTCCACTAATAGATGTTACACAAAATCAACCAGAAATTCTGTCTCTTATTTTGTATCTTTTTAGTATTGTTCTAGTAGTACTACTAGTTTGATCAGGCTCAAGATCATGACTTCTGCGATTCTCCCTGCCCCATTTTAAATGTTGGCTCACTCAGTGATTTAACATTTCTCTGTCTTAGAACATACAGTTCCAAGGTGAGTGTAATTTATTCCTTTGTCTGTTGGAAGCGTTTGAGGTTTAATTTGGTCGTGTATATATTATGAAATATTTAGAAGTGTTATGTAAATGTGAAGCACTGTAATGATCTCTGATCTAGTGCTGTTGTTAGCCTACTTATCTTGCCTGGTTTTAGGAATTACTTCAAAAATCATGCTTTTAGCAATATTCTTTTGGAGGCAGTTTTGTTCTTAATGCTTTACATGAACTATTTATGCAATGATGTGACTTTTTTCAGGTGGTAGGGATAAGTGATTAACTGATTTAATCAGTGTCACAAATAAAAGTCCTATATTAATATGAAATTCTGTGATTAGGACAGGAAGGAATAATAGAGTAAATATCAGGAACCGGGCCAAAAGTAGTTGCAAAAACTGTAATGATATAGTTGTATGAATTTGTAAATTTAATGCCTAATTAACTATAAATAAAGTATATGATTATTCTATCAGTCATACAATTTTAACATAGCTGGACTTAATCATTAGCAAACAGAATTAGTTAAAATTCTCAGGGAAAAATACTGTAATATTCACAGTGACTGTGGCAAGAAAACTCATATATGACTAGTTTTTTCCAGTGACTGGTTCCCTAATGAAATTCTTCTGAGAAGAACATTTGTGCTTTGAATAATTAAAGCATGCATCATAACTTTAATTTACAGTGGTACTGATTAAATTAAATCAAGCTTCTCCCATGTTGCAGTGTTTCTAAAGATAATTACTATCCTTTCCTAAAGTAGTTTGTCAATTTGAACAGAGTAATTTGGCAAAGGAAGTTGCACCTGGGGCTGCTGTCATGTCTTCTAGGGTTTGGGGTATTTGCTGTTATGAGAACTGGAATGCTGCAGGTAGCCATTGACAAAAGCAACTGATGCCTTCTCTCTATAGACAAATTTTTTTAATCCCCTACCACTGAATTTTTGGTTTTGAAGCATTTTCCAAGAAAAAACAGAACACATTAGAAATCATTATAAATAGATTTATAATAGATAATAGAAATTAGAAATAAGACACATTAGAAATCATTATTACTATCTCAGTTTGGCCTGTTATATGTAGTATGCATTCCATAACTTCAGATTAGTAACAAAACTGGATTATGATTCTTGTTTATCTTTTAACACAAACCATAATTTGTCACTGGGAAAAAAAATCCTGAAGATGTGTTGTCAGTGAAATTAGATTGTTTCTGGTGTTAGGAAGCTATAACTTCAAGAAAATTACCCATTAAGAATACATTTCCAGAGAGCAAAACCTGAAAGGAATCCAAAGCCTTAAATCAGCCTGTAAGCCTAATCATCTATATGATATGAATTTAGAATATTTAAGCTGTCTGCAAGACAAACAGCAGCACCTCATGAAAACGGGGGAAATTGCAGCGTACCCCTATTCATCTCACAGGTGCCTATGGAAGTTGGAAGAGTTTCAAAGGAATGCTTTAGCATTAATGACCTGCAGAATACCTTGCAGTGAAAAGGTGTTCACCTGCAAGATGTTATATCTATGTTCACATCCCTTCTCTGCATGATTTAGGTAAGGGATTTGAAGAAATCTTCTGAATTATACACATATCTAAATACTAGGCTGATGCAATTAGGGCACTTTCAACCCCTACAGGCAGAGCTGTTTGTATAAAATCCTTCTTTTGTCCTTTCTTAATCACTATGTAATGAATCCAGTGAAAGTTCAACTACATATTTAGAAGAAACATTCTCATCAGTATAGATTAAGACCTTGTATTTTTGATGCCCTATGCTTTTTCACAGTGTGATAACAGCACACTGCCGTGGTTTTAGCTGGGATAGAGTTAATTTTCTTCACTGTAGCTGGTACAATGCTGTGTTTTGGACTTCGTATGACAATAATATTGATTACACACTGATGTTTTAGTTGTTGCTGGGTAGTGTTTGTACGAGTCAATGACTTTTCCAGCTTCCCATGCTCTGCCAGGTACACAAGAAGCCGGGAGGGGAGGGGGCACAGCCAAGACAGCTGATCCAAACTGGCCAGAGGGATATTCCATACCATATAACGTCATGCCCAGTATATTAACTGGGGGAGTTGGTGGGTAAAAGGAGCGATTGCAGCTTGGGGACCTGCAACGTCGGTCAGTGGGTGGTGAGCAGTTGCATCACTTGTCATTTAGGTTTTTTCCCTCCTACTGAGGTTTCACCTCTCTCTTTCTCTCTCATGAATTTAATTTTCATTATATTTTATGTTAATTATTAAACTATTCTTATCTCAACCCACAAGTTTTCTTACTTTGGCCCTTCCAGTTCTCTCCCCTATCCCACAGGGGTGGGGGGAGTGAGCAAGCGGCTGCATGGTGTTTAGTTGCTGACTGGGGCCAAACCATGACACAGACACTCCAGAGTGGTGAGGAGTGTGAATTTACACCATCAGGGGAATAAACCAGTACAGTACCAATATCTGAGGGCATGCTGTCATCCTTGGCATAGTGCATGATAGCAGAATATCCATCAGTTTTCAGAACTGAGTCCTCCCTGGCTTCTTTTCTGAGAGCAGAGGGAAGGACAACTGTGAGCAGAATTCAACCTAAATTTGCAAGTAGTGTGGTATAACAACCCTAGTAATAAAATGTATAATAAAATAATAAATAAAATAACTAATAATAAAAACCAATATAGTGTGTTCTTATTACCTTTAAGACTCTCACATGAATTACAAACCAAAGTTTTCCAGCACCTTTCTGAAATAAGACAATGTTAATATTCTCAGATTATTACTGATCTATATGTAATGTAGATTTGTTTATGTTAACCCACAGAAATGTTGTGGCAGGTACAAGAAAAGAAACTAAAGTTTCTGTCCTGTGTCTATACAACCACTTTTTCTGCCCTTAATATATGCAGAAATTAAATATATTTTGAACTGTCTAGCTACTGAGCTAAGAATCTAGGCATAGATTATATCATAAGTGCTGGTATATGATGCTTTTTTATGATTAGTGATTAGTATTATTTGTAGGTTAAGCTACTCTTTAAGTAATGGCAACAGAAGCTTATTCAACAATGATGAACGCGAACATGTTGCATATCAGGATGTAGTGGCAGAGGAACACTGGGAAGACTTCTAAAAATGAAGTAAAATGTTGGGTTTTCATAGATTCAAGAGTAGGAATTCCTATTAGAGTATTCCATGCAGTTTGGTAGTCTTTTATGCCTGTTGTGTCAAGAATAGGAGGTTTGCAAGAAAAGATAAACTCATTTTAGATGTCTTTAAATGACTAAACTACATTGTATTCACAGTGAAATGACAATGATTTTTTTCTGATAACTTTGAATCACACGAAATTTTTTGCACAATACCTTCAGAACCCTAACATTTATAGCAGAGTCACAAAGTAGCTGAGGTGGAAAGGGGCCTCTGGAGATCGTCTAGTCCAACCCCCTGCTCAAAACAGGATCAGCTACAGCAGACTGCTCAGGATCGTGTCCTGTTGGGTTTTGAGTCTCTCCAAACATGGAGACTTCACAGTCTCTTTGGGCAACTTGTTTTAGTATTCAGTCATCCTTCCACACCAGGAGGGAGTTTGTGTGGAGATCCATAACTGCTCTTCTCAGCTGCCCTTTTCTTTTTCTTTTCTTTTCTTTTCTTTTCTTTTCTTTTCTTTTCTTTTCTTTTCTTTTCTTTTCTTTTCTTTTCTTTTCTTTTCTTTTCTTTTCTTTTCTTTTCTTTTCTTTTCTTTTCTTTTCTTTTCTTTTCTTTTCTTTTCTTTTCTTTTCTTTTCTTTTCTTTTCTTTTCTTTTCTTTTCTTTTCTTTTCTTTTCTTTTCTTTTCTTTTCTTTTCCTTTCTTTTCTTTTCTTTTCTTTTCTTTTCTTTTCTTTTCTTTTCTTTTCTTTTCCTTTCTTTTCTTTTCTTTTCTTTTCTTTTCTTTTCTTTTCTTTTCTTTTCTTCTCTTCTCTTCTCTTCTCTTCTCTTCTCTTCTCTTCTCTTCTCTTCTCTTCTCTTCTCTTCTCTTCTCTTCTCTTCTCTTCTCTTCTCTTCTTTTCTTTTCTTTTCTTTTCTTTTCTTTTCTTTTCTTTTCTTTTCTTTTCTTTTCTTTTCTTTTCTTTTCTTTTCTTTTCTTTTCTTTTCTTTTCTTTTCTTTTCTTTTCTTTTCTTTTCTTTTCTTTTCTTTCCTTTTCTTTTCCTTTTCTTTTCCTTTTCTTTTCCTTTTCTTCTTTTCATTTTCTTTTATTTTCTTTTATTTTCTTTTATTTTCTTTTTCTTTTCTCTTGCTTCCTTCTTTTGCTTTTGTTTGGTGTGTCCATCCCCATCCCTGTCACCCCGCAAAGTAGAGTTAGTATACAGCAGTAAAGCTTGGTCTTTAAATCTTTTGTGCATTACTTTCTCTTTTTCATTTATCCTATCTCAAAAGAATTTGTTTGTGGACTAAGAACAGTGCTGGAAGTCCAGAATCTGGGTTGCATTTGCATATGTGCCACTGATTTACTGAGTAATAGGAAAGAAGTCAATTTTGCCTCTGCTACTTCATTAGGAATTGATAAGAATGGCTTGGTGAAATTTCCTGGAATGTATTATGTGGGAGGCTAGACATGATCATGGTGAAAGCTTCTGGTGTATATGTTATTATTTTATGATTTTTACTACTTTGGAAAAGTGCTTTGGGATCTTTCTATTTAACAAAGTGATTAATATTGTTTGTAATAGAAAATGTGATACTGAAATTCAGTGATCTCACCTAATGTCATTCTCTGACATGTTCACAGTTCTGCTAACTTCTGTGTTCCTTGGAACTCTTTGCAATAATGAATTTTCCAGATTTTTAACTGATATCTTGTGATCAGTTAGATGGAAATGAAAATGACAGCCAGCAGGACTGATGAGCTATTTTTGGGCATGACTGGTGTGCATGATTACTGCTGTCTTTCTTGCAAGGCACTGTGATGTTGCTGGATGCAGAATGCTGCCTGAACTGCATTGTACCAGGGAATTTCCAGAGGTCAAACTGGTCAAAATCAAGTAGATGTTCAGAAGAATTTTGAGAGATCACTATGGGAGCGCAGCAGAAACAGTTAACAGTAGTCTCCTCAATTTCATTTTTTGGGTGAATTAACATTCTGCTTAGGATAAGTTAAAAAACAAAATTGCAGAAAAACTTCCTATTTGCTTTTTTTAGCTCATGAGGTAAAGACATGGTGTATATCAATGTTCTTTATAGCTAGGTACACGTGCTACGCAGTTGTGGAAGAGTATACTTATCTGATTAAAGACTATGGATTACAAAAATGCTGATCAGTGTGGGGCAGCAGAGTAAACTGCTATCACTAATCTCAATTTCCAGAATACAGAAAATGATTTTTAAAACCTGTGAAGGACACAATTTTTCATTTGAAATTGTGCACATTAATTAGATAATTGTATGTGCACATGGCTAATTGTCATTAGCAAATTCAATTACCCTATCAGCATATGTAATCATGGTAATTATACACTCAAATCAAGTGCATGCTTGGTAAATTGTTTAACTCTTATAGATGACAAGGCCAAAGCCATATTTAAGGTAGCACCTTCCTTGTATTACAGGTTTCAATTTCTAGTTTGCATTAATTATTTATAACCAAGCTTCATTCTTTATCTCACCAGATAGTGAGAAAATTCTGCTACCAGCCTTTGTTCTAATTTCTTCAAATGATTTATTGCTCAGTACTCAAAGACAATCTTTTTTTCTGACCTTATCATTGGACCATATCCTATCAGTGTCATTTAATCTAAAAAGAAAATTGAAGTGAGCTAAACATGAAGAGAAAAATCATAGAAGAAGCCTATAAACTCCAACACATTCTCATAAGGAGACCTAATAATATTGGACATACAGAGACACCATTCATTGTAACACAAAGTATGGATGTTCATTTTTGCTCCTTATAAACTTGTGAATGTCATCACTGGCCTGGCATTCCAGCATATCACGCTATTTCCAATTGATATTGGCTGTCAAGAGACACAGTGGAAGCTTGTCCTAAACTCACATCATGGTTAACATAATGAAAATGTATAAATCACATTTCTTTTTTTCTCCTATTGTATAAAGCTGGTAGTTTGGCTTCACTGCCCCTTTTGTCTCCACCATACATTTTCCATCTTTATAGCATGGACTGTTTCTCAGTGCAGAGCCAAAGAATTTCTTTCCATTCTTTCTAGTTCATTTAGCTTTTGTACATTGCTGAAAACTATAGGTATTCTGAATATATTGGAAATAAAGAGTGAACAAACTCTGAATCTGAGAGAATTTATGGTAGTCACTAAATTAATGCTAGAATCTAATCCCTCAGGCAAAAATTATTTCTGAACCATTTTCTTCCTGACAGTGTATGGGGAGGGTGGGTAGAGCAGTGGGGTGTTCAGTCGTCATGTCTTTAGACAGCCAAAATTCAGCCTTGCATTTATCTGGAATGCAATACATTCCATGAAATATCTTAGTTCCTGTTTTATGCACAATAATGAAGATTCAATACATAGTCTTCAATGTATCCAGGAGAAAACAGTTTTCTGTTGAGATTAAATACATCTTCTGGTGAAGAGTTTCATTGTGGCAAAATGGCAGAATTGTTGGCCTCAGTTGTCTTCCCACAAATGCAGACAAGCTTTTAAATGTTCTGGATTCAAGCCAGAAGTAGTTTGAATTTCTTGTAAGAAACCTGTGTGGAGCATGGAGGGTGAATTTAATGTTTGTTTGTAGCATGCATTGCTGAGCTACACGCATTGCTTAGACTCCTTAGAGAATTCTGTAATTCTTGAAATTTTGAAATTAATAAAGTTGAGACGTAAGGATATTTCAGTATTGCAGTTCAGCAAAGTACTTAAGCAAAATGAGCCTGAATTACTATATGTGTAAATGAGACGGATCCATGGTCAACTATAAATTTTTAAGCTGGCTGTGATGCACTAGCTATGTGCTGTACAAGGGCTTAGTCTATGAACCATAGATTGAATATACCTCAGATACTGAATGGAGCAGATGTCTGTAAGATAACGCTTATTTTTGAACCATGTGTAGTACTAGGAGTAAATGTTCCCATTAAATCAATAAGGACAAGTTGATTAAAAAGTTTTATTACAGAAGTTTGAAACGTATTGAACATAAGGGCACAATATAATTAAACTTTTATTGAAAGGTGCATGAAAAGCAGAAAGGAACAGACACATCTAAGGTTGAAGAAATCTCCTTGAAGTTTTGGGGAACTGAATCTGTGGCAGGAGACCAGATCACGATAATCTTGTCCTCCACATCCAGTTCAAAAGGAAGTATGGTAACTAACTATGCAAGCGCATAAGAAAGTACAAAATATTTTTTCTGTAGTTTGACTCAAGTACTTGGCTTTATCCATGTCATGCCCCCATTGTATCCACAAGACACCACAGGCATGGCTTTGAGGAAGCTCTTCAGCAGATGAAAATTCTGTCAAGAGAACACAAAATATAGCTGAAAGGATCATGCTCCAAAAAGATTTAGTGTCTATTTTAGGCTGGAGGCTGAAAAGGACCTGTATGAGGTTACAGAAATGTTCACTGAACTACAATGATGATAATGACAGCTACCAACAGAATGGAAAAGAAATTAAACCTTTACCTTTTGTAGTGACCACAAGAAAGCATTAAATATGGAAAACCAGAACATTTCAAAGAATCTCTAAGGAGAGATGTTTTTGGTCAAGATTGCCAGTGTTCTTGCTTAACTGAGGCATGGATACAGTTTTAGATCAAATGTCCTTCTAAATTAGCATTCCTTTTTTTTTGTCAGTGGTTGGTGAAAAACTGGAGAAAATCCTGGAAAAGGCACGTATGTAGTGATATTTCCTCTGAAATTTCCTGAACCTGAACCGAAGGTGGTGCTTCAAACATCAGTGGGGATTCTAGTGACTGACATAAAATGTGCATTCATATTAAAAGTTTTTTTCAAAGATACTCTTTCCTCAGCCCAGATTTCATGGTTGACTTCCAGTTATCTCACAGGAAAATACAAGCAAGTTATAACATCACAGGAAGTTCTAGGATACATATTTGCAATTTGATCAGAGGTGAAGGGAAAACAACAAAGTAGCATGACTAGAGTTTGAAGAGTGAGAACAACCACAAAAAAATAATTCAAAGAAATAATTGTCATATCATAAAATTAGCATATCTGTGAAAAATATTTATATAATGAGATGGACAGTTAGGTTGAAATCAAGTTAGGACAACCACCAATGAATCCATCTGATTAACAGCAAATGCAGAGGTTTTTTTGTAGCTGAGAATGTTTCAGAAAAAATAAAATTTATTTCTCTGAAACTGAGATCCATGAGATTCATATGAGATACGCACTTGCAAAGACGTTCCATGGATATGGTTTAGAATTTAATAAAGAGGCTGAAAAAAAGGAAGGTGTCAAATGTGATGGCTACAGTAATGAGAATCCAGTAAGCACAAAACTCAGTTTCCATGGACTTATAATGATCATATTAATATGGGCAGAATTAATGGACTTATTGAAGTCAAACACCTGTAGTTTGGTGTGTAAAAGACACAAGTGTGTCCCCCACTTCTCCATGCCCCAACATCACAGAAAATTTCTAAGGCAAACTAAATGATCTTGATTTGTTTCCATAATGGGTTATCTATAATAATTTTGAATACTAATTTATTCTATACATTTGTATACATTTACTTTTTAGTGCTGGTGTATTTGTCAGAAAAGGAAATGCGTGGAGCTGTACTTTTAGCATGTTGAGCAGCCAATATTAGGGCTTGGGCTCTGGGTCAGTCAGGCTGCTGGTGTGTCTCTAGCTCTTTGCGGTTTCTGAAGAACAAAAGAATATCCTAAAGAAACAGGGAAAACAGAAGATTGTTGACATCTGTTGTCAACAATGAATAAGAAATCTCCCGGATATACTGACAGTTTACCTGAATTTGTATGATGCTGTTGTTACCATAAATATTTGTATTACCATTGGTATTAATACTAGTATAGATGTAGCTATTAGATCATGGAAGCAAGTTAAAAACTTACTGTTCTTACTAGTTTTCTACTTAAGCTGTTAAGACTTGTGTTGTTGAGCCTGAAGAGATGATGGTTCCATTTCTGGCATTCCCCCTGCTTGTTTGATTTACAGTCTAATTGCATCTGATGTCTGTGGTGCATGGCTTTATTGCATAAGGACTGATGGTTACAGGGAAAAGTTCAGTGCCTTTAACACAGGAGTGTGACTTCAAGGGAAGAATAAACAGCAGGAACAGATGAAGTGCTAGGGAGCCAACTGCTAAGACCATTTTCTTGGAATAGTTTTAGCCATAAAAAAGAGTGGAGTGAATAAAACCAGTAAAATACTGAAAGTGGTCCTTCTAATTAGAACAAGCTTCAAAGATTTCTGTAAGAGAAGACTGACTTTCTTCTCTCAGAAAGATACCAAATAAACTGCATCAACAATAAGATCCTCTCCATGGCAGTGGTACACATTGCTTTGATAAATTAATGGGAGCAAAGTTTTGAAGAATCTCGAGTTCAAAAGTTGAAAAGGATACTCCTGTATTAGGACATATAGGATTTTTGTAATATTTAATAAGCTTTACTTTGCGATACACTGCTTTTTTTGCCATCAAATGTTTTTTTGGCCTATAGAAAATGGCATTTAATAGTGGAAATAAGAAAGAAAAAAATCCCCAAAAGTAAAATGGGAAGCAGTATGTTTACCTGTGGAATCTTAGGCTGAGAGGCAGAGCTTTGGGGCTGGGTTTGCACTCTGTCATCTTACAACTCAGAGATTTACTGTTTATATGGGGCAATTTTTTTCACCTTTCCAAGCCTGAAGATTTCTTCATGCAGCTAACAAAATTTATTTTGAAATGTACTTCTTGTAGTATTTCCCAAAAACTTTTTTTATAAGAGCTGCAATGCAATAGTCTACCGGGTTTGCTATATAATTTTAATAGGATATAGTAGATAAACTAGAATATGGTGTCAACTTATCAGTACTACCAGTATGTGGACATACTGGATAAAATTCAGCCTTTTTTTCCTTGCTTTTACTTTTTCCCAAGGATAGGAACCACTTATGAAAAAATGAAAAATAAAAAGACAATTTTCACATGATTGGGTGATTTTGTGGTCTTTGAAAATATAATATGATAATAAACATCACATTTTTTGGAATTAGCAATGTAGGAGGAAATCTCAACAGGTGCACTTTGCAAACTCTTTATTTGGCATACTTAACCTCCTTTTAATAAAGTACTTTCCTGTAGAACATTTTTTTTTCTTGTTGGCAACAATATGGATAGGACAGTATGAGGCAGAAATGTCAGGGTTGGTCTTTACCACTGTTTATCACGTGCGAGAGAACTCCACTATGTCCTACCTTGTTCTGCTGAGAGCAATTTGGGTAACCAAGATTCAGGTGCCAGGGACAAAGAACACAAGCTCACAATATCAGTCCTGTGATTATAAGGACGTGACTTTGCATCCCACCTTTATTGAAACAAAACAGTCAAATAAAGCCCCAGAAGTTATTTCAAAAATTCATTATAGACAGACTTGTAAATATGTGTGAGCAATGCTGCAGAGTTTCCAAAGGCGAGAAGCACATTCTATATGGAAACAAGTTAGTGTAGACATAAGATTAATTTCCTTTGAGCATCCTCTTTTCCCTTGAGAAAATATAACAATATGATTGATATTGATTCAAAAGCGTGTTCTCTTTCAAAGAACATTTTAAAGTTAGAGCTACAAAGGCATGTGTAATTAATTAGCAGGATAAAGTGAAATTTTGAATGGAAGACCTTCATGCAGCTGGCAGAAAACAGAAAAAACATTTTTCATACAGAACAATGTGTTTTATAAAAGGCTTGGTTTAATGAACAGACTCGAGCAAGCGATTCACAGCATAAAATTTATGTGACAAGTTAATTTTCTTTCCCTTCTCATGGTGAACGAAAACAGAGGCATATTTTTTTGTTTTGAAAATGTAACTATTTATTTCTTATTATTATTTTTTACTGTACAAGGTGATTACAAATTTTCAAGGACTGCAAAAACTGTATTTGGCATTCTGATATTTCTGTATTGCTAAATTATTACTGTGTCTTATAAATTGCACCATATTCCTCTGTTTCCTGGCTTTTCTAACAGAGCTTTGAGAAATCTGTAGTCCTGTGTTTTGACCAATGTCCCATGCTGACTTAATATAGTCAGTCTGGGTGCAACTTCTCCCATGTGCAAGTATTTAACACTTGATGTGTGAGAGTACAATGTAAAACTTAAAGTGTGTGTTTTGGGCCTTACCCAATGGAAATCAGCAAAAGCCTTTTTCCATTGACTTCAGTGGCAGTGGATCACTGTTCCTGTGAGCACCCTGATGAGTGAAAACTCAAATGCATGAATGTGCGTGGGTCATGAAGACAGACTGGGTGTGAAGAGAGTTGAACAAATACTTAACAGAATTTTTCTTAGCAGGCAGATTGATTAATTGCCTAGAATAACCTGAAGTTTCAGTTTCTTAAGATTTTTTTGCTTAAGCTCTTCTTAAACTCAATGCATGTTATTCTATGCCATCACTCTATTTCACTTTGCTTCAGAAGTGGTTGTGACTATGAAATAAGAATAATCTTCTTCAGCATGTGACCAGTCCTGATTTCAGGGAGTTTGGCAGTTTCTCTTATCACGCTATTCAAGGAAGTGTCTGGGTATAAGAGAACTTGCAAAGGAAGAAGCATCTTTGTTTTCACATAGGATGATATCTGTCCAAGTTTTACAATATCCCTGAAAACAAGCAATCCAATCATAAGCTTTCCGGCAGTGCCCGCAAGGCCTTGCTCTTCCCGTATCCCTGGGAGATGCTGGTACTGTTCATGTAACATTTCTTTTCTGGGCTTGGATAACAGTCTGGGGTAATGTCTCAGCCCAGAGTGCTGTGCACTGGCTGACTGGCTATCAGTGGGTTTGCTTCCAGGCAGGTTTGGTAAGTCCTAGTGGAAGAACTCTTCTTTATGTGTGATTTTAATATATATCTGAATATTTAGAAAAACATGAAATTCTGAGTTATTAAATAGTATTTATCATCCTGCAGTATCTTCTTATGCATGATTTTGTCCTGTTCATTTTGTCTGCAGAGTTAAGTGCAACTGTCCAGTCACAGCTTGTTTCATGACATTTTATGAGGTCTTCAGTGACACATACCTGAAACAACAAAGGTCAGAACTGAAGTGCACTGGCATCACACCATGAAGTAATCTACATTGCACCTATTTTCATTATACCTAACAAGCCAAAGTTTTTCTGCCACTGTCATAGGCATTGCATAGGCATTGCATTGGTTGCTTGCAAAGTTTAAAATAAAGAGAATCAAAAGTGTGGATCCACTGCCTAATATTAATGGTCTCATGTAGACTCCAGAGTTCTACTTACGCTGCTTGAATGTGAGCAAGCAGTCTAACACAGAATATGGCTGGTTTTATAAAATCATAGTTCTTGGTGACTTTTTCAGACAGCGTGACTTGAAGTTAGTTACCAAAAAAGACTGTGTGTGGCTGACTCACATCATATCCCAGGAGATTTAGTTTGCTGGTATTTAAAGAACATACTCTTTAGATAAACCAAAAATATTGCAGAGTAATGTCACAAAAGAGGTTACTCTAACATCAGCTATGGATGAACCTCCATTTACTCTCAATTTTTTAAGAAAGGCATCTATCTGCTGTATGATATAGCTCAGCTGGACTGTCCTCAACTGCACTGTATTCTTGTCTTAGGGATGAGGTTCTAAAAAGTCTTGGTGGAAAACATGCAGTGCTGTAGTAGGGAACGATCCCAGAATCTGGGGGAGGACCACTTTTTAATTTCCATTCCAGTTCATCTGGGCCTCAGACTAGTTCCAAGACATACTTTTAAGCACGCTTTTTGTCAGTTAGCTGAAATCAAAACATGAGTCATAGGCTTCACTGAATCACCTGATCAGGGAAGATAATTTTCTCTAAATACCATTATGATAGCAAGACAATTACCACTAAACCATTGAAGAATGGAATAAAAAGAACCCTAAGACAGAATTTTGTCCAACTCTTTCTAAGAGAAAAAAAATTTATAAATTCGTTAATTGTCGTTTGAAAGTGGTTACTTGATTCTTTATCAAAAAATACCAATGGATGATGAGTCTTTTTTTCCCTTTTTCTGGGTAGTCCTTTGTAGGGCTTCTCTCTCCCCAAAGTTAGAAGTGCATTCCTAATAGCCTTTCAAATGTTTTCCTGCAAATTAGATTAGTCTCTTGTCAACAAAGATTTCAGACTGAGAAATCAGTCCCTAATATCTGAGAAATATTATGGATTCTCTTCTTTTGATCCCTTAGTGCTAGCAAATTCAGCTACAATGTTATAAGAAGTTCACCATATCTCCCCAGTAGCAGAAGCATCTTGGTCCTGACATAACCTCAGACCCTTATCTTTGTCCCATGTGGATCGAAAACTCACTTTTTCCTACACTGCTAAGAAGCCCATCTTCTACATCTGGCTGGATGTGTAGTCAACTGTGACTTTTTCTCTATATTTGCAGAGTTCAAACTGCTGCTGAAATTCTCATTCCTGCTTCAGTAATGAAAACTGAATCTGGGTTTGAAATACAAATACCCTTAATCTAATTGCAAAGCAGAAACTATTATTGTATCATTTCTCTTGATCATACATACTAACAATTGGCATCTTCAGTTTACTGGACCAATGTCATAATCTCTTTCTGGTCTGTTTTAAGTCAGGTAGTTTTTAATCGTAAGACTGAAATTTCTAGTAATGGTACGTTTTGTTGTTGTTATCTCCTGCTACTAAAAAGAGACTTAAGGACCTATGGGAGAGAAAAAAAATACTTCAAATGTATTTTTCTTCAACCAAAATACTATCAAGATCCTATTTTCAGCATAGTTTTCTGAGTGGCACTTCACTCCCTACTTTGCAGAAGTTGTACTTCCAACTACTTCCATAAATTATTAGTATGACTTTTAAGCATAAGGGACATTTATTATTAATTGAGCTGTGGTGTGCACAATTATAATACTTCACATTCTTTAAAAGACATAAAGATTCTTAAAACCAACCTATGCTAGATGTGTACTCCAGTTAAGACTTAATGGAATTTAACAAGGCAGCATTTTAATAGGTTTCATTGGTATAGAATTGTCCTGAAAACTTTTAAATCAAGTTACTTAGGTGT
The DNA here is from genome assembly GCF_963921805.1 of Phalacrocorax carbo. Lineage (NCBI taxonomy): Eukaryota > Metazoa > Chordata > Aves > Suliformes > Phalacrocoracidae > Phalacrocorax > Phalacrocorax carbo. The sequence continues at coordinate 16,813,542 of NC_087521.1, forward strand.
TAAGTACTTTTAAGAAAGAAATTTGCCTACTAGCTACAACAGGGAAAGTAAGTCAACAGTATTCTTAGATTTCATTCTCAGTGGCAAGTACTCTGTTTGCAGCCTAATTTCACCTTCATGTCTCAGGTGTGTGAAATCTTCATGTCTCATGTTGCCTATGTGTGAAATCAGTATAACAGAAACTTGTTTAAGCCTCAAGTGTATCATGAGAATTAATGTTTGCAAAAGAGATTTTCTCCATTGGCTGATCAGCATATATGTTTATCCACTAGGTTGCAAACACATGGCTAGTGAAATTGGAGCACTGCTGAGCTCCTGAGGGGATCCTGTCCTGCAGCCAGATAAAGGAGGAGCCTTGCCACTGATGTCCACATATGCAGCAGATCAGACCCTGGGGGCAGGAGAGTCCCAGTGACAGGCCCAAGGAAGATGTTCTGCATCCTTACTAAATACCATGATGAAAAGTGTTACAAACCGAAAGACTTGGTTATGGTATGTTTTTGCTTCAGATATGGAAAGTGCCAAGTATAATCTATTTTGATCAAGCTGTCAAGAATTTATGCTATAGTATTTGACCACAAGAACTACATGCAGAAATCCTGAGATGTATCTCTTCTTAATATGCTGTTGGCAACTTTCTCATTACAAACAGCTGACAAGGTACTTCGCAGTCATTTGTTTTCATCTGCTTATAAATTTTATCTCTTTATATATGTTACCTCTTTTAGCCTTAGGTGCCAAAAGAACCAGCTTGATTGATAAGATAGAAGATTTAAAATATATAGATTGAATGCTTTTCCACAAAATTATTTAGTTTCTCTTCATGTGACTTTCTTCACAAGGAAAGCTTTAACTAAAAACAGGTCATACATCTCTATGTTCTAATTTGAATGGCTGATTGCACTCTTTCTTTGCAAAGCTTTATTTTAGCACTCTTTCCTTCTTCCTTTCCAAAGTTATTGTGCCATACTGTTGAAGCACCTGCCATGTTGATTTCATTTCAGTGTTGGGTGAAAATAGTTCTAGTTCTGTGAAATGATTCATACATGCATACTGTTTGTCAAGGACAAAAAGTTTCTTAGAAATGAAAAGATTTATTTAACTGTAATCTCTCATTGCAATGAAATGTAACTCTACAAAGAAGAAAACAAATCTATCTTTCTCTTCTTGATATTTTTCTCAGAGTCCGTGTTGCTGGCACAACTGTACTTAAAGATAAGCAACCCATAAACTGAGTCCAAATTCTTATCTGAAATCAAGTAATGAGATCCTTTCGTAACATATGCAGCAAATAAGTGTACGTCGAAACAAGTGCCTGGGATGACTTCAGTGCTAATAATTTTGTTAGTATTAATTCCTTTAAATAAAACAAACAAAAATTTATATCATCTGTTCTGAGGAAAGTATTTATTTTCTTTTTTTATTTCTATTTTGTCCTTCAGTATTATTCTGTCTGGAAACCACTTATGCTTTCTATTAAAGTGAACCTGAGTGTTCATTACAGATGTTTTAAGAAAAAAATAAAAGCTACTGAGTCTAGCGACCTTGAACAAAACTGTTGTATACCTACTTCCCACCTAATCATTTAAGCAGAGCCCAGATCTAGAGCACAATTCCTCTTCAAATCTAATCCTGCATGCTCAAGCTGCTGTCTTGAAATCAGGCTAAGCTGAGACAAGTATTTCCTCTCAGTGAGCTTCTTATCTTCAAGTCAGTAATTTCATATATGTCTGTGTGTTCTGCTTGGAATAACATTCACATCTTAGAGAAATTTATTTTAACAAAGCTTCCAACACACAGTGGGGGACTGATTTGCTGGGTTGTATTGTATGACAGTTTGTAACAGCAAGTCAAAACAAGAGATTGTTTTCTTGTCTAGGCATTTGTTCCTAGGAGATCTTTAGTTTCATTGATTAACTCGTATTAGAGTTCCGAGGCAGGCTGTGAAATGACAGACCTGGCAGAAAGCAGCTAAAGGCACCAGGAACACCTTGAATAACAAGGGCCACTTCAAAACTAACATCACCTTACAAATAAACTTAACAAGATGATATGCCTAAGGAGCCAGGGACTTTTAAATACTTGATTGCCACTTCCTTGAAAGTAATTTACTTTATATATCTCAGCCAACTGCAAGTTTTTACTTTTTAGATTCCCTTGCTCTGATTTTGCTCAGATTTAAGATTATTGACAAGGTTTCTGAACCATTAACACCCATATATCTAAATGTAATTTGCTGAATAAAAAGAATTTTAATGAATCTATTCTTATACAGTATAGCTGCTTGACATACAACTGGTTTAAATATGCTGTAGTAAAAGTAGAAGCTCCTCCTGACTTTCAAGTAATAACATACATTGATCCTTTGGAGAAATCCAGTTTGCTCGAGGAAGGACTTTGGAGAAGGCTGCAAAATAAGTGTTTTGAATCCAGTTTCAGTGTAATACCTTTGTAAATACTTGTTTCATTAAAGGTTACAATTTTTTAAAAAGATATCATAGACTTATTCAGTACCAACACTTCCATTTTACATAGGATTTGCTCTATATGTACAGAATAATTGCAGAGAATATGTGAAATAATTTTCACAGCACTGAAAGGAGATGGGCAGGGGAAGAACATCTGCTACTTCCAGGAGGTGTCAGAAAGCACCCAGAGAATACACACAGCATGGTACTTCCATTTATTCCTGAATAATATTGAATTTACTGTGTGTGGACATGCGTTACAGTGTACATAGACTGTGGCTTTTACTAGACAGCTGTAAGCGCAGGATTTCTGAATGTCCAGTACCTGAGTAAGAGGATCCCAGTCTGCTAGGGCAAATGGACATAGAGAAACCATAATCCACCTGTAAAAACAGGTTAGGTCTGAGGAAATGTGGATCATGGTCAGCATGAATACAAACCATGACTACTACATTTACAAATAAAAACCTGTCAGTGAAAAGCAAAAACTGATCCTGTGTGGAAAGGTGACCATTAAAAAATAAAGGAAAATGAAAAAAAAAATTCCTTAAACAGCTCATTGGTTAGGGAAAAGAATAGCTGAGTGAGACACTGTAACTAAATACTGCCTGAAACACTGGAAATGCATACAAAGGTGCCTGAGGATTATGACCTAAAAATGAATGAAACTGGAATATGATAACAGGTCTTTACATCCAAAACCAATACTAACATTACACAGCTGAGAACTCTGGCGTCTACATGCGGCACCGGAATCATAAAAGTCTTGTTAACTAGAGCCAGGCTCATTTGTGGGACATGTGATTAAAGCCTTCAAGAGAGATTGTTGAGATCTAGCTTCACCGAAATGTCTTTAAACAGCAAATATGGCTGAAATGTGCAGAGAAATGTTCAAAGCAGTGTTCACAGAAAGTACACATGATTAAATTAAGAAAGTCTAGACCACAAGACATAACAGATTTAGAAAAAAAAAAACACTTACCAGTTTCCATACATAGTATACACCATTGAGATACTACAGGAAAAGAAAAATGAAGTGCAACTAGTTCATAGGCAGTTTTATAAATCATATGGCGAGTATAATAAACCCTACTTAGAAGGTGGCAAATGAAAACAAGCACCAATACACAGGGTTTTAGGACCCAGAGGCTTCTAACTAAGAACAGGATATCGGGAATAATGCTAAAAACTCTTATGAAAAGGAAAACCTTTTTTAGTAAAGCTGAATCTCTTCAAAATGCTGTGCTGCAGAAGTGAGCTGCCAGTCATGCAATGCTGTATTTGCAGCTATTACATCAATGGCTAATTTAACACCAGCTGGATGGTGAAGCTAGTTCCAATGCAATCCAGACACATTTACAAAGAGCAAAGCTCGCCTAGAGTAATCTGACCAGGTGCTAGGGACGACAAAACTATTCTGAGGCCAGTGAGTGAAAACCTATTGTTGATAAGAAACCTTGAAAAACCAAAATACTGTGATTAAGAGATCTTATTAGGCAAAGCAGAGGTGCAAAGCAGAGGTGAAACCACAGCAGCAGATGTTCAGCAAAAATACGGACTTCATTTCAGCACAGTGCCAAGAGGGAAGAGTAGTCATAGTTAGTTCAGTTCAACCTTCTAACACAGTATGAAGGGTGCATTTCAAGGAGCTGAACACACTGAGGATGAAGCTAAACTAAAAAATGCTGTAAATTTATTGGAAAGAGGAGGTCAAAAGTTTTTAACAACCCTTTCACTATTAGTCTCAGATCTTGCTTTTCTCTGACAGCATGTATTTACAGCAAGGAATTTCACATCATTCCTCATGAGACACAAGGAGCTAAAGAGTATGTTGTTCTCTTGAGCTGTAAGCTCAAGACTTGGCTGGGAAGGGAAGGATTCAGGCTTGCTTCTATCTATATGCTATTAAGACACACACAACCAAATTACAATAAAGACTTTAAAATGGCAGTTTTACTTCTTCTTCCAGGTGCCCAAAAATTACACCTGCTATAACAGATTCCATAAATTTATTCTTAACACACATTCTAAATATTTCCATCTCTTATTCTGGATAACAGTAAAGAGGAGGATTGCAAAACTCTTTGACGTATCTCAGCAGCTGTTATAAATTTATTTTTTTTAATACCTCTTTTCTAGGGGTATCTATTTTCACAGTGATTTAAACATCTGTCTACATATCTTTGGTAAACATGTAGCTCTTAGAATTATACAATAAGGTGCAATTAATATTTGAGGAAGAAAGGTGAAGGGCTTGAAGTTCTTATTTTGACACATGAATTTTACTTAAGCTGGTTAATATTAACTTTCCAACTTTCGCATTTTACTTCTGGACATTTCTATTGATATAAGTGTTATTTTCAAAGTGTGAGAATTCACTTGCTTCATATATTTGTTTTGCCTTTTTTCTAATTTGATATTTGAATTTAGAACTGTGAAATTTTGTTAGATTTCTCCGTTATTATCAGCCGTCTGTCTTGTCGAGCAGACTGTTGTGTAGTCTTTTTGTCTTTGTTTTGCTGAGCTCTTATTTTGAGCTCTATTGTCAGAAAAATCTGTCTAAATGCATTAGTTTATTGTTGATAAGCCACACGGTGCCTATATTGTAGCTCTCTAACCAAATCAGTGAGAAGGAAACAGAAGGGGTAAAAAAGTGTAGTTATGTATAAGGGTCAGTTCTGGGTCCAGCTGTATACATTATTTTCAGTGATGAATTAGATTATGAAATATAGGCTAAGTTTATTGTCTTTGCAGGTAAGAAACTGTGAGGGAATGTAAAAGCAACAAAAAGTGGGATTAGAATTCAATCTATATATACTGAAATGGTTTGAAAATGATTGGAAAAGATTAATAAAATTCAGAAACAATGATTTGGGAGGAACAGTCAGCTATAAAACAAAGGACAAAGTTCTTCTGTTTGTTAGATTATGAAATAAATTATGAACTGAAGAAGAATTAGCAAAGTCCATGCTGTTTTGAAGCAGGTAAACTTCAAAAAAAATAAAAAGGGGAATAGAGGCCAAACCCTGCATAACAAGAAAAGTAGGGGTAAAACCCATGTTTTTCAACACTGTTATCATATCCAGTTTCAGGCAGTGCAAGAAAGATATGCACTAATCTGAGTTAATATAGAGGTGAACAACAGAAATCGAGAAGCTTAGCAAACATGACAGTTATTGAGAGACTGAAAAAATATTTTCACTTGTTTCAAGAAGAACAGTTAATAATAAAAATCTTCAAGGACACAAAAATGTAAATAAAAATTAATAGTACATTCTTTACCTGTGCCACAAATTAGTAAATGAAATGAAACATTGAACTGATTACATATGGATGGTGTTAATACCACATCATCAAAGGCTTTTAAGAAAAAATCATACAGAGTCTGTCAAGAACATTGTTGATACAGTTCAATCCCATCCTGGGCAATAAAGAATGAAAAGAATAATATTTTTTTCTTAGCACTTACACAGATCTCCTCCGTATTTGAGCAAAGGATAGGACTGAGCACGATTTTTTCAACTGTTTCATGTGTAGGTAAGAGAGACAGACTGTGGAAGTATCAGAGAAGAAAGCCATTTAGTCTATAGATGGAAAGTTAGAAAGGAGATTAGGCTGTGAACACAGGTTTGAAAGTGAAGACAAGAAGCTTGGACATCGTATAAAAAGAGAAGAGGAAGCTTAGAAAATCTATTACTTGGATGACGTGGTAAACAGTCTTTGTGGTCTTTCTCTGTTTTTACTAATATATCCTTCAGCTAATATAAATTTGCCGCTTAGAATCTTGTTGAGTTGGTAAGGTGTTTTACTGTCACTTCTCACAGCAGCTGTTTCTGTCTCTCTGGTGCTATTACTCACATATTGCCTCTTGTCATGCATCTTTTTACTTTTTTGTCCTTTATTTTAAACAGATTTATGGCTTCTTTTTCTCGGGGGCGTTGTTGGGCAACTGATGTTTACTTTGGCTTTCTTAGCACAGTTCTACGTATTTTCATTTATCCAAATTGCATGTTTGTATGCCTAGAAACTGGCAAGTTATTCTTGCCAGGAAATGTTATAATTTAATATTGATAGTGGCTTTCAGATGGTGCAGCACCTGGAAAGTGTTCCACTATCGTATTCTCAAATGCTGTTACAGTCTATATGGGTTTTGTTACCTTCTGAGGAAGGGGCTGAGTATCCATTTTCATATATTTTGTTTTCTATTTTGCTGTACATACATTTCTGAATTTGACACCAACTTTTCCTTATAGCTCATAATACTGGTCATCACATGGAAAACATCAAGATATTTTAGGCATGTCTTTATATGGAAATAAGTTCCATTAATTACCAAAACATACTTCTACCGCTCTTTCACTATTTGTTTTGGCAATGAAAGGCCTGGTAGAGAGTTGACAGCAAATTCTTCTGGAGCTATGTAGAAATGCTTCATGATATTGCCAAAGTCTCTAGATGCCCACAAAGTTGTTTTTTAATCATTCCAGTTATAGGTTAGGTGCAGACACAGCTTTTTCATATATATTCTCTCTTTGAAACCTCTGAATAATCAGTTCAGTGGCTTCTAATGTATTAAATGTCTTTCTGCTTTTTAGAACTCAGTGCTGTACTTTCCAAGGGACAGCTGCCTGACCTCAGTGAATTAGCACAATTACTTTTTTATTTATTTTGAACTTTTTCTGAAGAATTCCTGGCCAGAAACATTTAAGAGTTCTAATACTACTGACACATACACACACTTATTGACAGGCACATCTACCTTTTGGAATTGTAGATATTGTTTAATGACCTAAGTCTACAGTTTTTCTTCTAGAAATTAAGATCTCAGAATTTGGTAACATGGAGGTTTGTAATAGAATTTTTCTATGTTCCATGGACAATTTATTAGAATGTCTATCTTCCTGTGTTTCTTTAACTTTACTATAAGAAATGAAGGAAGGTTTTTGGTTTCTGTTTTCACCTTCTTTGTCTTTGGTCTCCAGTATTCGGTCCAGCTTAATTAGCACAAACAGTAGTTTAACTTCTTCCACAAAAAGTAATTAAAAAAAAAAGCATCTTAAATAAAACAGAAAACATGAACTTTAAAAATTACTGTTCTAATCACTATTAAAGCTAAATGTTAAGTACTTCATGAATGAGCTTGTAATTGAGCTCTGTTTCTATCTCAGAACTAGGGATTGTTAAATGAGCTTAAGTTATAGATTATGAATGAACCAAAATATTAAACTGAAATTAATATATCTAGTTGAAAGAATGTCTTTGTAACTCTCCCCACCCCTCCACCTGTGTGTTTCATGCTGTCATTAATGCAACGCTTGGCTGAACCTACCAATGGGAAGTCATCAAAAATCCTGAGGGAAGCTACTTGTTAGTATATCTGCAATAGAAGACTAGGACTGAGTCTTGTCCATACTGCCTCAGGATGTGTAAGCTTAGAGTTAAGGTCAATATTAGCACAGACGAAGCAGACCATAACCTAGGGTGGCAAATCTATGGTCCAGGCAAATCCCTACATCAGAGATAAAAAGGGATTTTTCTGGAATCCCATCCAGGTACTGATGGAATTTTTGTCTGACAGCAGCAACAGTGGCAGGTTTGTTCTTCCAGGAACAAATTACTTCAGCTAGTTTGAGAGACTGAGACTTCATTAGATCCTTGGACCTAGTTACCTCCTCCACACCTGTACTTACCTTTTGCCTCTGTCCACTCCTTTTACTGCGGCTTGAGAGACACACTCCAGTTAGCCTGCTGCTGCAGTGCAGGGTAATGATCACAGTGTGATCTTTAGTGCTTCTTTGCTTTAATCCTGCCATGGCAGAGGGGTTTTCCATGAGACCAAGCAAAGGAGCAAGGTATGATAGAAAGTCAAAGGTGTAGTCAATCTTCGAGCAAGAATATTGATTATGACACTGATTTTTTTTTCTGTCTTGAATTCCTTCGAAAAACAGACTAAGATCTTCTCACTAACATAGCATAGCAAAGATTAGCCAAAAGAGCAGAATCCTGACTCAGTTTACAGGCTTTTACAAGCAAAATTAACTTAGTGTTGTTCTGTCAATTATTAGTGCAAGCATCCAGAGGAGAAATGAAAAAAATACTTCTCCCTCACCTCGCCCTCCCATTGAAAAGGTAACTGGAATGACATGTTCACAGAAATTATTTTTTCCCCTTGTCTGATTTAATAAATTTTTGAAAACACAGTGGAATCACAAAAAAGAATGCACCTCGTGTTGAACAGGACACTAATTAGAAACTTTAAAGGTGAAGAAAGTGGAGGGGAGAAGGGACTTGGAAACATGCTAGACAGAATAGTTATTTTCATTGTTTTACTCATTTTTGACATGTGACAAGTAAATGATAGAATATTTCTTTTCTTTATGTACAAATTAAATATCAGCAAGAACACAGAAGAAAGAACAGAATTATCCTTTTTGTTTTCTCTCAGCTTTTGAATATTCAGAATCTTAAACATTTTTCTTTTCCTTTCTTTCCCCTTAGCTTTGTAGTACTCACAGTGAAGATTCTATGGTAAACGCTTCAGGCTATGGTTATACATGGGTTTTGTCTTATTCCCTGGTTATTTATACTTTATAGTAGATGCTATATCAACAAACTCTTACTTTGAGGAATATGGTTGACTAACCCACCATTAAAAAAAAAATCAGTCATCTACTCAGCCTCTTTCCCTGGTTCATTAAGCTCTATTTGGAGTGGTATCTCTTGACATAGTGAAATTTCAGAAGTTCCTTGTTGTTCCTTATGTCCATCAAGCATGTCTTTTCCTTAAACCTAGAAGAAGGCACAATCTGTCTTCAAACTATGAAGGCATGATCTGGATCTCTGAACTTCAAATTAAACTATGATTTTTTTCCTTGTTATTGTATAAAAATAGATTATTGTGGTGGCTTTAGAACTTTCAGAAGTAAGTTTATATAAAAGAAGTGTGCATAAAAAATGGAATAGGGAAAATTAATCTTTTATGCAGTCTTAAAAAGTTCATGTTATTTAACAGATTTAGCATGTGAAGCTACCTTTCCTTAAAAATAAGAGAGGCAGACATGTATTTGTTAACCTAGGAAATGATAGGTCTGGTGAATCAGTTAAGTCATGTAATCTCAGTACATATGAATCTGTCTTTTACCAACAAAAAATAATTATGCAAAATATGTTTAGTGCAGAAG